>NC_045482.1:0-600000 GCF_009650955.1 Corvus moneduloides
CTCTTTGCTCACAGAGCCACAACTGTGGTGGGATTTCTACCCCGGGTACCAACCTAGTGACCACACCGTGGGACAGTCATTTCTTGGTTTTCTCCTGGGAATAGCTACAGCACTTCTGTGTTGCAAGGCAAACTTGAGCCTCCTTTAATGAAACTGGACCTGTGAAATGAGGTACACAAAGCCAAAGGCCAGCTGAACCTGTGATCTCTGAATGGGTCTTCACATTCTTCCCAGGAAGATGAACGGGAATCACTCTTTTGCCAGGGAAGCTGCATCAGCTGGGAATTTGCTTTAGAAAATGTGCTTTCTGCTCCTCTCAGAGCCAAAATTCCTACACATTTCTTCTAAGTCCTTCTTAGATAAGGACCATGTTTAACTAAGTGACAGTGAAGCAAAATGACAATCCAGGAATAAATTTTCCTGTACACATTATCCTTCATCCACGTGGGTGGTTTCTCTCTGGCACACAGGGGTGAGGAAGGAACCCAAATGCATCACTGTACATAAAGTCACACGTGCTGAGGGGTGAACAAATCTCAGAGATACTGGAAACCTCCTCTGAAGACCCAATTCAGGGAAAGCCTGAGCTGCTTTGTGTTTCTGGGGGTGAAGAAGTTCAGGATCTTCCACAGATGCTCCGAGGCAGTAGGATTGTGCCTGAATCTCGCTCTGGAAATGCCAGTGGCTCAGCTGAGAGCTGTGGCGATGATTTACATTGCATTGAGAAGGGCCACAGTCCTGCAAGGGTCTTTCATCAGGAGCAAAGAGCGGCCTGGAGTGTGGGGAATGCTGGATCTGTACCACGGAGTGCTCATCCTTCACCTCAATGTGGAGCTACCCCCAAAGCTGCCATGTATCCCTTTTTCTATTGCCCCTGGTGTGGATCTTTTGGAGCAGCTGTTCCATGTGGCTTTTTATGGTGGTCCTGTGGGAAGCAGCCGTTCGCCTGCTGTGATATCCTCACAACTACTATGAACTCCTCATTCCTTTTGGTTTGATTTGGGGTTTTTTATCTGTTTGTTTGATTGGTTTGTGTGGGTTTGTTTGTTTGGGTTTTTGTCTTTTTTGGTTGGAGTTTTTTGTTTGCTTTTTTATAAATGTCTGGTGAAGCTGGCACAGCCAAACTCAAGAAAATGTAAACCAGGTTCGACTTTCCAGAAATTCCTTTGGACTGGGTTTAGCTGCATCCCCCAGGCTCAGGATTATCAAGATATTTGCAGGTTTTGCTCTGCGCCATCAGCCTGCTCAGATTCTGCTCGGTGTTTCACAAATGGAGAAGACAATGGATGCTGTGCCAAGCTTCCTTTCAAACAGCCAAACCTGGGTCAGCATGACAGAAAAGAAGAAGAAGAAAAAAAGAAAATATTCATCAGTTAGAACAGAGCCAGTGTCCCACCATCTGCCCCTGCACTCTTACTAATTTTGTCTATTTCGAGACAAGCCTGGGTCTAAAGCTTCCCTCTCTCAGTTCCTGGTGCTATTTGCTACCTTGCAGCTTTGATTTCTGCTGATCTAAGTCACTGCTGTCCATGTGGGCTTGAGAATGTTCAGCCTGGAGAACAGAAGGCCCTGGAGAGGCTTTGCTGTGGCCATGCAGGACTTGAAGGGTCCCATAGGAAAGATGGGGACAGTGTTCAATAGGGCCAGTGGCAAGAGGAGAAGGGGGATGGCTTTTAACTGCAGGAGGTTGATTTAGGTTGGCTCTAAGGAAGCTGCTTTTTCACACAGAGTGCTGAGGCACTGGCCCAGGCTGTGCACAGAGGATGTGGATGCCCCATCCCTGCGAACATCCAAGGCCACGTGGGAACAGGACTCTGAGCAACGTGCTCTGGTAGAAGATTGCTCAAGTTGGAACAAGATGATCTTTAGCGTCCCTTCCAAGCCAGACCACTCAGGGAGTCCATCATTCTATGATCCCCGTTGTCCACTCCACGGTGACCCTGGACTCCTGTCAATTGTGATGTCACGGTCTGCATTCACACCGGAGCTCCCAGCATCCAGCAAAGAGGACAACACAACCATTCGCCCTTGTGCCTACGCACCCGTCACCCTGCTTGGCCCCTGCTCCGCTACTCCCAAGAGTTCCCAAAGGTCTCTTGTGCCTGGATTTTGCCGTTCATCCCTGCCAGATGCTCACATTCATCCCGAGGAAGGTAAGGTGCCATTCCATGGAAATGGACACCACCTAAGTGCCTCTGTGGGGATGCTGTGGGACACGGATCCCACTCCGAGGTTTTGCTACATCTGCAGGTTTCCAGAGACGAAGAGAAAGAGATGCAGGTGGATATAAAGACTGATACAGAGGAGGAGATGGAAGTGGATGGAGGAGAGACTGGAGAGGAAGAGATGGAGGTGGACGTGAAGGAAGAGATGGAGGAAGAGATGGAGGTGGATGCGAAGGAGGAGATGGAGGAAGAGATGGAGGTTGATGTGAAGGAAGAGATGGAGGAAGAGATGGAGGTGGAAATGGAAGACTACAGTGAGGACATGGATATGGATGGAAAAGACGAGGAGGAGGAGGACATGGTCCTGGGATGAAGAGGGACTCCAGCGGTAGGACAGGTAGGTGCTCCCCACAGGCAGAGTGGGTGCCCTGCTGCCAGGCTGGGGCTGGGCTGGGTGCCCCGCTGAGGGACACGGTGCCCCGTGGGCTGGATTCTGGCAGCACAAGCACCATCCCCAGCCTGTCCTGCACTTGCTTTGGCTCACACAAGCCCCATGCCAGTGCCTGGGGCCTGACCCCCAGCCCCAGCCAGGCTCAGCGCTGGCAGCAGAGTCCCGCTCTGCCAGTGTGTCCCAGCCTGGGGCACATGGAACAGCCCTCTGTGCCTGACTGCAATGACTGTGTCACTTGCTTTTCTTCCAGGACTGACGGAGATCCAGGGCAGAGATGGCACCCTTCTGTAGATACGTTTTAGCGTTTCTTTTTGTCTTCTGTAAATACGTTTAAGATAGTTTTGATAGATATGTTCTTGTAAATACGTTCTATAGATCGTTGTTGTTACAAAGGTTCTTACAATGTAAATATGTTCTGCAGCTCGTTTTTGTTGCTGCTCTTATATAAATAAAGGACCTTTGTTTTTCATACCTCAGTTCTCTTGGCATTTTCTTTGGGCACAGGCCTCCATGGACCAAGACTTCCTTTGGAAACCCCCTCTGTCACCAGACTCTGGTACAAGCATAACACGAATTGATCCTCGTAGTTAAAGGCGTGACATTAATTGGCACAAATTTGTCCCTTGGACTTTCTAGCACAGTAAATGTCAGTGCTCATAATCCCCAATTCCTAATGAAAGCTTTCAGTCTCCTCACCTGCCACGGCACCGCAGGGATCCAGGGCAGGAGCGGGATAACTCCGGGATAAGGGGAATCTGCTCCCACTCCAGGGCTGTGCCAGTGAAGGAGGGGAATTTTTTAGTGCCTTCATTGCACACAAAAACCAAACCCAGCACCACCGAGCTGGACTTTTCGTGAGCTGCAACACAAAGCGGCCCCTGGCCTTTGGGGGAACACAACCTCCCCGAGTCACGGAGCCAGGGGATGACACTTGGGAATGATCCTTGCTGCCTGCAGGCAAATCAGATGAGGGAGCCACAGGAGCTCTGGCGTTTCCTGCTCTTCCTGCAACGCCATCGGTCCAGACCAGGAGACCTTTCCTGGAACACATCTTCCCTGTAAAGGGAGCTGCACCAAAGCTCAAGCCCTCATTTAGAGACCCTTGGAAAAGCAAAGGTGAGAGGGGATTACCTGGAGCCCCAGGGGACCGAGGCGAAGGCGATGAAGAAGCACACAGCAAAGTGCTTCCACTGCTTCTCACTCCAGCAAGGGGAACATCCCTGGAATTTCATGTCCAGCGTCTCTCCCAAGCCCCACCGGTGAACCCACACGTACTCCAGGACTGATCTCCTTCAAACTTCCAGCAGCACAGACTCACCGGGAGGAACTGCAATCCAAGGACACACATCAGCAACCGTCTTCCCGCTTGCCGCTCTCTCCACATTTTCCCTTTCCAGTGGGATGCAGGTGCCACCCCCCAGAGGCAGGAGAACTGCCTTGCAATCCGCTACAAAACCTGCCTGGAAAGCCCAGGATGCCCGCAGCCAGCAGCCGTTTCTCCTGGAGCGCCTGCTGACAGGCATTTGAAGCCTGCTGTGCCTCACAGCTGCTTTTCTGCCAAGGGCATTCCCATCTTTTCTTTTTTAGCCCAAATAAAGCTTTGCAAAGCTGACTTTTGTGAGAAGTGCTTCATATTTGGATTATTCTTAACTTGGAGTTTCCCTCGGCACCAAAATCAGGGGGTAAACCCAACATGGCCTCAAAGGGCCATAAGATCCCAGATATGCAATCCCCAGTTCCCTCAGGATTGGTTCATTAAAGCTTTTCAGGGGTAATTTGGCAAACTTCAGGGTTTGCTGATTTCACCATCAAAGCCACATGAAACCTGTGCAAAAGGAACTTAACTAAAGCTGGCTAAAAGTGGTCCCTGCTGATGACTCATTAAAACACCCCCTTAAAAAGGAGCCAGGATTGATTCCACACTCACAAACCCCCCTTGCCACGATCGGCGCTCTCTGCCCGCCAAGGACACGGCACCGGGCAGGGACATTTCTCCCACTCCCCGGCAGAGACCTCCTCCTGCCACATCCAGGGAACCGCAGCCGCTCAGGGAACACCAACTTTGTCTTGGGCTGGGAACAGGACAGGGACAAGGAACACTTTGAAGTCATTCCCACCTCGGTGCTGTCCAGACCTGGCAGAAAGCGCTTCCCACACCTCTCCTGGAATTCTCTTCCCCGGCCCTTCCAGCTTCGGAAGGCTTCCGGGGGAGCCTCAACTTTCGGTGCAGCTCAGAAGCTGCACGCGCCTAAAGCATCCCCACGGGAACACGAAGCTTCCCTCGGGCATTTCGTTTCTTTATCCCAAATATTCTCCCCACTCAGCCACAATCTAGAAAGAACAAAAGGGAAAAGAAAGAAGACCAATTAATTCTGACGTAAGGAGTCTTGACTATCCCGACACACTGCCACGTGAAAAAACATTCCTGCCCCTCTAACAAATCCCTCTGATACTGGCTCCATTCAGGATCAATTATTTAAACGCTGTATTAAGGAGCGTAAGGACACAACGCTTGGAATTCTCAAAAACGGCTCAACTCTCGGCTACTCCAAGCACTTTCCCACCCGGGAAGCTGAGCTGTCCCAGATTTAAACGCCACGGTTGATCCAAATCCGACAGAAATCTGATCTTGTTTGGCTACTGAGCTTTCCCAAAAGCTGTGCAGTCAAGCCTGGAAATCCTCACTGAAGCTTTGCCATGTCACATTGGGATTTACCCTTGGGAAAACCCCACTCTGAGCACTTGGGTTTCAAAAGGTTGCACCCGATGTTACAGACACAGAATTCCTGTGGGGTTTGGCATTTCCTGCACCTCCAAACACGTGAAAAGAATGAAGTGCAGAGTCCCAAGGCTCCATTATTGCCGTTCTCCTCACATCCCTCTCCTCAGCTGCACGTGGCTTTGTGCCTCCTCTGAAGGGCTGGAAAGGAATTTGGGAACCCCCCCTCAGCTCCTTCGGTTTTCAGCCTTTTCTCTGAGGCGGCCCAAAAGGCAAACAGGAAAAAAAACCCCCAGAAGTGCACAAAATCCCAGCCCCTCCCAAGATGCAGCTCCTCACACCAAACCTTGGGAGAATCCCTGGTGCTTCCAACACCGCTGCAATCCCACCTGGAGCTGAGCCTACAGGGTGCTCTGCCTAATCCACATGCAAGCCTGGATAGCCCAAAGCCTGCGAGAAAAGAGGAGGCAAAGTGAAGGGGAGAGGGGAAAAAACGGAGTTTTGGGTTTTCCCCGTGTTTGCAACAGGATTGAAGGGCAGGATGGAGAGGTTTTGTGGAAAAGAAGTACCAAAGGCTGCTTCATTGCCAGCAATTAATTAGCGCTGCTCAGGTTGAATCCAAGAGGACAAATGCACCAGGATCAAACAGGAGCGGCCGACAGGATGGGTTATGACACAGATCTGTGAAGCTGGAGCCTTCTTTCTTCTCCCGGGCTCTCCCAGAAATTCTCCATGGCCGGACGTGCTCCCGCTCTCCCCGCTGGGGAGGATGGACTTGGATAGCCCGGCTGACTGGTGAGCCTGAAACAAGAAAGTGATGCAGTGATCCAAGTGTTTTTCCAAGGAAATGACATATTCTCTGGACCTGGGATAACCCATATCCCATGGCCTTCTCCAGGAAGGGTCCCAGCTGGATATGGTCTCCCAGAAAGGATTCCATAGGGGCTCACCTTTTGCCTGGAGCTCGGCTGAAGTCCTCAGCAATGCCAGGGAATGTGGCCATTGGAGGCTTTGGGCAGGATTTGGCTCATTTGCCTTTTTAGGCTTTGTTTCCTTCTCTCAGCCTTCCCACTGGATTGTGGTCTCCGAGGAATACGTAAAATCCCATTGGATTCCTGCTCTTTTGGACATTTTTTGGTACCGTTCCTGTACAAAACGAGGCCCCCTGTTCGATGCTTTTCCCCACCGTTCCCCGGCAGTTTTATCTGCCACTGCATTCCCTGCGTTGCTTGGGCTCTTCCCAGGTCTCTGAGCTCCTTCACAAGGCAGGAGATCGATTTGGCCCAGGAACGAAACCCTCCCGAGGAATTGTCTGATGCCATCTCCACATTTGACAGCTGATCCTTGTGCTCAAAGGATCCCTCTTTCTTCCCTCCAGCCAATTCCAAGGCTCATGCCCCCAGCTGGGATCAGTCCCCAGTCTGATCCCTGCACTCTTCCCTGCCAGGATCCTGCTCAGGAATCCATGGGCTACGAATGTAAGAATTAATTCTTCCCACCCCTGCCCACTTCTAATTCCAAAGGATTTGGTGTCTGCCTTACCCGGCTGGAGCCTGCTTCCAACTCTGTTCTTGCTGCTTCTGCTGCTTTCCATTTCCCAGGAATTCCACCGACGGAGCGACAGCGTTTTCCACCTCCTCCAGGATTCCCTCTGTTGCGTTTGGGTGCTGGAAGGATATCAAAACTTTATTCCTAGTGCTGGGCTCTGCATATGGCCGAGAAAATCCCGGCCTCCACACAGACCCAGATTCCAAACTTTTTGATACATTTTAGAAAACCGAGAAATTCACCTTCCCTGCTCCTTCTTAAGGGCATCCTTCTCTTCCCTTACCCGGCGGGCTCTCTCCCACTGGGGGTGGGTTTTCCCCTTCCCGTGCTAATTAGTCCCTACTTCTAGGAGGTTTAGGTACCTTTCTTCCCTGCGAGGGATTTCTTAACACAGCTACCGAGGCTTTGGGAGTCTTCTTTTTCTCCTACTTTCTGCGAAAACACCCTGTGATCCACAAATGCCACAATCCAGACGCCCAACTTCAACAAGACATCCTTTTTACCTAAAAACACTCACTCTCAACTCTTAGATCTTTGGAAGTTTTACCCCCGCAAAATTCCTCTATCTTTCCACCACTGAATTCCTCAGTCCTGCTTCCAAGGATTTCTTGAATACCACGGGGCTTTTCTCAACATTTACCCCCACGACCTTCCCTACGTGCCCACTGCTCATCACCTCATTTTTCCCTCAATGTCTTCGTTCTCCACCCCAGAGAGTTTGTCAAGTGTTGCCCCCAAAATGTTCCCCATCTGTCCACTACTCAGTTCCCCATTTTGCCTCCAAAATATTCCTTCTGCCCCCTCCAGATTGCATCCACTTTTACCCCCAACATTTTACTTCCTCTACAATATTGATCAAACCTTTTCCATCCCAAAAATGTGCACTCTCTCCCTTAAACAGCACCTCAGCTTTTCCCTCAAAAACGCCCCAGAGAGAAACTCAGATTCAGCCCCCAAACTCCCATTTTCCTACACAAACAGTTCTTGTGGCCCCTCTCAATTCCCCCAGGCTTTCAGCTAAAGGAAGAACTGGAAGCCTATTCCCTCATCTCCGCCCCTGTTTTGCTTTCCTGCAAAACCTTGCGATCCCACGTTTTCTCCAAGAGATCTGCTGGGAGTACTGCAAGGTTTGCTCTGTCAGAGAGCCTGGGGGGTTTACAGCACTTGTTCCTCTGCATCTTTACCCTTTCATCAGCTTTCCCCTGGAACGGTGTTGTGGGAGAAGCTTGGAATTACCAGAAATAGATCAGGTTCTCATTTTTTCCCCACCAGTTTTTATCTGGTTTGAAATTCCTGGAATTACCCTCAAATGTGCCCTAGAACACTGCTGTGAAAGGATCAATGAGAAGAACAGCCTGAAAGCAGAAAACCACCTCCAGCAGCAGCCAGAATGATCCCATTTCTCTTCTTACCTGGTCCTGCCAGAGCTCCCAACAGCCATTCCCTTTCCGAAACAAGAGCTATGGAAGACATTCCTGCTGTCCGTGAGGGTGAGGTGGCAATTCTGGATGTTCTTTGCGGTGGAACCAGACAACAAACAGAGTGTAAATGATCTTGGTGTGGTCCCTTCCAAGCCAAACCACCCCGTGATTCCATGCGTGGATCAGCACCTGTCCCAGCTCCACTCCAGAAACCTCCTCCCACTAACCCAGAACTTTCCTTTTGCTGCTCAACATCAGGGATTTGCTGCCGAGTGCCCCGGGCAGGGGACGCCTCAGCCTTCCCTGGGACCGCAGCATTCCCTGGGACCGCAGCATTCCCTGCGCTGCCTCAGCACTCCCCCGGCGCTGCTGTTCCACGCCGATCCCGTGGTCCAGCGCCTGTGCGGGCTGCAGTGCCGGGCTCTCCCCACAAGGCGGCAGCACCGGGAGCGAGCAGCCCCGGCCGGTCCCGCTGGCTCGGGGCAGCTGCGCCTTGAACCCGCCCTGAGCCGGCGGGGCCGTGAACACAGCGGGCACAAACCCCACCGGTGCCTTTTATTTCACCCTCAGAGGCACAGGATCGCAGCATTTCCTGGGCTGGAAGGGACCCGCAGGGAGCATCGAGTCCAAATCCTGGCCCTGCACCCCAAGAATCCCACCCTGTGCCCGAGAGCCTTGTCCAGACCCAAACTCTTCCCCCAAGATCCTGAAAACACAGAGGGGCTGGGAGAAGGATGACCATGGAGGATTTTTTAGATAGATCTTCTTGTACGATCGTTACATAATATTATTAGATAGTCCAGGAACCCATCCCTGTGCCTGGACACCCATCCCTGGGCCGGGGCAGCCATCCCTGGGCCGGAATACCGATCCCCCGCGGCTCCCACCGTCCGCTCGGGGCTGTCCCCGTTCCCCGCTCACCTCCGAGCCCGGAGCACCCGCGCCGGTGCCCCCGGCCCGGCCGCGCTGCTCCCCGGGCTCTCCGCCATTGCCGCTCCCGGCGAAGAAGGGCGGAAGTCACCGGGACCGCACCAATGTGGCGATTGCGTCAGTGGCTATTCGACCTTCTCAAGATGGCGGCCGGAAGGACCCCCCTCCGTCTATTTGGCTGCCTGAATGCTCCCGCCTGCCCCAGGCGCCGCTGACCCCACAGTCGGTGTCCGCATAGCGGGAAACGCCTCAGAAAATTGCGTGCAAGCGCTGGGCTGGCGTCGGCGTCGGCGTCGCGTTCAGGCAGCCGAATAGACGCACCTTGGGTGGGGGGGGGGGGGGGGGGGGGGGGGGGGGGGCGCTTCCCTACCGCCATATTGAGAAGGTCAGAAAACGGTGCACACGACCGCCATGTTCAGTGTGGCTGCGACGAAACTTCCGCCCTTCGCCGCCATCTTGGGTGCTGGCAGAAGCCACTTCCGGTCAATCCGCCATCTTTAGTGTGGTACACTTAAGGGCCCCCGCCGCCCCTCACAAGGGCGTCTATTCGGCTGCCTGAATCCGGCCCCGACTCCGACGCCGGCCCCGCGCTTTCCGCGCGATTTTCCGCGGTGCTTCCCGGAGCGAGGACACGGCTGATGGGGTCAGCGGCACCGGAGGCGGGCGACTGCTCCGCGACCGGCGGCAGGCATCGGCAGCGACACCTCTCAAAGGGGCCTAGTGCGTCCGCCATCTTGAGTGTGGCGGAAGTGGCACCAGCCCTCGTCAAGGTCCTGGCAGGTGCTAAAAAAGCGTCACTTACCGCCGTCCCGAGAGCGCCCAACTGCGCCTTCCTTTCCGAGCTGCCCCTTTGAGAGCGGCACGCCGGGGGCTCGATTCCGACCGTGCCCGCCCGGTGCTCCCCGCCCGGGTCGCGCTGCGACCGCGCCTCTGCTGCCCGGCAAAACCGGCCCCGCCGGGCCGCCCCCCGCCCCGTCATTCCTCGCGGTCGCCGCCCCGCACGGCGCCCACTCCTCTTCACCGCTCTGGCCCCGCTCACGCACGGCCGTGTCCCTTGGCGCTCCGAACCGCCCTTCGCCCCTCCCCTCCGCTGACAGACCCAGCCCCGCTCGCTCCCGCTCCTTGCCCTTGCCACGCTCGGCAGCCACCGAGGCCGCCGCCCTCTCGCCTCAGCCGGCACCGGGCGGCAGCAGCGCCGCCCAGCTCAGCCCGGGGGCAGGGACAGCAGAGGGAAAAGCCGGCTCTGGGCGCTCTGCAGCTCCTGCAGCCCGAGCGTCTCGGCTCCTGGGGCCAGGCACTTGCTTCCTTCCTTCCTACAGAAAAACGCCGGCTCGTTATTCTCAAAACTTGCTGATCTCTATTCCCAGCTTCTTATATTCCTGTATGCGACAGAGTAGAGAGAGAGGGCTGGCGCATTTCAAAATGAATTTACATCTAAATCAGTAGCATTTGTCTATAGATGTAAAAACAAAGAACTTGACAGGTTTGGGGATTCCACACTGTCATACACACATCCCTCCCAGTGGATTTTCTGGCAGTTTTGGGCCCCTCTGGGGGAGGACAGCCAGCACTGGCCCCCCTCATTCCCCACTCACCTGCTCCTCCACTGCATCGTGGCTCTCCCAGCGACACTGGGGGGCCCAAATGACATTCAGAGCCCCCGCGTCTCCACTCCTTCCCCCAGCCTTTTTTCCTCACCCCCAAAGAATGCACAAAACGAGACAAACTGCCCGGGACAGCAGCACAGCACTTTAATAAAGCCATTTCCATGCATACATCCCCCAAAAAGGGGCTTGGCTGGAAACACGGGGAAAGTGCAGCAGAGGGATGGGGAAAGAGAGGGATGGGCAGCAGGACAGGGGGCTCCCAAGAGAAGGGTACCGTGAGGGAGAGGGACCGAGCAGCCGATGCAGACAGGGACAGGCAAAAGGACAGCGAGAGGGACAAAGAAATACAGTCACGCTGCAGCACAAAGGAAAAAGGAGAGCAAGAAAGAAGGAAAGAGAAAGATGCGGGCGGCGAGGGAGACAGAACAGGGAGAGGGATTGAGCAGAATTTATTAAATAAAGGTCAGTATGGATTTCTTAAAAGAACACCAGGACATCCCTATCACGGAACTCTGCTGCCTGCTTCAACTTCACAGCTGTCGGGGAACATTTCTCCCCCCTCTCCTCTCTGCGGTGTTTATTAAATCAAGATTGAGTATTTATTTCTTAAAAGAAAAACAAGAGAGAGTGAAGCAGTGAAAGGGAATGGCATGGGGAGCACACAGGACAAGAAAGCAACACAAAAGACACACTGGACAGAGAGAAGAAAAGAGGTGGGAAGTTGGATGGAAGGGTGAAAGAAAATCAGGAACAAACACCAGGACTTTAATTAGAGAGGGTGGCTGACGAACCTGCCAGTAAAGCAGCGGCTCGAACAGAAGCTGCTGCTGTCACGGCTCGGCCGGGCACTCACTAATTAACATCTGTCTCCGGGCAGGGCCATGAACCCCCTGCTGAAACAGGAGGGGAAAGCTCTGGAACCAGAGGATATTCCCAAGGACGCTGCATTTCAAGCACATTCTCAGCAAACACACCCAACTCAGCACAGAGGCACCACTGGAGCTCTTGCTTGGGGCTGGGACAACTGGGGACAGGAATGCCTACAAACCCTTGGCACAGCCAAACACCACAACTCCATCATCCCCAGGGAACTCGGGCAGTCTCCTCTTCACTTCTGCCCTTTTCCAGCAGCCACGGCTAGGACTGGGCTGTCAGAAATGGCATTCCCTAGGCAGTTCATCCCAGCAGAGAAGGAAAGAGCTCCTGGGAACATGAGCACGACTCACATCTTCCACCTTGCTCAGCCCAGAGTCCATCCAGCACTCACTGAGAGCTGCTGCGAGCTGAAATCCTCCCGGTCCCTCCTGCCGGGGAAAGCCTGCCTCCGCCTCCGGCTGCCCCCAGCTCTCACCTCCCGGCAAACAGCAGCTCCATCCTTGGTGGCTGCTCCCGGCTGCGGGCAGCCGCCGCCCTTCGGACAGGCCGATGGCTCGGGCAGCTCCGGTGCCTGCTCTTCCTCGATGCTTTTGCGTTTTCCTGCAGCTCCCCGGGCTGGGCAGGAGCACAGGGAGGCGATGGAGGGGGTGAGGAGCCCGGCCCGGTTGGCTTCTTGTGTGTGTGTCAGTGAGCCACGGCTGGGACAAGGACTCATGCTGGAGCTGTTGCCCTTTGGAGCCATTTTAAAAGTATGATCCTAGAACGTTTTGGAGGCTATTTCCCAAATTCCATTTGTAGCTGGATCTCACTGGAAAGCCCAGTCCAGCAACCCCATACCCCAGCTGAAGGGACTCTCTCAATAATGACGAGGGGGCGCTGCATGGGGACAAACCCAGAGCGAACACTGGGGGATGCTGGAGCAACTCCAACAAAGAGCTGAAATCCTGATGGACAGTGTCAGAGCGGCACCACCCCGGAGAACACCTTCCTGGCCTACCCAGCAGTAGCTAGCAACAGCACTGCAAGAAGGGTATTCTGCTTTCTTCCTATCACACCCTTGGTGCCTGCAGAACATCGGGCTCATGCTGTTGCTCCTCTGACTTTTATCCACGGCGCTTCCAAAAGCTGTGCCAACTGCTCCTGCCGTCCCTGATGGGTTAGGTAATGCCACAGCAGAAATGGCCATGCAGACAAGAATTGATGAACCACTATTAGCTAGACTGGAGGCAGTAGAAGCAGCACTAGTGCACTTAGGGGATCGACAAGAAGCTTTGAACGTGGCTGCAATTGGGAACAGCGCCAGGGGTTGTGCGTTACTCCCTGATGGGCTGAGGGCTCAGCAGCAGGGCTGACTTACAAGATGAATCCTGGGCACTGTGTTAGTGGCACCATCAGTATTATTTAGCTAAAAATAGATGACAAAGACGCAAATGTAACGAAATTAAAGTAAAAGGGAACGCGCTGGAGAAGGGAAGGAGGAAAGAAAAAACAGCACCTGCAGAGGTCAAAAGCAGGAACACTATCAGTGTGTTTTTTTCATTGCTAACATCTTCATTTTTTACATTTAGATTTTTTTCTTTGCATTTGGTTTCATTCCCAAGAGTTGTCTAAGAAATAATGTTATTAAATCTGCTTGTTTCTATTGGTACACTGTGAGAATTTGTTACTGCTCTGTACGTGTGGCTTTGGCCACGCTTGTGGAGATGTAAAATAAGCACTTGGATCGCTCTGGACACATAATGGGAAATGCGTCAGAAGAAGGCACCTGTGGGCAAAGTGCTGTTGTCTCGTAGATCTGCAGCAGTGCTGAGTTTGGCAGAGTGGTTGAAGGGTTTAGCCACCTTCACTGTGGGGAAGGCTGATGGGCTCCTGAGTACAGGGCTGTGGTGATGGTGCTGCCTTCCGCATGTCTTTCCTTTGTGAAAGAAACCAGTGGAAAAGCGAGGCCCTGGAGCAATCGGGACCCTCCTGAGAGGGCCACCAGCCCTGCTACACTTCCAGCAGTGTGCTGAGGACACCCAGCCACCCCTCCTCTCCCAGCCCTGGCCAGTGCTGCAAGATGCAGACGAGGGAACTGCCTCGGGAATATGGAATCTTGGCCCTGCTCCACCAGGCACCAACCTGTTTCTCTGCTGGGCAACGTGTCTTCACATGAAGAATGAGTGCCCAAGGGATGGGCATTGCAGGCTCCTCCCTAGGAGTGCGAGCAGCCCCCACCTGCTTTAATTCTGGTGGCAGCTTGGTTCCTCCGTGGGTAGACTGGTGCTCCCAGGGTGAGCACTCCCCATGACATGGCCAGGCCCCCCAGGCCTTCAGGTAAAAAATGACCACAGACCAGAAGAGGGAACCACGGCCAGGTAAGAAATGCTCCAGCAGGTGAGGCTGGTTTGAACAGCTGCATCCTGGACATTGCTTTGCCGCCTCCCATCACCCACCTCTGCAGCCAAGAGGCCCCTGTGGTCTGTAGCAACCCACTTGGTGCCTGTGGGACCACTCAGGGAAGGCAGCCAGAGCAGAACATACCAAGGACCTGGGTGGGGCAGCCAGGTAAAAATGCTGTGAGGTCCAGAGACAGTACAGCCACCCCACAACACACCCACGATGGAAGGGGAGCGGGAGCTGAGCGTGCAGGACTGGGTCATAGCTTGTTCCAAGGTAGGTAATTCCCCACGATTTTTCCTTATTATGGAGCTCTCACAGTATCGAAACCTTTGTAGTTCTCTGTGTTTAATACACAATTTTCCAGTGAGTTGGCTGCTCACAGTTTTTCTCTGTTTCACCACAAAATCGGTTGTAAGTTGTTTTTGGATCAAATCCCAAGATCTCCCTTTCCTCGTGGATTCGGAAGGAAAACGTTGAAACTGAGGTGCCTATAAAATACCTGTGAAAAAAAACCAAAAAGGGTTTGTGAGGGGGGGCAAGCTTTTAAAATGCAAGTAATTTGACTTCAGTCCAATGAACTTCACCGTTCAGTGAAATGATATGATAATGAAATTACCATATATATACTCACACAATATAACCATCATGCATCTACTATACACATCTCAATTGTATAATGTCTTACACAATTTGTGAACAACCATAGCTGGGCCAAAAATCATATTCAGTTTTGTGACAGCGACATTAAGATTTGGCTGAAATAAAAGTCAGGTTTGCTACCTTGCATGTGCGCAAATCCACTGGTCAATCACGGCCAAGCCCCCATCCTTATAGAGTTCCAGCTCCTCCCAAGAGGGTTCAAACCTCACCATCTCAGGCAGCAGTTTCTTGAGCAGTTCAATCTCTTAAAAAAGGAAGGATACAAATTTATCTCTACATTAGGAAGAGCAACTCGCTGCTGTCACAGGATGTGTTTGTTCAAGGGAACGCTGGGTGAACAGTTACAAAGCAAGTGACACCAAAATCTACCAACGAATTTTACAATGTGGTTGCCAAAATTCACAGCATTGCAGGCAGGGAGGGGAGCCAGCGGTAATTGCTGCGCTTATTGTCAAGAGTTACCAATCCTGAAGTGACTGTGATCTGCCTACCTTCCTCAACAGCATCAGTGGCTACAAAAACCTTTTCAAGTTTAAGAGTCTCCAAGAGGCTGCGGATTTTCTTTACTGCTGCTCGCAGGGAAGGCACATCTTCTCTGTGACCCCAAATGAAGTCTCTCCTTCTGAGATGAACCCCAAGGTATGGGCCACCTAGAGCTGTGCCCGTCTTAACCTATGAGAGAAAGATCAGTAAACGTTAAAACTTGAGAGCATCACTATTCACACTGAAGAGCAAGAATGCATCATCTCTGGATAAGGCATGGAATCACTCTGGCTGCACACAGCAATTTTTAAGTATGGACTGGAAGTAGTTTGGGACACTTGTTGCAACATTTAGATCTTGGGTGGCCTGCTTCATAGAAGAGAAACTGGAGTGCCAAATCTTTGTAAGCAAAAATTCCTCTCCTTGATCAAATAAATCCTCAACTGGCAGTTGGCAGCTGAACTTTACACCCACACATGGTACTGAGTACAAGAAGAAATTCAAGTTTCCTTTACCGAAATGAGGACAACAGAGATCTGGCCCTCAGAACCAGACAGGCACATCTCAACACTCTGTTAACTCGTGTCACACAGGGAGAAGGAGGTGCACCAGGAACATGAGTGTCCACCTCGACGCGAGCAGAAGAGTTACACTCACGTGTGCCTTCCAACACGAGCTGCAGCACACAGCCAGGAGTGCACAAATGAAATATTTGTTACTGATTTTACCTTCATCTGTGTCCAGTCCTCCTTGTACTGAGTCCTGTCTGCCTCATCCGTGGACTGAAGGTATTTCCTCCTGAACTCGTCTCCCACCACGCGGAGGTGTTTAGCAAACACCATGCTCCGACGGGTCTGTCGGAATAAGAGAGGACACTGAGTCAGAAAAAGGAGAGCTAAAAGCCAGTAGGTGGAGACAGTTTCACACACACACAGCACTTCCAGGATGCAGTTACTTCTGGGACATCTATGCAGTACTATAAGCAATGATTTCTAACCTTTTATCCAAGCTTGAACTGTTTAATTCTAATTACCACCACATTTATAGCCAGCATACTCACCTGCCCCTGCAATACACAGGTGTAGGGAGGACACTGCAGTTATTTACACAACAGAACACATAATACACCAAGTTAAAGACCCTAGCAATGTACCTCACTTTTGGAAACAAAAGCTAGGCAAACACTTTAGTGTGTGAAACACCTGTAAGAACAAAACCTGCTTTAAAAATATTAGGCATGCGGCCACAGATATGCCTATCAAATTCAGTGGAAAAGTGATGAAAAGGGAATTATTTCCTTAACTTGTGAATAATAATCTCCAGGGTTCTGGGATGCAGTTACCACTGCAACAGTCACAAGTGGCCTTTTTACTAACATGCAAAAGAACGAAGGAAATCCCAATTTCTCCCTTTTTGTCTGCAAAGAAACAGAGAAGGGGGAGATGCTTCTCAGAGGGGCATGGAAAAAAGAGAAGAGGCCCTGGGCCCAAGCTGCAGTGAGTAAACTCCTGTTTGGACATCAGGCAAAACCACTGGGGCAATGTTTAAAGTGCCACTGCTAAGAAATGTGTGTTATGGATCCATGTGGATTTTGTGTCTGCTTTTACAGGACAGGTCAGACTCAAAAAATGGTATCTGGGGTGCATTTCTTTCTTTGAGAGGTCACTCTCAATGAACAATTCATGGCTAGCAAACTACTGTTTGGTCCCTTTCTGAAAACATGCCCTATCCCAAGCAAATAGCCAGATGCTTACAAGACCGAGGTCTGTGTAATTTGTTTTGTAATATCACGAGAGTAAATTTGTCTTAGGAATTTTAATTATATCAAGCACTCCGTATCATGCTCCATTTTCCTGTGTCTGAACCCTAACACTTTCTTAAAATTTTTAAGACAGGAATTATTTTACCATAGACCTTTGCCTTGAAACCCACGGGAATTTTGCCTTTGAAGTCAAAGGGGGAGGGATTTGGGAGCACTTTTGGGAATTCTTTCGAAAAGACTAATCTTGAGGTTGACTAGATAAGAAACTGCTCCCATCTGACTGTAGATATGTTGTATAGGGGAGATCCTTTTTTAATCACCATGCCCCGCAGCACTGGGCCTTTAATTCCTAACAAATTCCTGTGTTACATTAACCCACAGTGGCCTGAAAACCATCTTTAGCACACATGGCTGAAACATAAGACACAAGTTACTTTCAAGACAAGAAACCCGAGGAAAAACTGAAGCACACATTGGTTACTGAATTTTTTAGCAGAGCCAAGTAAAAAGTCTAGAGAAGCTATCTGGAGAATACTCACATTCCAATAATCTTTCCCTCCGTAGTGGTCATGAAGAAGGTTTTCAGCTCTGTCTAACATCACTGACCTATTGAAAATTGTAAAACTGAGTGCAGTTCCCTTAGGAGTAGAATTCACATTATGAAGGTTCTTTACACATTTGCTAGGATAAAGCACAGACTATGATCTGTTTGCAAAGGGAGCATGGGGGACGAGGGACAGGCTCCTATGAGGCAAATTCTAGTTCTCTACAAGGCAAATTGTGACCCACAGCCTGCTGGGAGAGAAGGGAACCATGCCACTCCACAGCCCTGCTCTCCTCCTTAACAAATGGTACTGATACTGAAGTTAAACACTGACAAGCATTAACCACCCCCCACACAGTCCTTACAACAGTTGCTACAGGAGAAATAGGACTTCTGACAGGGAGAGTGATCCAAAGGGGAGAAGTGACCTGTGAGATAATGCTCAGCCTCAGAGCACACGAGAGCCTCTTGGAGGAAGCAGAAGATCATGAGAACAAAACCAGAGAAGGTGTTTTCCATGTAGAATAAGATGTCTCACAGTAAAACAACATGTCAAAGAACACAGAGACACTACAAAAATGTGTGGTAGTAGACAGCAGCTTGGGCTTCTTATAAAGACAGACAGTTCAGGATTGTGTACTGGAAACGTAACTGCACTATTCAAGTTCTAACAAGCAGAAGAGATTTTGAGAGTTTTGAGTATTCAAGAGCGTAAGAGATGCAGATTTAGTTTGTGAGCATACTGATGATAAGCAAACACACAGAAATGCTTCTGCTGAAAGGGATCAAAGTCATTATCTGGACCTCCTTACTAAAATGAGAGGAAGAAAATAACCAATCGATCGGCTTTGGATTATCACTGCTGATAATCAGCTGGACACTTGCACAGAAGGCTCCAAATCACCTGGAAAACAGACTAGACTGTGCTGGTGAAGAAGCAGCACTGGACCTAACAGGAAGCTTGGAGATGAATGAGGGTGCTAATCTAAATGCACAGACAATTCCTAGAAGGGACCACACCTGAAGAGTAAAAACCCAATCCTAGGAACACATAACTGGTTGTCCAGCCAGAAGGGCAATATGGGAGATCAGAGCTCTGAACTCTGGACAATCAGAGTAGTTTGAAGACACTGGTGATAAGTGCAGACACATGAAGATAAGGGAAATCTCACTGACATTGCCTAACAAGATTTCCTGACAGCCTTCATTAAAGGCTTTTAGGAAAACTTGGCACAGAAAAGAAGAATCTTGCATAGACTAAAAAAAAAAAAAAAGGTTTAGAGACAGGGATAAATGTATGGTTCTCATTGCAGAGGGAGGTAACAAGTGGAAGGAATCTTCATATTCCTAAACAACCTACAGAAGGGCATGAAATCAGGTGACACAGCTTAACAATCATTTAAAATTACTCAGGGCAGCTAAGACCAACTATGAAGAATTAGAGAAGTCTGATCACTGGCCAATGAAGTGGCAGATGGAATCTAATATAGAAGAGAGTGTAGTAAAAAAACCCAACAACTGGCTTCATCTAATAACTAAAGGTCTTGATGGTCAGGAATGAGGACAGTTTGATGCAAACAGCAAGGCAACACTCAGAGGTCAAAATAAGGAACCTGTGTCTCAGGAAGTAGCAGAAAAAGAAGAGAGCACTTAACAGAGCGTGTCATTTGTACTGCAACGTGACAGAAGTTTACCCACACTCAGTGTGCAGGATGCAGCTGAACTGCAAAGGTTCAGAGATTGGCACTGGTGACAACCAAAGGCAGGGAATGGCTTTCACATGGACTCTTGGAGCCAGGACTCTTCCCACTGCAAAGGGGACAACTGAAGGAGAACATGCTAGAGACATAAAATCATATGTGGTGTGGAGGAAAATATGTAACAGCTGATGGTTCAGCATCTCTTCCACTGCATGATCTAGATGATGTACCTTGGAAGCAGGAGTTAAAAAAGCTGCCTGAGAGGGAATATAAAGGAGCTCAAGGCTATTTGCTCTTAGGTTTTAGCACTGCAACCTTTAACCTAATTTACAGTTAAGTGTTTCTTGCAGGGTAAATCCCTTTGGTTATGATTTTAACAGAGTACACTAACTCAGTGATGAAGTATCTCAACAGTGGGATACAGCCTTCAAGTTCCCCCCACTCTTCCCACCTGGCAATGGGGTTGTACAACAATAATACAACAATAAATACTAATAGAAGGCAACTCACTGTGCTGAAGTGTTCTTCAGAAGGATGGGAGCCACAATAGAGGCAGATCCTTGGACAGACAAGCAAGAGGCATTTAGGCCTCGTGTTTCCTCGTAACCCCAGAACCAGCCCCTAAAAGGGAACAAAAAGGATTGGTTCACAGGCTCATATTTTAAGTTAATGTCATATATAGAACAAAACATCCTAAAAAACTACATACAATGTAAATAAGCCAGCCCTCTCCTTTATGCTGCTTTTCTATGGAGCAACAGCTTTCTAGAACTAGATCTTCTCATACCAATACAATATTCTATTATTGATGAGCTTTTTAAAAACAAAGTGAACCCCAAGCACCCAGCAATTCACAGACAATACTGCAACAACCACACAAGTCTGTTCTGTTAGAGCAGGCAAGTGTCTCTCTGAATACAACTGAAAAGACCAGAGGAACTGCTAGATGTTACCTGTAGTAGCCATGTTTGTCGTTGGAGTACATCAGCTGATCAATGCACGGCCTTTCATCTATTTTTTCTTCCCATGTTCCTTCTTTCCATCCTTCTGCATAGCCTTGTAGCACATAAATCTGTTCAATAAAAGGCCCACCTGACTCTGGGCAGAAGGCAAAGCAAAGGACTTGTGAGCATGAAAACACACACCATAAAGGGATGAACAAGCATCAGCTGCAGTTAAAAATCTGCTAAAAATGCTAATATTACACTACTCTCTCTCTTCCCAGTTTTGCCTATAAAAAAAGAAAGGAAGTTCTGTGTGAGCCAGAAGAGCTAAAAGGGTCAGGCAATGTGACCACCTGTTATCCCACCCAGCTCTGTGTGATTTAATATGCCAAACACAATGGAATCACCGTCAGCTGGGTAAAACACACCGTGAAGCACTGAGGTTTTCAATCCCACAGGCAGCTGTCACAGGAGGAGCTCCTCCAACAAAAATGCCAAGTACAAGCCCTTCTTCCCCTAAATTTCAGGATCTCTAAATGAATTTACCTGGAAGGCAGGCAACAGCTATCCCTTCAGAGCTCTTTACAGAGGTCTGACATTTGGTGGCCTTTATTTCCTTTGCTGAACAAGCCTGTGACACTGCTGCAGATTTGAACATTTGCTGATTAGCTCAACGTGGCATTAAATCCTAAAGGAAGCAACTCTACTTTCTTAAGGAAAGCCTTTCTCTTAGGCACAAAAAGCAAGGGGTAAGTATTTCAAGTAAATGCAGCATCGATGATGAAAAAGTTCAGGGAAGAACCTGCTGTACAACTTTTACTGTCCAACCACCACATCCAGAAAAAGGTAGCTTGTCTGTATTTCAACGAGCTGCCTCTCTCCTTATGGGCTTGTCCTTATGGTCAAAATCACGCAGAAATACCCGTGAATTTATACACAGGCATTAACTGTCTGTCTTTGGGGGTCCCAGGAAGTCGAGGGAACAGCAGTGCTACATCAAACAAGCTGCCAAGTAATTGAGTTATTCCATCCTAGTGGTTGTGTAGCTCAGCAAGACTCCTTCCCATCCCTCCTCTCACCACCGCTAAGATTTTTTTTTTCCACATAAAAGGATAAAAGCCCCTATAAGGACAAACCTGTTAAGAAGCCATATCAAATACTTAGTTAACTGTAGATTGTGAGATCCTGCACCCCACCTGCAAGGAACTGCTCATATTCGATGACAGGGATGTTCCTGTTGAGGCTTGGGATATCGAAGAACTCAGACCAAGGGATCCGGACCTGGAGGATGTCAGGGCTCTGCCAGTGATAAAGACGTCCCCAGGGAGGCAGAACCAACACCCAGTTTTCGCTTTTCCGCAGGGTCTTCAGAAGGGAAGCAATGCGAATGTAGACATCTCTGCGAAGGTTGAACCCTTCAGGGGGGTTTACATCGTACAAAAGGTATCTGGGGAGAACAGAGGAACGGATGATTATGTCTTCACATTATTTCTGGGAGGACATTGAGGCTTTTACATGTTTTTCTTTTTTACCCTATGATCCTGTGATGAAACTGTTGGGAAGGAAGCTGTTCCTCTTCTTGAGTTTATGGTACTCGGAAGGGGAAGAAGTATGGGAAGTCAGAGCAGTGTGTGCTGCAGGGGCTGGAGGGGCCACTGGGGTCTCCTGGTGAGGTAGAACACGCCAGGAGCCTTTCCTGCAGAGGGTCAAGGGTGAAGTGTGTCTCTCATCCTAAAGCTAACATGGGGTGTGTGGTGAAAATGGTGAAACTACTGGCATGTCACCCAGGCTAACTCTCGTAAGCTGGACACAACAGCAGGTAGACAAGCTCCAGAGGAGAGGGGGAAAAGGGTGCAGCTAGGAGCTGGATGATCCCTGTAGGGTCCCTTCCAACTCAGGATATTCTACAGACGAAAGCCCTCGGACAGCTGCGACGACAACTTCCAAAAACGACCCAAAAAAGCACCAGCAGGCGAAGGAGGCCCTTTACCAGCTGATGGCCGAGACACGGCGGGTCGCCTGTGCGAGGGGACACCGCACGGCGGGGGGATATCCCGGCGGGCAGGAGCAGCCCGGGGCCGGCCGCGGCGGGTCCCCCGCAGCTCACCTGGTGCGCGGGGCGGCGGCGGCGGCGGGCAGCGAGGAGGCGGCGTGGCCGGCGCGGAGGGCGGGCGGGCGGCGGCTCGGAGGCGGCGGCGGGCGGCGGCGGGAAGGCGGCGGCGGCCAGGCCGAGCAGCAGCAGCGGCAGCGCCGAGGGGCAGCGGCCGCCGGGCCCCTGCGCCGCCATCCCCACGCCACGTCCGGGGCGGCGCCGGCGGAGCCCCGGCCTCTCTCGGTCTGTCAGAAGAGGCCGGCGGTGAGGGGCCGCAGGCGGGAGCCCGTGAGACGGTTCAGCTCTTCCAGGATTTGCGCTTCCTTCTGGTACATCTGCGGGAGCAGCGGCGGTCAGCCCCGGGCAAGCCCCGGCTCCTGTTACCAGGGCCTCTAGTCCACCCCGTGCCGGACCCCGCACACCCTCCCCAGCCCCGGCGCACCCGCACCTGCTGCCACTCGGGTTTCGTGTCGTGCCGGTAGCCGAGCAGGTGGCACAATCCGTGGGCTGCCGTCACCTGCACGGGGGGCGAGAGCACAACACGCGTGTTACCGACCGAGCCCCGCGCCCGCCCCGCCGCCCGCCACGCCCGAGCGGGGCTCACCGTCAGGACATCGTCAAAGTCCTCCCCGGTTTCGCGGCACTGCTGGTGGATGTATTCCACCCCCAGGAAGATGTCCCCCAGGTTGTACTCGTCACGGCAGCGCGGCCGCGGCAGCTCCCCCGCCGCCACTTGGTGGAACGGGAAAGAGAGGACGTCGGTAGGCTCCGGGCACTGTCGGTAGGCGCCGTTGAGACGCTGCATCAACGCGTTGCCGGCGCAGACCAGCCCCACGTCGAAGCGGGAGGCGCCCAGGGCGGCGCGCAGGGCGCACACGGCGCGGCGCAGCGCGGCCCGGCGCACGGGCACGGCGGACTGCGCGTTCCGCAGCGCCACGCTCATCACGGCGCCGCCACCCGCCAGGACCCCGCCCACCCAACGAGGCCCCGCCCCCGGAGCCACCCCCCCAACACCGGCGCCCACCAATGGAGACCCCAGCCGCAGGAGAGACCCCGCCCATCACCTGGAAGCCACGCCCGCAGCGCAGGTCCCACCTCTCTCCCCGCCCCTACGGGCCTGCCGCCGCCGTAGCCCCGCCCACTTCCCCACTGGACTCCGCCCCATGGCTGGGACCTCTCCCTCCCGCGCATGCGGATCCCGCTCCTCCCGGCGGTCCGAGGCCGCTGCCGTGGCTGCAGCGATGTCGGCGCGGGGACCGTTCCGCGGCCCGCCCTCCTTCCCGCCGCCGCTGCGCTTCGGGCAGCCCGCCGTGTTCGGCCAGGGCGGCGGCCCCGCCGGCCTCCCCTTCGCGCCCGCCGCCACCTTCGCGCCGCCCTACGCGCTGGGCCAGGCGCCGGCCCCGGCGGGAAACGCGGGATTCAGCTTCAGGCCGCCCACCAGCCTGGGCGGCTTCCCGACCTCCGTCGAAGCGTTGGGTGGCGGCGGCGGCGGTGCCTTCGCAGCTCCCGAGTTCCGCTTCAAGGCGCCCGAGAGCGCCGCCGCCTTCAAACCGGTGTCCGGCGGCGAGACGGAGAAGGGCCCGGCTGCTCCCGCTGCCTTTGCTTTCTCGTCGCCCTTCGGCTTCGCATCTGAGACGGGCCCCGAGGCGGCGGTGGCGCGGGAGCCTTTCTCGTTCTCGCGTCCCGCCGCCGCTTTGGGGCGGCCGGAGGAGAGAGGCCCGCGGGCGCTGCCGGAGGATCCGGGGGAGGCGCCGTCCAAGGGGCTGAAGCGGAAGGAGGAGCGGGAGCGCTCGCCGCGGCGGGCGGCGGCGGGCGGGCGGGCGGCAGCGCCGCCGGAGAAGCGGGCGGTGGTGCTGAGCCGGCCCCGCGGCGGGATCCTGTTCGGCCGCACGCTGGAGGATCTGCTGCGCAGCCAGGCCCGCGAGCAGCGGGAGCGCGGGGACGGCCCCGAGGCTGAGCGGGGACCCGCCGAGGAGCCGCCGCCGGCCGAGGCCCGGGAGCCCGCCCGCGAAGGTGGGCGGGGGTCTGGTGAGGCAGCGCGGCCGCCCGGGTTTCTCCGTGGCTGCTGACTGCTGTCATGTTCTTTCTCGTCACAGATGCGGCCCCCGCCGCCCCTGCTCGCCGGAGCCGCGGCAGCGAGAGCACGGAGGGTCTGGGGGGCCTGCCTGCCGCCGAGCTGACGGCCATCCAGTGCAAGAACATCCCTGACTACCTCAACGACAGGACCATACTGGAAAAACACTTTGGCCAGTTCGTAAAAGTTCGTCGGATTATGAGCAGGCGTAATAAAAAAATGGCTGTTATCCACTTTTTTGATCACGTGAGTATCAGAAGTGGCATTACTCTTGGGTGTGTTCAGCCTGGAGAAGTCTCCAGGGATCCCTTAGAGCCCCTTCCAGTGTCTAAAGGGGGGGCTTACAGTAAAGAGAGAAAGCAGCTTTTTACAGGGACCGATTGGGAGAGGGCAAAGGGAAACAGTATAAACTAAAAGAGGAGTTAGGAAGAAATTCTTTGAAGGTGATGAGGCCCTCGCACAGGTTGCCCAGAGAAGCTGGGGCTCCCCCATCTCTGGAAGTGTTCAAGGCCAGGTTGGACGGGGCTTGGAGCAGCCTGGGATACTGGAAGGTGTCCCTGCCCATGGCAGGGGGATGTAGCTGGATGGTCTTTCTGGTCCCTTCCAGCCCAAACCAGTCTCTGATCCCATGAAGAAAGATTTAAATCTGAGTGCTTGGGGTGGGTCCAGCGCTGATGAAAACTACACTCCTGGTTGTAGAAAAGCAGCATTTTTTGTGGAGACCAGTTCAGCTGATTGCATGTAGGTCTTAAATGAGGTTAAAATACAGCAACCAGAATTTTTTGGGAATCGGTAAATGTTTCTCTGGCAAAAACTGCACTGTGGGTTTCAGTGTTGTGATGCCAATAGGTTTCCGTGCTCTGCTTTTGTTTTCTTTCAGGCCTCTGCAGTTCTTGCCAGAAAAAAAGCGAAAGAATTGCACAAAGACATAGTAACATTTTGGCAAAAGAAGAAAACAAGTAAGTCTGTGTTTCCAGACTACTGGGTGTGCCAGCTGCTCTTTTTTATCCCTGTTGTGCTGAGAATGATACCTAAATTATCTCCGTAGTAGAAGATATCACGGTTGAATCCTTAAAGCAGTCACACAACAGCAATATGGTGATGTTCAACTTTGTGCTTCTGTCCAGAAGTAGGATGTTCTTTGGGGATGTAGGAAAACCCAGTCTGAAATGCCTTGCTGCTGCCTCAGATCATGGACTGGGATGTGAGCTTCCAGCTTTCGGGAAAAGGTTCTGAGAACCAACCTAAGGAAAGTGTCCTGAGAACCTCTGCAGTGTCTGCTGACGTTGCTGTTCTGCGTATCAACAGTTAGACACTGTTTGAACCAAAAAAGAGAACAACCTACAGAGTTTAGATTCCACATTCCTGGATTCCAGACTGTGCTTGGGATTAGGGCAAGAGGAGATTGTTCACTCCCCAGGGCAATACTTATAATGTCAAGTGCTTCCCTTTTTTTAGCTCCATGAGTGCAGTGTGTCTGCCTGTGAGATCCTAGCCTGGGGGTGCACTTCAGCTGCCAGCAGATGAATATTTCACCTCAGCTTTGACCAACCACAGCCTTGCCTTCCAGAAAACAAACAGCTGCAGAGTTGTCTCCCCGAGAATTAACATCTTGAAGCAGCAGCTCTAGGGCTGCCTCTTTGCCTGTGTCATTTTATCGTGGTGTTATGTCTGTGGCAGCACGTGTGGCAGCATTCTGAAATAACTACGCTGGGAGGGTTTAAGAAATCCAGTTGATGGAAAAGTTGTTGTTGGGAGAAGAAATTCTCCCTTCCTGCAAGTGTTAACTCATGCTGACCTGAGTCTTAAGATTGGGTATGTGAAATAAATATTTTCAATAGGAGCACTGGGAATTTTGATTTATGCAGGTAAAGTGGATTCATATTCCATACGGAGTTATGACTTTTGGATTATATCCCATACCTGAGAGAACTTTGATTCAGTTGAGGATCAGACTTCATTTACTGATAATTACTGTTACTGCTAAGTGATATTTTCTTGAAAAAAAACTTACTCTTTATAGAGCAATGATCTTGATAGCAAGTGCTGGAAACTTGATACAGGTCCTAGTGCAAGCTGTTGTGGAAGTTTTACATGCATGTACAAGATTTGGAGTCTTAGTTTTCACCACCAGCCCCAAGAAAGAGGTCAAGAAAGAGCTGTTGCTTAAATTGCTTGGCAGGTACCTGGTTTCATGTTTACGTGTCATTTCAGGTCCAGCAAAAAGAGAATTTTCATCCAAGGAGAAGAAAGCAGGTGAAGATGATGGAAGGCAAAGCAGTGAAGAGCAAAGCTATCAGCATTCCCCTCTTAGAAAACCTTTAATAAGATCCTCTGCCAGCAGTGTCATGCCTGGGAGAAGGTATGTCCTCTCCTCTGGGAATCCACCTGGCAGGAAAAGCTTGGAGAAAAATGGTGATCATTGTGTGCCAAATAGTCATGCCCTCTTCAGGGAGGGTGCTTACCTTCTTTTCTGGTTTGTCTGAATTAGAAGCACACAGCTCTCACACCTTGTCAGAAGGATACTCTTAGTGGCTTATTAGGGTCTTCTACTTTGGATTTTGTTCGTGAAAGCATGTGTGAGGCATGAGGGAAGTGAACAAACACTGCAGAGCCCAGCTAGGACTGAGCAGTAATGACACTGTCTGTGGTCGTGATTCAATGAGCTTCTCAAGCAAGCAGTTTCCTTTGGAGGCAATTAGAGTTCTGTGGAATGAGAGTCTCCTTTTTGGAGTAGTTTGGATCATTGTCTCATTTCAAGTGAACAGTCTTCCTGGTTTGTGGCAGTCACAGAAGTGGCAAGGTTGATCTTTGTCATACCTCAATGGTGTGTCTAGTCTGACAAAAGTCATTTGATATGTATACATAATTATAAAATTAGTCATATGTTGAGAATGAGTCAATGTTCCTTGATTTAAAAATTATGTTTGTATCTGGGGTCTGTAAAATTTTTTTATAATCTCTGTTGCTATAGAAAGCATGTTGGTTTTATCTCTGCACCAGCAAGCCGGTTCCTAGCTTAAAAGTACAAACTGCTGTGCCATAGTGATGCAAAATGCTACAAGAGCCGTCCATTTCTGTCCCCTCTAAGACCCTTTCAGTAATACCTTTTCTGGTTTTAGTTCTCCAGCAAAGAAGCCTGGCCTTCGAAAGGCGCTGCAGTTTGAAGCCGAGCTGTTTGATTCCAGTTCTGAAGGGCAGAGCTCAGAGGGCTTGGGAGCTTCACTGTTGTCCCTCAGTAATCTGGTGGGATTGGTGGCTGAGACACCTGAAGAGAGATACAGGCTCTTGGACCAGAGGGACAAAATCATGCGACAAGGTAATTAACACAAGTTAATGAGTGTAACATCTGCTTCTCTGCTGGAAAGAAGTAAGTGTTTGGGTTTTGTGGCAAAGCTGTTAAAACACTTAAACACTCTTAAAGGAGTGTTTAATGTGGAACAGTCTGTAAAATACTCTCCTAGTATATTACTTTTTGTATTTTTTTCTTGTAAGACACACAAATCTGTTTTACTTACTGCACATGCAATTTCTTGTGTAGAGGGAAGGGCAGAATGTTCATCTTCTGTGAAGAGGGCATGTAGGGAGATCTGCACCTTTACAGATTCTTTAAAGAAAGTTACCCAAAGCCTTATGAATGAATGAACTGCATTTCATAGAACCACAGAATTGTTTGAGTTGGAAGGGACCTTAAAGCCCATCCACTCCCACCCCCTGCCATGGGCAGGGACACCT
The DNA here is from genome assembly GCF_009650955.1 of Corvus moneduloides. Lineage (NCBI taxonomy): Eukaryota > Metazoa > Chordata > Aves > Passeriformes > Corvidae > Corvus > Corvus moneduloides. The sequence goes on from NC_045482.1 coordinate 28,094, forward strand.
TCCAGTATCCCAGGTTGCTCCAAGCCCCGTCCAACCTGGCCTTGGACACTTGCAGGAGTGGGGCAGCCACAGCTTCTCTGAGCAACCTGTGCCAGTCCCTCTAGTATCTGTCCAAATTCAAACTATTGTACAGGTGAGAATTATTTCAAAAAATGTCCTTTTGTTTCACAGTGCTCGTTGTAATGCCTTCCAAGCTGTTCTTGCAGTTTCAAAACTGATCCTACTTCTAATTTAAGAACTTACTTTTAATATTGACAGACTTCTTGTCCACTTAATGCAGAATTTTGAAATTGCTGGGTATCTTTTAGAAGCTTCAGTCTTTTCAGCAAAACTCTCAAAATGTGCAATCCCTGGACAGGCCTCAGAGCGGGGAGAACCCCGTCCTCGTTCATTTCTGACTGTATCAAGGTTTGGGTACAGCCGTACATGCTCAGGGATGTTTTGGCACATCAGTGTAATAGCTTATCGTGAAGCAAAAAAACCAAAACCCAAGAGATGCTTTGTGTTTGTTCAACTCTTTCTTTCTTTCTTTCTTTCTTTTTTTTTGTAGCTCGAATAAAAAGGACTGATCTTGGCAAAGCAAAAACTGTTGTTGGCACTTGCCCAGACATGTGTCCTGAAAAGGAGCGTTACATGAGGGAGACAAGAAACCAGCTCAGCATCTTTGAATTGCTTCTAGGATCTGACAAGGTATGAGATTCCCAGGATATCAGTATGCCTGATGCTCATTGGAGCTGTCAGTATTGTTTAGCTGATTACAGGGTTAATTCTGGTGCAGAAATTCTGTAGGCTGTTTCATTATTACCTTTCAATTCCCCATTGGAAAACAAGAATTGCTTTTTCACTCTGTCATGTCTTTTATGTAGTTAATTAGAACTATAGTTCCAAAGCTATAATTACATTATTATATGTAATTATCTGTAACCATATATCGTCTTGAAGGTTATGAGTTGGAGACTAAGTCAACGCTTCAGTAGTCTGCTCCTTACTGAAGTTAAAGGCATAGGTGGGATGAAATCTACTGCTGCAAAGTCGTACATACTTCTCGGATTTTGATTCTTTTCCTCACCTCTTGCAGGTGGATCATGCAGCAGCAATCAAGGAATATAGCAGGTCTTCAGCAGATCAGGAGGAACCTTTGCCCCATGAACTGAGACCCTCTGAGGTGCTGAGCATGACCATGGACTATTTAGTGACAAACATTATGGATCAAGGAGAAGGAAACTACCGAGAATGGTATGACTTCGTCTGGAACAGAACGCGTGGAATAAGAAAGGTAAGCACTGTGGATGGAGATGTTTGGTGATAAAAAGCAAGAGATCCCATCGTGCTGTAAAAAAGGGAAGCAAAAAGCAATAGTTGTTGAAACGTTTTGAATTGCAGAGTAACTCAAAGCACAGTGAAATGGGTTTTCCAGAGGTACTGCCAGGTGACTGTGCTCTTCCACTAGTTTAAAAAGACATGTAATGAACTCTTTATCATTCTGTTAGGACATAACCCAGCAACACCTCTGCAACCCGCTGATGGTGTCTTTGATTGAGAAGTGCACTCGCTTTCACATCCACTGTGCTCACCACTTGTGTGAAGAGCCCATGTCCTCCTTTGATGCCAAAATCAACAATGAGAACATGACTAAATGCCTGCAGAGCTTGAAGGAGATGTATCAGGACTTGGCTAACAAGGGGATTTACTGCAAGAGTGAAGCAGAGTTCCGAGGTTATAATGTCTTGCTGAATCTCAACAAGGGTGATATTCTCAGGTGGGAACAAGACATCACTTGTTTTCTCTCTTTGCCTCTGGGAAGAATTGAGTTTAGAATTAAATCCAGACAAATTGTAATGCTCCTGATTTTAATTCTGTGCTGTTAAATTTTAATTTCTGTGCTGTTGAATTGTGATTGTTCAATATTGAAGCAAAAGGTTTGTCGCTGTCTTTTGTTCCACAGAGAAGTTCAGCAGTTTCATCCAGAGGTTAGAAACTCGCCTGAAGTTAGATTTGCAGTTCAAGCTTTTGCTGCATTAAACAGCAACAATTTTGTGAGGTTTTTCAAGCTTGTGCAAGCAGCTTCCTATCTGAATGCCTGCCTCTTACACTGTTATTTCAACCAGGTGAGGAAAAGACAGATGGATATTTTTTAAAGTGTTAATGAGTAAGACAGTCTGGGATTTGGGGGAAAATCAGCAGAAAACTTAGTAGATATTGAGCCTTAAAAATAATATTGTTACTGCTTCTTCAGAAGTGTTAAAAATTTATCAGGAGCTTTCTGCTGTGATATGAAAGGCAAATACGGAAATGCTTTTTTTTTTTCTTGTAATTGTGTACAAATACATGTTTCCCTGAAAAATAATTGGGAAGCAGAGAATACATGTTTCCCTGAAAAATAATTGGGAAGTCCTGAGAATCTTGCAAAGCAAATATGAGCCTGCCGTTTCAGAAGCCCTTGCAAGGTGTTTTTTCTGTGCAAGAATCACAAAGGGATATGCTCGGAACAAATATCATGAAAGAGGAACAGAAACTAGAAAGCAAGCGCATAGAATTTAGAAAGAAAGTTAAATCGAAATAATTGTTTGTGTGTATACTTGATGACAAAGTACTGGTGGATTTAAACACGATTTGCATGTTTATTGTACACTTTATAGTACATTCTGGGCTCTTTCCTAGTAGTTACGTGGCCTTTTCCCCCAGATTCGTAAGGATGGTCTCAAATCCCTCAATATTGCCTACACTGTGAGCACCCAGAGAAGTACAGTGTTCCCCTTGGAGCACCTGGTCCGCATGCTGCTGTTCAAAGACTGCGAGGAGGCAACTGATTTTATAAGTTACTATGGGCTGAGTGTATCAGATGGGTAAGTGTGAGGAAAATGATGCCTGGGAGGGTTAGCCTGATGCCATGCAAAGGGGTAATGTGGGGGAGCTGCTCCTGAAGGTTGGATCCAGAGAAAGAATAGGCCAAGAACAAGGGATGGGGTCTCTGTAGGAAAGAAGGATACAGTTCTGCTTCTTGGGAAACCGGCATTGTAGTGATGCCTGTAGGGTGGCATGAAGCTGAACGGTGCAAACCGGCTGTTAGAGGATGTTGGAGAACAGCAGTTCACAGATGTTTGCCATGGAAATCCATACATTGTAAGGAATGTGGATCCAAACTTGGAACGTCGAGGAACTGGAGAAGGAAAAATCCCCTCGAGGATGCCAGTTAGTGGTCTATTCCTGTCAGCATTCAGAAACAATACGTTTCAGAAGTGAAAGCCCGTAGGTTACTGGAGCTTTGAGGATGTACTCCTGGTTGTTACTTTCACTTTTCCGCAGGGGTTACGTGGAGCTGAATCGCTCGGCTTTCCTGGAGCCAGATGGATTACCCAAACCACGTAAATCCCCGTTTGTCAGCCAGAAGCTCACTGTCTCTGTTGGGGAGGTTGTGAATGGGGGGCCCTTGCCCCCAGTGCCCCACCATGTACCCGTGTCCAGCTTCAACGGGCAGAACAAGTACATTGGTGGAAGCACCTCTGTGGATCAGGCTGGCAGTAGCCAAAAACCCAGCGGGGAAGCACCAGGTGAGAGCAAACCTCATTTAGGTTTTTTAGGTACTGCTCAGAACACACTGCTGAGTCAGTTCTGTGAGCAGGTTTAATGTACGGAGCAGGAACTGTTCTTGGCTCAGACATTGAAATGGCATGGAAATTTAGATGTAATGAAAGGATTACAATTTAAGTCATAAGAGAGTCACAGAATGGTTTGAGTTGGAAGGGACCTTAAAGCTCATCTAGTTCCAGCACCCTTGACATGGCAGAGGCACCTTCCACTAGACCAGGTTGCTCAGGTGTATTTATGTATCTGTAAAAGCCAAGAACAACCTGATTATTAAAATGTATTTCCCAATTCAGGAAATACACTATTGATCCAAATTTTGCCAACATAAGTGAAATAACAAATGTTTGACTACTTCAGAAAGCCAACTTCCCTTTGCAGTTTGCATGTTTTTATTTGCAGCTGTTTGTTGCACTGTGTGTATAAACATGTCAGTTTTCAGGTTGGCTGAATGTGTGCTTTTCTGTCCTTGCTGGAAGTACAGATAGTGTGTGTAGGTGCCAGATGTGCCTGACTTAAAACAGTTGCTTTTTTGGAAATATATGTGCTTGCTACTGGGGATAATGTGCAATTAAGTTTTTAATTGTTTTGTATAAAACATTTATAAATATAAAATAGTTTCTATGATATATTTTTAACTTTAAGGCAACAAGCTGCTGTTACGGATTTATTTTATGACCTCCCGAGTTTTATCACACAAGCCAGCTTTTTGAAGAAAAGATCTGCTTCTGCTTGTGACTGATCTGGTTTCCTGAATTTTTCTCCTCTCCCCTCTCAAGAAGGAAGAGTGGAAAGCAGAGGTGTGGATTTAGAGGCCACAGCAGTAAGAGTCCAGCCCCCAGCTCATCTTCTGCCCTCACTGTTGCCTCGTCAGCTGGTGCCAGTCTTGCCTCCTGCACAGCCCATTTCCCAGCCTGCGGCACAGCCTGAGCCTCCCCCTTCAAAGCCTCAGCCTGGCTACTCGGACACGGTAGGGAAATATTTGGGAAAGATCTGTGAAATATAATAAAAGGTAACCAAATTCTAAGGGTATTTCATTTTTCTGGAATGTGCATGTATGTCAGATGAGACATGACAAAGTTTCTTCTTGTGGGTACGTGACCATGAATGCTGGGTCTTGAATGTGTACCCCATGTACCTGTGCTGTTTTTCTCCCTCCCACACAAGTTTTTGTGTGCTGATGCTGAACCAGTCTCGGTGTCTCATTGCTTTGTACAGTACAGTTGCCATATTCTACCTAGATAATGGTAAATGTCAGTGAAGGTTAGACCTGATCATTTGGAATTAAATCAGCTAGAATGGAAGTCTAAAGTAAAAAAATAAGAGTCTCTCTCCTTAGTTATGATTTCCTAAATTGACTTGCCCGTATTTAGTACAAAAATCTGCTTTTGTTTCTGGGCTGTTACTAACCTTTTAGATAGTCTAAATAGTCTGAAGTTTGCAGGCTGTTGTGTTTGGTCAAGTTGGCTCAGTTTGTAAGCAGAAATACAGATTATGCTGTGAATTACAGTCAATTAAGCAAGGCTGGAGAGCCTTATTCCCAGTTTACTCCCAGTTCCATCCTGAGAAGGACTGCACCTTGGTTCAGCTGCTTCCTCTGCTGTGTTGCAGGACATCGCCGAAGTGGTGGACGGGCTGGTGCATGACGTCCTCAAAGGAGAGTGCAGAGAAGTGGGCAGAGCAGGAGCAGCTTATGTGGCTGCTGCCATCTGGTAAAGAGCATTTATTGCTGGTTCTCCTGGAGTCTGTCACCACAGCTGCCCCTTGCCGTAGCAGCACCGTGTGTGAAGATGGTAAAACTAAGCACTGCCAGGTCTGTGGTGGAGACCGTGTTACTGATGCAGTGGAAGGGAAAGCAGACCTTTCTTCAGATGTCTGTCACATCCCAGCTCTAGCCTAAGGGGAGGCTGACCCAAACTTCTGGAAGCTTTGTCTGGCAAGAAACCTCTGTCATGGACGGGAAGGTGCCCAAAGGGGGACAAGAGGAGCAAGTCCAGATCTGGCTCCTTCTCTGATTCTCATAAACATTTCCTCTCCAGGGCAGTTGGTAGAGTCGTAGATGTAGGATGTGACCCAAACAATTGTTGGTCCATTCCCTGTGATGTCATGGTCAGCAATAAAACTGGGTTAGAGGAAGAAGTTGGGAGATCTGCGGCTTTCAGGGTGGACATTAGCTGAATACCCTCTGGGCACTGCTCTTCCTGTGCGAAGCGATGACTGGGCTACATTTATTTTGCTTGATGGGGGAGTGGGGGTGTTCCCTTTCTGCATTACAGTTTATTTATTTCCATCCATGAGTTTTCCTTTTTTCTTCCTACTTTCTTCCCTGTCCCAGTGTGGGGAGGGGAGTGAGCCAGTATCAGTGTGGGTGCTTGGCTAATGGCTGGAATCAGCCCACCACAAAGAGCAAGGTGTGGCTGAGAAAAGCATAGACTTGGGGCTTTGCATGAAAACCTGGCTTTGAGAAGAGATTTGCTGTTTCTGCACAGCGCCTCAGAGGCCACCGTGGAGGAACTCGTGACTGAAGTGATGGGGGAGATCCTCAGAGAAGTGGCTGGAAACGTGGTCAGTGTGGAAAGGCAGCGTGTCCAGGAGGAACAGCGCAGAGTGGAGGAGGAGAGGTGAGGCACGGCTTTTGCTGTGGGGCAGGGTGGGCTGGGTACACCCTGGACAACATAAGGCCAGCAGGTGCCAACCTGAGTCCTTGTGCCTCTGCTCAAGCCCGGTGTCTTTCTGCCACAGGAGCAGAACAGTCTCACCTCAAACTCCCCTGGGACTGTGGAGGCAGGGTTCCCCTCTGCATTCTCAGGTGATCTGCTAGTTAGCATTTTGGCAGCCTCAGAGCCATTGTGAAAATGGTGGGTGGGAATTTTAGGAACTGTTATTTATCCAGAGCTTCCAGAAAGGGACATGCATCCTGGCCCTGCTGCATGCAGGAACTTTTCCTTCTGAGCGAGCTACTTGTTTGTAGCTTATTGGGGTAAGAATAAATAGAATCCTAGAATGGTTTGGTTTGGAAAGGACCATAAAGATCATGTAGTTCCATCCTAGCCATGGGCAGGGATGCCACTTACTAGACCAGGTTGCTTAAGGAACCCTATGGTCATCCGTGGTTTTGAGGGAAACCTGGCTCCATGCAAAGTTGTTTATTTAGAAACCAGATACTGGGATATCAATTTTAGGTGAATTAGCTGTTTGACGCTGCGTGTGGTGCTTGTGTAGCTAAGCAGCAGGTTTGCCAGTGTAAATTTTTTCACTTGTGTAAATCTTTTCTCTGTCCTTCCAGGCAAAAGCAGGAAAGAGAAGAGTTAATAAAGCAGTTGAGCCAGTTGGTGGGTATGGAATTAATGGAAGAAGTAATAAAGGAATGTGTTAAAGAAGCTTCAGCCAATGAGTTAAGGTGTGTACAACGTGCTGCATGCTGGTGTTTGCTTTCTCAAAGGTTTCCTAAATGTGATGGACTTCCCTGTTTGCATCTCAGCCAATTGAATTGGCATTTGCTGGAGGTCTTCACCTCAGCAGAATCTTGGTTTGTTTTATTTGGAACCAGATGTGCCTCAGAAAGAGACCGGCAAGCCCGGATTGCCCGGTGTTCAGAAGAAGTGTGTGGCCACTTCATGGAGCTCTTTCTGGAGGATGAGATTTTCCAGATTGCCAAGGAAACCCTTCAGGAGCTCCAGTGTTTCTGCAAGTACTTAAAACGGTGAGTCACCACCCTGGGACTAGCTGCTTCTCTTGGGAGCACTGGCATGGAGCAGTTAACAGAGATGGAACTACAGCTGTCTGGTTGTGTTCTATTTGAGACCTTACCTCCATGATAAGGGTAGACCTTACAGTCTTAGTACCAGCCTCTGCTAAATTACTGTATGTGGGCAGGGAACCACACCTTGTTGTAGTCAGGTAATGAGCTTGGTAGAGATTCCAGCTTCATTCTGCCTAGAAACTTGTAATAGTTTATCCTTGTATTCTTTCTGTTGATCAGTGGTTTTCCTGGACACCTGCTCAGTGTGTTGTGGTTGTTGTGGTGTCCATGGTACAAATACCTGATGACAAAGGTCTGCAGAAGAGTTCGTGAATGTGACCTATTTATCTGTTCTCTTCCAAAGGTGGAGGGAAGCAGTGGCAGCTCGGACAAAGTTGAAACGTCAGATGAGGGCATTTCCAGCTGCTCCCTGTGGCTTGGATTCCAAACATCAGCTGAAAGCACTGTCCCCCAGTGCAGAGTGGCCTATAGCCATGGAGAACTTGTGCAAGAGATTTGTAAACCTGGGGAATGGAGGAAAGTTGGGAATCTCTTGCACGAGGTAAGTAAGGATACTTCCAGTGGCATCAGTTGGCAATCTGGTTGATTTTAGGAAGATAAGTTACCAAAAATTCTTCCATTGTGAATGTTGGTGGGTTTGCAGAACTGTTTGTTCTTAAATAGCCCCCAAAAGACTTTCTCCACAAATGCCATGACCAAGACTGAAAATCCAAATAAATTCTTCTATTAACAGCAACTTTCTGAAGCCTCTGTAATATTTCCTGGGCCTCAGTGTTTCTTATATTTGTTTAAAGTACCTGTTTTACACCAAAAAATACAGCCAAGAATATTTTGTTTCCAGATTGAACTGGCTGAGAAACAAGACAGTGCATGAAATTAAAGTTCAGCACTTCTACCAGCAGTTGGTAAGGTAGGCTGGGGTTTGGTTCTTGTTTTCTTAAGAAGCAAGCTGCAACAGACGTGCCAGAGATAGCAGAAATGGCCAAAAGGTATGGCTAACCATGCCTGAGTGTCCACTTGCAGCCTTGCTCCCGGGAGTATTTTGGAATAAAGGGAACAGGAAAGTCATAGAACCATAGGACAGTTTGGGTTGAAAAGGACCTTAAAGATCATTTTGTTCATCCCCCCACCATGGGCAAGGACACCTTCCACTAAATTAGTGGAAGTGTTGGGCCAGATGGTCCTCCCTGGTGTAATTTTAAGGATCTGATGGGTACTATGGGGTGTGATTCTGTACCTGGGTGGGATGGGGTCTCGGATGGGCTATGGGGGGAGAGGAGTAAGTGACCTATCAGTGACCTGGCTTGTGGCAGGAAAATACCGATTGAGATGTTTGAAGTGCAGCAGGAGGTCTGGCTTCCCATGGCTCCTCATGCTCTCCAGTGGCCTGGGTGTGTGTTGGATCAGTGTAGAAGTAAAGCAGTACACATGTGCTCCTGAAATTCCCAGAGTAAGGCTCATGTATCAGATTTAGCAGCTGCAGTTCCTGAAGGATGAGCAACAGATCTAAAGAATTAACTGAACAGTCGCTACTTGCAGTATTGTAACTTGTTCAGTGCAAGGCAGACATTCCTCAGGTGGGAAAGAGCCCTGGGGTGGATCTTTTCACCAGTTTTTTTTGTCTCTCTTTAAGTGATTTAGCTTGGACTCCCCTGGATCTCGTCTCATTAATCACAGAACATATTCCAGTTCAACAAGAACACGTTTTTTGGAAGGCACTCTTGGTTTTGCCCAGTGATGATGAATATTCCAAGGATGATCCCAATAGGTAGGCTGAAGGAGTTGACTGCTGGGTCCCTTTCTCAAACTTCTTTTATTTAGGTAGAAGAAGATCAGTAATACACAGTCCTTGATGTAATTTTGCCTGTACCATGTCAAATTTCCAGCTTGTTTTTTTTCCTCCAGAGCACTCTAAACAATATAGCTGTAATTTATTGCAGTGATCTGTATTTTCTAACGTTGTTTAATTCCTTTTGCTCATACTGAAAACAAAACCTTGATAGATGATAACTTCGTGAAAATTTATAGCTATTTATTAGGGCTATTTATCAGGGCTATTTATCATAACCTAAATATATAGAATTATGATAGACTGTGGTATCTTAAAGGTGCTGATACTAAAACCCTAAAATGCCAGTTTTGACAACAAAACCCCCCAAAGCCCTCCTTTTTGTTTGCTAGGATACTGATGGATTGGTTGAAAGCCAAGTTTATGGGAGACAAAATCTGTGAGAAAAATGCTTCACATACAGACGGCAAAATTCAAACACTGATGTTATTTAGTTCTCATGTCATGCAGGGCAGCAGAAGCATTCAAGTCAGTGTGTGCATAAAGGTAGGTGAGAACAATTTCATGATACCATAAGAGTAGGGTGGGCTCTTTTCCAGTGGATATTGTGTCCTGTCAGATGGAGGGAGATGATACTGGGAGGGATAGGGTTGTTGAAAAGGTCTGAAAAAAGATGGATTTTTTTTCTTTGGTTTCAATCAGCTGAGAAATACCTGCAGTAGCAGAACCTGAATCATCAGTTCCTGGTCCCAGAGCAGGTGCTGAAGGACACTCTCTGCTCAGCTCATCTATCAGACACATCCATGTTGCCCTGACAACAGCTTGTCATCTTAGGCTGTGTAGAGCTCCTGGAAAAGGATATGAAAGCTGAATGGCAGTGACAATAAACTGCAGATATTGGTGTGAAAATAGCTTTGTTTAGCTACTTCACTGTTGTCATCTTTGTTGCCTGTCTAGGTGGCACATGGTGCGCTCTCTGACTCAGAGCTTGATATGGCTGAGACACAAAAGGACTTGCTTGGGACTGGTGGCCTTGTTCTTCTCCTGCCCCCCCGAGTTAGGAGTGAAGATGTTGCAGAAGATGATGTTTACTGGCTTTCAGCTTTGCTGCAGCTGAAACAGCTGCTTCAGGCCAAACCTTTCCACCCCATAGTTCCCTTGGTGGTTCTAGTCCCCAGTCAGGAAGAGGAGGCCATGGAGAAAGAAGTAGAAGATGGTACGTAATTATTTTTGTGTCTTGAAAGTATGAATGTTTAGGGCTGCCCCAGGTAGAAGTGTTGTGGCTGGTGCAGCCTCTCGTTACATCATCCAGTAAAGGGAGAAGCTGTGAAGTACAGCACTTCCCAGAGCTTCCCTAAAAATCTTGAGGCCTTAAGAGCTCACCAGTTTTGGCTTCCAGTTTTCCTTCACACACAGTATTTGATCCTGAGAGCCTATGGGCATAGATGGAGGGGAGCAGCTATGCAGTGAATGCAATGCAGAGCATGTGGTCCAAGGACTTGCGTTCTTTCTCTGTGTACATGATGAGTTTTCTTACTTTTCAAGGTTTGATGCTCCAGGACTTGATTTCAGCCCAGCTTATTTCAGACTACACCATTGTAGAGCTCCCAGGCTCTGTCAATGACTTAGAAGGCACCAGAAAGGTAGGAACAGCAAGATTCAGGAATTACTTTCCATTATTTGTGACTTTTGTATTTTCACTGACCAGAGATCAGTGCCATTTGCTACAAAAAACCCCAATTTAATGTAATACTGAAAACTGCACTGAGACCAAAATTCATGGATTACCTAAACCCACTCTTGTCAGCCCTGCCTGTCTTACTGCTCAACAGAGTAGTGCTGACGGTGGGTAAACCTTTTTATCCTTAAGCTCTTAGACGTAAAATGCAGAGGACCCTTTGTAGCTCTTCTGGCTGCTGTGAGATTACCCAGAGTTACCCCATCTTGGTGGATGGGACTGAGATGCCTCTATCCTCTCGTGTTCTGTACACAAAGAAGATTGTACAGATCTCTCCCTGACAAGCCCAGAGTGATGCTCCCCCACAAACCTTCACAACTTAGGTCTGCACTTCAAGGACTGCCATGATCAGACATGGTATAGTCACCCTGCGCGGATTTCTGTGAATCTGTCCAATTTTTCTTGGATAAGTTTTCAACAACCCCAGCATCCTGCAGCAGGGAATTCCACTGCATACCTATACCTCATGTGAACAGCCTCTTTTTTGTCTGTTCCTGAGCCTGCTGTGTGGAAATTCAGTTTGTGGCCACCTAGCTGGAGAATTACTGTTGCAAATATTGGTATGATGATACCTGATTTATTGGCCTTTTGCTGCATATTCTCTTGGAGAGTGTTATTCAAACTTAGGGTTGCAGGATTGAATCCTTTGTGTCCCGATCATTGCAGAGCAGTTTCCAACCCTCCCTCTTTTGTGTGTCGTAGGTCTCTGCAGCTGTGGGCTGGCTGGTATCCCAGTGTCCTGCCTCCCTTGAGCTCTGCAGCCAGACCCTTCAAGAGTACATTGAGGATGGGATTGATAGAGAATTTGGCAAGCGTTTCTACCACGACTGGAAGGAGAGGCGTTTAGCTGGGCTGCCACCCCAGGAGCCTGGGGTCATCATAGAGCTCTACAACAGCGTGCTGCAGTTCCTGTCAGATGTGGCATCCTCAGAGCACCTTTGTGACTTGTCTTGGCCTGTCACAGAGTTTTCAGAAGCTGGGGGTAACAAGGTGTTGCCCCACCTGCAGTGGAACATGCCAGATCACCTGGCCTGGCTGAAGAAGGCTGTGCTGTCCTTCCAGATCCCATACCTAGATCTGCCTCCTTTACGTGGTAGGTACTTCACACTCCAGTATCTTCTTGGCAGCACGTTGTTCTCCAAGATGTGCCTGTGCAGTGTAGGTTCTGTCACAAATTCTTGCAGCTTAATTTGGGCTTTTTTGTTCCACAGCTCCCTGGCGTCCTGTTTGCCACATGATTTTTCAGTATGTCTCACAGATTGCAAGTTCTTCCCACACTCAACCACTGATCCAGTCTCAGGTGGAGAATCTGCTGAGGAAAACTTACCAAAATTGGAAAACCAGAACAACTGGCAACTCTGATGAAGATGGACCTTCTGTTGATGAGATTCCTTGGGATTGTATCTTGGCAGTCTGTATTGATCATAAACTGAGAGACTGGAAACCACCCAAACTACCTATTGCTCCAGGTATCGTGTCCTCCTGCAGCATGGATGATGCTTCTTTTGTGATGGTATTTAATATGTTGCCAGCGGTGCCTTTACATACAGCAGCACGTGATGTGTAGCAGGGAGGCAGCTGTGGTCTTGCTGTGTTCTGCACGTGTCTTCTCTCTGGAGTGTGTATTTAGTATTGGTTGTGGCTTGACTTGATCCTGTGACTGCAGACGTGGCTCTGGTCAAAGTCTTTCAGCCCTGCCCTCCCAGTGGGAGAGGGTTTGCATTAAGCAAAGGCCAAGAGTTACCCCTCAGAAGCCATGTGAGCATGGAGGGCAGGCTGCCACAGTTAATTATCACTTTCATTGATTAATGAAGTTTGTCCCAGACTGTGTTTGAAACGTGTTTGAAAGTGAACAATCGCTTTTCTCCCAAGTTGCCCTTTTAATACTGAGCTTCTCTTCTGAAGGAGAGAACCTGTGCAAATGATAAACGTTGGGCTTGGGTTTATTCACAGAAGCAGTAAGTAAAGATGGTCAGATTCGTGTGTACTTCTTCAAGGAGCATTTAAAGAACTACACTGTGCCTTTCTCGTGGGATCAAGCCAGGCTGAGGACACAGGAGGAGATCCGGCAAGGCCACGAGAGGTGAGGGAGCCTGCACGGTGCTGAAAACCAGCACTTGGCATCTTCCCAGAAAGTGCTTGCGTACATCTCCCCTAAAATGATGTACAAGCTGAAACAGGGTAGTAAGCAGATTTTATTTGTACAGGGTTACTCAGCTCTCAGAGAAAGGATTGCTTGGGGAGTGCTGAAAGTGTCTAAGTGGAGAAATTAACTTCTGCCAAAAAAACCTGCTGCTGAGGCTTTGGAGTTGTGCAAAGCATGGAGGGAAAATAGTGTGAGTCTGAGAAAATGCTAGATAGGTTGAGGGGGAAGGATGCCTTAGAGCTGTGTGGCAATAAAGTATTTGAGGTGTCAAATCTAGCTCACTTCCCTAGCCACTCTTTTCCCTCTTGGAAGTTTAGCTGCAGCTCTGCTGTGTAGTGAGTGATGTTTGGGGTGAATCCTGTGCTCTTGTCAGATTAGTTCCTCTCTAATCCCATGCACAGGTGGTGGTGTGTTGGACCCTGGCACACGGGCATTATTTCTCCAAATGATCGCTTCTCGCTCCCTGCTATTTCCAAGCTTCAAGCTAATAGGGAAAAACCAACACATACCAATTCATGTGGTTTTGCTTGTTGTTTTTTTTCCTGCGTGCTTCAGGTCAAACCTAAAATCTCCCAAGTCTTTTAAGAAACCCTACAGCATCTCCATGGTGCCGGGTCCATATGGCTCGGGCATGAGCCTGCTGCCAGGTCAGAAAGTGAGCATTCCCAGCACAGATGAATTCAGAGACACATCCTTGGCCCAGGAGTGTCCGTTGGCACAGCTGAAACGGGAAAAAATAGAAAACAAGAGGTAAGTTCCCAGAGCAGCATCTTTTCCTTGCAGCTCCAGCCCAGGGTTGTAAACAATTTGTAACTTGTATGGAATAGGAAGTTAAACTGTGCTAGAAAAGAGCCCAGACTGTCTCGAGTTCCATCTGATTTCATCTAGCACAAAAGTGCAGTTCCCTATTACCTCCTCTGTGCGTCATGGGAACAGTCCAGGATGGTAGAAGTTCTTGGAGCTGTCGGCAGTGTTTGGAAACTCTATGGTCAGTCACGCCACCAGAACTGAAGCAGTACAGTGTGTACAGTGGTCTGTGTGTCCCCCAGTGTCACAAATGTCTACAAAGTCCTCTCTGGGATGTCAGGTCGTAGCAATGCAGATCACAAAGGTGAAGTACTAAAGCTTTTGAGGTTAGTCCAAGAGGTTTTTGTCTCTTCTGCCTTCCCATAAGTTGAGTCTCTTCAGTCTGTGTGGCTCCTTTCTGTACCGCATTCTTCTGTGATGGATTTCGATAGTTGCAGTGGGGTACATCAGACTGTTTGAATATGGCTGTGGAGATCAGATGCTTCTGAACCCAAAAAACCCCTCTAAGTGTAACACATCGGTTACAGGGACAAATCCAGGCTGCCATCTGACTGGTGCTCTTGCCCTTCCCATCCAGGTTTGAAGAACAGCTGCAGCAATACCTAGCTGAGGACATGGAGCCCCTTGGGGATCTCTTGGGTCTTCCTCTCTACCTCCCCCAATCTCTGCTCTCCACCCCAGCTGCCACCTGCCCCTTGGTGAAGACTCCCATGTCAGCTGCTCAAGAGGTAAGAGAAGGTGGTTCTGAGCTAAACTAAAGCTCTGAGGAGTGCAGTAGCTGCAAAACCCGCAGTGGGAATTACCTTGGGAGAAAGTCTCAGTCTCATCTCTTTCTGCCCAGGCTGGGGGTCAGGAGGGACACAAGGTTCCGGAACTGGAGCGAAGCCCTGCGTTGTCGGACAGACTCAAACACTTGCAGCAGCTCCTCAGAGCCACGGAGGAGGCTGAGGCTGCCTCCGAGCTCCACCTCTCTGCTCTGGTGGACATGGTGGACATTTGAGCCGAGCTGAGACACGGAGATTCAGGAAAGAAATCCATGTCCAGGTGATTGAACAGGTGCACTCCTGGGGCACGTTCCAGAACAAGCAGGTGTTCTCCTGGGATGAGAACGTGGAGCAGCCGTGGGGCCTGGGCCCTTGGCCCTTCTCACATGGCTGCATTGCACAGGGCCAACGCAGCCCTGTGTCATGGATGGTCTGGGACTCCCTCCTTTTCTGCTCCACAGGCACGGAGACGAGTCAAATGCTTTTTCTTGGAAGGCCTTAAATGGCAGTGGTGTTTTTTGTTTCTCCCAGCTCTCCACAGCATTGTGGGCAAACACAGCTTTATCAGGTTCAGCTGTAGGGTAGCATGGGTCTGTGGGAGCACTGGACCAATTGCTCTCCACAGACAGTCCCTGAAATGTTGTCTCAGTCTGTGCTTCCTTCATGCAGGAACTGCCTTGCAGCAGCACTGTGGTTTAAAGTTCCTATTCTGTTCCCAGGAATGTCAAAACTATGATTCTCAAGTTGGAGCAGCATTTGGCCATGTTTTTGTTTATACTTCCTGTTGCTCAGTGCACATCCAGAAGAATTTTTGTTCTTCTGGGCCCAAGTTCTATTTTATTCAATGTTTTCAGCATTAAAAACGGGTGTGAGGTGTTTATTCCACAGATTCCATGTCATGCTGGAAAACAGTAGTCTTCAGTAAACAGCTATGGAGAAACAATTTTCCTTTTTTTTTGGAAGAGCAGATTGCCTGCATTCTCCAGCATTTAAAAGCCTTTGGAAGTTGAAGGCATTTGGTTCTAGTTTATTTCCCAGTAAATAATATGAAGATGTACTTCATGTCTGCAGTATTCCTATACAGCTAATCTTTTTATTTTTCTTACAAAATCAGCCAATTTTTCTCAAACAGAGCCTTCTGCCTGGTGGAATATAAATTACTGCACTAAACTGATTATCTAGTGTGCCCAACCCCGGCTGAAATCCTCAGTAGTCTGAAACTGTTGATTGCCTTCCAAAAAAGTAATTTTACAGTTTTCTAAAGTAACATTTCATTTGTATTATTTCTCTTAAACCCAAAATAGCAATAGTAGCTTAATGCTAAGTTGAAATAAATTTAAATTGGAAAGTGTGTGCTTTGAGGCTGTTCCTGCTCCACATGCTTTTGTTGGGCTGAGTTTTGTTGAGTTTAACTGGTTCCATGTGAAGGGAGGCCTGTGTCCTGCTTTTGATGTTCTCAGTTTACCTGGAATCCAGCTGTCAAAACCTAACAGAGCTTTGGGCGTGTGGCTCATATAATTTGCTGTAAATTGTGTTTTGTATTCAATAAAATTTTTAGTGGCTTGAAAGGTGCCTTGTTCCTCTGTAAAAGCTCATGATATGGGATGCTCTCGAGGAGGGGGGTGGCTGCTGTCTTTTACCCGGGGGCGTTTTGGGGTATCAGTGCAGGGGGGGGCTGGTCTCTCTCCCGGCCCGCCATATAGTTTACCTGTGGATGGGGGACCCAGGGCAGCAGCAAAATCTCGACGAGGGTGGGATTCGAACCCACGCGTGCAGAGCACAATGGATTAGCAGTCCATCGCCTTAACCACTCGGCCACCTCGTCCCGCCGCGCACGGCTCGCGCCTCCGCCCGCCCCGCGCCCGTAGGAACATCCGCCCGCCCCGCGCCTCCGCCCGCCCCGCGCCCGTGAGGGTCCCGCCCCGTGGGAACCGCCCGCCGCGGGGGCCGGACGAAGGCTCCCGTAGTGTCCGGGCCGGTCGCACCGCGGAGCCGCCTCGCGCGGCCGCAAAAAAAAAAAAAAAACCAAGAAACCCCAAAATACTGCCCTCTCTGAGGCTCGAACTCAGGACCTTCAGATTATGAGACTGACGCGCTGCCTACTGCGCTAAGAGGGCGTTGCGACGCCGCTTTCACGTTGGGCCTCCAGTGCGCGAACCGGCGACAGGACCGGGACGGGCCGCGGGGCAGGGCGGGAAGGGGCTGCGGCGGCCGCCTCAGGCCGGCAGGGGGCGACACGGCCCCGCGGCGGGACGAGGTGGCCGAGTGGTTAAGGCGATGGACTGCTAATCCATTGTGCTCTGCACGCGTGGGTTCGAATCCCACCCTCGTCGGGATTTTGCTGCCGCGCGGAGAGGACTGGGGACTTTTAGGCTGGGCTCGGATTCCTGCGGCACACGGGGACTCGGCGGGAGCGGGAGGGGAAATGGCACCAGCAAGTGCCTGGTCTACCCTGCAATCTGCATCCTCCCCAGGGTCAAAAGTCACCGGTGCCCTGCAGATTTTGGGAAAGGGATGGCAGGAAAAATTGACGTAGTTCCTAAAGGGCCAGCCAAGCTCCTTATGTGGAGGCGCTGGAAGTCTCTTATCCAAGACTCGTGGAAAAGAAAGCACTCAGAAATCCTTACAAGAGCGATTACTGCCAATAGTGGCTGTTGAGCAGCCAGGCGATAATCTTCCGAAAGGTGGGTGCAACAGGGAGCAAACTGGGACAAAGGAGGTCTAAAACCATGGATGGATACCCTGGATACTGTGGGGAGTGTGGGCACAGAAGGCATAGGTGGGTTTTTCCCATCAGAATTGTCGGTGATTATGCCTGTTCGTTGTAACTGGAAAAAAAAAAAAACCAACAAAGAAAGGGCAAAAAAGGCAAAGCGCAAATCTCATCCTGCATGTGGTGGGAGCCCAGAGGGGCAGAGGAGAGTGCCCTGGTCCCACACCACCCCAAGCCCCCACTGGCCCCGGGATGCTGGGTGGCTCTGGGTGACCTACCTGGAAAGGGATCCAAACAGCTCCCTTCTCCCCACCCAGCGGGCATTTGCCCTCTCCTGTGGCTCATCCTGACCATTGGACAGGTCTGGGCACTCCTGGGAAGGTACCTGAGACGCTGCCAGGTCCCTCCAGCCAGCCCTGCCAGGTGTAGGAGCCTGGAGGGTGGGCTGTGGGCAGGGCAGCCATGCCGAGGGGAACAGATCCTGCTGCTGCTTGTGAGGCTTGCAGGTGCCACAGGGCAGGGACAGGAGTGGCTCCTGGGTGGGAGAGATGCCCTGGTCACTGCTGTGTCCAGCGGGGGACCCTGGGGACACTGAAATAAGCTTTCAGTAAAAGTGTGCATCCAAATTGCTCTGAGTCAGCACCATCATTGTGAAGGGCAAAAAGGGGCAGTGGGAAACCCCCAGCAGTGCCCCCAACTTGGGGCAGGGAGGTAAAACAGCCTCCCAGACCCAGGCACCACTGGAAGTCGAATCCAGGATCTCCTGTTTAGTAGACAGGCACTTTGGCCAGCTGAACCATGGTGCTCACCGGCCCCACTGCCACGGGTGTCCCACGGCCAGAGACACGGGCCTTCCCAGCCCATCCCCATCCCGCTGCCACCTCAAAAATAGGATCACTCTGAGGACCAATGGGTTGGGACTCCAGGGACAGGACACAGCCCCGTGTGACGCTCTGTGTGCCACGCTAAGCTCAAAGCCCCGGCCCTGCAGGTGTCCCTGAGGGGTAAAAGTCGATGGCCGGGTCCCGTCGGGCTCCGCACCGGCCAGGCGGGAGCAGGGTGGGGATGCCCAAAAAAAGAAGGGCTCGTCCGGGATTTGAACCCGGGACCTCTCGCACCCTAAGCGAGAATCATACCCCTAGACCAACGAGCCGGGGTGCGCTACCCCTCCCGCGCCCCGCCCTCGCCCGGCCCGGCCCGGCCCGGCCGCTGCGCGGACGCCGCTGCCCGGGAACCCCGGCCCGGGGCCGCTCCCTGCGCACCGCCCGCGCCCGCAGCCCCGCCGGGACACAGCGGGGGCAGAGCGCTGCGCGCATGCCCCGCACACCCCGCACACTGCCCCGCACACTGCCCCGCACACTGCCCCGCACACTGCCCCGCACACCCCGCACACTGCCCCGCACCCCGCACCGCTGCCCGCCACAGCGCGGCGCCGCCCGCACCGGGGCACGGCTGTCCCCCGATGGCGGGGCCGGGGCTGTGATGGCCGAGGGGTGAAGGCGTTGGACTCGAAATCCAATAGGGGTTCCCTGCGCAGGTTCGAATCCTGCTCACAGCGATGGGTTTTGCCCAACGCCCAGATTCACACGCTGGGGCTCCCAGGAGGATGTCTTAATGGGAGCGTCATGAACAGCCAGAGCACCCACAGCACAGCCTCACCCTCGGGAGCAGGGACTTCGATAACCCTGGGATTCTTCAGGTTTTGCAGACCTGGAAGAGGTGAGGAAAAAGATACTGAGGGCAGTGGGGTGGGGACGTGGAACATTTCCCCAGGATGCTGAGTGGATTCCCCCTCATCGCCCTGTCCCACATCCCTGGGGTAGCAGTGCATCCCGGCTCATTAGTCTGAGTGTGTGATTCTTGTTTAGAGTGCAAGAGGTCCTGGATTCAACTCCTGGATGAATCTGCCTATTTGGCACCCACTAACCTCCTCCTTCTGAGCTGCTCCCCCCAGCATCGATGTTCACATCAAGAGACACCCTGAGCCTTGTGGAGAAGGAAGAAAAAGGCCTCCTATGCGCTGCAGCATCCAGACAGGGTAGAGAAAAAGCCATGAGATTTTTACACAGCCTTGGGATGCCAGGACGCAGTCCCAGGCCTTTCCTGGGGAACTCTGGCAGCCCTGTATCCAGCAGGGAGGGGACTGAGAAGGAAAAAGGACGTAAGAATGCTGGGGGTTGATCTGAGCTACACCTTCCTCCTCCAGCAGCACCTTGCTGCCAGTCCATCCTTCCCACAGGGATTTACCCAGCCAGGAAGGGTCACCCTCAGCGCTGGAGATGGTGGGTGGCCAAAAGCAAGTGCTCATCTGGGAGTTGAACCCAGGACCTCTTGCACTCTCAGCAAGAATCATACCCCTAGACCAACGAGCCGGGGTGCAGCCCCTCTGCCCCCCACTCTGCACCTCCCAGACCCTGTTGGGGGCTCAGGGGCAGCCAGGGCTCTATGTGGCCTTGCACACTCTGAGAGCAGGGAGGTGTCTCTTGCTGTGGCCACGAGGTGCCAGATCCAGCATGTCCCACTTCCAGCGCCTCTTTCCTCCACAAAAAGCCCCTCGGCGGCCTTTGCAGCAGGTGGAATGGCCGGTGCTTTTTCTGCCGCCTTTCGGTGTGGGGCATCCCGCGAAGCCGATCTCCTGCGGGATCGCCTGTGAGCTGTGTTTGTCCTCGGTGGGAGCGAATGGCCGTGTCTGTGTGTCAGGGGCTGTCGGTGCCCTTTGGTGTTGGTGCGCATGGGATGTGGGCGGGAGAGAGGGGAGCGCAGCGATCAGCGTGGGAAGTGTGAGTGGGTGCGGTGTGTGCGGTGTGGAAGGGCTGTAAAGCGTTGTGTGGGTGCGTGTGTGCGCGGTGTCCCTGCGCAGGCAGGGCCCGTGTGGCAGCGTGTGCCTGGAGCGCCGTTTTGCTGGGAAGCGCGGAAGTGTCCGGGGTGTCCCGGGCCAGAGGGGGGGTGCAGGGCAAGTTGTGCACGCCGGCTCGTTGGTCTAGGGGTATGATTCTCGCTTAGGGTGCGAGAGGTCCCGGGTTCAACTCCCGGACGAGCCCTTCTTTTTGGGCACCCAGAGCCCTCCTGCCCCCCGGCTGGTCCTCCCAGCACAGGTGGTCACCCCAAGAGACACCGTGGGGAAGGGACACTGGGTGCCACCACAGCGTGCAGCACGTGGGCAGGGAGGGAAATCTCTGCGGGCATTTCCTCACTGCCTGCCTTGGGATGCCAGGAGGCAATCCCAGGTTAGACGCAGCCGCAGGCAGCCCAGGGATTTTTTGGAGGGATCTGGGTGTCTCTGGAGGCCCCGCATCCATCAGGGAGGGGTCTTGGAGAGGCAAAAGGACGTGGAGATGCTGGGGGTTGATCCCAGGGCCTCTTGCATGCAAAGCAAGCGCTCTCTCACTGAACTACGCTCTCCCACTGAACTACATCGCCATGTGCAAGAGCAAGAGAGGCTTGGCCAAGTCCCCTCGCCCCCACCGCCAACCCCACTCTGCCCCCAGGGCTCCAAACCTGGCTGTCACAGGCTGGACTGCACCCTCCCAGGTGCTGGTTTAGGGATGTGCCCACCCAAATCACTGTGCCCATCCCTTCTCTGCAAGAGCCACAGCTGCCCTCTCACCACCCTGGCCCTGGTCCCACTACATCCCAAGGCACGTGGGTGCCCAAAACAAGGGCTCGTCCGGGAGTTGAACCCGGGACCTCTCGCACCCGAAGCGAGAATCATACCCCTAGACCAACGAGCCAGGTGGTATGTGAGGGCAGGAAACCCTTTTTTCACTTTCAGTACTCACAGAATTGGCTGGGTTGAGACAGGACCTGTGGCAGCTCCATTTTTCTTTGATGGATGGTCACAGTTGAGAGGTCGCCCTCGTTCTTCCCTGGCTGTGGGAGTGTCACCTGGGCATTTGTAGCAGGGTGCTCTGCCTGGAAAGGGGGAAACAACTCAGACAAAGCCCTATTTCCAGGCTAAATGAAGAAAAAGGGGTCACACTGCTTTTGGCTTTGAATAAAGCTGAAACCAGCATGACTCATCAATCCCAAATTTAAACATCTTGATAGTGAGATGTAGATATAGTAGATCTGGTAAAATACCTGGATAAAGGAACAAACAAGCAATATTACTGATAACTTTACGAAAGCTGTTGAGCTGGCACAGCTGGCCTGGACATATCTGACTCACAGGCCATCCTTTTATACTATAAAAACCCAGTCCCAAATTTTAATGGCAGGGTTTTCTGACAGATCCTTTCTTGAAGTGTATTTGTGGAGATTCTCCCCTGGAGTGGGGACACTCCTCAAGGTCACTCCTTAAGGCTGAGCCAAAGAGATTTTGTCCCCAGTCATTGGTCTGGGTGAGAAACATCAAGCTCTACTTAATAATTGGTTTTGGTAGCTTTCATACATTTGCTTTAATATAATTGCTTCAATATTGCTTCATAGTGCACTATATTGTAATAATTGTTATAGCGCCTATATTGTGTAGCAAGTAATTCTGATTAAGATCTTTTTTGCCTAATCATCATAATAAACCATATATATTTATATATCTGCTTTATTTTTAATCCTGCATGATAAAGCTGTATAAAGCTTCTACTACACCTATATAATATTTTAGAGATAAACCACTGACAAAGTCTGGGGCTAAGATTGGAGCCAGCCACACCCAGGCTCCTCTCTGAAAAGTTTAGAAAGCCAGGGGTTCCTCTCTGCACCTCATGATTCAGTGGGAGTTTCTAAACTTTATCTGAAGCTCCCACTCTACCCAGCACAGCATGGCTATGGGTGCACCTGCCTGGTTTTAAAATGGGGCCACGAGGAGCAGGGGGGTCAGCAAAACCCCCCTGTGTGGGGAGCACAGGCAGGGGATGTAGCTCAGCGGAAGAGCGCTTGCTTCGCATGTAAGAGGCCCTGGGTTCAACCCCCAGCATCTCCACATTTTTTTCCCTCCTCAAACCCACCTCCTCCACAGGCCAGTGATGATAAACTCGCATCTACCTCTGGAAGGGGTCCCCAAAGGAGGGGGATGCACCATGGCAAAGCTTCCCCCTGAGGCTGCAGTGGCAGCATGGCCCCCCACTCAGCTGTCCCCAGCTGCCCTGACAGCTCCTTCCCCACCCGGGAGGGGACCAGCCCTGGCCATGGCTGTGCCCACGGGCACTGGGAAACATCTTGCTCCTGGCAGTGATGGGACCATCCCAGCCCAGGGGCTGCCCAGCTGGGGAGGCTGCCTGTGCCCTCTTTGCCAGGCAGTGCCACCACATCCATGCCCTGACACGACAGAGGCCATGCCTGGCCACAGGTGCCCAAAAGGAGGGGTCATCCAGAAGCCGAGCCCAGAGTCCACAAACCCACCAGTGCCCAGCACAAAAGCACTGCCCTTTCCTGCTCCCCAGGATCAAAATCCCAAGGGAAGGGGCACCCCAACCCCATCCAGCTGCGGATAAAACCCATCGCTGTGAGCAGGATTCGAACCTGCGCAGGGAATCCCCTATTGGATTTCAAGTCCAACGCCTTCACCCCTCGGCCATCACAGCCTGGTGAGGGGGGTTGGGGACACCCCACTTTGGCTTGGGCTATGCCATCCCCCACCCTGGTGCGGGGCTCTGCTCAGCCCTAGTACCCACACCTGGAGGGCTGGGAAAAGGGAACATACAGGGATATTTACTGACAGCTGGAAAAAATTCAGGTGCCTTGGCCACGAGACAGGCAGCACGGGGAAGCATCCTCCAGCAATGCCCACGGATACAGCAGCTCTCAGAGGGAAAAAGACATGGAGATGCTGGGGGTTGATCCCAGGGCCTCTTGCATGCAAAGCAAGCGCTCTCCCGCTGAGCTACATCCCCTGTGCAAGGGAGGGAGAGGGGCTGGCTGAGTCCCCTCACCCCTGGGGCACACACTGCCAGCCTTGGGGGTTCATCCTGCCCGCCCAGTCAGGAACGGGCACCCAGCCCTCTCTGCCAAGCCCTGGTTATGCCACAGTCCCATGTGCCAGCCAGAGAAAGTGGGTGCCCAAAAGGTGGGCTCATCCAGGAGATGAATCCAGGACCTCTCATACCTTAAGTGAGAATCATGCCCCAGACCTGTGCCCCACAATTTTGGGAGTTGAGGAGGGTGGCTGATGTTGCCTTTTGCCCCTGGCACAGCCTGGAACAGGTAAATCCATCTTATGGTGCCTAGGATATGGGGCTGGCATTTGGAGGTGTCCATAGTGCATAACTTCCCTAGATCCAGTGGCCAGAGGGGCAGGTGGACCATAGGGACAGCAGGGACTCCTGGGCACCATCCTGTCCTTGCACAGGGGATGTAGCTCAGCGGGAGAGCGCTTGCTTTGCATGCAAGAGGCCCTGGGATCAACCCCCAGCATCTCCATGTCCTTTTGCCTCTCCAGACCCCTCCCTGATGGATGCGGGGCACCAGAGCCCGGCAGTCCTCCTGAAAAGCGCTGGTGCTGCCTGCAGTCATGGCTGGCCCAGGAGTGGGGGACAGCAGTGGTGCACAGTGGGTGCCCACACCCCATGCCACTACCCTGAGCTGCCCCACTCATCCTGCCCAGCCCCAAGCTGCAGTAACTGGAGGGGAACAAGGGGAAGACCCCAAAGGGCTCTGTACCTCCAGAGAAAAACAAGACAGGCTCTGCCCAAAGGGACGATTCCTCTGGGAGTTGGATCCAGGTCTCCTCACACCTGCAGGTGGAAACGCCCTCCAAACCTGCATTGTTGGGCCCCTTCGCCCCACTGCCCTGGGCTTGGCGTGGGTCCCAGCTGGCCTATTGGTAAAAGGAAACAGCCCCACCACTGACACCTGGGGTGCCTATCCCCGTGCTCCCCATACTCTCGGCCGGGACGATTTCCCCTGGCCCCAGAGTCAGGAGTCCATGGCTCCCTGCACTACGATGCTGCATTTTCCCTGGGGAAGGTAAGATGGGCGTGAACACCACAAGGGGTCAACACCCATCCAGGCAGGCAAAACCCATCGCTGTGAGCAGGATTCGAACCTGCGCAGGGAACCCCTATTGGATTTCGAGTCCAACGCCTTCACCCCTCGGCCATCACAGCCCCGGCCCCGCCATCGGGGGACAGCCGTGCCCCGGTGCGGGCGGCGCCGCGCTGTGGCGGGCAGCGGTGCGGGGTGCGGGTGTGCGGGGCAGTGTGCGGGGCAGTGTGCGGGGCAGTGTGCGGGGCAGTGTGCGGGGTGTGCGGGGCATGCGCGCAGCGCTCTGCCCCCGCTGTGTCCCGGCGGGGCTGCGGGCGCGGGCGGTGCGCAGGGAGCGGCCCCGGGCCGGGGTTCCCGGGCAGCGGCGTCCGCGCAGCGGCCGGGCCGGGCCGGGCCGGGCGAGGGCGGGGCGCGGGAGGGGTAGCGCACCCCGGCTCGTTGGTCTAGGGGTATGATTCTCGCTTAGGGTGCGAGAGGTCCCGGGTTCAACTCCCGGACGAGCCCTTCTTTTTGGGCACACCCGCTGCTGACCGCGGCACACCTCAGCACACTGCAAACATGGCCGCACATTCCCACTCCCCGCCTCCGCCCCGGCCTGCAGAGCAGCCGGCCCACACAGCCATGGCACAGCTACGCTCGGCCCCTGACGCGGCCTCTGCCCCACAGTTATTCCCCCTGTTCCAACCCCCTCGCCAGCCCAGTGACACCTGAGGGACCCCCAGCGCCTGCAAAGACCTGAACCCCCTTTCCCCAGCTTGGGCGCCAGGGGAAGGCAGCAGAGACAGGCACTTCCTCGGAGTGAGGAGAACGCCAAGGCAGAGGCTGTGTCAGGGGGATGTAGCTCAGCGGGAGAGCGCTTGCTTTGCATGCAAGAGGCCCTGGGATCAACCCCCAGCATCTCCATATCCTTTTGCCTCTCCAAGACCCCTCCCTGATGGATGCGGGGCCGCCAGAGACACCCAGATCCCTCCAAAAAATCCCTGGGCTGCCTGTGGCTGCATCTGACCTGGGATTGCCTCCTGGCATCCCAAGGCAGGCAGTGAGGAAATGCCCGCAGAGATTTCCCTCCCTGCCCACGTGCTGCACGCTGTGGTGGCACCCAGTGTCCCTTCCCCCCGGGGCTCACAGTGTCTCTTGTGGTGACCATTGTCTTTGGGTGACCATTGGTGCTGGTGGGAAGTAGCCAGAGAGGGAGATGAGACTGAGGCTGTCACCTCAGGACACTGTAGGGTGGCAGCTGGCACAGCTCTGCCAGGGCAAGGGGAGGGGGCAGCATGTCCCTGTAGGGCCTGGGCACCCCCAAACCCAGCTGGTGTTGCTTGCAGGATGTGTTGGGCTCCCTGTGCCAGGGGCTCGAGTCAGCACTGGCACTGGTTCCCCAGCAGCAAGAAGAGATGGGCTTTGGAGCTGGGGAACCCCAAACCTGAGGCAGCAGTGTGGGACATGGGGGGAGAGTGGTGGGCAGAGGGTCAGGTGTTTTCAGGAGCACTCAGTGCCAGCAGGGCCAGTGGGCACCATGGCTCAGCTGGTCAAAGCGCCTGTCTAGTAAACAGGAGATCCTGGGTTCGACTCCCAGTGGTGCCTCAGCCTGGGGGGCTATTTTTCCTCCCTGCCCCAAGTTGGGGGCACTGCTGGGGGTCTTTGTCCTGCTCTGAGCACTGTCAGTCCCCAGTGCTCTGACCCCGGCGACTCTACTCTGGGGCTGAAATGTTTCCTTTTGCTTCTCCCTTCACTCCTCACAGCGGAGAGATGGCCCAAACTGTTCCCAGAAACCAGAGAATTTGGGAAATACCAGATACATTAGATGCTGTCTGGACCCCCACCACCTTCCTTCCCTATTGCTTTGCACAACTGGTGCCAAATCATGTAGGAAAACCCTCTGGACACAGGTTGGGTGTGGGTGAGTAATGGAGATGCCTGGTGCATGCATTTTCATGGCAACAATAAATGCCACATTGCCCTTTGCCGCCCCATGAACACAGAAGGGAACAGGGAGAGAGGCAAATGAGTCACAAATGCTTGCTTGTCTCCCTGCCCTGCTGTGACAGGGGCTGCCAGGGCTCTGCCTGCCCAGCCTTGCTCACCAAAGGACACCCTGAAGAACCAGCTCCAGTTTTGCTATCTGTGAGAAAAAAAAAAAATCAAAAAAAAATCTGCTAAAAAAAATTCTGCTAAAAAAGGGGGCTGCCACAGGGGACGAGGTGGCCGAGTGGTTAAGGCGATGGACTGCTAATCCATTGTGCTCTGCACGCGTGGGTTCGAATCCCACCCTCGTCGGGTCCCCAGGGACCCCTCTCCCAAAGTAAATCTTTTGGCGCAGCCTGCCCAGTATCCTCCTGCTCTCTGTGTTTTGCTCTGCTGTGTCAAACACACATCGCATCTGCCTCTGGACTGCTGCTCCCACGGGATGAACCTGCTCCTGGTGGCTCAGGGACTGGTGTGGCCCTTCTGTGCAATGCCCCACGGGAGCAGGGTGCTGTCACCGTCCCCTTCCCTGTCCCCCAAGCTCACCTGCCAGCCTCTCTCCTGCCATCCCATTGCCTCTTCTCCAGAAGCACTGAACTGTAGGCAAGAAGGTCAGCATTGGGCATCCCTGGGCATCCCCAGAAATGCCAATGGGAGCCAAAAAGCTGTCCTGGACATCTCTGCCGTGTCCCAGAGGTGCTTGTTCTGAGGATGGCAGAGCTGCTGTGCAATGGCAGCTCCCTCCCTCCCTCCTGTGCCTGCAGGAGTGCTCACAGTGGAGATTCCTGGAGATAGGAGAGCGTGACCTATGGCAAGATGAAGAGGAAAGATGTGAAAATGCCTCTGAAATCTCAGTGGTCTTGCAGAGAGGGAAGCCTTGCATTTGGCAGTGCTTCCAGGCACCTGGGGAAAGGCATAGTGCCAGCCTTGCCAGTGCCTTCCCTTCTCCCCTCTACTCCTCTCCACTAATGAGGATGTGGCCAAGCAATGCCACAGCTTCAAGGCAAGGTGAGGATGCTCAGGCTTGGCTGCCCACACCTTTTTGACCTTCCCTGTGGCTACATTTCCTTCCCATGCCTTGGGGAGATGTCCCTGGGGACCAGTGAGGAGCTGCTTCCCTCCATCAGCTTCTCCCGAGCCAGAAACCATGATCAGGCTGTGGGGAAACACTGGCCCCATCCCATTCCACTGCCATGAGATCCTGTGGTGCTGGGCCAGATCTGCCACCCCAGATAAGGGAGATGTCCCTGCCTGGACAGCCAGGCACCCTGCAAGGGATGTGTGGGAGATTTCCTGGGAAAAATGCGTGGCTTTAGGCCCAGCCCTGGAGAGAGATCAACCTGCAGCTGGAGATGGTGAAATGGGCCAGGGTGGTAGGTTCAGGGGTGTGGCAGTGCATGGTAGGGGGATTGCTGTCATGGGATGGGACCTGGGACTTGCAGGGCACAGGCAGCCAGGAGAGGAGCCCCACGGATTCCCTCGGGACACCATTCAACCCTGCCCTGGCACTCACATGTCCCTGTCCTGGTGAGCAGTGACGAGTCCTCCTGAAGGGAATGTGCCAGCATTGCTGGTCCTGTGGGGCATCAGCCCACCCAGGGACGCAGCAATTACAAGGATCCCATGGCACTGTGGAACTGGATCATCTGCAGCCCCAGGACAGCGCCTGGCAGCTGGAGCCTGGCTCTCCACAGTGGCACCGGCTGGGCTCCGCTCCCTGGGCTGGGCTGCACACGGTGGCCCTGGAGCACCCTGAGTCTGCCCCAACAAGGACACAGGCAGCCAGGATGCTCCGTGCCTGGGTCTGGCTGCATCAGGATTCTGCCTCCTGGCACTGGGGTGTCGCACTCATCCATCAGCCATCTGGGAGTGGTCCCTGACTGTCCTGCTGCCGGGAGGCAAGCCCTGGGTGAGTGCCCTGCATGCAGACTTTCCTTGGAGATAGGATGCTGTAGGTCTGTTGCTGCTCCAAGATGTGCCCTTGCCTTTGGCTTTCAGGAGAAATTTTAGGACAGGGACAAGCTCCTGCCTTCCAGCCAGTCCAGACACATCCAGCCCTTGGATTGTTGGAAATCAAAATGCAAAGTGGGGAAATTGGAGTTGCAAAGTGCTGCTGGGGCTGGTGATAGGAAGGGAGACACATGGGTTATTGATCCTGGGCCATGTTTTTGTGTCCTTACCTGCAGGAAGAGGCAGGGCTGAAGTGGCCACACATCCTGGATCCGTGCAGAAGTTAAGAAAGTGGGACCGACATGTTTGGTTTGGTGAAATTTTCTCAGGTTTGAGGTTCCTCCAGAAAAAGTTACATCTCAAGCAGAAAGTGCTCATTCCCTGAAATGAATAGGGATTGGAAAATTCAGTCTTTGTTTATCTCCCGAATTTCTGCCCTTTCCCCTTTGGTTTTCCTTTTTAAAAATACATTCATTACACAAACCTGATTATTTTAATATCCTGACGTGCCTTTTGTTTCCCCTGCTGTCTTTTCCAGGAAAAGGACTTGTTTCAGTCCACAGATCTGCTCACATTCCCCCCCTGAATGCCCCATTGCGTTTATCCCAAGCATCAATGCATCCATGGATGTTATTCTGGGACATGATGGTCCAATGTGAGCAGAACCTCAAGTACTTTAACTGGATTTCAAAACTGAAACACACAGTGAGGCTGCAGTTCAGAAGATCCCACCCTGTGCCTGAAAGCCTGGAAGGGAGTCGCCCAAGAGACTCCCTGAGATCATGGGAGTGCACAGAGAAACAAAAAAAACCACAAAAAAGCCCCAAACAAACAAACCCCAAACTACCCCCACCAACAACAAACAGAGAGATGGTAACTGATTAGTGAATGGAAAGAAAACCTGGCTGGTAGAAGAAGGGTTTAATTCTCAGGCTGTGGGTCCAAGGTGCACTTGTGGCATCAATTTATTATTCAAGAGTGGTGCAAAAAGCAGCACTTAGTAAAGCTTAAACTAAAACCTCATCTTTTCCTGCTCTCCAAGTCACCATTTAGGGGATTATGAATGATGAACCCACAGCCTCCTGCCTTACTCCAGAAGCTGCCAGGCTGCTTCTCCCTGAAGCCTGTGTCCTCTGCTGCACCTTAGAAAACCTGATTTCCTTTTCCCCCTTCCCGAATGATGTTAAAAAATAGCTGGGTTTTACCCCAGAACCCTGGAAAAGCTTTTTTGCCCTGACAGGCAGGGCAGGGAGGAGTCACTAGGGACCATTCAGTGTGATCCACTGTGGCCAAGTCATCCCAAGAACTCAAATGACCCCCCAAAACCCCACAGGCACGTCTTTAACAGGACGCTGGCAGCCCCATACACGCATAGTATGTGTGTCCCGGTACTGCCAGGGTTTATTCCAGGGCAGGAGATATATGTGCCGTCAGCTGGGCTCTGCTGGGGTGAAATGAAAAGCCTTTTTCAAACTTTCCTTGCCCCTAGAGCTCATGATGGCTCATCATGGTGCTGCTTGGCTCCACATCAGCAACCCCCTCTCCCCACTGTGTGGGTGATTCACGTTTAAGTGCAGGTTGGGATGTTTGGGATGTTTAGTAGCTAACAGGCTTCCAGCAGAGCAATCCGGTGTCACACCGCAGCCTGTAATTACTGTAATTAACCCTGTCTTGACGATGTCACTCCATCACGAGGAAAGACACCTGTGACCTTCTGGCTCACTGCTACTACCCTATCCAAAGAGCGGGATGGAAGGGTTTTGGAAATCAGCTCCATTCAGAAAATCAGCCACTTTAGATGTGTGTCACCTGTGGGGGTGGACTTCAGAGCCCATGATCACTTTGCTTTTAAAATCTGAAGTGCCTTCCAAGCAGGACTCATATTCCAGGTGTGAGGAATAACAACAAAAAAAAAAAAAAAAAAAAAGAAAAGGAAAATCCTCTAAGTGCATCCAAACCCATAACAAATTGCTCATGCTGGGCTAGGTCTGGTCCCTGTGTCCACATCGCTCATAGCCAGCACCCTCACCCCTGCAGCCCCTCAGCTTTCCTGCCACCCATGAGACTCCTGGCACCAGATTTAACTACAAATGGATGTTCCTTACATTCAGTTTACATCCCTGGTCTCACCTCAGGTGCACCAGGGAGCTGAATTGGTTGTACTGAGAGGAAGGTGGGGATGTGTCTGCCCTAAATTCTGCTGAAACACTCTCCTGCCTGGTGGCATAAAGACCTAAAATGTCCCTTGGCCTTAGGAAGGAAGGTAATTAATGCCTGTAGCCCGAATCATTTCAATCTTACTCAGTATTACATGGAAACAAAACATGAGAGATGAAAGAGGGAACTGTTTAATCAGTCGGGGGAGCTTTCCAGGAGAAAACTGCTGGTTGTTGGGGAGTTTCAGGCGGAAGGCACGCACCCGCTCCCCCAGGGGGCTGGGCCACCCTATAAAACTGTAGGGACAGTGCCTGGCCCCACGACCTGCTCCAGCTGCCACTGCTGCCACCTCCAACTGGGTAAGTTGAGACAGACTCCATCCCCTTCCCCACGCCTCCCTCCTCCCTTCCAGCCACAGAGGACATTGGGGAAGGGTGTACCTCTGTCCTAATACAAGGAGTGCAAGGGGTTCCAGGATGCAGGGCTTACAGGGTCTGCAACCACATAAACAGTTGCATTCTTCATGATTTTCCTTGCTGAAGGAGAAAAACCAATTAGAACAGGACGTGCCTGGGTTGCATGGATTGATGTACCCCTGTTTATGGAAGGGCATCAGAGGTCCCTTATATATTGGGATGGGATGGCTCAGCTCATGTTGTGCTGATTTAAGTGGGTTTTGCTTCAACCACATGCATCTTGTGAGCACCTTGCTTGCCAAAGGCTTCCCGTCAGCCCGGAGCAGGAGTGGGTCTGCTTTCTGCTCCCAGCACCTGGTGCCTCCAGCTTTCCCAGACCAACCTGCAGCTGAAACAAATTCCCCTCACTCTCCCGAGTGGTTTATGGGGCAAGGAAGGGGGGAAACCTTCCTTTGCTGTTCCTAAACCATCCAGACTCACCCTCTAGCTCGCTCTCCCATGCTTCTTATTATGGGAGGTGCTACGTGAGGGCTCAGCAGGGACAGACAGACCTCTGCCTTGCCTTTACATCCCGACTCTGGCTTTCAGGTGCACATCCTCGCCGAGCCATGTCCTGCTACGACCTGTGCCTGCCCTCCTCCTGCGGTCCCCGGCCCCTGGCCACCAGCTGCAACCAGCCCTGCTTCCGCCGCTGCAGGGACTCCACCACCTTCATCCAGCCACCCACGGTCGTGGTCACGCTGCCCGGGCCCATCCTCAGCTCCTTCCCGCAGAACACCACGGTGGGCTCCACGGCGTCGGCGGCAGTCGGGAGCTACCTGCGCTGCTGCGGCATCCCCGTGGGCTCCCGGGGGCTGGGCAAGGCGGGACTGCTGTGCTTGGGCACTGGGCTGTAGGGTGTCCCTGGCCAGGGCTCTTCCTCCTGCCTGTGCCAGTGGTGTGGTCGGGAAGGACAAGCAAAGCACAGGACCAAGACTGGGGAAGAGGACTAAGGAGATGCCCCTGGGTTTCCCAGCAGTTCCCCCAGGAGGACGGGAGCCATGTGAGCTCGTCACTCCAGACCGTGCCTCTGTACACCTTTCTCTCACTAACTCTTTATATTTCCATGTTCTACATGGCATTTGCTGCTGGCTGGGCAATAAATGCTTCTAGCAGGCTGTAGATGGCAGATAATAGTAATGGGGTGGTGGGGCGAGGGGACACCTTGTAGGGACCAGCTTGTCCCAAAGTGGGGTTTATCCATTTCTTTATTGAGCGCTGGAAACGCACTTGTACTCTCAACTGGTTCACTCTCCTTCTCATTAAAGACTTGCTACATCATAACCTGAGTCTTCTGGTGTTCCTTGTTCATGAATCTGGAGGGGTGACCTCCTCTGGAGGCACTTTGTTGCTGCTGGGGAAGTCTGGTTTTTGTATGACATGGGGGTTTCTGCTGCCCAGCTCTTCCCTGTGCTGACAGGAGTGTGTGGTTTGCTGGGGCCAGCCCGAAGGCAACTTTCTCATCCTGGAAACCTCTCCTGCTGCCCCACAGCAAGCACCTGCTCAGGGAGGAATTCCTGCTGGAGCAGACTTTATTGCTTGTTCCCTCAAGGAGCTAGGAACACGAAGGTTTGACATTCCAAAATGGCATTTACCCTGCATTTTGCAGCGATTTTTGGAGGGGGGTTGAGCTAAGGAGGGTGGACCCAGAGTCAGGGAAGAAAGAAGTGGGATTCTTGGGAGATGGGGTCCTTTGGATGGGCATCCTATGCCTAGCTCACCCAGTGTTTAACGGGTGACAGTGAAGAGCAAAAAAGAAGAGCCAGTAATTGTTTTATGGATAGGGGACACAGGAGTCTCTGGAGGATGTCACTAATTGAGTAAAGCCTCTTTTTAAGATGCCATGGATCATCAGGCAGAACCTTTTCAGCTGATGGAAGGAGGAATAGGAGTATTTGCATAAAGCTTGTGAGTGTTTATAATGAGGGATTATGCAGAGCTTGAAAGCCTATTGGTCATCAAAAGTCTTTGACCAAGCTCAACTGGTTTTATTGCCCAGGAGACCTTTGTAGAGGTGCTCCTAATTTGGAGAAAATTTACATGGCAATTGCTCAGCAGCCAGTGCACCAGAAGAAGGGAGGTGTGCTTCTTCCAAGGACTGCTCAGAATTTTTATCCCAGCTCTGGAAACTGTCTGCAGAGACAGGATGCAAAATTTTGAATAAAAAATGACAAAAAACTTTGGAATTCCAGCAAAATTTTTGTTGGGAAGCTGTAGGTCTCTGGGCCTTGTGCAGCTGCCTTCCTCAAGCCTGCTCCACAGAACAGTCCACGAGGGAGCAGGGGGAAAGAATAATGACATTTTTTTGTAGCTTTGCACTGAATGACTCCACTGGTGAGGTTATACAGATTTTAATCTGTTTTTTTTCTGAAAGTCCAGTGTCTCTGAAAATCTACACAGGTTCTTGATTTGGCTTGAAAATTGTGATGCCTTAGTGCAGTCAGTCAGGGAAATGAGGACCTTGGTGCATTTCAGGGCTCCCTGTCCTGAGGGACTGGGGACTCTGTCTCCCATAGGAGCCTTGACTCCAGCTGGGAGCCATGCCTCCTTGGCTCCCAGCTCAAGAGCAGTCCTGAATTCACATTTCGCCCACAAGCCAGCCCTTGCCCTGGGCAGGACCCCCCAGACCTGCTGATCAGGCCCTAAATACAAGTTTCTGTAGAGGCAGCACAGCCAAAGTCTCCAGTGAGAAACAGGGAGCTACATAACAAGACTGGGATGAAAAAAAAAAAAAAAAGCTCAGCAGGTGGAAGCACATGGAGGGAAATAGCTGGGTCCTGGGATTTGGTCCCAGTATTGCCTACTTACAGCTTTCAAAAGCAGCAGCAGCATTTCTGAGAAGAGCCTGGTGTATAGCCCTGATGCCACCCTCTGGCCATGCCTGTTGAGGTTCACGTCTCCTGCCCGCCTCCCATCTTCCCTCAGCTGCTTCATGACCTTGGAGGAAAACTTCTCCCTGTGGTCACTCAGTATCCTCAGGCTCCTGAAGGACGG
Source organism: Corvus moneduloides (assembly GCF_009650955.1). NCBI lineage: Eukaryota > Metazoa > Chordata > Aves > Passeriformes > Corvidae > Corvus > Corvus moneduloides. The sequence continues at coordinate 61,841 of NC_045482.1, forward strand.
GTACCTTCCCACCCTGGGGATAGATGACGTGGGAAGGAGAGGGGAAGTCATGGTTCGAGGAGAAACAAGCACAGAGAGCTGTGATGGAAAAGGGGAGATTGCTGTGAACAGCAAGTGGGACCATTTGGAATGGAGACTTTGTCTGGGGAGGGTTAGGTTTGATTAGGAAAATGTTCTTCCCCCAGAGGGTGGTCAGGCACTGAACAGGCTCCCCAGGGAATGGGCACAGCCCCGAGGCTGCCAGAGCTCCAGAAGCGTTTGGATAACGCTCTCAGGCACAGGGTGGGATTGGTGGGGTGTCCTGTGCAGAGCCAGGACTTGGACTTTGATGATCCTTACAGGTCCCTTCGAATTCAGGATATTCTATGATTCTATGGAAGCCTCAGGCAGCATGGTGCTGGTGATAGGGCGGGAAGGATTGGTGGGCCAACAGAGCACATCACTCTTCAGCTTTTCTGCACATCCAGGTGAGAAGACAAAAATTGTGGTGTGTCACAGCAGTGGGAGAGGATGAAGAGACAGATCCACCACCTGTGACTTTACTGGGTTGCAAAAGGTGTATCCCAGACCAGCACTGGGGCACTGGGCTGAGGGCAACGCTGGGAGGGTGAGCTGCATCAATCAGGCAGCATCCCTCATCCTCCTCCCTGGGACAAGGACTGCTGGCCAGAGCACTTTGGGACACACCTGGAGCCACCAGGTGAGAGACAGAGCCCCTGGAGCTGGGAGCCTGCAAGCAAGGCAGGCAGAGAGATGGGACTTGTGCAGCCAGTCCCTGGATGTGTTCAAGGCCAGGATGGATGGAGCTTGCAGCAGCCTTCCAGATTGAGGAAGGGGAGAGAAAGTGGTTGCATGGCCAGGACAAGAGGGAGGGGAGGACAACACTGAGGATATCCCACCCCAGCCACTCATGGATCGAGCACAGGGCAGGGGCTCAGGGTGCCCCCCCTGCCACGCTTGGGGAGCCAGACAGGCATTGGCTCTGCCAAGGGCTCCGGTTCTTCCCCAGGGCTGGAGATCCCATAAACCAGGAAAATAACAGGCTGCCCACATGTGTGAGTCACGGGGGAAGAAGCAGGCAAATCAAAAGGCACTGGCAAGCCAGTCTGGCCCTCCTGGTGCTCCCTGTGGGAATGGGGCTCACAAGAGTTGCATCCCGCAGCCCTGTTGGCTCCACCACCACTGTGTCACCCCGAGCCCACATCATCATCAGACATCGCTCCTGGCTGTCCTACACCCTCCTCTGCTCCAAGCTTTTGCTGTGGAGGGCAGCCCTGAGGGAGAGACTGGGATGAGCGCAATGAAAGCGGAGCCCAGATCCCAACGGTTTGCAGGGTTCTGGGTGGGAATCTGAGTTTTAAACACAATAATTGTTTGATTAAACATTTCAGGGCTGTTAATTCACAGAGAGAGGTGTCTGCACACTTCCCAAAGAGGAGAAGGGTGATGTGGTTACTGCTGTGTGGGGTAGCTGCTGTCAGCGCTGCATACATGGGGTTGAAGGAGCTGCGTATCTGTGGGGGGTTATGAGACCTGGAAATCATGGGGTGCAGTGTTTCCCTTGCCTGCTCCCCTCCACTCCTCTGTGATATGAAGGACTGTGGCTGCACCATCCTCCCAGTTCCCCTCAGTCAGCTCAGGGGGTTTGGATGGAGGGAATCTCTGCTCTGGTACAGCCATGTGTTACAATTAGCATTAGAGGCTGGCTGCTGTCTCCAAATCACCTCTTTGCACTGTTGTCCCTGTGTGAAGGGGGGTCCCCACCAGCTGGGGCTCCTGCAGCAGATCATCTTGCCACCCCAGCACAGCTACAGGCAGCCCCACTCTGAGGACCTGTGTCCTGAAAAATTCCTCATGTCCTGCCCTGGAGCTGTGCCCTCATGGCACCCATAGGAGCCCCAGCACCAGCACCCTGCTGACCCTCATGGGAGCTGGGAAAAAAGAATTTGCTGGTAACCCAGCACTCACAGTTCCTGTCCCTTATCTCAAAGCCACACTGGGATCTATGGGGCTGTAACATGGATTGGAACAGGGCGGTTCCCACATCCTGGCTTGGCAAATTCCTGCAGGCAGGATGGAGCCTCAAGGGGCGGCTGCCAAGTGCCACTGGAGCAGGGGATGTAGCTCAGCGGAAGAGCGCTTGCTTTGCATGCAAGAGGCCCTGGGATCAACCCCCAGCATCTCCATGTGTTTTTTTGCTTCCCCAGGCTCCTCCCTGATGGATGCAGGGCTGCCAGAGTCCCCTCAAAAGGCCCTGGGGTTTCCTCCAGATTGTTGGTGTAGGGATAGATGTCTCACTTTTGGGTGTGGGAGATCCTGAGTTCAACTCCTGGATAAACCCGCCTTTGGATACAACCCCTCCTTTTTGGGGGCAAATCCTCCTTTGGGTAAAGCCCCGGCTTTGGAGACAACCCTTTTGGGACAGCTCCTCCTTTGGGGACTGCACCCCTGCTGTTCTCTGCAGACCAAGTGCGGGACAATCAGCCCTTGCATCCCCCAGCTCCTTGCAAACAGCATCCTGTGGGGTGGCCGTAGTGCCTCTAATTCAGCTAACATTATTTCTGGCAAATAAAGACGACCCCTGCAGTGCCAAGAGGCTGTGCCCTCCCGAAATTTCCTCATCGGCAGGGGATGTAGCTCAGTGGGAGAGCGCTTGCTTCGCATGTAAGAGGCCCTGGGTTCAATCCCCAGCATCTCCAGTAGTTTTGTGATTTTTCCCCACTTCCTCCACGAGGCGGCGATGATAAACTCCTTTTACATCAGGCCTTCCCAAAAGGAGATTCCCTGCACCATGGCTGTGCCGCCCACACGCGGCCGCGATGGCAGCACGGACCCCACACTGCTGTCCCCCACTGCCCCGATAGCCCCTTCCGCACCCAGGAGGGGACCAATCCCGACCATGGCTGGGCCATGTCGGCCACCCGTGCCCTCTGCACAAGGCAGCGTCGCCCCACGCGTGCCCGGAATCCAGAGACGAGTGCCCAAAAAGAAGGGCTCGTCCGGGAGTTGAACCCGGGACCTCTCGCACCCTAAGCGAGAATCATACCCCTAGACCAACGAGCCGGGGTGCACGTATTGTCCCGCACCCCCCCTCTGGCCCGGGACATCCCGGACACTTTCCCGCTTCCCGGGAAAACGCGGCGCGGTCCGGCCCGGGGCACGGCTGCCCCCCCACCGTGGGACTCAGGGCTGTGATGGCCGAGGGGTGAAGGCGTTGGACTCGAAATCCAATAGGGGTTCCCTGCGCAGGTTCGAATCCTGCTCACAGCGATGGGTTTTACCCAACGCCCGGATACACATGCTGGGGGTGCTGGGGTGTCCTGCCTGCGGGTCCCGGGAGGAGCTGATATGGAAAGGTCATTGGCAGCCAGGGAAACGTCGCTTCTCCCTCGGGAGCACCTCAATGCCCCAGGCAGGGACTGTGATGCCCCCGGGGGATTCTCCCGGTTTTGCAGACCTGGAAGAGGTGAGGAAAAAGATACTGAGGGCAGTGGCGTGGGGACGTGGAACCGTTTCCCGGCTTGCTGAGTGGATTCCCTCTCATCGCCCTGTCCCACATCCCTGGGGGAGCAGTGCACCCCAGGCTCATTGGTCCAGCTCTCAGAAGAGGTTTTGGGCACCACCAACCCTCCTTCCCACTTGCTCCTCCCAGCACCCATGTTCACCCCTGGAGGCACCCCGAGACCCGTGGCGAAGGAAAACAAAGTGCTCCAGTGCTCTGCAGCCTCCAGGCAGGGGAGGGAAAGAGCTCTGGGCATTTTTACACAGGCTTGAGGTGCCAGGATACAGCACCAAGCCTTTCCTGGGGAGCCCTGGCAGCCTCGCAACCAGCAGAGAGGGGTCCGGGGAGACAAAAGGACGTGGAGATGCTGGGGGTTGATCCCAGGGCCTCTTGCATGCAAAGCAAGCGCTCTCCCGCTGAGCTACATCCCCTGTGCAGGGAAGGGACCCTGGGATGCCCGTGCTGGGGTGGATATTCCTTGGTTCGGGTCCCTTCCCGGACTCACCATCTTGAGCTGCTCCTGTGTTCCTGTGCCGTGGTTAAATTGCTTTAAGGATCCAGACGTCAGAGACTTTGCCAGGGGAAACCTGCGGTCGAGCCAGTGAGGAAACCACGTGGCGACTGGATGGGAGCGGAGTGTGCAAGGAGCCATGTGGGGTCCTCGTTGGATCACTGGAGCCGCCCACTGAGGCATGCGGGGCTCTGTGAGCCCTGCACACTCTGAGAGCAGGGAGGTGCCTCTTGCTGTGGCCACGAGGTGCCAGATCCAGCATGTCCCACTTCCAGCGCCTCTTTCCTCCACAAAAAGCCCCTCGGCGGCCTTTGCAGCAGGTGGAATGGCCGGTGCTTTTTCTGCCGCCTTTCGGTGTGGGGCATCCCGCGAAGCCGATCTCCTGCGGGATCGCCTGTGAGCTGTGTTTGTCCTCGGTGGGAGCGAATGGCCGTGTCTGTGTGTCAGGGGCTGTCGGTGCCCTTTGGTGTTGGTGCGCATGGGATGTGGGCGGGAGAGAGGGGAGCGCAGCGATCAGCGTGGGAAGTGTGAGTGGGTGCGGTGTGTGCGGTGTGGAAGGGCTGTAAAGCGTTGTGTGGGTGCGTGTGTGCGCGGTGTCCCTGCGCAGGCAGGGCCCGTGTGGCAGCGTGTGCCTGGAGCGCCGTTTTGCTGGGAAGCGCGGAAGTGTCCGGGGTGTCCCGGGCCAGAGGGGGGGTGCAGGGCAAGTTGTGCACGCCGGCTCGTTGGTCTAGGGGTATGATTCTCGCTTAGGGTGCGAGAGGTCCCGGGTTCAACTCCCGGACGAGCCCTTCTTTTTGGGCACCCAGAGCCCTCCTGCCCCCCGGCTGGTCCTCCCAGCACAGGTGGTCACCCCAAGAGACACCGTGGGGAAGGGACACTGGGTGCCACCACAGCGTGCAGCACGTGGGCAGGGAGGGAAATCTCTGCGGGCATTTCCTCACTGCCTGCCTTGGGATGCCAGGAGGCAATCCCAGGTTAGACGCAGCCGCAGGCAGCCCAGGGATTTTTTGGAGGGATCTGGGTGTCTCTGGCGGCCCCGCATCCATCAGGGAGGGGTCTTGGAGAGGCAAAAGGATATGGAGATGCTGGGGGTTGATCCCAGGGCCTCTTGCATGCAAAGCAAGCGCTCTCCCGCTGAGCTACATCCCCCTGACACAGCCTCTGCCTTGGCGTTCTCCTCACTCCGAGGAAGTGCCTGTCTCTGCTGCCTTCCCCTGGCGCCCAAGCTGGGGAAAGGGGGTTCAGGTCTTTGCAGGCGCTGGGGGTCCCTAAGGTGTCACTGGGCTGGCGAGGGGGTTGGAACAGGGGGAATAACTGTGGGGCAGAGCAGGGACGTGATTTTCTGGGCGCAGAGGCCGCGTCAGGGGCCGAGCGTAGCTGTGCCATGGCTGTGTGGGCCGGCTGCTCTGCAGGCCGGGGCGGAGGCGGGGAGTGGGAATGTGCGGCCATGTTTGCAGTGTGCTGAGGTGTGCCGCGGTCAGCAGCGGGTGTGCCCAAAAAGAAGGGCTCGTCCGGGAGTTGAACCCGGGACCTCTCGCACCCTAAGCGAGAATCATACCCCTAGACCAACGAGCCGGGGTGCACGTATTGTCCCGCACCCCCCCTCTGGCCCGGGACATCCCGGACACTTTCCCGCTTCCCGGGAAAACGCGGCGCGGTCCGGCCCGGGGCACGGCTGCCCCCCCACCGTGGGACTCAGGGCTATGATGGCCGAGGGGTGAAGGCGTTGGACTCGAAATCCAATAGGGGTTCCCTGCGCAGGTTCGAATCCTGCTCACAGCGATGGGTTTTACCCCCTATCCAAGGTGGAGCTGGCTGGAGCTCCTATAAGGAGCTCTTCCCCCACTACAACTGCACTGATTGCAGTGACTTGGCTGTCCCATGTGATAACCACAGCATCTTGCTGATTGCAGCAGCTTTTTTTCCTTCATCCATTAATTGGTGCAGGTGAGTGCTGCCATCTGGCCCCACAGAGCCCTTGTGCCCAGAGCTGCTCCAAGCACAGCAGGGCCAGTATCATGGTGTTTATCCAAGCCCATTTCTGTTCCCTGGCCACAGATCGATTCAGTTAATGAGAAACTCCAGCTTGGGAAAGAGGCAACGGGTCGGCTTCTGAGAGGCTTTTGTTCCGCGGTGGGAGAGGAAAGGGCAGGAAACCCCAGGGTGTGAAGAACCGAGCCAGGGGCTGCGGGGTGCAAGCAGACCCTGGGACCATGGCCAAGCTGGTGGAATGCGTCCCCAACTTCTCAGAGGGGAATAACAAAGAGGTGAGGGAATACATGGAAGGGCTGAGGGGTGGGTGACATGGGGGTGCTGACAGCCAGGTTTCCCCCTCCAGGGCGGTACTCACTGCCAGACTGCTGTGCCTCCTTTGCAGTGCTGTGCACCTTTCACTACCTGGCTAGTGCCAAAAATGCCTAAAGGTAGCCTCGGCTCCCTTTTGGCACCTCGGTGAGAAGTGAGGGCTCAGACCTCCCTCCACCGCTGCCTGCAGGTTGTTGTAGCACCAGATCTGGGTTTGGTCTGGGATACCCCTGCAGAGAAATATTGCTTGCAGTTGTTGTGCTAAAAGACTCTGTCCAGGTTAATGGAGTCTGTCCTGGGCATCAGCCTTCAACTGAACTTTGGCTCTGCCAGCAGCAGGAGAGTTTAGCGAACCCAGCATGGCTGTCAAAACACAGCCTCCCCCTGGGCAGAGGCTTTGCAGAGCCAAATGTGTTGGGAAGCTGGCAGGGGGATGTATCCTCAGGAACAGCAATTTGTGGTGGTGCTCTGTGGCATGCAGCAGCAGACAGGTGTCTCTCCCCCACCATGGCAAGTCTGGGGAGGCAGGGGTGCCCCAAACCCCCTGGCTGGGAGGGGGATGCTCCATGCCGGGCTGCACCCCTACTGATCACATGGTCATCCTCAACCCCATCACCAATTGGAAGGGGGAGAGCTGAGATGTCCCCTCTCTTGAAAAGCCATGGCTGTTGTGCGGTTCCAGCCATCTCAGTCCCCTTGCTCCCATCTGCTGTCTGGCAGGTGATCGATGCGGTGGCACAGGCCATCTCCCAGACGCCGGGATGTGTGCTGCTGGACGTGGATGCCGGCGCCTCCACCAACCGCACTGTCTACACCTTTGTGGGGTCCCCTGAGGCTGTGGTGGAAGGGGCACTGAGCGCGGCCCGCGTGGCTGGACAGCTCATTGACATGAGCCGACACTCGGGTGAGCTTGGGGGAGGCCCAGGAGCTGGGCTGGCACAGAGCATCCCAGCTGCTGGGACCAAGCACGGCACTGGACACAGGGACTATGGTCACAGCCCCAGGCCTGACAGAGTTTAAGAAGTGTTTGCAATGCTCTCAGGCACATGGTAGGATTGTTGGGGCTGTCCTGTGCCGGGCCAGGGGTTGGAGTCATGATCCTGGGGGGTCCCTTCAAACTTGGGTTATTCTGTGATTTCCTTACAGCAATGGTGTCCAGTCTGTAAGTGTGTGGGAAAGGATTGTTCTCCCTCTTTGTCTGCTTGTTCTTCCGATCTCCCATTCCTATATCTGTCCCACCACCAGGTGAGCACCCTCGGATGGGGGCCCTGGATGTCTGCCCCTTTGTGCCAGTGAGGAACGTCAGCATGGAAGAGTGTGTCACCTGCGCTCAAATCTTCGGGCAGCGCTTGGCAGCAGAGCTGGGGGTGCCTGGTGAGTGGGTCAGGAACCTCTCCGCATTCCATCCCACCCTTCATGATTCCAACTGTTGGAGAAAGTGCCAGCCCCTGCCTGGTGGTGTTCACCCCTGGCTGTGTCTTGCAGTTTACCTGTACGGAGCAGCGGCACGGGACGAGAGCAGGAAAGCCCTGCCCTCCATCCGTGCTGGGGAGTACGAGGCGCTCCCCGAGAAGGTGAGCCTGGCGGTGGCACAGGCTGGGCAGACCTGACCTGTACTTCTCTGGCTTCAGGGAACGTGCTGAGGGCTGGCACAGTCCCTCTGCACCATGAGGAGCTGGTGACACAGGTGGTCGTGGCAGATTCCGGCAGGGGAGGGAGATGCCCTCCTTGGGAGGGTGGCTTCTGCTGCTGGGTGATGCCAGCCCACACGATCTCCTCCCTCCTCCCCAGCTTGCAAAACCAGAATGGGCTCCTGATTTTGGACCCCCAACCTTTGTCCCCCGGTGGGGGGCCACAGTGACGGGCGCCCGGACCTTCCTCATCGCGTACAACATCAACCTGCTGTGCACCAAGGAGCTGGCTCACCGCATCGCCCTCAACATCCGTGAGCAGGGCCGCGGCCCCGACCAGGTACCCCAGGAGCACGGGCACGCCAGGAGCACGCCTGCCTGTCCCCACACCTCCTGGACTGTGCCCTGAATGTGGCAGTTGTTGGCAGCCTGGGCGCTTGAAGAAGGTACAGGGCATCGGCTGGTATTTGGAGGAGGAGAACATGGCCCAGGTTTCGACAAACCTGCTGGACTTTGAGACCACGCCGCTCCACGCCGTCTATGAGGAGATCTGCCGAGATGCACAGGTGGGTGGTCTGGGGTGCTTGTTCCAAAGGGGGCTTCCCAGAGGATGTCTCCCACCAAGTTTTCTTCCCCAGGTCAGGCTCTGCTTTCTCAGGCTTAGCTCAGCCAAAGTGCTGAATGGCACAAAATCCCCAAAAGCTCAGCAACTTGCTGCGAGTCCCCAGCTCCTCTGTTGAAAGCTTTTCCGTGAGCTTCCCATGTCCTGGGAAGGGATGAGGACCGCCAGCCTGGGGTAGTAGTGCCAGCAGGGCTCTGGGAATAATCACATTTCTTCACAGGAATTGAATCTCCCTGTTGTGGGGTCTCAGCTGGTGGGACTCATTCCCAAGAAGGCCATGCTGGACGCAGCTGAGTTTTACATCAAGAAGGAAAAACTCTTTATCCTGGAGGAGGAACAGAAGATCAGGCTGGTAATGTGGCTCCTTCTGGTACCAGCACAAGGGTAGGATCATGAGAGAGACACATCTACTCCGCACCAGCCTCCCAAAGTGGCACAGAGCAGAGATTTGGGACTGCTCAGGCCCCAGGCGTGACACTTGTCTCCAGGGTGGATTTTGTGGGGGGACAGCAAGTAGGACAAGTTGCTTTATTGTGCTGAGGATGCTGAGATGCACAGGGAGCAGGGACCACAGCCCATGAGGATTGAGTGTGGGCAGCAGCTGCCTGTCTTGCCTGCATGAAGGCCAGGAGGGGAAGGAGGTGTCCCCAGAGCTCAAGGACAGTGTGTGGCATTATGGGAGGCTGTCCCAGGATGGGGAGTAAGCTGGAAATGAAGAGACAGGCTCTGCTGTTCCACTGCAGGAGGGAGGGACTTTTCCAGCCTGTGGGGAACGTGCTAGATAAGAGCAAGCTAATGATTTATCAGTACAGTTCCCAGTCATTTGTAGGTGACCGCACACCGCCCCCGAGTCTGGGATGGGCTGGGATGGTGGTGCCAGCTGTCCTCTCCCTGGGTGGTGGCCCAGTCCCAGTGTTGACTCACCATGGTTAATGAGCAGTGGGGAATGAGGATGCAGCAGGACTTACCGTGACAGGGCTGACGCAGTGGTGCTGCTCCTTGCAGGTGGTCAATCGGCTGGGCCTGGACTCCCTGTCTCCGTTTCACCCCCAGGACCGCATCATCGAGTAGGGACCCACATCCTACTTCTTGTCATGGTGCCCATCCCTGCCTGGATAGGGGGATCCTGCTGCCTGCATCCTGCACTCAGCTTGTTTTGGGAGCAGTGGCTGCTCCCAGCTCCTCTTCACAGCCTGGCGACATCTCTGCTGGGTGTTGTGCAGGAGCAGGGTGGTCCCTGCTCCCAAATGCTGATGGTTGTGAATGTGGAGTGAGGGAACTCCAGGTCACTTAAGCAGGCAGTGGGAGCAGGTTTTGTGGCCAGATTTGAATGTTAAATTCCTTACCCTATCCCCATGCAAAATTTCACTGCCTCTGGCTCACATGCTGCATCACCTGGTGTGAAACATGAGTCCGTGGGGGGAAAGGAAGGGAAATCCACCCATGAGGTGAAGTCCTTGTCACCCCTCCTGGGACATGGCTGCAGGGGCGTTTCTGTCCCAGCAAATGCCGTTTGCATCAGCCCAACCTGCCTAATGCAGAGCAATCTCCACACCACCTGTGTTCCCCAGCTGTACCCATGGGGTTCCCAGTCCTTACCCTGATCCTCAGGCTGTGTTTTTTTTGGTTAGTCCCCTACTCATTCACAGGGTCGATGCTGGAGAGGGCAGTGCTGGGTGAGAAGGGTCTGGGTGGTGGTGGTGTCCCTGCACCTGGGGTGCTCTACACCATCTGTGCTGCAGGTACCTGGTGGAAGCAGGGGAGGTGGATGGGGGGCTGGTGGCCAAGCCACTGGGTGCCTTCGTGCGAGCAGTCGGAGCGAGGTCGGCAGCGCCGGGAGGAGGCTCCGTGTCTGCAGCTGCAGGAGCCCTGGTATGCGCCCCACACAGAGATGGAGGCCTGGGGGTCCCAGGTGTGCCAAGGGGAGCTGGCACGCTGGTAGCAGTGGGCACTGTGTCCTACTGGAGGATTTACCCTGGCAGGGAGCAGCACTGGGCAGCATGGTGGGGCTAATGAGCTACGGGAAGCGGCAGTTTGAGGACCTGGACCCCATCATGAGGAAGCTGATCCCCCCTTTCCACCAGGCCATGGAGGAGCTGGTGGCAATGGTGGATGCCGACTCTCGCGCCTTCAGTAGCTACATGGTGAGGTCCCACCAGAGGCATCCTGCAGGGAAACAGGAGGGCTTTCCAGCTGGGAGGAGAGCTGGGATCGCTGCACTCTGGATTCCTTAGGAGCAGGGCTCTGACCTTAGAATTATAGAATCATTAAGATTGGAAAAGACCTCTGAGATTATCAAGTCCAACCTTCTATTGAGTGCATCCATGCCCACTAAACCGTATGGCAAAGTGCCACATCTGCTTGCTTTTTGAACACTTCCAGGGATGCTAAAGCCAGGGCCAGAGGAAAGGACATTGTCATATAAGGGAGGTCTGCAAGAGCATGGGAGCTATGGAGTCTGCCCCGACCCCCGATGCAAGGCACGGTCTGGGTGATGGCAGCAAACCTGCTTTTCTTTGCCTGCAGGAAGCCATGAAGCTGCCCAAGAACACCCCTGAAGAGCGGGAGAGGTGAGCTGGGCTGGGGGGGACCGGCTCAGTGTGGGGGCACAGCCCCCCAGCACTCAGCCCAGGGCTGTCCCCCCTCCCAGGCGCACGGCTGCCATGCAGCAGGGGCTGAAAACGGCCGTGGGGGTGCCCTACGGCCTGGCAGAGAAGGTGAGCGGGCTGTGGCCTGCTCTGAAGGAGCTGGCACGACACTGCAACCTGGCCTGCAAATCTGATATCCAGGTACGGCCCCAGCTCTGGAAGGTGTTCTCTCATGTCCTGACCTCCAGGATGCATTTCTCTGGAAAGCACTGTGTGCTGCTGGGTGGTAGAGGGTGGGAGTCCTGCAACGTAAGGGTCTGACCTGCATCAGCGCTGTGGGGTGGAGCTGGTTCACCAGGGGAGCTTCTCGCAAGCCCGACTTTTCCCAGGTGGGAGCCAAAATGCTGGAAGCGGCTGTGTTCGGAGCTTACTTCAATGTCATGATCAACCTCAAGGACATCACGGACGAGAAGTTCAAGCTTGTGGTGAGCGGGGCTGCGCGGGCGCCCCCTGGCGGGGCGGCTGAGGTGGGACGGAGATGGCGGCGAGGCCCCGGGACCCGCCGTGCCCCTTGCCGGGGCGGGACGCTGGGCTGCACGGTGGGGGTGGCTCTTCTGTCCTGTCGAGTGGCAAGTGACACGTCTTGTCCCCACACAGATGTCACAGAAGGTCTCCGGGCTGCTGGAAGAGGCGAAGCAAGGCTCGGCGGTCGTGCTGGCACTGCTGGACAAGCGGGTGGCCTGAGAAGGGCTCGGGAGTGCTCTGGGGGTGCTGCAGTGGCAAATAAAGCTGGGAAATACTCTTGTCCCTGCCTGTTGGCTCTGTTGGTGTCTGCCTCTAGAGAGCTGCTCTGCTCAGGCACATCCAGCATCATATCCCCTGGCCTTTCCCTGGGCAAGGGGGATTTTTGCTGTCTGGGGCTTCATCCTCCCATCCCTGGGGCAGAAGTAGACGACTGGGTTGGCAGGATCCCTGTGGCACTGCCTGCAAGGAGATCCCTGTGCATGGGCACCTGCTGACCCTGCACAGTCCTGTGTCCAGAAAACTCCATGAAACACCCTCCTGCCCTAGATCTGGGGCAAGAACTGGCACAGTCCCTTTCTGCCAGGCGTCTTTCAGGCTGTGTGTGACAATTCCAGCCTGTTGCATTGCCTGGGAAGGGAGCACTGCCAAACATGAGGCACTATCGGGGTGTTAGCAGGGAGATGGGGTGGATTGGGATGGGATGGGGTGGGATGGGAGAAACCCTGCACCCTCCTCAGAGATCCTCCGAGAGGAAAACCTGAAAATCAAGGCATCCAGCCCCGCCTCCTGTCCCTGTTGACGGGGTGTGACAGCAGACACCGTGTCCTCCACCCGCACACGGCGGCAGGACCCTGAGCAGTGTCTGGCCCCTGCACCCCGCTGTCCTACAGCCCCCCCCCGGTCTGCGGGAAGGTCACCCCTGTTCCTGGGCGCTGTGCCTGAGCTGGGAGCACCGAGCCAGGGTTCATGGTGGGTCAGCTGAGTCATTCCATCCATCCCTTGACGCCGGGAGCTGGAATCACAGCCCTCCACCGCCGGTGTTTATTATCGCTGTGGGACCTTTGTGCCGGCTGGGAGCGCCGTGGTGACGTTTCCCGCCCATGGTGCCCATGGTGACGGCGCGGCTCCCCCGCTCCCGTGGCACCCCTGCCCGCCGCACCCCGGCTCAGCTGGGCAGGGCTCCGCTATTTAACGGGTGCCCGACAGCCGGGAGAGCCGTGCCAAGGGCGGCGATCCCGAGTGCTGCCGGCATTGCCTCCTCTGGGAACTTTTCCGCAGGTTTGGTGAGTGCACGGCAGCGGGGGAGCACGGGGGCAGCGGGAGCGTGGGCACCTCTGGGTCAGGGTGCACTGTCCCCATGGCTGGCACTGCATCCAGGCACGTGTCCCCAGTCCCTTGTGGCCCACGAGGACACGAGCTCGGCACCCAGGCTGGGCCAGTGCGGGTTTATTTCCATTAAAAATGGAAACCACATGCCTGGGCTTTGGGGGTGCGTGGAGGGCGGGACAGTTGCTCTGGGGGTTGGTGCTGTCACCAAAGGCACAGGACAGCTGTGAGGTCTGTGGAGGGATGGCACTCCCGGGGAAGCAGGTGTAGTCTCGGTGCCGGGAGCAGATATGTGGGACAGAGGAGTCAGGTCCCAGCTGCTGGCTGGGCAATGTCCCCTGGCAGGAGGTGACTGATGGTGCCTGTCCTTCCCTTTCAGCTCGGAGACCACTGAGGAGGATGTGTGACCCCAACCAAGGTGAGGAGCTGTGGGGCCGGGCAGGGCTGCAGGTACCACACAGCCATCAGGGCTCAGAGAGTAGCTCTGTGCCATGGCCACAGGCACCTGGGGGTTTACCTGCATCCCAAAGGCATGTGGGGTGTCCTTTGTGAGGAAGAGGTAGACCAGGATGGGCCCTTTGGGTGGAAGGGTACACCAGCTCCTTGCACTGTCTGTCTGAGGAGAGCCTGTCTCTGCCCACTAACAGCCCCCTCTTCTTCCTAGGCCCGCCACAACCATACCTTGCAGTGTGCCCTCCTGCCCCGCCGGGATACCCTGGTCCTGGCACAGGTCCCTGCCCTGGCGGCGTGGCAGTCTGCCCCCCGTGCCCTGCTCCACCTGGCCAGCACCCGCACGGGCACCCCCCATCGGGGCATCACCCCCATGGGCACCCCCCATCGGGGCATCACCCCCATGGGCACCCCCCAGCAGGCCATCACCCCCATGGGCACCAGGATCACCACAAGAAGCACCATAAGAAGCACCATAAGAAGAAGCACTGCAAGCACCACGGAGACAAGGTAAGAGTGGCACAGCAGTGAACCCTTCCCTAATTCTATTGTGGTCCTCTGGACCCCTCCCCGTTCCACAGCGTCTTGCCTGAGCAGCTGGGACTCTCCTCTCCCATTGTGTAGTGGCTAGAGCAAGCTGCCAAAACTTCAGTGGCTTTTTTTAGACGTGGAAATTCCTGTTAGATTAATAAATAGGCAAGAATAAGTCATATTAAGTGAGTAATTTGAAAAGCAATCCATGAAATTCCTTGAAGCCATTTAAAATGGTGGCATGGCTCGGGGTGCACTGTACAATGTATTAAATCCCAGGACTTTGTCCTGCTCACCTGAGTGCAAGTCGTCCATAAGGGACATTCACTCAGTGTCTTGCAGCAGAGGAACTGTTCAGTTCCTCCTTAAAAACAAAAAAAAGCCTCACAAGAAAACCAAAAAAGGAGAAGCAATTCCCTGTGCTTGGAGTAGATTCTGCAGAAAATGCCATTCCAGAGATGGGCACCATCCTGAGCAGGTCTGAATGAGGAACTGCTAAACAAGGGCCCATTTCCAACACTGGAGGTGGGAGCATTTCCCAGACAAATCTAACCAGCAGCTCCTCTCACTGGGAAACAGCTCTGGAAGTGATCTGCCGTGACTGGTCCTTGCTGGCAGAGAGCAAGACCTTTCTGGAATTTCCTTTATTGACCTTAAGAGTGTGATAAACAGCTATTATAGCATTGGCTTTCACAAATAGTGAAATGTAAGAAATATTATGTATTAGAATATGTTAGGAAAAATGATATGCATGGTAAGAATAACTTCGCTACACAGGTATTTACTAATTAACATTTTAACTAGGATTAAAGTTACAAGATGATTATATAGCTTGAATTATACCTATATAATTTAAATTATCACTTTTTATACAGTGTAATAGCTAGTATGTGGTTAACTTATCACTTAATGCTTAAATAAACGAAAAGCCAGGTAGATAATCTCAAAAATAGACAAAATAAGAGAAGCAGCAGGATGTGCTAATGAGAAAGGAATTCAAACCGGTTGGACCCAGAAAGACCTAGGAACAGCATAACTGCGCACGCTCCAAAGACACAGTTGAAAAGTTCAAGATGTGAGGAAGACCTGAGCCTTCATCAGAGAAGACCCCCGAAGACCCTCACATCGTAATACGCATGCTCTAGAAGGCAATCCGGGGGAGGAACTATGTTAATCCCTTCTAAAAAAATGTAAATCAGTGCACAGAAAAACTATGCATATGCATTGTAGTTTATTAATATGCATGAAGTTAAAGCAGATAACCGGGAATCTTTGTAAGTGTTCGTGCCTCTGGCTATGAGGCAAGCACCCAGCCCTGTCCTTTGGCTTAAGTGACCTTTGTCCCCTATTGTCCCTTATTAAATTTATAAAACCCCAAAAGCAAAAGGAGTGGGCTCCATTTCTCACAAGAGCCTTGTAAAAAAGTCATAAAAAACCTCCAGCCCTCCCACAATATGGGGCAGCCACAGCAGGGTCACTAACCCCTCTCAGGAATGCTGTGACAGAGGCTCGTTTCCCTGCTGCCCTAAATTTGTTTTCTCTTCCCCAGCCCTCAGGTGGCTCCTGCAGCTCAAGCAGCTCAAGCAGCAGCTCTGACTCTGACTGAACGTCTGGCGTGTCCCACCTGCTCCGCGGTGATCAGCGAAACATGAGGCCAAAGTCCTCGTAGGAACCCCCTGCATGGTGCTCCCCTCCCTCCCCCTTTCCCTTGGAACAGTGTTTTGCCTGCTGAGTGATTTCTCTTATGTGTAGCTTGTAAGTCCTTTGACCTGGAATCTCGGAGTCAATGGACAGCATGTCCACCCTCTATCTTTCGGGGGAGCCTGCTGAAACTCATCATGTGCTGTTTTCCAATCTGCTGGTGTCTGTGTGTGTTTTCCTGCGCAGTGATACTGGCTGCTAACAGGGATCCAATAAAACTCCTTGCATTTCATGTGAACTTTCCCAGGTGTAGCAGAAGGGGTGGCTGGAGGATACTGTAATTATGTGGGCTGCCATCCTCCACATCAGGGTAATAATTTATAGGAACAATCTCACCATGGCAGAGGGAATCTCCCATGAAACAGATGAGGAATGTGAACAAGGCCAGTGCTTGGAGCAATCTGTGTCCCTGCCCATGGCAGGAGGAGTGGAATGAGATGGTCTTTCAGTTCCCTCCCAACCCAAACCATTCTGTGATTCCATGATATCTGGACATACCAGCTTGAAACCAGGAGAATCAGCTGCTCACTGAAAATAATTTTTAAAATCCTCAAAACTACAGAAAAAAGAGGCCTTTTCAGGATAGGGTGAAAAAGGTCCGTTTATTTTTGCAGACAGCACAATTCAAGTTCAAATCTGGGCATTGCTCAGCAGATACCAGTGGGAAGAAGGTACCACGGATGCTTTGAGCACGTTGGGGTGACTGGGAGGCAGTTCTGGTGGCTGTCCAGTATTGTGTCAATGCTGGGAGTCATGCTGCCCCTCTCAGCTGAAATTTGGAGTGCAGTAATAGATGAGCAGGTTCTGATGAAGGGTAGAATGACAGAAGGAATAAAGGGAGGTATGGCCCACAGGAAAATAAAGATCTTAGAGATGATTTGTGAAATTTAAGATAGATACACCCCCCAAAGGAGCATCTGTGGAAGGCAGCAAAACCTCTCACACCATCCTGCTGTTCCCAGGAAGGAGGAGCAAGACACACTGAGAGACATTGAGAGTTTTTGAAAACTAGAGTTACTCATTGGTCCTGCTACACCGGAAAGGTTTCTTGCATCTCTGATAAGGCCTCCTAGGATTACAGTACGTACACAAGTCATGGCTTGGTGTGTGCAAAGCTTTACAGAAGTACATCGTATGGCTCTGTATCCTGCTTTGATCTGGGTTTTAATTAGCACCATAAATGTAAGATACATGACACTTCATCATGAAAATCAATAAAGAGCTCTGGATTTTGGCTAGAAAGGAGGACCCAGAGGGCAGCTCTTCTGGGCTAGCAACCATACAGGGGGAAGAAAATACAACAGGTAATATCAGGGGTGTGTATATCAGTGAGAGAAGGATTTTGTGTGCGCCCTTCCTTTAACAAATCCACCGAATGAACCTGTCGAAGAAGCTGGGCTGGGAGAGGCTGTTATAGTCCTTCTCCCGGAAGATGGCTGCCCGGTCTCCCAGGCCAAGCTTCAGCAGGACATCCATGTCCACGTCGCTCCCCAGAGCCACCACCGTGGGCATGACATCCTGCTTCTTCATGGAGTTGATGGCCTCTTCCAGGTTCTTGCTTCCCGTGATGCCGTCGGTGATGAAGACGAAGGAGAGCTCGGCGTTGCGCCGGGCGAGTCGCTGCCCATTGCCCGGGCTGAGCACGATGTTGTTGATGGCGTGGATGATGGCTGACCCGATGTTGGAGGATGAGTCCAGGTACTTGATCTGCGCCAGGGCGTCGGAGATCTCGGTCAGGTTGTGGGTCAGCGGGAAGACCACGTTCTGGTCCTGCTCGCTGCCGTACTGCAGCAGTGCGATCCGGGCGTTCATGTGGTCGCTGTTGCTCCGGGCCAGCGTCAGCTGCTGCGCCACATCCTCCACGAAGCGGTGGGCACTCTGGAAGTTCTGCTCCCCAATCCTTTCTGAGCCGTCCAGCAAGAAGACAATGTCAACGGGGCGCTGGGTGCACTGGGCCACAGCAAGCTCTGCAGGGGGAAGAAGGAGGACAAGAGTTGGGATGATAAGAAGACTACAGGATAATTTGGGTTGGAGTTGCCTCTGTGCATCCTTGTCCAAAGAAGGATCAGCCCAACCCTGCTGCCAAAGCTTGTCTTTGCAGCTTGAAATGAAGGAGCTTTGCTTTTGATGCCCTCAGCTACTGGGTGCTTAATGAATGTTAATTCTGGGACTGATGACAGACCCTCATGAAATTAGACAGGTCTGTGCATTTCAGTCCCAGAATTACACCCACTGCCTTACATCAATTTCCAGGTCTTATTTGTGAGATGAATATCCAGCGATCAGTGGCAGGCAGCACCTTCAAACCTCTCAGTTACTTCTGGAGAGTGGTATACTGTCAGAGTTACACTTACCATAAAAGCATAGAATCAGAGAATCACAGAATGGTTTGGGTTGGAAGGAACCTTAAAGCTCATCTCGCTCCAGCACCCTGCCGTGGGCAGGGACACCTCCCACTAGACCAGGTTGCTCCAAGCCCAGTCCAAACACATCGAATACATGAATATATGCAGTGAATGAACTCAGGGAAAAAAAAGAAGAAAATAGCTATGTTTGGAGTCAGTTGATAGTCAGAGACTATTATTTCCTCCCTTTTCGGTAGTTATGTGCATTGCATTCAGGGTTCCTCTGCATTCCCCGAGCTGGCAGCAGGGCAATGGCCATAGCACTCTCAAGCAGTTCTGTGCCTCTGAGGCTGCATCTCAAAAGAGTGAAGTCCTGAAGATGCTGCCATGTTGTGTTGTGTGACTGGCAAGGAATAGGAGCTTCTGGAGCAGCCCCACCTTGAGCACCCATTTCTGGCAACAGGGGGTAACTTTGGGGGTAGGAGTGTAACATTAGATTGAATTTCCACACTGTGAGCAAGTCCAGCCTGACAATGAGCTTCCCTAGTGCTGGACAGTGCTACACCTGGGTTCAGCACAGAATCAAGGAATCACAGATTCCTTATGGTTGAAAAAGCCCTCTGAGATCCTCAAGTCCAACCATTAGCTCAGCACTATCATGTTAACCACTAAACCATATCCTGAGCACCACATCACATTTTTTGAACACCTTCATGGATGATGACTCCACTGTTTCACTGGGTAGCCTGTTTCAGTGCCTGACTGTCCTTTCAGTGAAGAAATTTCCCCTAATATCCAGTCTAAATCTCCCCTGGTGCAACCTGAAGCCATTTCCTTTTGTCCTATCGCTTGTTACCTTCCCTCTTTTAAAGCAATAAAGGCACATACTCACCTCTGCCCAATCTTCCGTGAGAAATGTTGTCTAAAGGCATGTTGATGCTGCAGTTCCTGGTATGCAGGTACTGCTGCCACAAGGATACCTTGCCTTGGCAGCACCTGCACTCCTGGTCCTCATGTGCTCTGAGCAACCGTGGAGGGGGAAAGGCAGGAAGGAATCCCCATTGCAACCACACAGTGCAAAACCTCTGTGAGGGTCTGTGAAAGCAGGTGCGAGCAGGGGCTGCGTGTCATGTTGGGGCAGTGCTAGCAGCCTCCCCCAAGGCCTGCCCACATGTTTTTTGAGATGACAAGCAAGCCTGAAGAGCTCCTAGCTAAGCAGAGGGCAGCATCACTCCATGGAGCTTCAGCGGGAGTGTAATGCACATCTGACAGGAGCATTCCCCAGAGACACATTCTGCTCGCTGCTCAGCCCTCACAGCTGGAGAGGGCTGCCTTCCAGCTGTTTGATAAAGTGCCTTTACATATGAGTTATCCCATGGGAATGTAGGGCAGTAAAGCCTTGGGGTTGTCCTGCTCAGTGTCAGGCTCTGTTTGCAGCTTGTTCTCATTTCTGAGAGGCTGAGGACCCGAGCACCCTTTTCTGCAGCAAGATTCTCATCCTAACTGGCAGACAAGCTCTCAGAAGTACCACCATGAATTAGGCCGACTAAAACCTTCCTGTTGTGCTTTTAACTGGTGCATTGGGCCTTCTTATGTGGATCATGAATGCCTGTAGCTCACCTTACTGCACAGGTGGGGATGTCTAATGAAGGCAGCGCAAATAAGCAGAAATATCATTGATTTTTCTGCCATTAGTGTACAGAGTAACTCCACCCATTCACATCACCTTCCTGCTTTTTCTAAAACCTGAACAACTTGTATTTCCTCTATTCTTTCGCAGTATTGACAGTGGAGATGAAAGTGAGGTGGGGACTGACCTTGCAGCCCTTTTTGGGGTTTCCCCCTTTCCCAGCCCCTCCTGTATCTTTGGGGAGGTATGGACCATCCTTTACCCTCCTTATCTCTGTCCTTCCTTTGCCCAAGAGTTTCACTGAAGGAACGCTGCTGTGATGAAATCCATCTGGTTTTATCAGAGGGATTAGACGGGATTATGCTAAAAAACACTCCTTCACCAACTTCTCCAATCCTCTTTTTGTTCAGCAAAACGTCCCAGCCCTGAGGTCTTTTCAAATCAGTGGGGTTTGGGAGCTTTTCCTCTGGCATCATGGCTGGAGCAGCTTAACTACTCTGAGTTCAGTCCTGCATCCCAGCAGGCTAAGTCACACTAATTTTGGGGTAAAAAACAAAACAGAATAGGGAGTTTGGCTTTGCACAGACTATCTGGAATATGTGAATTATGACCAGACTCAGGCACAGGCTGATCTTTTTGCCTTCACCTAAAACTGAGAGCACACCATGTAAAGCACTCAGAACTCTTTCCCCTCTATTCTACACTGATAGCAGCTCTGTTCTCTGAGCAACTTGTCCCTGTAGACTGGGGGAAAAAGTGCTGAAACCTCGGGGGAACACCGCAGTAAGTTCAAAGTGGGCAACTCCCACGGCTGAGCTTGGCAAGTGGCTCCACCTTTTATACCCGGAAATATTACAGCCAAATTCCTGAGGATAGCACATCTCTCTTCCGCCCATTAAATGTGACATTTGCTCAGTATACTTTATTGCAGTAATACCATGTCAGTCAGAGTAAGCACTTCTACTCCTGTGTCTGCACATGAAATCCCACTACCTCTAAATACAGCTTGAGAGCAGTTAAACTGGAGGTGGGAATGGCCCTTGCCCGCCTGACTTTGTGCAAACTGGGCCATGGATGACTGAGTGGATGGAGATACCAGGCCTTGTCTAAGCACACATACCTGCAGTGCAGGTGGTGGCTCTGTGGTGTCTGAGCCAAAGCAGCACTGGGTATGGATTGAGTAGGCTCTACTACATCAAACTTAAGTACTTGCTTTTAAACAGCTCACATCAGTCAAGGAATTTTGCTTTGGACCACTTGGCCCCACGTAACAGAATATCTGCCTTTTGGATATGGACAGCTACATGTTGTGGATTACGACAGAGGAAACACAAATGTACAAGCAGAGAAAAAGGCCAGGGGAGCCCACACAGCTTCTGAGAGAATCACTGCCCAGGTGTCAGTGCTCCCAAAGGAAAGGGAGGGTTGCTCCCTCTCCCACCCTGCTTGCTCCTTCCCTCCACCCCCAGCTGCCCATGAGGGGTTCCACAGAGACACTGTGGTGAGCGGGGATGCACCTTGCTTGGTCAGCCTTGCAGGACTTGAAGAGAGCCCGTGGTAACCGAGAGAGAGGATGCAGAAAGGGGAGAAGGATGCTTTGGAGGGGGTCAGCAAGGACATACACAGGAAAACATGGGGAAAACGCGTCGTTAGGCTCTCAGCAAAAAAGCAGCAGAGAAAGCAAGAGCATCCCTTGGTACTGCTGGGGAAAGCCACCATGCTCATCAGCCAGCTGAGCTGGAGGGGACTGCTCCTTGTGTCCCATCCCTGGCTGAGCACAACCAAGCCATTCCACTGCCTCTGTCTCTCCTAAACTAAAAAAATCTCCCCATGAACTGTCCCCTCTGCCACACAGGAGCGACGATTTCCACCTCCACTCGGCCTTTGCCTCCAAGTGACCCCCAAGAGAGGTCTCAGCAAAGCCCTAGCACGGTCTCTGGGTCCCCCACAATCTCGCTGTGCACCATTTTGAAGGTGTCAATGAACAAGTCCATCCACTCTTGCCGCTCATTTCCAGTGGCAAACTTGGCTTTTTCGGCGGTAAAGGCCAAAGTGGCCACCAGCTGGGTGTACACGCTGGGGTCCCGGGATTCCCGCGTGGAGTTTAGGAACTGGGCGATCGATTGTATGGTGCTGGGGAAATCTATGTTGACTCCCTCTTCCATGGGGCGGAAAATAACTGGGTTTATGCTCCCAGGGTTCCTGTCATCTGCAAGTGAGCGTCAAAAGAATATTTTCAGGGCTTGCTAGCAATGGCTACGTCTCTGAAAGCTACCTGGCTTTCCTACCTGCACTGCACCAGGGAAGAACAGAGCTAATGAGGACAGAGGAGTAAAGACCAAAGCCAGATTTTAAATCTTTCTGCCATTTGTGTCTGAGGAACCATGGGATTTGCCCTGAAATCTTTCACACATCAACTGAATGACTTCAGAAAATTACACAAAACCTTAACTGCCCAGTTCCTGCTGATCCAGCATAGGCACGATGGAGAAGAAGCAGTGCTCAGGAAAAGGGCCACCTCCTACTGCAGATGGGATTAACCCATCATGTAGTTTAGGATCATGTAGCTATGTGCAAACCGCACCCACGGTGCTGTAAGGCAGAAAGGCATCGAAGGGACAGCATCATGTGACCCCCTTGCCTGGCACTCAGCCTCAGGGCAGTGACTCCACTCAAAGCTGTGCGGTGTCTGGGCTTGTCAGGGCCCTGAGAGCCTCCGTCTGCACCTGGCTGTGCCAAATTTAACTTTGAATAAAACCCCAAAGCTCAAAGCAAAGCCTTTTGCGTGGGTTAGCAAGAGCTTCTCAGGACGTCATGCAGTTTCTACGAAGCAAGTGGTCAGTTCAGATTTGCTCAGCATACAACCCTCCAGCATCCTGTTAGCACAGCTGTGACTGAGGAGAGACAAGGGGCTGTGCTGAAAATGGGACACTCTCAGGTAAAGCCCTGAGGCAGCATGGGGGGAAGACAAGGTGTATGTGGTACCTGTCCCTGTCTGTGATCTGCTGGCATTACCCAGGCTGAAGCTGGGGCACAGTTGATTTGCCCCTCAAAGTGCCAGGACCACCATGCTGAGCCATGGGGCCAAGAACGGGGCAGGTTTAGCTGCCTCCCTGACCTGAGTCTGTGGCCAGTCCAGGCACACATGCTGGATGTGCACTGGCTCGCTCACGTTCCCTCCGAAGGGCACTGTCTCCATCCAGAGGATCTGCGTGGGAATTGGCACGAGCTCATGGGATGTTCTCCGAGAGGCAGAGAAGCCCCAGGCTCTGTCATGTCCCATCCCATCCAACGTGTTCCCATGCCATTAGGGAAGTGTGACCACTGCAAATCCTTCTGAACATGACAGCAGAGCAGCACGGCCCAGCTGGTGTGGTAGGTGGGAGGCTCTGTGCCCAAAGACTCCTGAACCAATTACTTAAAATTCCATCTACCAGCCCTAGCCCAACTTTCACCCATGCTGAGAGGGCACTTTGAGAGGACGCCAACCCTATCCAGCCACGTCACTCCACCTCCCATGTTCTGTGGGGCGCAGGTCTTGCCTGTGCTTGGCCTGGCTTGCATATGGCATGGCTTAAGGGATTCACCCAAGAGGGAACGCCCTCAGATGCCTCCTCAAGCCATTCCTGTTGCAGTCCCCAGGGCTGCCAGGCACCACCGAACTGTTCTCACCTTGCATCAGGAACAGAAACATGCAACTGCACTACAAGGAAAGGACTGACAGCTTTGGAGGGCTTTGATGCCCAAGCCCGGGAGAAATGAGTGTGCCACTGCTTGTGTTCCTCGGAAACGGGAAGGCCGAAAAGACCAAAACCTTTGATGACACCTGAGCAATGACCAGCGCGGCCTGGGGATGTCACCTCCTTGTGCAGAGATTTGCAGGACAAAGCTCCTCAGAAGACACAGCAGAGGAGCTCAGAATCATGGTTGGACACTGTGCCCCTGGCATGGCCAGGTGCAAATACTCAAAATACCAGTGAGATATTTTAGACAGGAATAATTATAGTTTTTCTCCAGATTT
Source organism: Corvus moneduloides (assembly GCF_009650955.1). NCBI lineage: Eukaryota > Metazoa > Chordata > Aves > Passeriformes > Corvidae > Corvus > Corvus moneduloides. The sequence goes on from NC_045482.1 coordinate 85,528, forward strand.
CTGTGCATCCTGGGACCAATCTTCCTTTCCTTTCCACAGAAACAAAGGGACTTATTTAAAAATGAAATTTGATATTCTCTATAAGGCTCAGTTGAAGCTGGGGACTGCCACAAAAACATTCATGGCAAGAGAAGAGACAAAAATTGCAGAATGGGCAAAACTTTGGTCTTCTATAAACTTTGTGTATCAGCAGAGAGTGCATCTATTGTATTTAAACAGGCACAGGGACTCAGGCAGATGGGACCTCTCTGGGAATTTGGGATACACATTTGCTCCTTAACAAGCAAAATGTGACCCCGTAAAGCTACCTTCAGCACACAGAGCACCAGAAGATCCTTACAGCCTTTTCCTTTAATCCAACACCCTGAGTTAATTGTTAATTAAATATAGCCAGCGTTAGAGAAGCCAAAGCTCTGGGTCCACTAGGTTGCTATTTTCCAACTGATCCCTAATAACAGCTCTGCCCATCACTCCCAAGGAGCATCCTGCTACAAAAGTCACCATGAGTGGGAATTTAGCAAGGGGATTTTGACTTGAGTTTGGCGGTCAAAACCTGGTAGCTCCCAGGAATTTCGATGGGGAAAAGTATCAGGGATGAGCCATGCTGGTGCACTCACACAGTGCACTTGGACCTACCTGTGCAGGGAACTCAGAGAGACAGGAAAAGAGCAGGAGACGAAACCCTGGAGCCTCTCCTCATGTAAAGTAGCACTATTTCCCAAACTCCTGCCTTCCAAAGGAACTGAACAGGGTTGCACCCCCCTCTCCTACTCCTGAGCCTCATGCAGTCTCCCCCCAGAGTCTGTGCAGATGGCATGAAGCTACTTGTAATGTTTACCTGTCTGACAGGGCAGCTCGGGGCAGACGACCTGTGGATCTGGAAGGAAAAGAAACAAGGAAAACTGAGCCATGTGCTGCCATCCCCTGCACAGTCAGAGTGGCAGGACAAGGTCTCTTCCAAGGAACACCAAAGGACTGCCCCAAAAGGCTGGTCTTTATCTGAGGAAGGACTCTTAGTCCAGGGCTACCTAAAGGTCAGACCCCACCATGGATGACCCAGCTGCTGGCCAACCTGCTGGGACACATCTTGGCCCCCCACCCCAAACCCTGGGGCGCAAAACTCCAGTTCCATGCAAGGACAGGGACAGACCTGGGCAGAGCACGTCCTCCATCTTGTCAATGAATTCCTCTGCCACCAGGTCTGAGAAGAGCCTCATCTTCTGGACTCGCTGGGGTTCATTGCAGGCGATGGAGACCAGGGTCTCGCTCTGCTCCGGCTGGTCGAACATGTCTCCTATGCCGATGGTGTTGACCACCACATCTCTACCACAGAGAGCCCCGAGGTTCTTGTCATCATCCCGGGGGTCGTAGCGCCCGTCTGTGATCACCACAGCAAACACTTGGGCTTTCTTTCTCCTGCTTTCCTTGATGAGCTTGTTGTAGGCAAACTGAAGGGCAGACGGTGTCCAGGTGCCTCCAGCGATCCACTCCAGGCGCTTCACCGCTTCCTTGAAGCTCGATAGGGAATTGATGCGCTCGTCATCAAGCTTGATGGCTTCAAAAGTCCCCTCGTGACTGTACTGCACCACCCCAACACGGGCACCTGCCAAGGAAGTGTCACATTACTTGGCTTTGCATCCTTGGGGAAAAGTGGAGAAAGTCAAAGAGCTGCCCAATTGGTCTGAAAAGCCGTGGAAAATAAACAGTGAAGTTGAAAGGATCCAAGACCTTTTTCTTTTCCCCATGCCCTACTCTGTCCCCACAGAGCCCAGACCTGTCTCTGACTTGGGGTCCTTGGCAATAGAGCCCAGCCTGCTGACCACATTGACGACAAAATTCTTCTCCAGGGTGAAGTTGGTGTAGCCGATACTCTCGGAGCTGTCTATGACAAACATGATGTCCAGGGCACCGCAGCGCTTCTCACAGTCTGGGGAGAGGGGCAGGGAGAGAAACACGTGGGTCAGTGATGCTGGGAACCCTCTGGTGACCCCCTGTCCCCATCCCTCGAGTGGTTGTTCCCCTTCCCTGGGGAGAGGTGATGTCTGCTCACCACAGCATCCACACGTCTCTCGCACGTAGGTCATCACGTCGCAGTCCTGCCAGGAAAGGGGTGCAGGGTGAATGCTTCCCTCTAAGGGAAAGGCTCCCCTTTGCCTTCCTACCCAACCAGCCCTCTCTCCTCTTTCCCTGGCTCCCATGGGAAGCCACAGGCCACCTCTGCCAGGCAGCAGCAGGACCTGATGCCCTGTTTTGTTCCCAGGCTGTGCATGGAAAAGCCATGATTGCCCCAGGAAGAAGAGTAGCAGGGGTTACTTACAGTCAGACCGGGGTCTCCTGGTGGGCCAGGGGTCCCCTGCAAGAAGAACACAAGGATTTCAGGCACAGTTTTCCCATTAGTTCTTTTTCTGGGAACTAGATGTCAGAGCCATTATAAATGTGGCTTTTTGCTGAAGGGGAAGGAGAAAGGGAGGGCAAGCCCCCACTGTGAGCCAGCGGACACATCTGGCAGCTGGTGTCCCCTCCAACAGCATCTACTCAGACACGATGCCATGGGACAGTACCTCAGGGCCTGCTTCACCAGGTGGACCACGCTGTCCAGGCTCTCCTCCTGGGCCAGGATCACCCTGGGGAAGAAGTAAAGAAGGGTCAAATATTTTCTGGGCAATGCTGGTAATGCAGCCTCAGGTGTTCAGGGCCCCTCCTGACCCCCTGGTCAGGCCCAGCCCTGCTGAGCACAGTCACCAGCCTGCCACAGCTGAGCTTGGGGACAGGGAGCAGGCAGAGAGTGGCAATGTCACCCCCAGCACACCTAGCAGGGGTGTGGGAGGGGGACACTGACCCTGGGGCAGTACAGGGAGGCTGCTTACCGGCTCCCCCTTCTCTCCTTTGGTCCCTTGTGCTCCTTTTGGTCCAAGCTCACCTCTTCCTCCCTGCTCGATGGAAGGAGAAACAGATCCGGCATGGAGCACATCTGGATGTGCTCAGGCAGAGGCTCTGCTGCATCACAAACACATGCCTGCCTGGCCTGGGACAGCATCCTCTAAACCAGCAGCTCAGAGCACAGCAAACAAACAGTGTTTACACAGGCATTAACCAAAAAAAAAAAAGAAGTTCCGCAACGCATTTTTCAGGTTATTTCAAAAGGAGATGGGCTTGCGAGATACAACCAGGCTCAACAGCTGCAGGGAACATCCAGGGCAGCTGCTGGCAGGGCTGGCTCCTCAGCCATTAACCCAGAGGGCTGGGAGACAACTCCTTGGCATCCCAGCCAGTACAAATAAACAAGTGAAGGAGACCTGGAGACAAACACACCCACCTTGGGTCCTGGCTGCCCCTTCTCACCCTTGTCACCCTGCAAAAGGAGAGGAGGGAGAGGTCAGCACCTGTCCAGGACTGGCCCCACACTGTGCACATGTACACCCAAAGATTGCAGTGAGGGGCAAGAAGCTGAAGAGCAGCTGTAGCTGCAGGCTGATGGTTGAGGGACCGTCACCATGATTGAGGCTGGGGTCCCCAGCACCTGGTGGACTGTGGCCAGGGTCAGTCCTGGTGTTCAACCCCCTTTCTCCTTCCCAGGCTCCACACATCTGTGACCCTGAGCATTTTTCTTCCTCCTTCCCTGTTTTCTCAGGCTGCTCGGATCCAACAGCAACACCCACACAAACAGATTTCCTCATGTGCTCAACGAGGAATACGTACCTGAGGGCCTCTGGGTCCAGGGTAGCTGAAGCCAGGCCTGCCTCTGTCACCCTTTAGTAGAAAAAAAGACCCATGAGATACCAACCCTTCTGACCTGCTCCTGTCAGAAACAGTTACAGCCATTTTCATCTTCTCTCGGGGTGAGATACCACCAGGAGCCAAAGCTTCTGCAGCTGGCCCTGAAGCACTGGGAACAGCTGTGCAGAGCAAGGATTTGTGGGGTTTTGGGGATGTCATGTGCCAGGGATGTCCCTCAATCTGCTCAGGTGAGGGGTGTAATCAGAGCTGCCTTGGCCAGAGCAAGACCTACATCTCTGCCCCATAGGGAGGCTCAGGTCTGATTCTGTTTCTGAGGCACACAAGTTTCTGCAGTGAAAACTGCCTATTTTTTTTTTTTAATAAATAAATAAATAAATAAATAGGAACACAAACCTGCCCTTTCAAATGCAGAGGTTTATTCATGAACTTTACCTTTGGTCCTGGTGGTCCAGCATCACCTCTTGGGCCCAAGTCACCAGGATCCCCACGTGATCCCTGCAGGACAGTTTTGGGGAGAAGGCAAGGACTGAGTGAGGATGTTCCTTGCTGTCCGCCGGCACACAGGGGACCGTGCTGGAAAAACCAGCTCTCGAGATGGTGCTGCAGGACCATGTCCCTTCCTGGTGAGTTTACTGTGACAGTGACTGTCTCAGCAGTGGGGTTCCCATGTCCCATAGAGCCACATGGATGTCACAGCACTACTGCCACATCGGGGTGATGGACTAACCGCAGACCCAGGACAAATGGGTGCTTGTGGAGTCCCATCTTCCCTCTCCCCAGTGACCCACCCGCTCTGGTGATCCATTCCACACTGCCATGGGAACACCCAGTTTCTGAGTCTCCCTGAGAGAAGGTTGTGCAGGTTCTCCTCGGGAGGGACAGTGCAGGCAGCTTGTGTAAGTAGGGCAAGCCCTCACCACAGAAGGAGGGCCTGGTCACACACGTGCCCAAGTGTGACTTACTATCCTGCCTGGCTCTCCCACAGCACCCGAAGGGCCTCGGGGTCCTGGCAGTCCTTGTTCTCCCTGCACAGCAAAGAAAGACACAAGAACACACAGTGCATGAGGAGGAAAGCCAGGCAAGCTGCCCCGGATGGCAGCAGTGCTCCCCCTTCCTCCTGGCTGTCACCAAGCCTTGATCCATGCTTACCCTGGCTCCTTTGTTTCCAACCTCACCGGGCAGACCACGAGTACCCTCTGGACCAGGATCTCCCTGTGAGAAGGGTAAAGATATTCCTGGTCAGGGAATGCTATCTCTGTACATGGCAGTGCTCCATGATGCCCTTCTCAAACCTCGTGTTTCTTGGTTTCAGTGTCAGGCAGTGTGCCCTCTGAATGTGTCTCTTAACCTTGAGCTTTGCTGCCCTTCATCCCCTCTCTTGACCAAACCCTGGAGGAGAAGGCTGTACCTGGTGCCAGCAGGGCAGGCAGCGGACACAGTGGGAGCACAGCACTGTGGGATCTGCATTCCCAGCTCTGGTGCTGCATGGACACTGCATGGCTGGGCAGTAGCACATCACACACACACCAGTCCTGTCCATATGGGGCTCACTTGCAATAATCTGGGCAGTTGCCTTACTCACCCTTTCTCCTATGCCTCCAGGAGAGCCTTTGCTGCCTTTCGTCCCTGGATCTCCACGTCGCCCCTTGGCAGACACAAAAGTCACATAAATGGGGTGAGAGGATGGATGTTACCTGGGCAGTGACCCCTGGCTGCCCTCCCTCCTCCCTCTGGGCCCAAGAGATGTACACCTGCCCCCTAAGCAAATGTGCTCCCAGCAGCAGGGGAGCAGGGATGCCCATGGCTCCTTTTGGGAAGCCACAGCCAGCCTGTTCTTTCACTGCAGCGACCACAAACACGCCTGGTTCATTCCCTCAGAGTTGAAGACTCTGATTTACTTCCAGCTCATCCAGTGTTGCTTTCCCCACTGGATCTTGCACAAGGACACATGCTGGCTGGGCTCTGGCCCCTTGGTGCTGGTGGAGCTGTGCCATGGATTGTTGTCTCCAACCCACCTCCCAAAATTTGCAGCGCCCCGTCATATTAACTTGGGTCTGTGTGGCACCACCGATACGTGACACTGCCCTTCTCACAGAGCTCTGCCATAATGGCCACCAGATCTTGACTCTTTGAGCTCCTGCAAGCAGCCAGAGATTTGGGGAACTTGCCAGAGTATAACCAAAGTGTCCCTGGGCATCCAGAGGCCAGGCCTGTGTGGTTAAGTGGGAACACAGGACACTTCTCTAAGGTGAAATGGTTTAGATCAGGCTTAGGATTATGGGAGTTCTGCTCTGTGATTTTGGGAGAGACAAGGAGATCAGCATCTGCACATCTTTCAGGATTCACAAAGCAGAATGGGGGAGTTTCTCAGCACTCATCCATGAAGCTGTCTCAGGTTCCTGCAGTGTGCCCAATGTCCAGGGATCTATTCAGCCACTTACAGCCTCTCCTTTGGGTCCAGGAGGTCCCACTTCACCTTTCCTTCCCTTGGCTCCAGCAGGCCCTTGAGCTCCAGAGTTGCCTGGGAGTCCCTTGGAGAAGAAAAAGAAATATGGTTTGTTGAAAGAGAGCTCAGGGTGCACACACACTCCCCCCATTTTTATCCCGTGTCAAGCAGTCCCCCTCAAGCAGAGGTGTGTATGAGCACCCAGGTTCTGCTTCCACACAACCTGGCATGCCCATATGGCACTGCCATGAGCACGGGCTCCAGCCTTGGAGCAGAGTGGTCCTGTGTAACCTTCCCCCCATCAGCTGACAACAGGTTTGTCAACTGCTCCTTACAGCATCCATCCAGTCCTGCCCAAAGCCAGAGGGGCTGTGGCTTCCCCATCCCTGGAAGTGTTCCAGGCCAGGCTGGACAGGGCTTGGAGCAACCTGGGCTAGTGGAAGGTGTCCTTGCCCATGGCAGGGGGTGGCATTGGATGAGCTTTAAAGCTCCTTCCAGCCCAAACCATTCTGTGATTTTATGAATAGACCACAATAAAGCACTGGAGATATTTGAACGCTGCATGAACCTACCGGGCTTCCTTTCTCTCCTGGGGGCCCCGGGGGTCCACTGCGACCAGGCCGGCCAGGATCCCCCTGAAACAGCCAGAGAGCCAATGGTCATTGCCTGCCTCACCAGCACATTCCACCATGAGTAGCCCAAGGAACAAGGCCAGCAAGGCTCTTCCCTCAGCTCCTGTGCCTGGTGACGGGATCCAGACCCCAAAGCCTATGGGCTCCACAAGCAGTGTAGGATTTAGGATATATGTAAAAATACAGGGAATGGTGTTCAGCTGTCCCCACTGGCAGCCTCTGCCCACACCCTGCTGTCTGTCCAGAGCACTTGTACCTTTATGCCTGCATCTCCTCTTTCACCTTGGTCTCCTGCATCTCCTGGGTAGCCATCAGGGCCCTGGGGAGGGAAACGAAAAGAACCACACACTTCACATTGGGAACACTCTCCATGCAGAATAAATCAAATAAAACTTTCTAATCAAGTAAAATTTCGAAGCCAGTGCTTAGAAAGTTGCTATAGAGGCTAAAGTAGTTTTTGCTTGTTGCTGGTGTTGACGAAAGGGCAGCTCCACCTCTCTGTGTGGAGGAGAGGGACACTGGGCACTTCCAGCTGACTTGCCCATGGAAAGGAGGCACAGTAAAATCAAACTGTGCTCCCCATTCCAGGGATCCCAGGTCTGGGATCAGATTATACAGCTGGTAGGAAAATGGGCCATTAACCTCTCGTTGGCCATTTTTCTACATATATACCTCACTCAGCAGCTACACAACTGATGTGCTGGTGAAAGAGTAAAGCATTCCTACCTTGTCACCAGGGTCACCCTTGCATCCTGGTGGTCCAATTCTCCCCAGCCTGCCCTGGAGAGATTACATTCAAAAGGAAAAGACTGAGAAGTTATAGGTGTCTGAAGGGAAAACACAGCTTTTCTTGCTGACAGTTAATAATTTTAGCATCATCTGCTGACCTTATCTGTCACCAGCTAGAGAATAAATAGCAAGTGTATTCCTTAAACTGGGGTGGGGTGTGCAGAGACAAGTGGAGGAGAAAGCAGACTAAAGAAAATCAGGCAGGCTCATCCCATGAGTGTATCCTGAGTGATGGGAATGTCCCTTGAGGCTGGGTTTGGTGGTCACTCACGTCCAGGGTTGTGCTGGGCCTCCCTCATGCCCCTCCTGTCAGAGCAGCTCAGGTGTGCAGCAACCACTCTGCCTGACAGATGCCATGAGAGAAAGGACTGCCTTGCTCTGTGGCCCAAAACAGCTCTGTCACCAGTGCTGAGACAGCTCTGGGATAGAGACTGGGGGAACCAAAGGGCTTTAGTGTTTTAGAGAGTGGGGGTACTGAGAGATATTTTAGAGCTTCAGCAGCACTTGAGGAGCGGGAAGAACTGTTATTACCCACAAATATACTGGGCTGGGTATAGGACACAGTGCAAAGCCAGGGTGTGCTGGCCAGTGGACAAAGCCAGGGACTTTGTTGTGAGGCCTTTGAACTTGACTTTAAGGCTTTAATACTAAGCACAAGCTATGGTTTAGAGATGAACTTTCAGATTCTGTGACAAACTGCCCTGAAATCCAAATTTCTGTGAAGCTTTCAGTGTCCATGTCCTGTAGCGGTCATTAACATTCAAAATAAAGTATCTACACCCAAATCATTTGGCCTTATCACCTTCTTAGCAGGAGCACAGACCGGGTCACACATCCAGGCCCTGCAGAGAGCGGGCTAACAGAGGGATGGCGCTTAACGCATGAAGCTGTGTCGGGAGATTTCGGGTGGGTATTAGGGAAAGGTTCTTCCCCCAGAGGGTGGTGGGGCACTGGACAGGCTCTCCACGGAAGTGATCACAGCCCCAATCCTACCAGAGTCAAGAAGAGTTTGGACAACGCTCTCAGGCACAGGGTGGGATTGTTGGGGTGTCCTGTGTGAGTTGGACTTGATCTTTGTGGTTCCCTTCCAACTCAGCGTATTCTGAGATTCACTCCTGCGACCTGAATTACTTCACACATTTCTACAGGACATGCAGAATAATGTACAGATAAATTCACAGAAACCTCGGTGGAAACAGAAAGCCAGCATGTGGGATAGTAGAAACTACATAGCCTGTGGGCATGAAAGAGGGTAAAGAAATGGAACAGCAGCAGCGACATTATGGGGTGCTCCCAGTGCTCCTAGTTACCTTCTGTCCATCTGTGCCGTTCCTTCCTGCCAAGCCAGGGGCACCCTTGGATCACGGGAAAAAAAAAACAAGAGGGATCTATTAACACACAGTCCAAGCGTTTGGGAGCTGGAACAACGTGCAAGTTAGAAAATGTCCTTTCTTACCCTCCGTCCGTCGGATCCAATTTCTCCCTGGAAGAAAAAGAGGACAGGAAGTCAGACACTGCCTGCAACCCCCCCGCCTCCCCACCGCTCCCTCGCCCCTCCCTTTACATCCTAAACCCACCACCGCTTCACCAGACCGTCATCAAAGCCTGAAGGAGGAGACAGGCTTTGGGATGCCCTTGGAAATCCCTCCCGAGGTCCACAATTACGCGTTAATAGCGCTGTTATCCCTCCCCCATTACAGCTAATCTCTCCCTCTGTGCATCAGAAAGGAGCGCGGTCCCTGCCAAGTGCCCAGCCAGCCATTCTGTCTCTTCTTTCTCACCTTCTCTCCTTTCAGCCCTGGGACACCCTAGACAAAGGAAAAAAAAGAAAGAAAATCGCTGTGTTAGTGCCTGGGCAATCAGCAGGAGCGGAGCGCAGGGGTCTGGGGTGGGAAATGGGCAGGTGAGATCGAGAAGCAAAGCTCCCCTTGCTTTACCAAAAATCAGAGAATGCAAAGAGCTCCGCCATCGGCTATGGGATTCTTACCTTGGGACCAGGGTATCCGATCGGACCTTCAATACCTGGGTCGCCCTTTGGGGAGGAAGGCATGAAGAGTTAGCTCGAGGTCATCAGAGATGCAGCAAACAGCGGGGAGGATTTTCCACAACTCACCTGTCGTCCCTTCAGCCCAGGGGAACCTGGCTCACCCATGTTCCCCTTTGCACCCTAAGGAAAGAAAAATCCCAGCGTAAGTCCAGGCTTGGTGCTGACTGAGAAAATGACAGTTTCTGGGGATCAGAGCACACAGAGCTGGGGCAGGAGAGTGGGACACCCTGTGCACATGAGAGCTCTGCTTGGAGAGTGGGAGACTCAGTGACAACTGCTGCCTCAGTCCTGGTGTCCTCCGGTGCTGGAGGTGCCCAGCGGATGCTCGGGTGTCTGTCTGCACTGCTGGCAGGGCATCAGCCTTGGCACAGCCATGGGCACAGCAGTGCTGGCTGTGCCTTCCAGGGCCAAGACATGCTAGTGGGGGGTATTTCCCACCGGGGTGCTACCTGAGAAGGCAGCCGATGTGGGCTCTAAAGCATCCTGCAGTGGTTGTGGGAGGCAGGGGCATTATTGTTTTTCCCACAGCTTAGAGCAACTTACCTTCTGCCCTCGGTATCCCTTGGGACCAGGTGGACCTGCAATCTCCAGGCAGCTCATCTTGTAGCACTGAAATACAAGAATTAAACTGAGCTATTGACAGTGTGCATCCCAAACTCAGCTCAGCTCTGCACCCACGGCTCTCCATGTGCCTCTCCCCATTAAATCACAGCTAAAATCTGCTGTGGCTCCAGCTGAGTCAGGGCTGAGGCAGCAACAAGCACACACAGAATTTGCTGCCCATAAATTAAGAGTGGAAAATTGCTACGAGCATGCTCATTATAGCTTGGCTCTGGGCCCAGACTGGAAGAACAAGACTGCCAAGTGTCAGAGATGGTGGGGGCTTGCTCATCTGGGGTCATCATGAGACTGGCATATTCTTTGGAGCATCCCCTGCATACTCTTCCCTCTGTGTGCCAAACCCTGCCCCTGTGGTACCAGCAGGGTGGGAGCTTCAGCAGGGGCAGTACTTACAGAATGTGCCTCCAAAGTGATGAAACAAATCTATTCCATAGACCTGAACCCACAGGGAGTGAGTCCAGTGTGCCATTATAACCCCTGGGTAAGGGAATGTGTCCCCAGACTCTGCCCTGATCCATAGGTGGGCAGGGACCCATCCCACTCAGGTCTGTGCTGTTTTGGGGTGTGAGCTGGTCTGCTCTAACTGAGGCAACTTAAACCTGTGTCGTGTGGCAAAGGCATAAAGATGCTGCTCACTCACCTCGCCGTAGGCTTCGTGTTTCTGCAAAGGAGAGAACAGGAGGAAGAGAATCAGTTAAGGTGCTCGGTTCCACAGGGGAGACAGCAGCCCACTCTTGGAGGGGTGTGTGGTGGTAAGGGAGAGGAGGTGGTAAAGGTCCCGTGGCTGTAAAGATGCCCTCAGCAGAGCCCCTGATCAACAGCGCCTCACAGGTGGGGTCTCAAAGACCACGCTCACGGTGAGCACGTGTCTCAGTGTGGCACACTCTTCCACATGCCTCTGGATGGGGAGCAGGCTGGAGTACGGCCTGGTCTTCAGCAAGAGCCAGCACTAGGGTGGCAGCCTGCCCAGACGTGCTGGGAAACAGAGGCACAAACCAAGGGGTCCTGGCTAAGAACCAGAAAAAGGCTCCACTTTCCCTGCTAGAGGTTATCTCCAAAACCCAACAAAAGGGGAAAGCATTCCCCCATCCGTGCACCGCTCCTCTTGCGCCCTTGTTACACCCCCTGCCCTTACCATAGCCTGGATGATCCTGTCGATGGTGTTGACGTCGATCTCCAGGGTGTCCCTCTGGGTGATGGCGTAGTTGTTGCGATACAGCTCGTGCGGCAGGTTGGCGATCTCCCGCAGGCCCTGCTCGTACACCTTCTCGCTGGGAGCCACCGCGAACAGCTTGATGCCCATGTCTCGCGCCCTCTCGGCCTGCATCTTCATCCCCCCGCACGGGCTGCCCGTCACGTGGCCGTCGGTGATGACCACCGCGAAGTTCACGCCGTTGGCCATCTGGGTCTGGATCTGCTGCGTCATGTTGGAGATCGCACAGTCCGTGAAGGTGCCCCGGCCCAGGTACTTGATGGCAGACAGCCTGGGCAGGTAAATGTCTTTGCTGCTTGTCAAAGGGCTGTAAATTTCTACCACATCTGAGTAATGAAGCCCACCGAACTGCCAGGTGATGTAGACTTGGTTCTGGTAGAGCTCACTCTCCAGTTTATCGATGAACATGGGGATGAACCGCTTTATTTGGTCCACGAGGCTCTGGATGGGCACAGTCTGCAGAGCCACGCTCTCCGAGGTGTCAATGATGAAGTAGACATTGATGGGGCAGTTCCTCTTTTCTGCATGGACACAGTTATTCAGACCATGTCAGAGCACTTCACGCACCCCCTTTGCTGTCCCCCAGACACCTGGACCAAGTGTGATGCTGGGAAAAGCACAAGTCCCACCCAGCTCTAGAAGTGACACCCGTGATTGGGTCAGATGGTTCTCCAGTGACCAGAACTTATAACTCCTAAGATCTGCTATAGAATCACAGAATAATTAAGGTTGGAAAAGATCTCTAAAATCATTGAGTCCAACCACTAATCCAGCACAGCTCAGTACTGAATCAATCTTGAAAATCTTGCATTTTTTGGTAAGAGTCAGGCTGGACACGTAAACCACCTCTGTATTGCAACTGAAAAGTGAGGAAATCACCAGATTTAAAGTGAACAATTTTCTGGCATCAGATAGAGAGCTGAGTGCTGGAGACTGACTGTTTTTTTTACTGCACCTGCTGGGAGAGACAACCACTGGCAGACCCCAGCTCTTCCATCTCTACCTCTCTGCACATCAAAGCAAACCCAGAAACGTGAGTTTGGGTGGAGGCCGGGTTTCCCCACAGATGGGTTGTTACCACAGGAGTGCAAAGGGCTGTGGGAGGTGGAATGTCCCTGGCAAGCAGGTTCTACAACTGAGCATTGTTTTTGCTAAAATTGCTGCCCACAAAAGTGACCCAAATTATTTGGTTAGTACCTGCACAGGAGGTAGGACTGACATCTGCAATATCCACATCAAGCTGAGCAGCGTGGAGAGGAACTAGAGCCACACAAAGGAGAGTGAAAAACAAGGCTTGTTGGAACATCTCAGCGGCCCCTCAGGATATTCAGATGCCTGCAGGAAAACACAAGTTGCATGGTAAACCTGATGCTCAGTCTCCTGACTCTGCTGGCATGACACAAAGCCAGCCAATGCTCCTTGCAGACCCAGAGAGTGAAGGGACAAATAAAAAACCTCTTGAAGAAATGCACATCTTCAGTGCTCAACCCATCACCAGGCCTCCGAGGCCTAGCTGCACGTGGGAGTTTACTTCATGTAGGGTTATGATAACTTAAAGTAGTAGAAGTAGAGATCTAGTCTGAAAAGTTCTTAGGAATGTATGGAAGTGTTCAAAGGAACCCAGGATTTAAAAGGAAATTCTCAGGTAACACTCAAGCAACACTAGTCACCAGCACGGAATATGGAGGAAGGGGAGATGCTCACCTTTGTGTCTAGAGGATCCCAGAACCAACCAGCATGGGGTGGCCCAGAGATGCTTCTCCGCATTGTGGCCAGCTCAACACTAACCAAAAAGGGGCACGTGGGATCTCCGTTATGAAAAAAAGACCTGAATCCAGTCCAGAAAGAGAGCTTCTTTCTTGAATGGTTTTTTTGGCTAACTTTTGGAAAAGTCCGAGGCTTGGAGGGACACTGAGCGTGCATTTGGTGGCGCTGGCAGTGCAGGGGGAGGGCAAGTGAGCAGTGCAGCTGTGTTGCTGCCTCAGCTGCCTGAGGAACAGCACTACTGAAGAATACAGGCAACTCAGCCCTCCCTGGCATCCCTTAAGACCTCTGTCCACGTGGTGCCCAGCTATTGCCTGGTGGGACATGACCCGTTCCAGTTTACAGTGCCAGCTGCAGTGCACCACAGGCTTCTGCAAACTGGTTTATGCTGGAAAGGTTGGTGTCAGTGCTGCTGAGACCCTACAACAGTGACAGCCTTCCTCCTCACTAGGGCTTATGCTTATGAAAGAATTGGGATTGTTCAGCCTTGAAAAGAGAAGGCTCTGGGGTGACCTTACAGCACCTGCTGGTACCTAAAGGGGCAGCAAGAGAGCTGGAGAGGGACTTTGGACAAGGGCCTGGAGTGACAGGACAAGGGGGAATGGATTCCCACTGGCAGAGGGCAGGGTTAGGTGGTGTACTGAGAAGAAATTGTTCCCTGTGAGGGTGGGTAGGCCCTGGCACCAGGTGCCCAGAGAAGCTGTGGCCGCCCCTGGATCCCTTGCAGTGCCCAAGGCCAGGTTGGATGGGGCTTGGGGAAACCTGGTCTTGTGGAAGGTGTTCCCGCTCATGGCAGGGAGTGGGATGGGATGGTCTTTCAGATCCTTTCCAACCCAAACCCTTCCATGATTCTATGAAGTTCCTGCACAACTCAGTGTGGCTCAACTTCCATTGTGCTGCAGAGAATAAAAGTGGTATGGTAAGGATAAAACACTTCCATGCTAAAGGGGTGTTTCAGTTAAGATCTAGATTTCACCCCTCTAAGCCTACTGCAGGCTTTCCTTGTTTTGTTTGCCCTCCATAAAACAGGGCTGCAGGAGACCCTGATCTTTAGTAGGACACAACAGCTTTGAGCCTTCAGACAGCACCATTTTAGAGCCAGCCTTTAGCTGAGGAAGACGGAGACATTAACTTCTGAAGAGGCTGGGAGCGCTGAGGGCTTTGGCCAAGTGTCTGACTCATCACTGCATCCCGAGTTTAACCACCTCCCTCCCTCCTTCCTTCTTTCCCTCTGTGTGTGTGGGTGGGAAGGCACTCTAGAGCAGAGCAGTTGGCCTGCATGGGCAACCAGGGCCAGCTCTGGCACAGGATGGCTCCTGCTCACAGCCCTGGGGGCTTGGGACTGGGTCAGTGAAGCACCACAGCCTTGGATTCTCCATGGGCTGAGTGGTGAGGCAGGAAAGCGACACCTGAAAACACGAGACACAACTCACTTCCCTGGGGTCCTCTTGCACCACCTCCTCTATCCCACTCTGCACCCCGAGCTACGTTATTCTCCTGCTCTACCAGCATCCCACCTGGTATTAACCCTCCTGGGTACACAGTGGGTGGCTGCTGGGATCTCCAGTCCCCACCTCAGCGGCCTCCAAGGCTGGGGTGGGCGATGGTGCCTATTTTGTCATCCTCAGAGCACCACCAGCTCTTGTGATGCTGTTGCAAATCCCACAACATTTGATATTTGACTTAAAGTCCCACCTGCCGCTGCAAGATGCTGAGATGGAAACCTCAGATTTCACCAGTATTTCAGACCAACTGTTTTCTGCATGTTGAAGGCAATTTTTGAACACAAACAGTTCAAAAAACTAATGAAAAGAGCAAACTGGGAGCTGAGTCATAATGCCTGAACACTTGGGTCTGCCCATCCTGTTCTTCCTTGACTTTTCTCTCTCTGCCAGAGCAGGAACGTTGCTCCCATGAGGCCTTCTCTCAGTATTTGTATTTTCGAGTGGTTCACCTCTTTCCTCATGAGATGCACACAAGGGAAAAACAAAAGGGAATCTCAAGCAGTGGGTCCTCTGAACAGATTTTGAGGGCACTATTTTGCACCATTCTCCCTGAATGAGGGTCTGTGCTCCTACCTCAGGTGCAGAAAAATGCGTGGTCTTTGCTGCTCCCACACTGAGATCCCAGGTGACCTGGCTGTCACACACATCACTGAAAAATATATGGATTTATCTAGACAGAGCCCTGCAAAAAGAATGGCCTTGCAGGAGGACCCAAGTTCCCTGCTTGCTTCTCTTCCCACCATGAGCAACCGAACCAAAAGTGGTGTTATGGCAAACAAGTTACTTGCAGTGGCTCAAATGTGCCAATTATAGCTGGTTATTTGGGCTCTCACATCTGATTAGCCCTTAGAGCAGATCCCACTGCAGTAGAAATGTCACCTCATGCACCTGGCCAGGCAGAGCCATGGTCTGCCTTGTCCCAATCACTGATATCCCTGAAGTTCCCCCAGTGCACTGTGTATTTCTCCTCCAACACCAGAACACCCACTGTACTGAGCAAACTGGTCCCAAATTCGCAAAAACGAGATGTTCTGCTCTCTAAGCTAACACTGTCTGCAAGGAGCTTATTTAAAGCCACATGAATTTAAAGGCACACAAATTGCATTACTCTCAAGAAAGGAGAATTATGCTGGCTATGCTAAAATATGCAGAATAAAGTTTGAAGCCTCCCTGCTGCTCAGTCCCAGCGCTTTCCATGGCCATGCCCAGCAGGCAGTACCTGTGGTGTCACTCATTTGTGCATGCAGCATTTTCTCCACTCGAATGTTTGATAAATGAAGCTAGAAAAGAAAAATATGTCCCATTTGGAAGAAAACTCTTACAAATGCACCTCCTCTTCCTTCCCGTTTGTGTGCCTGTGGTTTGCATGCTGCATGAGGAGGGAATTTCGGTGCTGGTTGCAGCCACTACCCAAACGTGCCTTGTAATTTTAATCCCTAGGCAGAGCACCCAGGGGGAAGGTTTCAGCTACAGGGACTCCAGATATTTTTCAGGTCTCCCAATATAATTATCCTGAGATTTCAGCCAGGGAAAGCCCAGGCTGCAGGAAGGCTGGGAGGCAGCAAACCCCTGCCACCAAGCGCAATGAATTCACAGGCATTCATAAATGTGCTGTCACCTCCCAAAATACAGGAGCTTGCACTGATGTAATTCAGCATAAATAGGAGACGAGGGCCTCAGGTGAGTCTAATTAGTGTCTTCTGAAATCCCAAAAATCAAAGGGGAATCATGCAGCAGAACAGTTCTCTGCCCTGCTGCCATCACTTCACTGGAGCGGCTGAACTCAGCCCAGTTACCCCAGGGAAGACCTTGGTTCAACAAATCCACCCCCTTCACTGAGGGATTTTCTAGACCTCTGGCCCTGGCAGTCTGTGGCCCGCACTGCTTGGACCTGGAAAAAAACCCAGCAAACCCTTGGGGAAACGCCCAAACTAGCCAAGAGCTGGAAGTAAAGGAAAAAATTATATTCTCTTATTGCAGGTACTGTCTAAACATGAATCAGGCACCTTGCTGGGAAGCCGGTAAACAGCAGCAGGCACAGACTGAAATTTCAGAGGGATTTCTGTTATTCCCGACTGGAGCTCCGTCAGTAAGTAACCACAGAACCCCTGTACTTGGAGAGAAAAAGTCTGCCTACCTGGAAAATGAGGTCATCAAAACTTCTCCCCCAAATCCCTCCGCAACGTAAGGAAAAAGGACTTTGTGGGGTGGCTGGTGTCAGGAAGGCTCCCGCATCCCCGGCTGCAGGGTGGCTCCGTGCTCTGGGTGCTGGGATGTACGGGATGAGGGAGCGGGAGGAGCAGCGGAGGCGTCTCCAGCCCCGTCCCGCTACTCCCTGGCCGTCTGGAACTGCCCTCTGAGTTCCTCCTCCAAAATCGGGCACAATCCCGTTTGCAGTAGCTGCGAACATCCACGGAGAGTCACTGTGGGTCTACCGAGACCTGGGAGGGTCCCCTCCCCTCCGCTCCCACCCTGCTCGGGCTGGGCTGGGGCAAGGTTTTTCCTTCTGGAGCTGAAGGCATCTTTGTTTGACACGAACGGGAAGAAGTCTCATTTTTCCATGATGAGAGGCCCCATTTTCGTAGTTGGCATTGCTGCCCCACATCTTTATTTATACCACCAAATAGTCTTTCTCTTTCTTCCCCCCTGCTGTCCTCTTTCCACCCTAGTAACGTGTCCTGAGTGGAACAAATGAAAACAGGAACATTTCAAAAAAGAGCAACTTGCACAGAATTGTAGAATCATTGCCTTTGCGAATATCCAAGTCTTGCTCAGAGTCAGCCAACTATGAGTATTACCTGTTTCTATTGATTCATTTCTGGGTTTGGGTTCACAGAATCATGGAATTATAGAGTACCCAGAGTTGGAAGGGGCCCTCAAGGATCATTGAGTCCAGCTCCTCGCCCTGCACAGAACAGCACCAAAAATCACACCATGTGCCTGAAAGCATTGTCCAAACACTCCATGAGCTCTAGGGCTTTGTTGTTGTCATATTTTTAAAATTACTTTTAAATTCATGTGCTATTTTTAGCTCTGCTAAATGAAAAATAGGGGCAAATGTCCCAAGAAAACATATGGAGAACAGCAGTGACTTTCAGGAACATAGCCTGTTATTCCTTGAGCTATAACTTTGTTTTGAAGAGCCAAAGAAGGATTTCGTGAGGCTACTGCTTTCCAGGGACTCTCCTGCAGCTCTGAACAGGTTGGTCCCTTTTCCTCTGGAGCATCTTTAGTGGAGAGGAGGGGTCCAGCTTTTGATGACTGTGATTTACCAGACAGCACCTGAGATGTCTGAGCAAACCATCCGCCTGCCAGTGATCCAGTGAACATGTCACATTCCAGGCCATTTGTTTTGCCTGCTTTGCTGCTGTGTCCAAGCTCTGCTATGCCCATGGGTACCCATCAATGCTGCTTCTAATCCATTCAGTGCAGCTGTTTCTAGGTGAACCTGTCCCTGCAGAAGCTGTTTCTCCAGCAAGAAGCCTTATCACAAACAACTGGGCAGCACATCTGTCCCTTGCAGTGCTGGTGAGTGCCCAAAGTGTGGAAAGGAGCAGAGCACAGACCCATACCTCCACATCTCCCTTTCCTCCCCCCAGACTGGCGAGTGTTGTCTTCCCTCTGCAGCTTCTTGAGCAAAGCACCTACATTTAACTTTCTATGAGTGCTTCTTGAACTTTCTCTCGTCACATCAGAACCTTTCCTTGCAGCTTGACATGACAAAATGCCTCATCCCTGAGAGGATTCCTGTATATTTTACAGAACATCTCCCTGCTGTACGCTTTCCCTTCGTAAAAAAGGCAAACTTGGTGTTTCTCACCTACCCAGGCATCCATTTGCACGACATTTGTAGGAATATTATCTTCATTATCACACACCTCTGTCACAGATGGGCACATCTGGCAAGTTCCTATCTTATGTTGGGGCAGTCTGACACACAGGCACACTGAAGTGGTGGAGACTGGGACAAAATAGCCTCAAAACATCCTCCTGCTTTTTTTTTTCTGGATAAGTTGGGTTTTTTCACATCTTTTATAACTGACGTTGAAGGCCTGAGCTAAGTCCCTGTAATTGAGGGGTTTTTGCTTAAGAATGGGCTGAGGACAGAGGAAGCTCTGGAGGAAAATGGGCATGCTCCCTTTAGCTCCTTTTCCTAACCCTCAAATAAATTCCCTTTCTTTCTTCCTCCTTTCAGGGGAACTGCAGATTTCATGGAAAGATATTTTGCAGAGAATGGGCATGGATATGGATTAGTTACTTATCCTCTATATTGGACTTGGTGATCTTGGAATTCTTTTCCAATCTTAATGATTCTATGATTCTATCTGACCTGCAAATTATTATTGCAGCTCACAGAACACACTGTACTGAACAGATACTGAGTATTCCACTACATTTAAAATGGAGAGAAAGGAAATGGAGGAAGATGAAGAGTAGAAAGAAAGAAAGAAGCTTGATTGCCTGCTCTCCTCTACAACTCTTCAGAACTGGAAGTAAAGCACAGATGGCTACTAGTTCATTTACATCCCCTTGTAAACTGAAATGTGTTTTATGGTTTGTTTAGTTGTTCCTTTATAAACTGTGTATCTGATCCTTTTTTTTCTTTTTTCTTTTTTTCGTCTGACTTGTAGCCCCCAATAAAATGTGAACTCCCCGTTTTAAACCATGTGTGTACATCTGAAACAGCTTTATGGGTTCTCTGGAAAGCAGCTACTGTAGTTTCCCTTTGTCTGTCTGCAATTGCATCCACCCTTCACGCGATTCTGACGTTTTGTAGTTGTCTCCAAGGGTCTTGTTTTCTAGCTGTGAGCAGAGAACCAAAAACGAGGCCAAGATTGTTAAATGCTTACTGAAAACAATGGATGCTGCTTTTCAACTCTCTGTAATGAGTTATATGAGTTATGCAGTTGATATTCTCAGCATTTTCACTGATGACAAACAGAAGGATGGATTTTATGCCCTTTTGTAGTTGCCATTTTCTGAAATTCTTGCTTTCTGTTCACAGAACCAAGGAATGCTTTGGGTTGGAAGGGACCTTAAAGCTCATCCAGTTCCAACCCCCTCCCTTGCCAGGGACACCTTCCACTAGATCAGGTCACTCCAAGCCTTGTCCAGCCTGGCCTTGGACGCTTCCAGGGTTGTGACTTCTGAGCTCAATTCGTACAATGTGTTGGTATTCCTTCACCCCAAAGGCAAACCCCTGCCCCTCTGAGGCTCAGGGCTGTAATTCTGCTCTTTGCTTTGGTGACCACTCTCACCCCCTGAAGTCCCTGCAGACAGGGCTGCCTCCATCCTTCTCATTTTCAGCCAGTTCTTCCCTGTGTTTGTGTACTGAGTCCAAAAGATCATCTCTCCTGGTTGGTTCATTCATCAGCTCCATCAGGAAACTGCCTTCAAACCATTCCAGAAACCTCTTGTGGTGCTCATGCCCAGCCACACTGCTTTCCCTGTGGCTCTAAGGATTTCTCCAAGTGCCTGAAGTAAACTTCAACCCCCTCCTCTTCTTCATCAGGTGTTCTCCATCAGAATCCTACTACAATTATCTCCTGTGCTGGACCATCCTCCCAAAACAGACTTGGCTGACTCCAAGACATCTCTGGCAGATCTTGCCCAGGAGAAGACATCTATTAAAGGAACACATATATACTAAAGAAAAGAAAATAAACTTAGTTTATCTAGATTAACCCAGTTCAGGCACAGGAGCAACAGCCCCCACTGAGTCTGACATTCTCAAATTGCGGTAAGATGAGGCACAAAGGGGGATCTTTCTGAAGAAAAAAGCAAATGTTCATTTGATACCATATTTTAGCAGCATTTCCTGGGATTTAGCCCATTAAAGCCAACTGCTCCAGGATGTTTAGAGAGTCCTCATGAACACACAAGTGCAATCTGAGGCTTTGCGTACTTTTTCCTATTTTAATATCCCAGTGTTAACTTTTAAGTCCCCTGTGCTCTTGCAGCTCTTATTTACTTAGCACCCAGTTTTTATACACAGCTTTTGCGTGCTTGCAAATTTTTTGTTTGCTAACACATAAGGAAGGACTGTTTGGAGTTTCTAGAATTTTATTTTAAACAGCTCCAAGGTTTTCCCAACCTACAGCACTTTTGAAGCTCTGCCAGGCACAGGCCTGTATCTGTGGCCTTGTGTTTTTTTGTTAGAGCTCAAGATCCTTAGGGGATGAAGATATCCCAGGGACTCTGCACTGTTTAGATACACTGGTGAGAAAGCCTGATTCTCCATGAGTTCTAATAATCCTCCTGAAATGGTTGTTTAGACCCCGCTAGTGTGGAGGCCCTTGCTCCAAGATTTATCTCCCGTCGACTCAACACTTCCCTTCTCGGAATGGGTTTGAGGACACCAGCTTGAAGAAACAGCAGGGATGCTCCTGTGCCAAGCTGCACAATTTCTTTGTGTCTTTGGAGTAATTGAGGCCATGATTATGAGCTTATAAATATTGTACCTTCAGTTCCTCAGTCCAAGCTTATTGTCTAAAGTCAGCTTTTCCATGGTGGCTCAGCCTCTTCTGGGACTGATCCCTTCTGGCAGGGCAAAGTCCCAGAGCGTTTCTGGGTCTCCTCACCACCGTGCAGGGGGTGGCAGAGCCATCTCAGGCATTTCAATGCCAGGGAAAGGAAGGGTGCCCAGGGTTCTCCCAGAGATGCCAGGCAGCACCAACACAAGATCATTATGTGAAGACAACAAGCAAAAAATTTAAGTTTAGGATTTGGATATTAGGAAAAGGTTCTTCTTCCAGAGGGTGGTGGGGCACTGAACAGGCTCTCCAGGAAAGTGGCCCCAAGGCTGCCAGAGCTGAAGGAGTGTTTGGACAACACTCTCAGGGATGCACAGGGTGCAGTTGTTGGGGTGTCTGTGCAGGGCCAGGAGCTGGACTGGGTGATCCCTGTGGGTCCCTTTCTGCTCGGGAGATTCTACGACTCCATGAAAAATGGGTGGACAGAGAGCAGAGACAGAGCGGGGAAAGGATGGGCTGAAACCCTTTCTCCCAGAATACTTCCCCTTTTACCAGTTTCCCAATCTGTGCTTTTTGATGCTTTCCCCTCTTGCAGCACATTTTTTCCAGGCAGCCAGTCAGGACAGTTGAGTCCCAAATTTGTTGACTCATGGAGAAGAACCTTTGCATAGTGAAGCAACTGCATTCCAGCTCTCTGGCAGGGCAGGACCTGAGAGTGATGGCTGATGCCTCCGTGGTCTGGACCACATGCTGGATAATCCCAAGATATCTCTGTGGAGATTTCAGGCCATCTGTAGTTTTGCAGCCCTGAGTAGGGAGGGAAAAGAGTTAAAACACACGGTCTGTGTCTTTGGGGCTTCGTGGTGCAATACAGTGAGAGCAGAATGACCCAGCTGCATTTGTTTTATTTTCTTGTCACCAGAGAAACGAGAAGGAAAAACTTGCAGTGGTGTTTCCATGAAATTAAGAGAAAAAACCCACATAGTTTATAGAGGAAACCTCACTCCCCTTCCTAGCCTTTTACTAGTGATGGTTAAAAAAAAAAAAAGTACATTTTTAAAACTTAGTCACATCCCATCCCACCCCACCCACGGTCCTTAACGCCATGTACAGACCTAGGAAAGAAAATTCATTTTTTCTTCCTATCTAAACATTTGCTGGAGCCTGGAGGTACAGCCTACAGCCACCCCCCCTCCCCACCATGAAATGACTACTCTGGCTAAGGTTACAAATAAAATAGAGACTTTCTCTGTTAGATTTCAGCTAATTGCATGAATAATATTCCCTCAAGACATATTCATTATATTGAACTGTAAATCTATGGGGGACACTTTCGCAGTGACTAACGGGTATAAATAGAAAGGAAAGGAATTAATTAGTGCCTTACCCTGGGAAAAGAGGGGGCTGAAAGGGGGCAGATAGGGAAAAAAGGCTTTTTCTCTGAATCTGGGAATATATCAGTGTGGGCTGCTGGGCTGGAAGGGGGCTGGCCCTGGTTCCAGTGACTTCCCTCAGGGGGCCGGTGGCCTGGCAAAGCCTCCTCGGGGGTCAGTAATTGAGCTGATTTATTTGAAATGCTAATCGTGTCTTTAATCCCAGCTTTGTCTCTGCAACCACGATATTCTGCCCTTGGGTTTTAAACCAGTGTTTCCAACATCAGCCCTTGTATGGAGCTGAATCCTTGAGGCAGATTATGTGTAATTCCCATTTCAGTGGGACTTGTAAAGAGGAATTAGAAAGGAAATTCGGAAAAAACCCCAACACTGCAACCAGTGAGAGGGGTTTTGCTGGCTTTAGGGACCTGTGATTCAGGTCCTAAAAGAAAATCTGTGATTTCAACATCGCAACTTGCTACTAAAGATACTCATCAAGACAAAGCATTAAATTGAGGTTTTTGAAAACCCCTAATCCTTATCTCCTCTCAAGAGGTGGGGGGAGGCTCAGGAATGAGCTTCTGCCATTGTAGGGAGCTATGTCTGACTACTCACTCCATTCCCCCAAACTCTCTGGAAGACCAGTGCAGTCCTGGAGCAAGGGATTCCATTGTCACCCCTTTCCTGACCTGAGTACAGGGCCAAAGTTTTCACAGGTTAAACTTGCAATCATAATAATTTGCAAAATAACTTGGAACCCCAAAATTTTGCAGCTGATTCAAGTCTCGCTAACAGTGTATGCCACAGGTACACACACAGAGGTGCCTCAGAACCGGAGTGAGACCCCTGAAATCTGCGTCCACCTCAACCATACACTCAGGAAGCAAAATCCCAGCTTGTCTCCAGCCCTCCTTGGCCTGGCTTTATGTGCCGAGCCCTTCAGGACCTGCTTCCCTCCACAGGGGTGGAGGCTGCGGGAAGCTGCCCCACTCTCCAGATATCCCTGTTTGGGGAGGGTGGTGGGCAGCCACCCAGCTGCTGTTCCTGGGGCTGCTGAGCTTTTCCACTGCTCCACGGCTGCTGCTTCTCACGTATTTGATGTGGATCCAGGGAACCCTGAGCAGCCCTCTGGGTCACGTATAGCAGGGTGTTGCTTGTGCTTTTGGCATGACACTTAACACCTCCCCTTCCCTTACATACATGCTGGAATTCTTGCTCCAACACAAAACAAGGCCCTCATCCCATTCGTGGCTCTCTTTATGCTAAAGAAATGTAGAATTCCGTGATGAATTGTCCTCCTGGCCAAATACAACACGGCAATAAAAAATTCCCCTCTCCCATCACTGGGAAGGAAAATGGTATTTGCACCAAGTGCCATAGCAGTTTGAACAGGAGTTTCAGGCATGTAAGAAATGCAATATAATTAGATACGTAATCAGTGTTAAGACAAGGATTCTTGTCTGAGTCGATTTCAAAGGTGTTATTACAAAGTAACACAAAAACTGCCCCGAAAAACCCATAGCAAAACAAAACAAAAAAAAATTCATTATTAAATTGGTATTCCCCTGAGACAAAGCAAATACTCTGCAGAGTGAGTTAGGAGAGCTATATTCCATCCTTCCTTGGATTTCTTTCTGATGGTACCTTAAATCAAGCCAAGAGATCAGGGTCACAAGGAAGTTAAGATATTTTTGCCGGAGATGCAACATCCCCTTTTACCAGGGTAACTGAAAGTCTGCGTGCTTAATTGCAGCATTAACGTGAGCCCGACTTCCAACACCAAATGGAATCATTTTGATCCCACACGCAGTAAATAACATCTTATGTTTATACTCCTTTTCCTTAAGGTTGCCAGTGGAACTGGAATGCTTATCTCCAGTCCAAAGAGGGTTGAGATTTTCCAGCTTCAGTGTGTAATAAACAAAATGAAGAGCGAGGAGGGGAAAGTGCAGGCATGTACTCACTGTGTTCTACATACACCTCCTTTACACACACTTTTTTACAGTCCTTCTTTTACCTACTGTTCTTCCTTTACCTGCAGCTTTTCATTTTACCTACAGTTCTTTTACCTACACTTCTTCACCCTCCCTTCTGTCCCTCCTCCATCCAGGCTCTGGCAGCCTCGATCTAGAAAGATAAAAATGCAAAGAGAGACACAGAAATGAGCAAGAAATCATGCATTACTCATTTCTTTTGTAATTGTCTTCTTGGGCATAGAAGCTAGAGATTAATTTTACATTGAGAATTCCCCTGCACCACTCTAAAGGGTCCCAAAAGGGTTGGCATTACCCACGTCTTCAGACAGCAGCAGAACTACTGTAAATGAATTAAAAATGTACTCTGCTATGAAGCCATGAAGTAAATAATTTGTGCCTCTCCTAAACCTGTGGTAGTGGTTGTGGCAGGCTCGCCTGCTCACAGGAGAAGAAGCTTCAAGGTTTAACAGCTGAACTTGTGTGAGCTCAGGCCAACATGAGCATCCCCAGGAGCAGCCCAGGTTCACCTTTGCACACCTTGCTGCCTCCAAGGCAGAGCCCACGGTCTGTCTGCTCAGCACATCTCTGTCAGACACAAAGAGAGAAAAGGTGAGTCTGTGACTGAGATATGATCCAGCAGACCCCACCCTCGGGGAGGCACAAGGACAAGCACAGTGAGAAAGGATGCTGGAGCAGGGATGAGGGAAGAAAGGACTTGCAGGAGCCACTGGAAGCCCTGTGGGGAAATCAGCCTCCCACATCCCTTCTGGGGAATCCAGATAATTGAAGGCTGTAGGAGTGCTTGACAGAAAACCCCAGACCAGGGATGATTAAGCTCTCCAGGCATCTCATCAAGAACACTCGGATCCCATCGAGAGACCACAGTGGACAGACACCTCCTTGGAGGAGGACCGAGGGCTGGCAGCAGGACAGAGCAGCTGGGTTTGGCAAAGCCTCTGTCCTGATTTGCCTCTGGGAGCAAACAGCAAGCTTGCCTTTGGTCCAGGGTTTTGCTCTTGAAATCTTTGGGAAGAGGTGTGGGAGCACAGGAGGTGCCAGGTCTGTCTTTGTCCCTCAGTAGCCTTGGGAGTAGATGCTGTAGCCACCAAGAAAATCCATGGCTGGAGCACACAGGACCTGAACCAGAAGTGCCAGCAAAGATTACAGCCTGGATTTGCTGCCTTGGAGCTGCTGACACCCATGAGCAGCCCCAGCCCCAGGCCCAATTTCAACAGCATCGTGTGACTTCGGAGTCCTTTGCCAGAAATGGGAGTTGCTTTCATGGAGCCCAAAGTCCACATTTCAGGAGAATACGTATTTAAGGGCTGCCATTCGGATACGTGTTTGTATCATTCCTGCATGACAAAGTCATTTATCATCATCACACCCTTAACAGATACGCTCTACAGGTGCTACCTTTCCTCATGGACCATCTGGGTGGGACATGATAACTCCCTCACCCTACAAAACACCAAAAATTAAGAAGGTGATACAAGTTTAAACACACATAGGAGACAATCTCCACTCTGTGCCCCTGTGGAGGCCCTGTAATAACCTCCATCCCTTCCCTGTGCAGAAGAGACATCCCAGGACACATCCACCACTTGAATATTCATCTACTGCAGTCTCCATGCCCTGTCACTCCATGGGGCTGCCCCTCAGAACAGCAGGATTGACCAACTGCTTCACATATCCCTCCACAAGATCTTCTGCCCTGCACAGGACACCATGTGTTCCAGAAGCCTGCTCTCATGAGCCATCAGCTGCATCCCACCCACTCCAGTGTCCCAGCTCCATCGTAGCTCCCCATTTCCCTGTGTTAAGTGTTGGGGTTCCCCTCTGCGTGGTGGTGGGGTCACTCTCCTCTCTCTGGGGGCAGTTCCAGTGCTGCCTCCCAACCAGGATTCCCCACTAGTGCCCCATCAGCAGCTCCTTGGACCCCCTAAATCGCTAGTTGGACTTTCCATCCCTGGGAGGTGAAGGTCCCAGATCCAGGCCATGAGGAAGGTGCTTGGCACAGGATCCATCCCAGTGTGGCTTCTGATTTGGGGGGAGCACTTTGGGGTCTCACTCCTTTCTGAGCTTCTCTCCTTTCCTTCTCCCTGTTGGGGTGGAGAAAAGACTGGGTAGGACTTGATCTCTTGGGAAAGGGATAACTTGGGAATTAGGGATGAAGGTGAGGGATTCTACACTGTGATGGAGTGGTTTTAAATGGCTCTGATCTTCTGTTCTTGAATCCTTATCATAACAAGAGCTGTAGACAGGACTTCCCTCAGCAGGTCCTGGCAATAACACCATGTTTGTTCTTCCCGTGATGACTCCCTGTTCAGGAGAGCTGAATGCTTTGATTGTGGAGGAATCAGCTCTGGCAGAGATTAGGCGTTTCTGGCTGGAAAAAATCGATGTTCTGTTTGCAGAAGGTTTCTCCAGAATTCCCGTGTTTCTACAGAACATCCAGAACCCAGCCAAAGGTTTGAAAGGAAACAATTCAGACATGGTGAGGTTATCTGTAACCTGAGGAGGCTGCCAGGTCAGTGCTCCCATCCTTGCACCCTTTCTGTAAAAAAAGGAGGGCTGGGAGGGGAGTCTAACCCCACCTGCAGCCACCTCTTTCACACACTAAATTTCCACAAAAATAGATGGAGCAGGAGCAAAAAGTACAGAGTTTTCAGTGCCTTGCTGGAATCTGGCCTTAAATGAAAGATAAGTTATTTTTCCAATCTGGTGCCGTGGGCGAGAAAAATTATTTGAATTTTTTTCCTCAGTTGTTCTCAGGCCACTGATCCGTGCCCTCCATGTGGGCAGGACATGGGGAACTGGCACAAGACAAGTCACAAGATGGGGTGCAGCATCCCAGTGCCATTCCCCCAGAGGCTCCAGCTCTAGGCACAGCACTAAGCTTGCAGCAGGCACATCCCTTTTCCAGCTCGGGTCATGACTCTGCTTTATCTGCCCTAAAGCTCTTCATAAGCCTGGAATGCTTTTTTCCATTGGCCTGCCCGGAGCAGAGCACAGCGTAAACCTGCACATCTGTAAAGCCTGGAGGGAACCTGGATCCCACATGTTGAGTCCCAGATCCTCTCTTCCCAGAGGCCAGCAAGGAGCACTCAGGAGCCGTTCGGGATGAGCACAGCCCCGAGGGTCTCCAGCATCTGCTCTCATGGCCACCCCTTCTCCTGTGTCCCTGGCAGGACCAGGCACGGCACCCAGCTGCTCGCAGGGACAACCAGGTCACATGGCTGCAGCTTTCTCCTTCCCAGCTTATCTGAGCCCTGGGCAAGGAAAATATTGACAACCACAATGACATCTGTGCTCCTGCCACCAGACAGGCAGAGCACCCGCTTCGGGTCAAAACGATCCCTTAAGGAATCCCTGAAGCATCCTGGGTGGTGTGTTCCTGGGAGACAGGCTTCAACCTTAAGGTATGAATATACCCAGCTGGTTTCTCCTGATGTAAACCCATGGCTTCTCCCTTTTGGAAGCCTTCCAGCTGTGTGGCCATTGGAGGCAAAGGGAAATAAAAAATCCCAGCCATAAATGGAAACGTTTGTAAGGGACGGGATCAGACCAGCTGCCAAGTCACAGTTACTGCAGGATGACTAAGCAGCAAAGTCGGCACAAGATCCTGCACTTTCTGTAACTGCTGCTCTTTCACACAGACAAAAACCATGCAGATGCTCCCTGCCACTCCTCCACTATTCCCAGATACAGCCTGGTGACCAGAAACACAGAGACACTGGGAAACAATAAGCAAGGGGACGCCCAGCTCCTGAAGCCTGGCTCTGGGTGCTCTGAAGCAGGGGTGGTCCTAAATCCAGCAGGCTTACCTTGAAATAAGAAGTCAGGAACCATTTCTAAGCTTATAAACATTAACCCACAGTTTCCAAGTCCTTTCTGAGTCAAGGTGATGCACTCAAGAGGGGAGACGATCCCTCTAAAATTTTCCTTTGCCTTGTGCAGTGCCTTGGGACTGCAGCGCGAAACCCTCTGAAACCCTGACTAAGCCAGGACTCTGCAGGGAGGACTTTCTGTTGCCTCTGGTGACACAGGGACCAGCAGGGTCACAGCTAAGTGGTCGAGGCTGGCAGGTCCAAAGCTGTGGCTCCAGCAGGGTCAGCCAGAGCAGAATGCCAAGAACAGTGTCCAGGGTTTTGAGCATCTCCACAGATGGAAAGCACATGACATCTCCAGGCAACCAGGTCCAGTGTCTGACCACCCTTATTCTAAAAAAAAAAGTTTCCTTGTGTTCAGGTGGAATTTCCTGTGTTTCAGTTGGTGCCTGTTCCTTCTTGTCCTGTTAAAATCACTTGATTACTAAATTTCTCTTAAGGTATCAGTAAAAGCTATTAGGTTCTGATTCATTGAATGATTAACATCTAAGACTGCATTTCAAATGTTTTAATAGAACTCAAGGGTCTTTTTGGACCATTTTGATGCAAATTTCCTGGGAAAAAATGTGCACAGCAATAAATCTATTTTTACTGATGTAGCACATGTGTCCTATCTAGTGTTGAACAAGCAGTCATTAACTTTAATGCAACAAACAAAAAGAGTCTTTGGGGGTCAACTGAGCATTTCAGTTTCAATTTCACAACTGCACAGTGAACATGTGCTTCTAATCTGGCTATCACGGTCACGGGACTGAAAACAAACTGGAGACAAAATGGTCACAGGCTTGATTCAACTATGCAAGCTTATGAAAAATAGCATAAAAATGATAGAATCAGAGAATCTCAGAATGGTTTGGGCTGGGAGGAACCTTAAAGCCCATCTCATTCCCACTCCCTGCCATGGGCAGGGACACCTTCCACTATCCCAGGTTGCTCCAAGCCCAGGGATCCAGGGGCAGCCACAGCTTCTCTGGGCATCCTGTGCCAGGGCCTCCCCATCCTCTGAGTAAAGAACTTCTTCCTAATACGTAACACTCTGCAAGAGCTGAAGGGTGCTGTGAGCTCTTGGGATCCTAAGGAGCCATTCGCTGCATAACTGGTGACTCGTATGGACCAGTTTGTCACCCTCTGACCTGTCTGATACAGCTCTGGATAATTTTACTCCAGACATGTTCACTTCTTGGCCCTGCTTTTACACAATCTGTTGCATTCAGGAATCAAAGGAGAGAGGTTCAGTTCCCACGTCTCCTACAGTCTTGGTCTTGGGCAAACTTGTAATTTCTTTGCTTTACAGCACCCCACTAACAAAATATCTCCCAAAATATTTTTCCAGCTCTTGTCTTTACCTAACAACCCACCAGACATCACAAACAACAAATTTTACTCAAATATCTTCATCAACCACCTTGTTTAAAGTCTATGAGACAGCTCCTGGGATGTGGCAATGCCTGGATCATGCCATGGTTGACTCACCATTCAGTCACGGAGCATCTACCATCAGAGT
Organism: Corvus moneduloides; assembly: GCF_009650955.1. NCBI lineage: Eukaryota > Metazoa > Chordata > Aves > Passeriformes > Corvidae > Corvus > Corvus moneduloides. Next base: position 115,499 of record NC_045482.1, read on the forward strand.
GGTTTTTGGCCATGTCTTGCCACATCCATAAGGGGCTTCCCAGGCCCTGCAAAAAAACATACAATGTGAAACCAAGGAACCCTGAATTTGCAAGAAATCCCAAATCCCAAATCCCCTTGTGACGATGAGGAGTAGAGCCACTCAATTTGTGTTTGATAGAATTACAGAGTCACAAACATCCTGAGCTGGAAGGGACCCACAAGGATCATCAAGTTCAAACCCTGGCCCTGCACAGACATCCCAAAAATCCCACCCTGAGCATTGTCCAAATGCTCCCGAAGCTCTGGCAGCCCTGGGGCCGTGCCCATTCTCTGGGGATCCTGTTCAGCGGGCCACCACCCTCTGGGAGAAGAACCTTTTCCTGATATCCAACCTAACCCTCCCCTGACACAGCTCCAGCTGTTCCCTCAGTCCTGTCACTGATCACAGAGAGCAGAGATCAGTGCTGCCCGTCCACTGCCCCTCATGAGGAAGCTGCAGATCCCAGCAAGGTCTCCCCTCAGTCTCCTCCAGCTGAACAAACCAAGTGACCTCAGGTGCTCTTCAGTCAGATTCTCCTTCCCCATCCTCATGGCGGAGTCCCTTCTTTGAACATTCCCCAGCAGCTGTGAGGCCCAGGGCTGCTGCAGAGGGAAACCTGTGCAAGGCCAGCCTGCTCCTGCCTAGCAGTAAATGGCACTTCCAGCAGGACCCTGCGGCGCCTCGAGGCACAAGCCGGGCTGCTGTGAGGACGGCTTGTTTCAGGCACAGTAACCTGCCACATGTTCTCATTTCCCCTGCATGCCAGACCCCTTTTGACACACTTTTCAAAGGAGCTGTGGAGCTCCAGATGGGGCTCATCCAGCTGCCCTCGGCTGTGTCCTGTTCATTACGTGCCCAGTGCTTCTGGCTCTCAGAGCCAGGAAAAAATGGCAGTGTGCAGCTCATGGCCCAGGATTTATCCGGGACAGGCTTGCCCCAGAAAAGCAACATGCTGGTTTTACAAGCTGCCTTGAAAAATCCCAAGGACTTCAAGTCCCGTGGAAAATACCGTGTGTAACTGTGCTCAGCCCTCATGTTAACCAAAACATAGTTGGGTGTGCAGGGATCTTTTTACCACCAGTGATGCTATCAGAAATCCAGAGAAATAATCCAGGCTGAACTTCCCATTTATACAGAAGTAAGCACGACTCAGATGAAAGAGCAAACATGTTGTGGCTCCCGAGGGTTTGGATTATTTTAGGGCGAGAGAGGGATTTGCAGGGATTTCAGAAGCTACAGACAAGCACTTCCATGTTTATGAAGGTTTGAACTGCTTTCTAGAGCCAAGCCAGGAATGAAACACCAGCCGGGGTCTGACAGATACACCTTCCCCCCTGCTTTTGGAGCACCGAAAACTGTGGGGCCTAGGTTATTCCCGCTTACTCCTGCCCTGCTTGCTTTCTCTTAAGCCATGAAAAATGCTATTTCAGGGGAATGGGATTCAGTTGTGAGGGCAGAAGAAAAGAAAGACAGAGAAAAACTGAAGGAGGCAACCTTAGAATCACATTTAAGGATCTTTCGGGTCTCGTTACACCAGGCCTGTGCTGTGAGGAGAAGCCTGCTTCCAAAATGGCCTGCTCAGGCCCACACTGTCTGCGGCCTGTCCTACGCCTGCCTCAGGCCAGGCCTGGGGCAGCACCAGCACAGGTGAAGGGCGCTTCTGTAGAATGCAAATGTATTTTTACATGCAGGACATGCCTTGAAACCCTGGCTGCCCTCTGTGGCAAAGACGTTGGCTGCCAGGGCTGGCCTTGACATCATTGGATTGCAGCATGAGCCACTCAGGTGGGCTGGCTCAGTTCGGTCTCACTGCAGAAGAGGCATTTCTGATACGGCAGAATTCCCCTTCTGGTGTGCACCAGCACCCGAGGTTTAACGTGCCAGCAGGAGTTAATCCCCCCACTCCTAACACTACAAAAGCTTGTTTCTGGAAAGCAAGAATGACATCAAAGAGCATTACCCGTCATGCAAAGGGCAAGCAGGAATTAGCAACGAAACTACCAACTTCTAGTGATTTTCGGCCTGGCAGCCAGCAGGGAGCATCCTCAATGAAATGAAAAAATGAAGCAGACCTGAGGAAGAACTGACTCCATGGTTTGGATTGGAAGGGACCTTAATGCTCATCTTGTTCCAACCCCCCATGACATAAGCAGGGACACCTTCCGTGAGACCAGCTTGCTCCAAGCCCCATCCAACCTCTTCCAGGAAGGGCACATCTGAGGGATGTGGGCACCACGAGGTCTGGCAGGCTGTCTCTCCTCCTCAGCTTGATTCTGCAGAAGGATGCTATTTATTTCCTCTTGTCAAGCCTCTCCTGGGCTCGCCTCTGTGACTGGGAGCTCTCTGAGGCTCATATTTTCCAGGATAACAGGTCAGATTTCAGCTTAAAAAATTATTTGCTGCTGGCTGGCAGAAGCTTGAGGATAATTCCAGCTGTGTTCTACTGATCCACATGTAAAACAGAGGTTGCCTTCCTCAAAGGTTGTTTCAAAGCTGCCTGTGCACAGACAATTTGTGACTTAATCCCTTCCCAGTCTCCAGGACAACTGTGCAAAACAAATTTCTTGAGGTTATTCTTGCCAGAAGTCTAGTTTGGGTTTTTAATCTGCTCCATGGAACGGCTTTTCCATGTCACAACACCACCTTTATGATGGGTAGAGGTCTCAAGATTAAGAAACAAATCTTTGGACTTTCTGCCATAGCCTGACCTTGTTGTGCTCCTGCAGGCTTCTGACACCTAAAACAAGAACTGAGTGTCAGGTCATGAGAGAAAAAAGAAAACACAAATAAGAGACCTCAGCTGATAAATAACTCCATAAGGGAAGGAGGAACATGGTCTCTGAGTGGGGTAAAACCTGCCTTAAAGGTAGAAAACGGACTTAATGGCCTCCTCATGCCTTATTCTTGGTGACTAAAGAAACCTGAGTTGGATGAGGCAGCATCTTTTATGTGGCCTCTAGATTATGGAAAAAAAAAAAAGTTCTTAGGCAGAGGCTGAAATCTGTGGCTGTACCAGGACTGCTACAGCTTTGCGCAGTCAAATCAGATGATGTTGTAACAATAGACGGCCCTTGAAGTTTCTTGTGTGGTTTTTCCCCTCTAGGAAATTCATCTCGAGAAACAGTTTATCTCCCAAGACCTTTAGACACATCCAGAACAAAGAAGAAGAGTTATTTACACCCCATCCATGGAAGCGTTCAAGGGTTGGATGGGGCTTGGAGCAATATGGTCTAGTAGGAGGTGTCCTTGCCCACGGCAGGGGTTTGGAACAAAATAATTTCTGGGGTCCCTTCCAGCCCAAACTGTCCTATGATTCTATGATTCTATAAAGTGCCATAACCAAAAGTGAAGAAAACAGAAAAAAATATTTCTCTAGATATACAAGGTAAAGGGTAGGAAGGCTCTGCTTTGCCTCCAGCTTCTGCTATTTCTTTCCATTTTCCCTTTTTAATATATTACCATCAAGAAGAGACACCCCAGCTGCATTTTTGTCTCAGATATTGAACTCCAACATTTTCACAGGGATGACAAAGCTGAGAAGTGTTTCCTGCTGGTGTCTGCAGAGATGGATGGGACCAGGAGCGCTGCTCTGCCCAGGCTGTGGGCAGGTGTAAGGGCTGCAGCAATACTTCAGGGGCATAAGTCATTCCATGCATCTCTAATCCTCAATGGAAGGGCCGTGTCCCTGTCCCAGCTTGCTCCTGGGAGCACCTCTGCTGTTTCCACATGTGACAGGGATGACCACACCTACAAGAAACTAAAAGAAACAAGAAAAAGAAGGAAATAGAAATTAAACAGTGCCCCTTACTGTGTTCAGAAGTGCATCTCACCTTCCTGGTGAGACCCACCTGCCTGCAGTTCCCCTCCTGCCATACCTTCTCCAGAATCTCTGCTGATACAACATATGTTTTCTGTGGAAAAGCATGGAAGACAGACACTGTGGATCCAACCTGAGCTCCCCTATAAACAATGAAGAGAAATTTTGAGGGGCAACTCTGGTAGAGCATCTGTGTTTGCTTGTGGACTTAGCTATGGACAGCCAGGGAAGGCACTGTTAAGTGTAGATAATAAATTAATTGTTTGTCTAATTGAAGTCTTCTCAGCCTAGCCAGACCATAGCAACTTATTTAGTCTCATTATTACATAGGTCTCTAAAATCGAAGGGACCTAATTATGGATGGGAATTAGCAAATACTAAAATTATTACATGCAAGTCTCCCAGAGCTGCACCATGCTTTGGTGATACTCCTTCATCCTGTGCAATGCTATGGGAGGCCATCAGCTTCCTAAATCCTTTACCTGGAGAGGGAGGAGGATGATGCTGATAGTGCGTGCTGGGGGAAGGGAGGAAATGGTCTTCCTCCATGGCTTTGAGTTTGCTGAGAATTAATTTTGTGTGTCAACCCCATATTGCCATATTTCTTAATAGGTTACAGTCTTTACTGTTTGTCCATGATTCTTTCTCCTTATAAAATATTACTTCTTCTAAGGGGAAAAGCCATGCAATTGGACTAAATAATGCAAACCTCAAACTAAAACATGCTTGGGAATACAAGCTAAAGCAAGCCCCAAACCACAGAGGAGCAGGAGGCATTTGAACACTCAGTTATTTGGCTGTCACAGCTAAGAGAGGCAAGGCAACGATCTCTGCTCCTTGGGAAAGTCGTAGGCACAGGAAAGGCTCTTAAAAATGCAGTTCAAAATCACCCCAGAGCAGCTGGGTATGTGTTTCAGGAGTCCTACCACACTTGTAAAGCAGTCTCAGCAATCCCGTCCTTCCCCAGCCATTGCCTTCCCATGAAGGGCTGTGAATCAGCATTGCCTCAAATGAGGAGCTTTTAGTCAGAGGAAAACAGAGAAACGTGGCCCAAATTCTGTTGTTGTTACATAAACCCCCTCGCTGAACATCTGGAGAACATCTGAAGTTTAACAAAGCAGGCCCGCAGGCAGAGGCATTTTTGACCTTCCCTGTAATGGAAGCACAAAAATTGAGACTGAAAAGAGGGGAGTGAATATCACCAGAAATGGAAGACAAAGTAAGTCCAGCATATCAGAGCCAGCTTTGTCTCAAACACCTGACAGGGCTTCCACACTCCTACCTGAGCAGTGCACAACAGTGGGGAGAGACCTGGCAACACTGCTAAACACAAGGTGCTGGGCACTTCTGAAAAATTCCTGCTGCTCCCTGTCTTCTGGGAAAGCCAGCTTGCCACCCGGTTCTTGTTAAAATTGTGTTTCTTCTGAGAAAATTTGAATTCAAAGGGAACACTTAGATTTTTCTCATGGGGAAAACTGGCAAACACTCCAGAATTGAGGCTCGGAATCTGACAGTTTTTGCTGGTTTGGGATCCTCTTTTCCTTTCTGCAGAGGGAAAATGCTATGGCATGGTTAGGAGTGGAGGGAGAAAATGAACAGAAGCGGGAAAGATCCTTCCTGCCACCTACCTTTTTTAGCAAAAAAGCTGTAAACCAGCCCAAAGACAGGTAGATCTTTTTCTGGGGGCCTTTTGCATCCCTTCATTGGACACGGGCCAGGTGGGATGTGAGGGGGAACAGACAGCAGGGGATGGACAGAAGCCCCCTTTTCCCACCCCTTCCTGCTGGCAGCAGCTCACCCTGAGGGCTGGGCATCCCTAGCCACAAATGTGTAGCCCAAGGGCTTGTCCCTATCATGTTTCTCCATGCCTGACTCCTGCCAAGGACTGTGGCAAGCCATTAATAGGTACCTCTTGAGCTGTAACAAAAACCGCCTTTCTTAGGGCAAACGTGAAGGCATTTTTTCCTGACTTTCCATGGAGAGGAGAGCAGCAGATCTGACACAAACAGCTGCCACCCCCAGAGCCGCCCCAGAGCTGCTCCTCAGACTTTCCAGCTGTGAGTGAGGTGTCCCCAGCACTGCAGGGAGCCCAACAAGCATCTCCACGGAGGAGGAGGCAGCATGACTAAGAGGAGGACATGAGACAATGTCCTGTTGAATGTCCCCACTGTCTGGGGAACAAGTGACTTTGCATGAATCCACAGTGAAAAGCTGTGACAACCACCGGGACACAGAGGTGTGGGCCTGGGAGTTTCCCCAAGGACCTTTTAGAGAGCTCCTAGGATGTAAAATCAAGATCTGGGAAGGAGGAAGTAAAGTCGGACAAACTCCCAAAGAGACTGTGGAAAACAATTTATTTGACAAATTTCCAAAGTGGACAATTTTAGTAAAACACAGGCATAAAATAAAACTAACTGGTACAATGGGGTTTTGGATACAAAGTAAAGAGTTTGGGGTGCCGATATCTGGCAGTCGCTGTTGGTTTCTCCGAAGTGCATGAATTCATAGCAAGAGCACCAATGGAAGCGCTGAAACAAAATCTCACCCAGACAAACCACGTTTTCAGTGTGGTCTGAAACAACTGTGCAAACACCAAGGGCCCACATCACCCACGTAAGTGATAGCACCTTTGTCAATATATGTGTAGAGTGTGAGTCTAAGACCCTGGGAGATGATGGCAGTCTTTCCCTTGACATCGCTGGGCTGAGGATGAGGCCTTAATTCAATAGATAGTGCAGTTAGTGGGTTTCCCTAGGGCCCAGGTGCCTATCTCCTAGGTGGTCCTATAGAAACAGTACTCCAAGAGAGCTCGCTGGGAATTAGTCAGCTCGGCTCTTTTAAAATAAAATCTTAAAAAAAAAAAATTAAAAAAAAATCCCACTAACTGGGCTCAGAGAGATTTTCCAGAATGGAGCTTGAACCATAAAACAAGTCATCAGGTTATTCATGAGGTTCCTGGTTTCACTGTAGGACCATGAGATCAGTTAAGTGAAGGAGTGCAGTTATATAGCTTCTTTTAGGGTTTCCTCCCTCCCCAAAGGCTGCTGCCCATCCTTCCTTTGGTCAGTGCCCAGCCTCCCTGCCCTGAATGAGAGCACCAGTGCCAAGGGATGCTCCACCACCCACCTTGACCCCCAGCCCTGGGAAGTGAGTGTCCCATCCCCTGGCCCTGGAGGCCAGAGATGCTTGCACACAGCTTGGGTACTGCAGTCCAGCCCTCCCTCCTCCCCAGGCATGGGAGATATGAACCAAACTTGCCAGCTGTGACAATGATCCCCCCTCAAAGCTTGCTGAAGTGTGACTATTTCACTCGAAGCATAGCACTAGGTTAGGATCATCGTGAGCTGGGCAAGTGCTCAACTGATGGATGAAAGAGAGAAGGAAATGAACAACGACAAAAAAAAGCTAGCTAAAAAAAGCATAATCAGCCTTAAGAGACCAGGCTAGATCTTAGTGGTACAAAAGTCCTCATCCTGATTCTTTCTTGGCAAAAACACAGTGGGATGAGGTTGATATTTGTGTTCTGATGGCTTACTGCTAGGTCTGCTCGTGTTTTCCTGCTGTGGGGAAGGAAGGTAATCATGGGCAGCAAGGGAATTTGAGGCTAACAGAGAAGAGACACAGATGATGAAGCAGAGGGAGAAGGGAGGAGACTATGTACAGCCAGGCCGTGGTACTATGGTTATCTACATAGATGTAAATTCCTCAGGTTGGTCAAGAATACCATTAAAATTTTTTTTGCTTTGTTGGTTTTCCTTTTTAGGTGAGACAGAAGCAGCTATGGCCTTGGCAGAAACCCACCCAGATGCTCAGTCAACAGCTATCTTCCTGGACACAGTTTGGTAGAAGACACCACGCAGCAGAGAGGTGTAGTCGGGCACGCGGAAAAGGTGCCGCTCCCCATAGGCCACGTCGTAATCCGCGCTCTTTCCCGTGACCAGGACACGGATGTTTGGCTCGTTGGCTTGGCTGCCCACTGCCAGCACGTAGATCTCGATGTTAGCCTTCTGTGCGTCCTGCACAGCCCTCTCGATGGCCCTGGCAGTGATCCCTTGGGAGTGTCCGTCAGAAAACACCAGCACCCTCTTCTTGGCCACGGCGCGGGCGGAGCGCCGGTACAGCTCTGTGATGAACTGCAGAGCAGAGTTCACGTCCGTGGCGTCATTCATAAACTCCATGTTGTCAATGGCCTTGGCAATGACCGTGTAGTTGTACAGGAACTGAGCTTCCACTTTCTGCTGGTTCCGGCTGCTGTACTGCACCACCGAGATGCGCACGGAATCGTCGGCGGGCTTGCCGGCCTCCAGGAACCGCCCTGCCAGCCGCTTCACAAACTTCTTGGTGGTCTCAAAGTTCTTGCTCCCCACACTGGTGGAGCTGTCCACCAGCAGCGTGATGTCTGCTGGCTCGGTGAAGGTGACTGCAAGGGGAAAGGTCCAGGCCTCGTTACACTTTGGCTCTCCTGCCTCTTCCACACAAAGCTGATGAAGTCACTGGCTGTCTCACAGGCTTCCTGCCTTGTCAGATTCGGGAAATCTCCACTCTTGCTAGCTTGCTTTCCCCTGCCCCAGTGCTGTCCTACACTTGTCCTTTCACCCGTTCGGTCCTTCTTTTACCTGATTTAGGATAGGCTGCATTCCCAGGTGTTTATTTGGCTGAGATAATCTAGTGACTCTTGTTTAAATACAGTGGCTCTCCTTGCGTGTGTGGGGAACCACTTCATACTCCTCCTTGCCTCACTTCTTTCCATGGAAATTCTGAGGACTGAATATGCTTCTGACTTGGAGGTGAACTCCATTAAAACCCTCCCTGTACTCACTTTTCAAGCACCTTTCTCCAATATCCCTGCCATGAAGCTGATTTTGCTCATGCTCCCACCACTAGATAGTGGAAGCAGGTAATGAGGTCAGTTGCTAAAACCTGGGAAGGCCATGATCTTTCACAGACTCCTCTCTAGGTTTGAGATGCCAGAGAAACAACCACCTAGGGTTTTCCCCAGCTGCCTTGGGCTGGTGTGTATGTGTGTGTGAGAGACCCTGAGAGTGTCTGACAGATCTTGCTCACCTCTCCAGCCCAGGAACCTCCCCACTGCAAGAGCTGCCCAAGCCATGCGTCCCCACAAACACAAACTCCCACTTCCCCCAACACAGCACTCACGGCCCCTCAGTGTGACATGAGGAGTCAATACTCACTTGGGCAGGTGTAGTCAGGACATTTCTTCTCTGTTAAGAAAAATAAGAGAGATTAATGTCACCAGCTCACCCAGGAAAACCACTTGTCCCACAGAGCCACTGAAGAGACAGACGATCACCTGCAGAAGGTGAACACCCACCTTTGCCACCTGTGCAAAGGCTATAAACGTGCATGAACAACAGTGTGGACAGACACATCCTGCAGCAGGTGAGGACGTGGACCTGACTACCAAGTATTCTGAGACACGAGATGCCTTTGTCCTGTATTTGCCTAAATTTGATCTCTGTTCTCTTCCCTCACACCTCCTTAAGAGCATGACTGTGGGGACACAAGGGAGAGCATCCTGCATCCCTCACCACCTTTCCCATTGCCTCCAGCCACTGCCTTTCACCCACCTTGGCAGACATATGAGGTGATGTTCTGCAAGAAGGTGTCATCCAGGAGCTCGGCATAATTGTCCCTTTGAATGGACAGTCCCGGCCTGGTTGGTCTGCTTAAACAAGCGATGTCATTCAGGTGATCTGGATTTGGTGGGTTCCGGAAAATGTCACCTATCCCAAGGGAAACCACCTGTGGGGAAGTTCGAGTCCGTCACTGGATGCATTCATCATCTAATGCATTCCTAACTGTGGATGCCTGTCACTTTGTGGGAGTGCTTCTAGTGACACCTGTGTCCCCTGCCCTAGCCTTGTGTGGCAAGGACATGGAGACACCCAGACAGCCTGTGCCGTGCCGCACAGCTGCCGCATGGCGGGTCCCTGTGCCCTTACCGGGGTGACATCGCACAGGGAGTTGAGTGGGGTGGGGTCCCGCAGGGTGTCGGAGCGCCCGTCCGTGATGACGATGGCCACGCGCTTGTCGGACGTGAACCTCCGCAGCAGGTTGTCCTTGGTGAACTGCAGGGCCTCCCCAGTGTAGGTGCCCCCAGCGATCCACTGCAGGTTCTTGACTGCCCTGCAAGGACAGACACCAGTGAGCCTGCCAGCCCTGCCATGGGTACTGGAGGAGCCAGAACACGGCTTGTGAGCAGGCAGACACCCCTGCATGGGGATTTGGGTGGAAAACTGCCAAGCTCCTTAGCCTCAGCATTTAGATCATTGCAGCTGCAGGAGCTGCTGGCCTGCAGATGTAGGATAGGGGGTGATAGGGGTCCCTGGGTCAGACCCCACAGACTCACTGCTTGAGTGCCCCAATGTTGTCGATGTTGGCATCCCCCATGGCCACCAGCTCCTGTGTGTTGTCATGGCTGTACTGCACAACACCCACACGGGACTCTCCAGGTTCAAACTGTGGGACAGAACAGAAACCGGTTAGGGGCAGATACCTCAGGGGAACCCAGAGGCTCAGAATCCAGCTGATGGTTTCTCCTGAATGCCTTCATGGCAGGCTCTGATGTTTCTCTTCTGCTTTATTCTAGGCAGGCAGAGCCCCAACAGGAGTGGCTGCACATTGGGACCAATTTGGTGAGTCAGTAAGTGAAAGGAGACCGAAATCTAGATCTCACAGCTCAGTGGTCTCAACAGCAGCCATTGGACTCTCAGGCACATGGTGGAATGCTTGGGATTGTCCTGTGTGCAGAGTCAGCAGTTGGACCCAGTCCTTGGGTCCCTTCCAACTCAGGGGATTCTATGGTTCCATGGGAAGATCTGTTTTCAAGACTCCTAGTTTTCCTCCAACACAGTGGTTTTGCTGCCCAGCTCTAGCTTTTCTGCTTATTACTGGCTCTTTGCCATCCAAAAAACCCCCACGTATGCCCACCACACAAGTATTCAGCAGCAGGTTGTGGTGTCTTTATGGATTATGTGCTTTAGATGTGGCTGGATACACCTTCAGGAAAGTCTGGATTCCCAAAAGCCCTTCAAAATCACAGAGGTAAATAAAGCACACAGCAGGTTACAGTAACAGTAAGAAGGAGAGCAAGCATTTGTGTCCCTCTTCAGACTGAAAGACTCACTACGGGAACAGCATTGCTGGGTTTGGGCTGTAAGGGTAATTTGTAGTAGAGTGCTTAACTGGTGACCTAAACCCAAGTGTGGGGGCTGGACATCAGACTTCCAACACACTCCAGACACCTGAAGTGCTCATCAGAACAAGGTAGAGACTGAGACACTGATTGATCAGGCTGATTGAATGCTCGATGAGCTATCTGCTCTGGGACACAGAGGAAACAGTCTCTTTGCCCAGAAAGAGCGAAATGTTTATTTTGGGACAACAAACTACTGTCTAATCTCCATCACTTTATGAATTTGAGAAGACCCACCTCCAGCTTGAAGCCAAGCCTGGTGGAGGCTTTTTGGAGTGGGGGCACCTCCCCATTTTCCTGCTCGCAGTGAAAAGTAAGTGAGTGCACACAAGAATATCACAGCACTCAGCGGAAATCTCACCTTGACCCGCTCGTCCTTGCTCAGGCGGTCAATGACTTTGATGATGAAGTCCTTGGCAATCTGGAAGTTCTGCAGGCCAATGCTCTCCGAGCTGTCCAACACAAACAGGAGGTCGACGGGACCACAGGTGCACTCTGGAGCAAGGCACAGGAGCAGAGGGGCATGTTTTGCAGGGAGGCATTTCCAAAGGAAGCAGCTGATGCCTGCTGCAGCCCTGCCCAGCTGGGTGCCTGTGCCCCATCCACCCCCAAAGCACGGGGTAAAAGAATGCAGAAAAATAGCTGCATAGGAGACTTGAGAGCCAGTTTACAAATTCTTCCATGTGCATTTGCTCCCTAATAAGACATGTGGCATTTCCAGGCTGTGAGTACCCTTATACCACCCAGTAGTTATTCCATAACCCATTTCCTCATAAGCCTTCTCACTTCTTCCATTCACCCAGCCCAGCAGGACAGAGGTGACACTGGTGGGCTGGAGGAGGCTGACTCAGCTTGCTCCCCTCTTTCTCATAGCTGAAGAAAATCATGCGCCCTTGGCTCTCCCTTCAAGTTTTTGGACTGCAAGCCCAACCTATCAGGGCAGCATCAGGGAAAAAAGCCCAGCACATTCCTCTGCTGACCAGCACAGGATTGCGAAGGAAGAGGACAGAGCTGGATCCACAGTGTGCCCAAAACAGACATCCCAACTGCAAAAAGGGTGGAGAAAATCCACCCTGCTGGCACAGGGCACCTTGACAACTGTTTTCCAGTTGCAGGACTGAGCCACATCAGCCTCTAATCCATGTGGCACCCTCAGGGAATGCTTCCTGCCCTCCCCTGCCTGGCTCATGCCTGGTTCTCTCTCACAGGCTGTCACTGCATCTCCACAGCAGAAGGCAAGGAGCAGGGAAAGGGAGGGGTGCAAGGAAGGAGAAGGACTAGCAAATGTTTGCAGAGCAACTTTGCCAAGTAACACTCACCGCAGCAAGCTAGAGGAAAAGGGAGAAAAAGAGAGAACATTAAAATGCTTGACAAAAGGGTTTTTCACACCCTAATCCAGACTGCAGGTTTGTGTCTCTGCAAACCCACAGACACCTGGCCTGGACAATCCAAGCTCATGGAGGTTTCCCTCCCACTCGAAATACCCAGATTCTCTCTTGTTTCAGGTTGTGATGCCCTGACCTGGACCACCATACACAGCAGAGCTCTGCTTCTGCACACGCTGATGTGTTCTTATTTAAATAAAAATAAAAGCTAAGTAAATCACCAGAGTGTAGAGCTCAAAGTCAGTTCCCCAAGTACCCTGCGTCCTTCCAGCACTTCCTTACTGGCCATGGGCCAGAAATCCTTTGTAGCATGTGTGCTGCTTCTCCCCATGGCAGGACAGCCCAAACCAGGCCCCCCTTTCCCAGGGGGGAATATTAGACCATGATATTTAGGAAAAAAAGAACACTGCAAAATGGGCCACTCAATTTTACACAACTTTGCTCATATTTTCCCTGCACAGAACCACAGGCAAACCAGTCTGCACCATGTACAAGTGAGACACAGTTGTATGAGCTACTCTAGAGATGGAGCTGGAGGTCCCTGGATCCAGGGGACTTAATTGTGACTCATGAAAAGGGGAGAGATGCCCATGGATGGCACTCCCCTGCCTGGGAACAGGGAAAAATCAGCTGCCTCCTCCTCAGCAAGGTACTGAGCAGGGTGGGAGGAGAGGTACAGGGATACTCACAGCACATCTTCATGATGATGTCCAAGATTTCACATTCCTGAAAACAGAGCAAAAGAAATGTTTAACAGCAAAAGCAATGCACAGACCAGGCCAGCAAGCAGCACCCCAATCCTGTCCCACTCACATCTGGTCCTGGAGGCCCCACAGGTCCTGGTGGTCCCTGTTAGACAGAAACACAGAGGAGTTATGGGAGCAGTCAGTCCTATCTGTGGTGTACTCTGATAATACCTTGCAAAGCAATGCAGAATTGGGAAAAGCCTCTTGGCTTCCCAGTTGCTGGCTCCTGCACTGGGCTGGGAACAGGGACATCTGCTTGTCTGCATGACGCCCTGGTGCTGCACAGAGGCAGGAGGAGGAGATCCACTTCCACATGTGTCATGCACACCGAGGAGGGAAGGCAGTGAGCACACACAATGTGTGCCATGGCTTGGTGTTGCTCCCAAAGCACCCAGGGGATGGAGGGATGGAGGGAGGGATGGAGGGAGGGATGGAGGCAGGGATGGAGGGAGGGATGGAGGGAGGGATGGAGGGAGGGATGGATGCCATTGGGGCCAGCCAGGGTCCTTACTTACCGGGGGACCTTCACGTCCCCTGTGGCCCTTTGCTCCTTTGATGCCACTGGGCCCAGGGGTCAGGTTCTGGAATGAAAACAAAACCAAAACTCATAAATCTGTGTGTGTCAGGGGGCAGCACCTTTCCCTCCAGATGTCTGATAAGCCCTGCTTCACCACTGAAGTGTTATCTGAGGTTGCTGTACTCAACTAAATGAGGACTTGGAAGGGACACTGGGGAAATCTCCCTCCATGGGGGAGCAATGCAGCTCAGATCACCAGTGCCATCATCATCAGTGCCACCTGGAAGCATACAAAACCTTGCAGAGGTGATGCCTGCCTCAGCCTAACAAATGTGGAGGTTTGCCAGCTGTAGAACAACACACAATGAACACCAGGAGAGAGCTCCCCTTGCCATCCATCAGTCACTGCTCAGACATAGAGGGTGCTTGAAAATTTACAAAGTCAGATGGGCTCTAGCCCATCATTGCCCAAGGCTCCTGCACTGTGCTCAAGGGAGAGAGGAGTCAGCATTGCACAGGTTACTCACATCATTGCCAGGGTCGCCAGCTTCTCCTTCATCACCTTTAGGTCCGACATAGCCTTTTGTTCCCTGAAAAACAGTATGGATGAGACTGCTGTGTGACTGGGTGTTGTTAGTGTGGTGAAGTTGGTGCTGGCATGTGGTGACCTTGTGACAGCTGGCTTGGGACAGGGGTGGAGAGCAGCACATAGGCTCCCCAGCACCAGATTTCAGTGCTCTTGATAGAGAGATCTTCTTAGGTGGCTTTCACTGCTACAGAATCATGGAATCGTTAGGTTGGAAAAGACCTCTAAGATCGAGTCCAACCATTAACCCAGCACTAAATCAAGCCCCCAGCATGGCATCATCCAGCTCCCCTGGGTGACACTCCTAAACCCAGACTCTGGCTCTGGGACTGCTTCAGAGAGCACCCAGCCCAGGCTGCTGCCCTTGGGTGTTACAGCCACAGCAGGACACTTCCACTGGAAGCATCCACTGCAGGGAGAGGTGAGCAGAGGGAGAAGAGGGTTTTGGAGGAGCAGGTTGCTTCAGGGAGCCCATTCCACTGTGCAGCTAATGGAGAAGCTCCGAGTGCCAAACCACCACCAAGGGCAAATCCTGTGTGGCTGAGGAAGCAGCACACTTACGTTAGTGCCAGGGTTGCCTCTGTCTCCTGGCTGCCCCTGGGGATGGAGAAAAGGAAGCATGTTAGGTTGGACAACTCGACATAATGGTACTACAGTTTCAAGGCAGCACAAGAAACTTACTGGGGCACCTGTGAATCCAATTGTGCCGTTCCCAGGAGGACCATCCTCCCCCTGGAAAGGAAGGCAGACATAGATGAGACAGAGAAAAGTGGACCCCTCAGATAGCACGGCAGCAGGATCCTGCTCTCCTCGGACAGTGTGTGTCCCCAGCAGCACCACTCACCCTTTCTCCCATCAGCCCAGGGTCTCCAGGCAGCCCAGGAGCTCCAGGCAATCCCTTTGGGCCCTGGAAGGGGCAGAAGAAGCAGTCAAGCATTGTACAATATCACCCGAGCTGGGAAGACAATGCCTTCTGAGGCAACCAGCTACCAACACGACCCCACCGTGGAGGTCTTCTGTTTATACAAGAGCAATGTGAAGATTTAGATTAAATGTCAGGAAAAAGTTCTTTACTCAGAGGGTGGGGAGGCCCTGGCACAGGGTGCCCAGAGAAGCTGTGGCTGCCCCTGGATCCCTGGCAGTATCCCAGGCCAGGTTGGACAGGGCTTGGAGCAGCCTGGGATAGTGGAAGGTGTCCCTGCCTATGGCAGGGGGTGGAATAGGATGAGCTTTAAGGCCTGTCCCAACCCAAACAGTTCTAGGATTTCTATGGAAGCCAACAGCTGTACTTGGGGTTCCATTTGCTCCCTGCCCTGGGGATCAAACCTTGTGGCAGAATCAGGCAGCTGTCCCCAGAGAGCATCTACCCCAGCTCCTGTGATGGGAAGCTGTGTGGTTTGTGGTGCAGCTATAACCTCCCCAAGAAATGACCTGTGGGAGGTGGGGGAAGAGGCAATTGTGGCCTCAGGGACCCACGGGAACGCCTTGATGTGTCTGCCAGGAAGCACGGGAGCCTGTACCAACAGGTTCAATAGGGTTCCAGTATCCATGGGATTTGGGGAAAGCCCTAAGGGGCAGCACCTCCTGCTCTTCCCTGCATCCCCTCCCCGCAGAAGTGGTGATGAAGCAGCACTGACCTCACTGCCGGGGGGGCCGTCATCTCCCCTGTAGCCTTTGGGTCCTGGGGGTCCGGGCTCACCCTAGGGAAACACAGAGAGCTCTCTCAAGGGGGGTGGCTCTTGCTGCCACTCCTGCCCTGAGGCACTGGTCCCTTCGTTTTGTGATTTGATGGGTGCAGGTGCCCATCAGTGAGTCAACTCCACCTCGGCCAGCCCAAGAAGGGACCTGTTGATGGGGGTTAATGCTGGTGGGGAAGTGCTTCAGGAGCTGTGCCTGGCGCCTCCTTTTCCTCCTGCCTCCCCCACGTTTCTTTATGCCATTTTCTCTGCAAAACCCCGTGGGAGGCAGATCCCTGCTGAGCACGAACCAAACTAAAAAGTTTTCTGGGCCAAGGTGTGACACTGCAGGTACGGGCCGGACATCATGTGCTTTCAGTGGCAGCCGAGGCACCCGAAGCCATCCCTCTCCTTCAGAGCTCACCCCGGTAACAGAGGACCTGGTGGGAAGAGGACCAGGGAGGGCAGGCTGATGCTTTCCAGCATCAAAGCACAGCTGGGTGGCACAGTGGCATCTCATCGGCTGTGACAGAGGTGCCCCTGGAGGACAATCCTTGGTGCAAGCACATCACCCTGAGGGTGACACAAACCTCCCTGTGCCTCAAGGCTTGGACACGTCTGGGTCACAGCCAGGCTGGCTCTGGTGAGTTTCTGTCCTCAGGAGGCTGCAGAGCCCTGGCAGTGCCTGCTGGAACAGACCAAAGCTGTCACTCTGCCACATCCCATCTGGGCAGCGGCTGCTTGTTCTGCCAGCTGCAGGGCTGGCCAGAGACAGCACGAGAGAGTAGAGGAGGCAGGAGGAGGGTTCTTTGCTCTGAGAGTTCCACAGACATCCAAGGGAGCCCCTCCACCTTCTCTCAGTGCCCACAGCCCTTTGCAGGGTTTGCTTTCCAGGAGGTGGGACATGATGGTGGACAATGGCTGGGTAGTGGTGCTCTGGCCCACAGGCCCAAATGTTCAGGCAGCATTTTGTGTGGAGCTGGGTGTGCAACCAGCCCCCAGGCAAGGCAGAGGACAGAAGGAGGCAGAGAGCTGGTGCCAAACATCCGTGCACACCGTACGCACCCTTCTTCCAAGGAAAGGTGTCCTTAGGGGCGCAGAAATCCTACAATTGCACAGTGCAGAGCACTGAACTGCTCCGAGGCTTGTGACCTTATTTCTGCACAAAGGCCCAGAAGAGAGAAATCTTGGAAGGAGGGACAGGAACTTGTGATCCTTCACATCAGCCAAGGCTGGAGCCACGGCACTCATGGCTCATGCTGGCCCTTTATCCCCACTGCAGCAGCACAGCGCCAATCCCTCATGGCCCTGGAGGAGTTTATGATGGATGACGCAGGATTTGGGTCAGCAAATCTTGTCCACTGCTTCTCTGGGTGTGACAAGGACCCGACAGAAGGGATAGGCACCATGCCCAGGAAGAGAGAAGGGCCACCAAACCTGTCCATGAGGATCAGGGAGAGAGGGTGCTGGCCTTTAGCTTCTCTCGGATAGAAATGGGATGAAAAAGAGTCACAGGTTAGCAGCAGCGCTTTCCCCTTGCCAAGAGAAACACAGTCCAAGGTCCAGAGCTTGCAGATAACATGGCTTGAAAAATACTTGTGTTTGCCAAGGTCCCACTCTTACCCAAACCTAATTACACATTTATTTTTAATTTGGCCAAACAAGAGCATTCTTCCTCAGCTCATGGAAAAATCATCCTCACTGTGCAACTGCTTTTCAAATCTCCCTGGAGTAGTGGGAATGCTGGGGCAGCCTCTGGCCTGGGGAGGCACCGGAGCTGCTTTTGTGATGCTTCCCTCTCTGACAGGGGTTTGACCCAAGTTCAGTGGTGGGGAGGGAAAACTGGTGTCCCGTGGGCTCAGTGACAGCAGGGAGACCATTCTTTCTCCTCTTCCTCCCCAACTGGAAAGGCTGGCTGGAAGCAGGATCTATCCCAGCCTGGCTCCCCACCAGGCTGGGACATGGCTGGTGCCACGTCAGGATATCCTCACCAACACAAGATGTCTCATTGACACCCCTGACTGATGTGAGCAGCTTCTGGCCCCAGGCCTGAACATTTTGTGCGTGGCTGCAGCTTGCTCTTGCCAGTTTCCAGTTCTGTCAGATGTGTTGACATCTGTTTCCATGGGATTGAGAAATGGTGTGCAGGTTGTTCTGCCCACAGCCCAGTACCCAAGTCTCCATTTTTTTAGCCCTGTTCATATCCTGCGTCCTCATAGAAATCCCTGCCCTTCTTCACCAGCTTTGCTTCCTGGTCTGGAAGATGCTGAGAAGCTGCCCCAAGATGCTGTGGCATCAGTTAAACTACCTATCCCACTCTCCCTGGCATCCCAACCACTTCCATCTGGGATCCAGAAGGTTAAACCAAGCTCTTACCTGGTCGCCAGGTGGTCCGGGGGGTCCTTCCCGCCCTTGGTCACCAGGTGGTCCGGGCTCTCCCTGAAAGCACACACAGAGGGCATGAGAAGCACAACGAGGAGCAGGCATGGGTGCAAAGGGACCTGTGTGCAATGGGGAGCAGGGGTGCAGCACCCACAGTGGGGTGGAAATGCAGTCATCCAAACAGGCAGGGGTTTGAGGCAGATTTGGGAACTGAATAGGGAACTGTCAGAGATGCAGGGAAATTAAAGACAGGCTAGTGTGGCCACCTTGAATCCAAGAGGATAGCCCTAAGAGGGAGGCCTTGTGAAGCTTGCCTCTAGGGGACATTTTTCAGCCCATTTTGTGCCAGAAAAGCAAATGTCTGGAGAGATTCATCTTCTGCAGACACACAGACCTGGCCCTGGACCCAAGCCAGCCACACTCTGCACCCACGGCTGCTCTTCTGGAGCAGCTCCTGCCCTGGGCAGTCTGTATGGAGAGGAGCACAGCTTCCAGGATAGCAGCATCCTTCCTCCAGCCTGCCATCCCTATGGAGCTAAGGGGATTTCCATGGGAAATCATCTGAGTCACAGACGAAGAGAGAGACACCCTCACCTCTCACCACCAGTGTTGTCCCCTCTCCTTTGCTAACACTCAGAACCCTGAGCCAGGGCTGTTTGCAGAGAGCTGACAGCCAAGGAGGGCCCAGAAAACCTGAGTCTCGGTGGCTTTGCACCTCAGCAGCTCCCACAGAAGGAAATACCCCATGGACACGGCTCAGCTCCCTTTCACTGAACAGCTTTCCACCAGTCCAGCAGAGTTTCATCCCAGCACGGTGGTGTCTGCCAAACCCAGGCAGGCTCTGCAGCACCTTCCCCCTCCAGACCCACGGCCAGGAGTGAGCAAGTGAGGGAGGCAGAGGAGAGGGGAATTTGGGGGAAGTGGTTGAGAGGATGGTGACCCAAAGCTGTTGTTTGCAACCTAGAAGTGTCCAGATGCATAAGCCAAACAGCAAATATAAAACACAACTTCCAAATGGCCCTGAGACGTTTCTGGCGAGGTTACACAGCCTCGTGCTTGGACTCAAAGTTGGAAGGAAGCAGCCCATCGTCTGCTGAACAATTTAACTGCAGACACTGGCGCGCCTTCATCTCCCGCACATCTGCCCCGCACACCCCGTGCGGCAGCCCTGACACTCCCTGAGCAGTAAACAGGAAGGGGGAGGCTGCCAGAAGCCCCCTGCCAGAGCTGCCCCTCCCCAAGGCAGGCCTCTCCCCCCCGCTCCAAGCTGGTGCTGGGTCCCAGCTGTCCTCGCTGCAGGGACAGGAGATGAGTGCTGTGACGGTGGACGGGGACACGGGATGCTGCTGTGGAATGCCCTGGCTCCCACCATCCCCACCCCGCGCAGAGCACCCCTTGCCCCTCCCTGTGAGGTGTGGCATGGCTGTCGCTTGCCACATGTTTGTCCTGGCCTGCTGAGGGCTCCTGCCTGTCCCTCCCACGATCACGCTCGATGACTCAACCCCAGCAGGCTGGAAACATACTTTCCTAGTGACTCCCACTCAAAAGGGGAGGGAAGAGTGTTCCCCCTTCCATCTGCACCCACTCATGCTGCTCTGCTGCTGATGGCACCTGTACCCTCCTGCCTGAGCCACCGGTAGCCCACACAGCCCCTGAGCACCTGGAGGAGGACACCTTCATTCTTTCCTCTCCATTTACTAGTTTTCCAGCTGTGAGGAAGGAATTGACAGCTGTTCACCTGCTCTTGGCTTGCTGGACATGCTCTCCTCTGGGTTTTGGCTGTTTGGTGATTATCTGCCAGCATAAAGGGGCAGTTTCTCGGGGACTACAGCAGGTCCCTCCCAAACTGGCAGGTCAAGGCACTGAGCTTGCCTGCTGGCCCACAGGCTGCTGGAGTTAGCCCCTGGACACCTCTTCCCAGCCCCTGGCTTCCAAGCATGCCCCTGCTTGCAAGCAGATGCTGAAGGCCGCCCTGCGGGTGCAGTTACCGGCTCTCCTCTCGGCCCGCGGTCACCCGGCGAGCCCGGGGCTCCTCTCTCTCCATTGGTGCCCTGCAAAGAGAGGGTGGCATCACTAAGTCAGAGCCTGCTCCCAAGCAGGGCAAAGCCCTCCCTCACTGCCCACCTCTGAGCAGGCTCAGCCCCAGGCCCCCTCCTCCTCTTCCAGAGGGTACCAGCCCCAGCCTGTGCCCCGGTGGGATGCCTGGCAGAGGTGCCCTCACTTACCCGTTCTCCAGGAGGACCATCCTCACCTGGAGCACCCTGTGGAGAAACAAGAGGGGTGGTCAGGAGGTGGGGATGGCCAGCAAGCACACACAGGGGCATCACAGGCAGAGAACTCACCTCGTCACCAGTCTCTCCTGCTGGTCCAGGCTCACCCTGGTTCCCAGGAGCGCCCTGCAAGGCACAGGGAGGCAAATGAGAAGTCAGACAATTCTGGAGCAAAGCCCTGAACGCTTGCAGAGCTTTGGGCAAGCTCTGCTTCAAAGCCCAGGCTGGATCAGGGGTCCTCTCCCTCTCACAGAGGGCAGAGGATGTTCAGACACTTCGTCACCCACCTTCTCTCCAGGGTTGCCAGGAATCCCCTGTCGGCCAGGCTTTCCGTCATTCCCAGGCTCCCCCTTCACAAGAACACAAGGCACTATTACCAAGACTGCATCCAGCAGTGGATTTCAGCTCCCACTGCTCAGAGGCTCTCAGGAGCCCCAGTGCACCCCAAGCCTCTTTCAGGGCTGTGGTGTTTCCCCATCCCAGCAGATCCCTCCCTACTCCACTCCCAGTGAAAGCCACCCTTTCACAGCACTCCCCTGATATCTCAGGGATGGTTATGCCAGGCTTGTGGGCACCCACGAGCCTTGGGCACCCTGTGGGTGATGGGGGCCATCTTCTAGTGAAGAGGCCAGGCTGGACAGGGCTTGGAGCAAGCTGGTCTAGTGGAAGGCATCCCTGCCCATGGCAGGGGGTGGAATGAGCTGAACTTTACAGTCCCTTCCCATCCAAGCCATTCTGATTCTGTGAGAGGCTTGCCCCAAGCAGTGCAAGGAATTTCTACCTCTCCCTTTGGCAGAAGAGGGGTCCCAGCATCCCTCCTCTGCATGAGGCTGGGTAGAGCAACTCACCTTTGCTCCCTTGGGTCCAAAAGCACCGGGATCTCCCTTTGGTCCGGGTGGGCCTTGAGCTCCCTGTTGAAATTTAAGGCAGCATCACTGAACCCCGAGCTGGTGACACCATCTGCAGGAAACTGGGCATGGACTGAGCATCCCAGCAGCCTGGCAGGCAGCTCCCTGTTGGGATGGGCAGGAGGGACACAGCCAGAAGGGACTCCTGCACCATGGAGCCATGCAAGCAATGCTGCACCCACGTTGCTGAAACACTTCTGAAGCTCAGAGGAAAATGGCAGAAAAGGCAGCTTTGGGCTGCTGTGGCTGGACCACGGTGACACTGGTGCCACCACAAATGTGTCATCCCAGGAGCATGGAGAAAGCAGGGAAACTGGAGAAATGCAATGCCGGGATAATGTTTTCCAGTGCTGCATCCCAGGCAGCCCTGGGCAGTGGGAGACAGCTTCCAGGCAAGGACGAGGCAGACTGCCCCAGGGTCACCCCCGAGGTGCCATACCTGGGAAAAGCATTGCATATTTCCAAGCAATTCCCTGTTTCCACACACCATCATGGCAGAGCTGTTCATTTGCATGCAAGGGGCACCCACAGGGCACCTACGTCGAATCCAGGTGAGCCTTTGCAGCCAGGTAATCCGGGGTATCCAGCTTCACCCTGTCAGCCAGACAAAGCAGGGGTTCCCAATGAGTGACACTCACGGGAAGATGCCATCCCTCATCCCAGACCCCTGGAAGGTACATTCCAGCCCCATCCCTGGCTGGCAGATGGATGGCCCTGCAGGAAGAGAGCTCCACTGCCCCACAGGCTTCATCCCTAGACCCCACAAAGGTTTTGGAGGGGCAAAAGCCAGGGTGCTCAGGCCGAGCAAAGTGCCCTGGAGCAGAGATTTACCTTCATGCCATCGATGCCATCGATTCCACGCCTGCCTTTCTCACCCTGAAACAGAGAACAAGGACCATGAAGTGATTCCCAAATTCCCAATGCCTCCCAGACATCAAACAGAGAAAAATGGTGCAAAAGCAGAGGCTGACCTTGGCTCCTTTGGCTCCTCTTGAGCCCTGCAGAGGGAAGGAGAGAGGTGTCAGACCCCCATGCAGAGCAGATCTGTCCCCCCAGCACAGGGCAGTCCCCATACCAGCTCAGTCTGAGGGTGCAGGCATTCACCACTCCTCTGCACACCACTGGACCCTGCTGGATCCCCGCCCCTGGCTCAGGCAGGGCCAGCAGGAGGGATGGATGCAGGGGCACACAGCGGACCCCAACACCACACAGGTGCAGGGCCAGCCCAGGATAACCACGCAGGGGGACACAGGGATCTCCCCCAAACATCCCTGCTGTCCTCACCTTCTCTCCTCGGCTTCCTTTGTCACCCTAGAGAGGAAAGGAGAGAGGCAAATGGGAGAGTGAGAACACTTGCAGCACCAAGCCTGTAGCCCACCTCTGAACCACCTCTGTGTGCCGGCAGCCCCACATACCTTCATTCCTTGGTAGCCAGCAGGTCCCATGTCTCCTGGCCTGCCCTGGAGGACAGAAACACAGTGTTACGGGAGCAGATAGTCAGCACCATGGGACAGCATCCCCCCAGACTCCTGATGTGGGGCTCAGCTGCCGTCCTCTCCCACAGGAGCCTCCCCCATAACTCTGCTCTTTGTTTTCCTGGTCTGGGAGCACGGGATCATTGTGGAGGGCCAAGAGGACCTGCCTCCGCTTCCACCATCTCCAGCTCTTTATGGAGGTGAGGGAAACTGGGCGCTTGGGGACACATCACTTGGGATGAAAGGGAAGGGCAGAAAACCCTTGGGAAGGAAGAACATGGCATGGGGTTTCCAGTGTGGGAGTGCGCAAGATGGGTAACTGCACACTCACGTGTGTGGGAGAAACCTGCCTCCCAAAAATAAGTGTGCCTAGTAAAATAAAAGAGGGAGGAGGAGGGAAATGGTTTCCTCATGCTCTTAGGTTATTTACCAAAGGCTTCCCTGTAACACTGCTGTGCTTGTTGTGTCACAGGACGCGGGAGGGAGCCCAGAGTCCAGCCCTGGGCTGGCACACATGAGTCAGAGACGTGTCCTGCAGGAGGGATGGCTATTTTGGGTGAGGAACAAGGAAGCCTTGTAGCAAGAGGAGGAGCCACCTCACTGCACACCGTGACTGCACACCCCATGGAAACAGGGCGATGCTGGTGAGGATGCGCCTGAGAGGTCTGGCCAGAAGCAGCCAAAAAACAGCCCCTGTGCAGAGTCACCAGGGCTGGTCCTTCACTTACTGGGTCTCCAGCCTCTCCTTTCTGGCCGGGAAGACCTGGCTTGCCTCGTTCTCCCTGCAATACAGGACAGAAACACAGTTAGTTCATCATCCCCAGGAACAGAACGATGAGCTGTTGAAAGGAGAGCAGGGAGGATGGGAGCAGAAATGCTCCATGGATATGGGGAGCATGCTGGCCACATGGGAACATGGTGTGGGTCCACACCCCACAGGTGATCTTGGAGGCCTTTTCCAACTTTCATGGTTCTCTGATAATGATTCCAGGTCTCTGAGCACCCCCAGTGAGCCCATCCCACTGTCCCAGTCCCCCAGCACAGCCACAACCAGCCCCTCACCTCATGGCCTGGGTCACCAGCAGGTCCAGGGGGCCCTCGGGGAGGCTGCAGGAGAGAGGTATGGGTTAGACCAGCCCGAGGCACAGCCTGGGACTGCAGGGATAAGAGGGAAGGGGACAGGGCCCTCAAAAGCCTGACTCACCTGGCACTCGAAGGAGCAGCACTGCACAGAAGGAAGGAGAAAACAGCGTTAGAGGAGGGGGCAGCAGCAGGGTCAGGCTGCACCCCACTTGGGGGGGGCTTCCCAGGCTGGCAGGGGCTGCCTGCAGGGCAGAGCTGTGCCAGCAAGCCCCCCTTAGCCATGGGTCAGCCACAGGAGACAGGCTCAGTCGCAGGGGGACACTCACCAATTGCTCCGTGTTCAGTTTCTGCAAGACAAGAAAGCAAAGAGAAGGGGTTTGAGAAGGACGGCTGGGCCTGGGGAGGGGGCGGGCTGGGGAGGGGGCGGGCAGTGCTCACTATCATGTCGATGATGGTGTTGATGGTCTCCTCCACATCGATCTCCCGGGTGGGCTTCAGGCTGGTGGCGGTGAAGTTGCGGCGGTAGGCGTGGTCTGTGGCGATGATGTTCAGCCGCTGGTCCTGGGGGTGGGGAGGGCAGAGTGAGACCTGCGGGCACCTGTGCAGGCTCTGAGTGCCCCTCCCTCGTCACACGGGGGGTCCCAAGGTCCCACTGGGGACACCCTGCTGGGAGCATCCCTGCTGTGTGGTCCCTACCAGGTGGTTGGGGGAGATGGCAACGGAGAACACTTTGATCCCCAAGAGTTTGGCTTCGTTGGCAGCATCATCCAGGCCCCCACAGGGCTCCTTGTAACCTTCCAAGGGGTGTCCATCCGTCACCACGATCAGGTATTTATTCTCCTTGTGATGGGAACCCCTGGAAGGGTTTAAACACAGGATTTAACGTTGAAAGGATTTAGCTGGTTGGGACACCTGGGGACACTGGCCCCAGACAGACGCCCAGTGGTAAGGGCGTGCTCATCCCAGCAAAGCTGGGGCAAACTGCCACTCCCGTGCCTATGCTGTGACCTCTTTTCCCAGCCTGGGACAGCTCTGCACAATGCACAGGGATGTCCTAACCTGGAAGCTCCCACCCTCCACCCGCCAGAGCCACACCACCCGCACCCCGCTCTGCCCGGTGCGGCCCCGCTGCCTGACCCGATGAGCAGCTCCTCGATGCCGCGCTTTATGGCGCAGTCGGTGTAGGTGCCCTTCCCGATGTAGTTGATGGATGACACGCGGTTCTTCAGCTCGCTCTGCCCGCTGGGCATCGGCGTCAGGCCCTTGATGAGCACCACCTCGTCGCTGTAGTGCAGCGCTCCCGCGTTCCACACCAGGTTGCGGTCGCAGCGGTAGTACCTGCGCGGACACACCAGGGCACGGGGTTCACTTCGCTCGCACCAGCATAGAAAATGCAAAACAGCAATTTGCCAGGGCTCCCTGCTCTCCTGCAAAGCTGGGACATGCTTCCCATGGAAAGCACAGCATGGGGCCCCAGAGCAGCTTGTCCCAAGTGTGGAAGGGCAAAGCGGGTGGGCATCTGCAGGGATCAAACAGCTTGGCAAACAGGCTTCTGGAAGAGGTGCCAGGGGCTGGAGCTGGGCAGGAGGTGCTGAGCCAGACACCCAGGTGTGTGTGTGCAAGGCAGGTGGCCACTGAAACACTGCACACAGCGGTTCTCCACCGCCAGATGTGTTAAAATCAGAGAGGGATGCCTCCCTTGGAAGGATGCTCTGGCTTGGGGAAGGATGAGTGTGTGTGTGTGTGCTGAAGCCCTGTCCTGTGCACTGACACATCCAACACCTGTGACTCCCTGGGACAGGGGCATCACCTGTGCTTTGGCCCCTGCCCCAGAAAAGGTCCTGTCAGGATATGGGTCCAATCCCAAAGGGATATGGTTTCTTTTTCAGGAAGCAGGGCCAATCCCAAGGGAGTGGTGTTGCACATCTTCTCTCCACCCAGCAGGACCTTTCCTAAAGCCACCTGAGCCTGCTGCTCCCTCCATCCCACTGCAGGCAGTTGCCTCTGGACTGAGCCCAGAGCTGTGCACAGGGGAGAGGGATGCTGCACTGACGGAGGCCTGGCAGGCTGTTCCCAAGCACAAGGCTCACTCAAAGCCTTGTGAGATAACTCTCCTGCCTGGGCAATGGGCAGGTGAGCTGATAACTCCCTCCTGCCCATCTGAGATAGGGCATTGCCCTTCCAGCTGGTGCAGCAGTGGGACATCCCTATGGTGTCCCTCTGGGCACCAGCACACATCTCCTGCTGCCCTGGGGAGCTCAGCAAGATTCGTGGTGCCCCAGGACTTGTGGTGCTCCTGTGCATCCCTGGATCTCCTGCCCACAGGCAAGCCCAGCACCACCCCCTCTGGGATCTGGGAGCCTTTGTGCTCCTGGGCATCCCTGGCTGGCCTCTCCTTGGGAAAGCCAGGGTCAGACCTGGGCTAGCGGCTGCAGAGGTGGGTGAGGAGGAGGCAGATATAGATCTGGGGAATGGGGCAGGTAAGGGGCACCCAAAGCTGGGGTACACCAGTGGCAAGGGGGGTTTGCTCTGCAGGGTGCCTGTGAGTGCAGGCTTTAACCCCAGAGGCGTCCTGCTGCCACCCACGCACCCGGCTGGTTCTGGGCCTGAGCACAGGGACCAGCATCGCTTCGGCACCGCACAGCAACCACACGGCCACCCGGAGGGGGTGGGGTTGGGCTGCCGGGTCTGCCACTCCAGCAGTTCCTGTCCTTCCCGAGGGTGGGTGCAGGCAGCCCTGCTAAAGCCACGCTGCTGCTGTCAGCACAGAGCCAAAACAAAGCAGCCGAGGGCCGGGAGAGGGAGGAGAGCCTTCCATCGCCCTCCCCAGCATCCCTGCTTTCCTTCTTTCCTTCTGTAGACAGACACGCAGGGGGATCTCAGCATCCCACCCGGCAGCAAGCTCCATCCCTAAAGCAGCCCGGATAAACCCCGGGGGAATGTACCTCTGGGTCAGCTTATCAATGAACCGGTTGGTGAAATCTTTCACTTGGGTAACCAGGTCCCCAAAGGGCTTCACCCTCAGGGCAACGCTCTCTGAGGTGTCCAGGACGAAGAACAGGTCCACAGGGCAGTCTGCGAAGAAGCGGAGAGGCAGGAATTGGCCGGCGCTCCTGCTGCATCGCCTCCCCGTCCCAGGCTTCCCGCGCTGCCCACCCAGTTTCCCTCCTAGCAGGCTCCTGGGATCTGGGCTAAGGGGAATGCTTTCACATCCGAACCCCCTTGGCATCAAGAGTAAGCAAGATCACTTTTTCAGAAGTCATAATTTTGTGGCATTGAACACTTTCCTACGCTTTCTTCCCCATTTCCATTCAAAGGATATCTTTGCAAGACCTATACTACTTATTATACCAAGTAACATGCAGCTGCAGGAACCACTCAGAAAAATGAAACCATTTTAGCAATTAATGCAATAAGAAAGTAAAAATTTTCTGACACATACTGTGAAAAGTATAATTTTAAGAAAGAGCAACAACAAAAACTTCCCTTAAGAGCCAGCATCAAGCCCAGCATAATTCAGAAAGCTGGACTGGTATCAGCTCTCCTGCATCCCACTGCTACTGGTAACTCCTGACCAGACAGAACCAAGGAAAAAGAGCCAAAAACCACGAAAATGGGTACTTCTTGCAGATCCTCTCTAATCCTACACCGCTCTCCTCAGTGAGCCCAAACGTCCCGACAAATCTGTGGTGTGTCAGCAGTGGAGGCATCCGCCCCGGAGGGAAACAGCAGTCAGGCTTCTGTGCTGATCCCAGGAAGGAAAACCACCCTGGAAAGCATTCCAGGCTTACCTTCTGCGCTTGAGACCTGGGTGATGATTTCTGGGCGCTGAGCACATGAGCCCCCCCACAGGAAGCCGGCCGGGAGCAGCAGAGTGAGCAGAAAGTCTCGCAGCCTCATGTTTCTTGGTTCAGATTACCATCGAGCCGGATCCAAGGAAAAAAAGCAGGGAAGGAGAACCCAGCAGCTGAGCGAGGCCACGGTCCGGAGGCAGGAGTCGCTGAAGATTTTTTTTTACCGCTTTCCCCTTGGTTTCCGTGGGAGGAAGAGAAGGCAGGAGGGTAAGGGTGAGGAGGAGACTTCTCCAGCCCGAGGACGGAGGGAGGGATCAGGGGCTGTCAGCTGTGAGTCAAACTTAGGAAGCATTTCTCCTTACCCTTTTTATGGAGGTCACTGTACCTGCGATGGCAGCCTGGCCACCAGTGCCTGGGACCTCCACAAGCCTCACAGGGAGCCTTGGAGCAGCCCGTGCCCAGCGTTGGGGCTCAGCCTGCTCGCTGGGGCTGGGGGCTTGGGGCACCTGACAGCGCTCTCCTCTCAGCTCCTGGGCCAAGGAGGCTGGGCCAGGGGGACAGGCATTCCCATCATGTCCCAACCTGCACGAGAGCTCGTCTGGGTTGTCCCATGGGAGTCCCCACCACACAGCAGAGCTGAAGCTGTCCCAGGCACAGGGGCACCATGGAGGCACAACATTTTCAGAGAAGTGCTTTCTTCCCTGACTTTCACGGCTTTCTGCTCAAAACAGGAGAGCCTTGTTCCTGAGGAGAAACCCACAGCAACACCCCAGACTGGGAACAACCCTTCTCGCCAGGGCCGTGCTCAGAGCAGTGAGCCAGGAACAGGGTCAAAGCTGTCAAGGCCAGGAGGTAAAGCAGGAGCACTTAGGGATATCTAGAGATGAGCATCTTCCCACTCTGTAAGATGGCAGGAAAGCCTGAGGACCTCTACAGCAAGGCACCCCAAGGTGGTATTGACCATCTGCTCTTTATGTGGGATGTCCTGGAGAAGTCCCAGGTCCTGCTAAACCCCCCATCACAGTGGGAGCATTAACTGCTATGCGGGGGAGAGGTGAAATCTCTGAGGACTGACCCCCATACAGCTGCAGCTGTAACTTGCCCCCAAAAGCACAGGTGGGCCCCAAAAGCTGTCATTAAATAAAAAGTCGATGGCTCCAAAGAGCAAAGAGGCGACAGCACAAACCCATCTGGCACAAACTGTTTACACCCAGGCTGGTGGCACGAAGGCAGCAGAGACCTGGCACGCTGTGGGACCATGCAGGGCTGCTGCCACCTCTGTCACCCTGCCTGTCATCTGACAGCAGCTTTGTGTGGATGCTCAGCAGCAAATGTTGCAGGTTTGGTTGTTGAAGGTGTCCCAAGTTGAGACAACTCAAAAGAACCCAGAAGCTCCACCGATGACAAGTTACAACAGTGGAGGAGCCTGTCCACTCTGTCGAGGCAAATGCATCAAATAATGACTCTTTGGATAAACAGCATCCAAAACCAGTGGAAAATAATCTGCAGACCGCACTGAACTGAAACCTCGTGAACCCAAAAATCTGTGCACCCTTTTTCCGCTCCAACGCAGATTTACAGAATCACAGAATAAGCTGAGTTGGAAGGGACCGTCAAGGATCACCGAGTGCAACGCACCGCCCCGGCACTGCGGTGTGTGGGCTCTGCTGCACAGGTGGCACCAGGAGATGAGGACGCTGCAAGGCAAATTTCCACAACATCTCAAACCTACAGAAGATGCTCTCCCAGAGAACAAGCATGCCCAGAGACAAGTCCTGCTGCCTGACACTTCATGGGGATCAGACCTGATCTGGCTTTCCAACACACCTCCTCAGGCTCCCACAAGGGAACTGCTGTCCTGGGATTTTGAAAACCAGCCAGCAGCTTCCAGAAAGGGGTTTCTGGGAAGGGACCTGTCTTCATGCATCAGCTCAGCAGAGTAATTTCCTCTTAGCTTTCTCTCTTCCCTTCCCTCACAGGGGATTATCCCAAGCAGAAGAAGAGCCGACCTCCCGCTCCCTGCGGGCAGGGAAAAGCAAACCCATCTCAGGAGCAGCTCCACAGAGCTGGAGCAAGCTGGAGGCCAGCTGGCTGTGTCAGCAAAGACTTAATGATCGTGGTATGGCCTGTGCAAGGCGCCTGCTGACCGAACGAGGCTCCGAGCAGCTGCAGCCTGTCAGGCCCCGTGTGCCCTGGGGAACTCCTCCCACCCCGCTGGGGACCCCAATCCCTGCCTGGAACTCCGCCTGGCCGCCCCAGGGCTGTCATCAGGAGCAATGTCCCAGGAGCATCTGACCAGACTGCTGGATTGGGGCCGTGTCCAGCGTTTTCAATCATTGTCTTTTCCAGGTCTGTGGTGCTAAACCACGGCCAGCAGTGTCCCCAGGACATTGAACAGCCATTTCCTTGGAAAAGTCTGGGCTAGTTTTGCAGGAAAAAACCCCCATTCCCAAGTCACTGGGACTAGCAGCACGCCATTGTGTCTCGAAATCCAAGGACACGTGCCTGTGAAGGACATCCCCTTTCCCTTCCTCTTCAGATGAGGCCAGGGAAATGGAGCCCTTTGGCTCTGTCCTCCCCGCAGGAGCAGGAGATCTCCTCCATCTATCAGCCTCCCTTGGGAGTGCCATGAAGACGGGCAAGGGAAGTGCCGAAGTTCCCCAGGGAATGGGTGTTCCCCTTCCCCAATCTCAGCCCACAGCACCGCAATAAACTTCCAGTCCAATTCCAGGCCAGCCTGGGTGCTGGGGGAAAAAAAACAAAGTGCACTTGGGACAGAATTTTTGCTTTTTCTTCTCCCAGAGACTGAGAAAATAATGAGTTTGCTCTGTTTTTCTGATATTAACTCTTTGGTGTAACCTTTTCTTCCCTTTAATCAAATCCACTTGGAAATGGAAAATTGTGCTTTCATAGGAAATATGGAAAGGAGCTCAAATTAATTCCCATGGGAAAAGCCAGGAGGGAACCTGGTGCCTTAAGAGGCCTCCTAGACACGGACTGGACAGAAGTAAAAGAATAAAGGCAGGTATTTATTTGAAAGGCCTTCAAAGGTACACCCTGGGGGCCAGAGGCTACTGCCGAGATGGACCCCAAGATGGACAACAAGTCACGAGTTCTCCACACTTTTATAGGTTTTGTTCATTTACATATCAGGGTTAATTCTCCAATTAAAGCTTCAGTTCAATGATGTAATTTCCCCTCCGCTTGCCCCCCTTAGAAGCTCTTTGGTTTGTACTTTTTGGGCGTAGGATGGTCTGGGTGACATTGGAGAGCAGGCCCGAAGAGGCTTTGTTATGACGTGAGAGAGCAGAAACCAACAGGCCACAAGAAACGTCAGAGTCACACACTAAGCAGTACAGGATTTGAAAAACACAAAGGTCAAGATCTAAGGCATCAAACCCATCAGCACACACAGAACCAAAGGGTGCTTTGGAAAGCAGGGAAGGGCCGAGTGCCAGGTTGCAGCTGGGGCTACTTTGTCCTCTGACATGGTGCCGGGAAATGCCACAGTTAGGGAGCACTGAAATGTCCCTGGTTGTAACCACACCAGGCCCCTGCCAGCTGCCTGCACCATCTTTGTCACCTTCCCCCCACTCCTGGGGACGTGGGCATCTAGTGATGGAAATGTTTGGGACAGTGGATGTTTCCCTGTGCCTGGTTACCGAGGGCTGCACCTCCCTGAGGTGTCCTCCCCACCTCCTGCCACAGGAGCAGCCGTGGTGCGAGCCCAGTGCTGCACCAACCACAAACCCCACTGGAAAGAATGTGGCTTGTGGTGCTTCTGCACATGATACTTCAGCTTCCCACAGGGGATCTCTGCAGGAGGAAGCAGCAGAGAAACCCCTCTGAGCAGGAAAACACCACCTCTCCCAGAGGGACCTTGGGAGAATCCCACCGTGGTGCAGAGCGGGCCTAGGCAGAGCCAGAGGAGGGTCTGGCATCCATCCACCTGCAAAAACACCCAGTGGAAGAGGCAGCCCATCTTCCAAACCCCTCGGTTTTCTGACGAAGCAGCCTCTTGGCACCTTTCCTTGCCAAGGGCCCGAAGCCACCCCGGAAGACGCAGCCCAACTGGGACCTGGTGCTTCTCCGAACCGCTGACCCGGCACGAACTTCCCTGCTCTGCTGCTTGCCAGCTGCGTCCGAGCTGGCCGGGGGGAGCCTTCCCTCCCCTCCAGCACCGTTTGGGGATACACTCTTCCCTTCCCAAGCCACCTCAGGGGGTCACTGCCATTCCAACAGGGATTCCCAGCTCCCATCCATCCAGCACACACAGGGTGTGAGCGTCCCCCTCCACCCCACCCTGCAGACCCCTTCCATGCTGGCACGGCCAGGACACAGCACAGCTCCAGCAGCAAATCCACATCCCCACACCCAGGATGGTGCATGCTGGGTTAATGTTTTCCCCATTACCTCACACTGGCCTCTGTTCTTATGGAAAAAACCAAACCATCTGGTAATAATATTTCCCTAATAGCTGTCTGGGTCTGTGGGAAAGCTTGGCTCAGCTTCTTAGGAAAGATGAGAGGGTCGAATGAGAGGGGAGGTTGCGGATGCGGCGTGGGAGCTGGAGGAGAGGATATAACGCTTTCAGGATCCTTTTCCTGGGCCACCCCAGCGCTTGCAGGGATCCTTGACTCGCAGGGGAGCCACGAGATGCCAGGACGTCACATATTTGGGATACCAGGAAGGGCCTCCCCACACTCTCCTGGTGAAAGAGCCCCACTCTCTTCCTCTGTCCCAGAGCAGAGGCTTGAAGGCAGGCAGCAAAATTCACTGCCAGGGCTTCCCCCCGCCTCCATTTTACACTCAGAACATAGAAACAGCCCAAAGAGTGGGGTTTGGGGAGTTGGGAGCATCGTGGTTTGGGAACAAAGCTGGCCCAACTGAGGAACATCAGCAGCACCTGCACTGTCTTCCTGCTCCTGGAGAAAAGGCAGCACTCAGGGACACACCACCTCCAGCCCTGGGCCATCACTGGAGGGACAGGGGACCCCCCTCTCATGGGGCACATCCAGGAAAAACGCGTGGAAAAGCACGCACTAACCCGCCCGGCAGCTGAGCAGGGAGTATTTTCCATGCCTCTGCGATAAAAGGCGCGGCTTGGCCGAGTCCCAGGGAGCGGAGCGTGCCTGCCAGGCTGGGCCCGCGTTCCCTGGGGAAGGCAGCCCCAGGCGCTCGAGGAACAGGCGGGCAGCCGCCAGGCACGGCCCTGCCCCCAGCGCTGCCACCCAGCCCCGCACTCATCACCCCGCTGCGAAGGGATGAGCTTCGCGGGTTGAAACCCTGCTTTTCCTCTGCCATGGATTGCAGCCCCCCTCTCTGCATCAAACCCCAAAGCCTTGGGAAGGACAAGAAGCGTCTTCCTTGCTGGCTTCCTGGCACAGAGCCAGCCCGATGCCTTCCCATAGTTTTCCAAGGGGATGATCCACCCCAACCCAGGAGCTTGCACGTGTCTAGCAGATTCCCAGGGGCTCCCGGTAGCCCCTTCCCAGGCTGTTTCTGCTCCGTTTTTATTAGGCACACATGTTTATACTCGTTACTTTTACCACCCCAGCAGCTGTCCAGGCTCCGGGTGTGGCTGTGCCCTTCCAGAGCAGTCCTGGGATGCAGCAAGGCATGCAGCCCAGCTCCCTCCCCACCAGAGCCAGACCCAGCTGCTGCCTTTTCCTAGAAGGCTAAAACAAATCAGCCACTCTCCCTGGCAGGAATGCCTTCCTAGCCCACTCCAAGCAGTGCCGAGCATCCTCCTTGGATCTTTCATAATAAGGAGCAAACACAAACCATCCAGCCATGGAGAAGGGGGAATGACTTTAAACTGAAAGTAGGCTTTGGTTGGATTTATGGAAGGAATTCTTACCTGTGAGGGTGGGGAGGCCCTGGCCCAGAGCAGCTGTGGCTGCCCCTGGATCCCTGGCAGTGTGCAAGGCCAGCTTGGACAGGGCCGGGAGCACCCTGGGCTAGTGGAAGGTGTCCCTGCCCATGGCAGGGGGTGGAATGAGATGGGCTTTAAGGTCCATTCCAACCAAAAGCAGCCTATGGTTCTATGATTGCTCTCCTGAAGCCTGTTCCCCCTGCTCCATGCAGCAGATCCCAGCTCCAGCCAGGGGAGTCCCAGCAGGGTGTAAAGATAAGCATCTCCCCCCCACTGCTTTGTTTTGTTTTAGAGGCACAGCCAAAGGTAAACAGGCTGTTTCAATCTCCACACAGTCACCCTCTCAGCAGGAAGCCATGGAGCTGCAGCCAGCACAAAGAGCTGGATGCAATGGACTGGGGTGTGGGGCCTCTGCAGCCTTAAATGCCTTCAGTGGGGCACAGAAGCTTCCTCTTGCAGCTGATGAGTCCTGCAGAGGTTAAGCAGGTGGTTCACATCCCTCTGCATCACACCTCTCCAGCCTGGGCAGGGATTCAAGCCCTGTGCTGGGGTGGGTGGACACAACAACCTTTGGGGGTGTTTGCACACACAGCCCCACTGACTCCTTCCCTGGGGCTGCTCCCACCCGGGGCTGGCTCTGGGAAAGTCTCCCAGCTCAGCAAAGGCCATGGAAGGTGCTTCATGGACGGCCCAGGGCTTGCAAGGAGGTGGGAAAGGAGTCCTGAGCTGTGTTTCCCAGAGCATTGCTCTCAGTCAGTGATGCCCCACTTTGGGAGGGTCCCCATGGCACTGCTGCTCTGGGAGCGGGATGGGAACAGCAACAGGGGCTTTTCTCCAAGTGAAAGTGTTCAGCCAATTCCTGGGCAGGAGAAACCCAGAAAACCTGGTTTTTAGTCAAAAGTGGGTGCCAGGCCTGGAGCTGTATGCTGTGGTTGGCTTTGTGGCTTGTCAGGGAGCAGGGCTGGGCACTGCAGCCAAGGGCATGACAGGGGTGGCACAAACAAGGGGAGGACGACTTCCAGGTTCCATAGAGATTTGGGGCTGCTGCTCCCTGGGGAGCAGGTTGAGCAAGGGTGAAGAGAAGGGTGAACTGCCCTGCCTGCCTGCCTTTGCAGGGCCAAACGGGAGCAGGGGTGATGTTCACTTGGCAAATATAATTCCAAATGGAGAAAAAGGTCAATACAGCATTTTTGCCTTTGTTTCCACATAGGGCAGAGGTCTGGGCAGGCAGTGCTGGCGTCTCCTGGATGTGTGTCAAGCCCAGGGCTGGATGGGCTGGAGATGGAGACCCTCACTGCATGAGGGCAACATGCAGAGCTTGGGCAGTGCTCTGGCTTCTCTTCTCGAGCAGAAAGGAAGCATCCCAGAGAAAAACCATGCCCCAGTGTGTCCAAAAATAGCACCAGGGCTGCTCCAAGGTCCAGCTGGGCTGGCACGTGGTGGGCTGCTGAGAGCTGCCATTGCGTGGGGCTGGATGGGGAGCCTGTATCCCATCCGGATGGCTGGTAGCCCCTGGATTGCTGGGCTGCTCCCTGGGCCCGGCAGTGACTCAGACTTGCTATAAACACGTCTCCCAACGGATAATGAATCCCGGTCGTCGCCGCCTTTCGGGAACACTCTGGATTCTCTTTGCAGTGCTCCCCCTGTCCCGTTCCCCCTCCCTCCTGGCAGCCCTGCTCCCATGTGGGATCATTTCCTGACGCTGAGTGGAGCCAGGGCTCTGAGGCCCGTTTTCCAAGCCACGGATTGCTTCATGGGCTGAGTTTCCCCATTAACCATTCTGGGGGCACCGAGGCTTTTGTGCGACTGGGGCACCCCCAGCACCCTGCCCCTCTCCCTGTGGATGCCCCACTGCCCAAACCACGGCTCCCCAGCCTCATCCCGCTCACCACGGAGGGCACGTCAAGCAACAAAAGCTTTATTGCAATGACACAGATAAGCCACAAAATACATTGCAAAGCGGCAGGGGCATGAGGGGCGATGAGGAAGTGCAGAGAGGGGCGGTGGGAAGCGCTGGCTCGTAGTGGGTACCGCTGCACGCTGGCTGCAAGCTGCTGTCCTCCTGAGAGCTGCTTCCCCAGCCCCCTGAGCCCGCTGCTGCCCCGTGCCCCGGCTGAGGAGCAGGGTCTGGGCAGCCACGGGCAGGGGGGTTCGGGCAGTTGGCCCCAAGGGCGCCATGAAGGAGCGGGAGAAGCTTGCGGGAAGCCGGCAGCATCTTCGGAGGGGGCTCAAGCATCAGCCACTGGCACC
Source organism: Corvus moneduloides (assembly GCF_009650955.1). Taxonomy (NCBI): domain Eukaryota; kingdom Metazoa; phylum Chordata; class Aves; order Passeriformes; family Corvidae; genus Corvus; species Corvus moneduloides. The sequence goes on from NC_045482.1 coordinate 151,500, forward strand.
ACGTCGGCTGCGGCGTTCTGGTCAGGCGGTGAAGGTGTTCCTCCCATGGGGGTCAGGGTCTGCAGAGCTGGGGGGCAAGCAAGGGAGATGGTCAGGGCCCAGCCAAGGCTCCAGCACCGGTGCCTCCTGGCCTCTTGGGCTATGCGAACGTGAGGCTGCCACAACACCCCGAGCAATCTCCAGCGCGATACTGAAATCACCCACACCCCAAAAGCCAAGCTGGAGGAGCCATGCCCACATGGAGCTCTGCTACACCACAACAAATCTCCCTTTTTTTCCATGGGAGCTCACACCAAAACACATCTAGCGTGAGCTGGGCTGCCAGGTGAGCCCGGGCGGTTGCCCGGTGTGCTGTGTTTGCCTCATGGGCTCTCACCGAGGGCTGAGAGCAGCTTTTTGGCAGCTCCAGAGAAGCCATCTGAGCACACTGAGGCTGTTTCTGGGCTGAGGATCTGCCCTTTCTCTGCCCTACAAACCCATGGTTGCGGGGATGGTGACGGCGGAGAGCTGGTTCTGCTGGACCCCATCAGCAAGATTTGGGGGTGATGGGCAAGGGCACTGCTGTGCTGGGGGTGATGGGCAGCTGAGAGAGGAGCACTGGGGAAGGACACACATCCCCGCACAACCGCTGCCCGGTGCTGCACTGCACCACCCTGTGCCTCTGGAAATCACCGCGTTTCAGCCCGAAATATGCAGAGCGGAGATCTACTTGCGGCAAGAATAAATTTTAGTCTGCAACTGAAAATTTGTTTTAAGCACAGAGATGGCGGTTTCTCTGGTGTGTTGGGTTTGCTTTTTCACTGGCTTTTTACTGACAGTGCCTCTGCAGCGCTCCTGTAAGAGATTCGGGAGCACGGCTGTGTGCTTGGTAGCACACAGCATCATCCCTTGGGAAAACCACAGCAGCAGCTGCAGCAGCAGCCTCAGGTTACATCACTGCAATGTCCTCCCACCAAAAAAACCCCCACACCACTAATTGACTGCTTTTGGGTGAGCACATCATGGCCTGCTGCCCTTTGCACTTGGGAAATCCTGTTGGATATCTGTGGTGGTTTGATCCCAAGCTGTGCACGCAGTCCTGAGTTCCGGAGTGATGCTGCCCCATCCCTCTGTGCTCTGTGTGCCTGGCCATGCTGGCTGCTGGCCCATCACCACCGTGCTCGCATTCCACAGAGCATCTCACACCCTGGCCGTGCCCACGCTCCCACGAGGCATCCTGTGCCACGCAGTCCCATCAGACACAACCAAACCCAGAGACACTCCAGAGCCAAGCGTTTGATCCAGACACAAACGCTCTCAGAGAGGGACAAATAGTGACACTGCCTGCAGGGAACCAGGACACAGCGTTCCATGTGTGCTTCAAATATTCCAGTCCTCATGCACATCCCGGCCTATCCTTTCGGGATCAAAGCAGTTCCTTCTGGGAACAGCATGTGTGTTTTCAATCAGCCAGAGGCTGTGGTTCAGCGTGGGGCTCAGACCCGAAACCTCCTCCCGCTGCTCCATCCTCGTCCCCATCTCCTGGCTGGTTTTGTTCCCCATGTGCAGGGCGGACTTGATCATCATTTCTGGGAAGAGACATCACTGCGGTTAAACACGAATGTGGGAATCCAGAGCCAGCCTGGCTTTGCACTTGGCTGGATTCGGTCTGTGGGATGCTTTCGGAGCGATCCGGAGTCTCATCTTCCTCTTTGCAGGACAAGGATGCTGGGGCAGAGTGGGAGGAGGGCCGCACATCTGGAGGGGAGAGAGTTGCACATCTGGTACATTCAGTACTTCCTAAAAGTCACTGCCACGTTCCCCTTTGGCCGGGGGCCTGGGGCTCGCTGCACTGCACAGCGGATCAGGATCAGGATCCGCAGCTGCATTCTTTTTGAAGGGAGAGCAAAAATATCCCTCTCAGCAGAGCCCCGGCTCCCTGTAACATCCAGCATGGGAGCGGGGGCATTGCACGGAGGCCGTGACCTTTCTGCAGTCATTCCGCCAGCTGCAGAGGCTCCTGCTGCCAGCCAAGGCACAGAGCAGCCAGCTTGGGAATGCCTCCCTGGGGACCACAGGGATGGAGACCCCTGGGACCTCTCCAGCAAAACCTTGTCCTTTTGTCAGCCCGATTGGGCTTGGGCCAGCATAAGGGGGTGGCTTGTGCCACCCGTGGCCAAGGAGATGCTCGCCACACATCCTTGCCCGTGTGGGCTGGGCTGGCTCCACGCAGGTCCCAGCACTGACGGGACCCTTCCTGCAGAGGGACGCGGTGCTGGATGTCACCCGCTCGCTGGATGTCACCGCCCGCCACCAGTGTCAGAGACACGCACACAAAAGCCCAGTCCCTTTCCAGCAGCGCGGGATGTCCTCTGCACGCAGCTGGAGCAGCGGCTGGAAACATCCCAGGGCTGCCCGCGTCCCGGCTGGAGCAGGATCCATGAAAAGCTGGGCAATGGGGACATCTAGTGACCAGCCGGAGGCGCCCAGGGCTGGCGAGCGGGTACCCCCCGGGCTGGGGGCTGCAGGGCTGGGGAGATGCCGTCCATCCCTGTGGCCAAGGAGAAGAGGGGATTAAGCATTCATCCCTGCCACACCACGCCGAGATCCCCCAGAAACTCTACCTCGGCCGGCACCGGAGGCAGGAAATTACCCTTGCTAATGGAGGATAAGCTGGGAATTAGCATAATTAAAAGTGACTAGCGTGGATACATAACAAACCCCGGAACAACAGCTCAAAGAGAGTATGAAATCTAAAGAGCCTCCCCGGTGAAAGTCACTTTCCCTTAGGGGAAATGGTCTATTTTTTTCAGTCTTATTTTGTACTAGATTTGCAAATAGAGTCTAGGGGAAAAAAATACAGAACAATACTCCAAACAATTTTGGGAGCACGACAAGGATATGCAGGGGGAGTGGGGACCTTCAGCTGAGGCCAAGGGGCTGAGCACAGACCTCAACTGGCTCCTCTCTGATGGAGACCCCCCACACTCCAGGGGCAGGGGGAGGCATTGGACCAATACTTTCCAGTCAAAGTCAAAATTTCCCCCTAAATAACTCATTCCAGAAATGTTGAATCATTCTGACTGGATAACATGCATTGTTTTGGGAGAGAAAAGCAATGTATTAAAGCTATTCTGTTGATTAACTGGGACGTTCACATAGTATTGAATATTCACCCCAATATTAGAGATTTTTCCCAGTGGCGTGGCTGTGGATGCATCATCAGAGTATTTTAAGTTCACCCAAAATGGAAACCCAAGACAAACCTATCACAAATCAAAGCAAAACACTGAAGCTCCTTCCAAAGAAAACAGCAAATCTCCTTTTGAGTCATCCCAAAGAAATCAAAGCTGAGTTTGAAACATTCCTTGCAATTTCGTTGTTACCCTTGTTGTCATCAACATGCTCCCAGGGGATGCTGCAATGGTTTCAACACCTCTGTCTCCAAACCTCGCTCAAGCCCAGATGATGGATAAGCTGATTCCCAAATAACACTGCAGTTTCATCCTTTTTTTCTTTTTTTTTTAAATTTGCAAAATAACCTTGGCAATGTGACCCCAAAGAAAAGTTGCAAAGTCAAAGGGAATGCCAGAAGGAGGGATGCTTTGTCCTGTGCAGGATCAGGAGCTGGACTCGATGATCCTGGTGGATCCCTTCCAGCTGAGGATATTCTGTGATTCTGTGACTGTGCAGAGCTCCTGTGAGGTGACCCAGGTGACTGCTACTGCTTGGACAGTCCCTTGTCCCCCTGTGGCCACATCCAGCATTCCCTGGAGCACTGCCGTGAGCACGGACCCTTGTGGCAGCACAAGCCTTGACACGACGTCTCGGACACCCGCCTGATGCCAGAGCAACGCTCATATCCAGCCTCTTCTCCCTCACCACCGATTCCTGGGGTGCCTTTTCCACAGCCTGGCTGGGTGACGGATGCCTGGGAGCGGGCTGGGATGGGGATGGTAGCCAGAGGGGGGGTGTTACCCGTGGGCTTGCTGGCGTAGGGATGGGTGCAGAGGTATTGCTGCAGTCTGCTCCCCCTCTCCAGCAGCCTCTGAGCTTGGCTGCATCTGGCAGACCCAATCTGGCATTTGCTATTTTGGGCAGCGCTGTCTCAGTGGAGGTGGGGAACGGCACAGGGAGCACACGCAGAGAGCAGAGGAATTCAGGGCAGCCGTGATCTGCAGGCACCGTGCAAAGCCATTTCTGTGTCCAGGACGCCGTCACGCCCCCCGGCCTTCCCCAGGTGTCCGAACCCCACAGCCTTGTCGGCCTGGGACGGATTTCTCACTTGGTCAACGTGATGCTGCTGCTGCTGTGCCTCCAGCACCTCATGAAGAAGGTCTCCTTGTGCTCCAGCTTGTCCGACAGCCCCGTGGAGGAGCTGAGAAGGGCAGGATGGGCTGGCTCCCTCCAGGCACCATCCCTCTCTGAGGGGGCAGCACCCCAGGCTGCCATGGAGGGTGCTGGCAGTGGGATGTGGAGCTTTTGCTGTGGCTCAGCCCCCAGGCCAGCGGGGTGGTTATTTTTGCCGGGTCCCACACACGGATATTTCATTCTTCCAACAGGAAAAACTCTTGGTCTAAAGCAGACTGAGGAACAGGAGAAGACGAGGGGTGCCCCTTGCCCACAGCTGACTCACCACCCTGGCAGGTGGTTCCACGCTTTGCTGGCCAGCTGGTGACTTGGAGGGGGCACCGTTTGGTGCCCGCCTCCCTCCATCCTCAGCATCAGCACAGATACATGGGGAGGTGCCAGCAGAGGCTACTGGCCGCACCTGAGCCCCTCAGCACTCCCCACAGCACCTGTGCTCCTCTGGATGGGGAATCAGGGGATGCTCTGGAGCCTGTGGGGCTGCTGGGCCACCCAAAAGGCACAGCTGAACCCAAAGTGCCAGGGAGAGCAGGGCAAGGGGTTGGAGACAGGCAGCAAAGCACCTTATGGAGGATCTGGGAGCACCTTTAACCACAGAGGCTTGGAATGCTCCAGAGAGCTGAGCATGCACGGGTTTTGGGACACCTGGGCAGAGCAAACCCTGACACTCAGCAGCACCACCTTCACCTTTTCAGGCTCCTGGGCTGTGCTCCCATCCCAGCTGGAGCCCATAACCCCCTGCGCATCATCCTTGGCTCCATGGATGCAGTGGCATCACCTGGGACCCCTGACACAGCCAGCCCCTGTGAGTGCTGAGCCAGCAGGGCTGGTGACACAAGGAGAAGTGGCCCAGCATCCTGGCAGGAGAGGGTGGGAAGCTGCCAGCGGTGCCTGCCAGTACCGAGGGTGGAAGAGAGGGAAAGGCCATGAAGTCTTGGGGCTCACCTGGAAAAACAGTGTATTTCCCCTCTGGGACAGAGCAAAAATGTACTGTGTGGCTGCTTCAGCTGTCTGGGGACATGGGGTATCATGGTCCCCTCATTTGCCATCTGGGACAAGGGACAGTCAGGAATTAACAGACAGAAAACGTACGTTTCCCTGTTGGAGAGGTAGGAGAGAGAAGAAAAGCCTGGAAGGAAAAGGCAGGGCTGAGCAGAGAGGGTCTTGGGGAAGGGTGTGGGGCACAGACATGGCAGATCCGTCCAGACAAGGGGGCAGTGAGAGATGGTGCTTGTCACACCGTAACTTATAAATTAATCTAAGGGAAAACCAAAGGATTATGCAAGCCAAATACTCTCTCTTCGGAAAAAAAAAAAACCAACCAAAAAAACAACCAAACAGAAAGCATGGAATCACTCAGAAAGTGCATCGCTCGTGGGGACCTTCTCTAAAAAAAAAGAAATTAAAAAAAAATTATGATGATGGTGATGAAAAATAATAATAGTAATGGTAGTAGTAAAAATAAAAATACAAATAAAAATAAAAAAGAAATAGTAATGAAGAACTCTTGCATACAACCCCCACCTTCCCTCCAAGCAGTTAAAAAGGTGTGGAAGGATGCAGAGGGAAGGATGGGTCTGGAATTGTCAGGGCGACCCAGGAGAAGAACAGTCGGAGCCCATCGGTACCAGAGCTGCACAGACATTTATTGAACACAAACAACGACAAACACAGCCGGCTCACAGAGCTTCCTGAGCTATCGTCCATGGGGGATTGCCAAAAGAGTGCTTTCAAAGGCCCCTGGGGGTGTGAATCCCATACAGCTGAGTTCTTCCCACTTCCAGGTGCTCGTTAGTTAAAAAAAACGAGCATTTGTGTGTATGTGTGTGTGTGTGTGAGATTCCCTTAGTTTAGCAGGAAAAAGGGCTTGTCTGGACCATGCCATGTTCCAAGAGAGAAGCCTGCGCTTGGTTTCCGCTTCCCAAATAACACGGGGTGAAAACTACGCCCTTACCCCAAGGGCAGGGGCATGAGGTGGCAAAGGTGAGCCAGGACAAGCAAGAGGGAGCACCAGAGGAAGGAGGGTGAGAGAAATTAAGTCATCTGAAGCAAGCACAGCTCTGGGTGGCATCACATATGTCCATGGGCTACAGAAAGTACCGCCAATGTCAACTCAAACGTGTAGGTAGCTACGCTAGACTGACACTAGAGACCCCGTCAGCTCCTGGAGTCTCGCCAGTGAGAGAAAAAACCAACACCCCCCTCCCTCGTCCCCAAAAAGCAGATGAAGAATTTACACCGTAACGCTGAAAACAAGGACCATAACCAAAGAGTTTGGGAGCAGCCTCGGGAGCACAGAGTAAAGAGCTCATAAAGAATCGTTCCGGTGTGTGCATATGCGCGCGTGTGTTTTTATATATATATATATTCGTTAGTAAAGAAAAGAGTATCTGTGGAGGCAAAGGGAAGACGGTAAATGTACAGGCAGTACAGGCTGGGTGGAGTGCCGGTGGCTGGAGAGGGTCGGGTGGTGCGGAGTGGAGGATGGTGGGTGGAAATTAGAGTGCGCCCATTCCAGTGACCTCAGACGTCAGCCTAGAATAGACAGGGGCAGAGAGAGGGGTGGGGGGGAGACAAAAAACAAGCGCTTAATCACCGGAGCAGAAAAGAAAACGAAGACCCTGCGGGGCAGCGCTCCTCTTGCCCACGCCCCGCATAGTCGGGTGGGCAGAGCATCACTGGGCGGCCTGGGGGTCCCCCGTGGAGGGCACGGGGGGCTGCTGGAGCACAGAGCCAGCGCAGTGGCTGGCTGCCTTCCCCTCTCCTCGCTGCGGCCAGGTGCTGGGTGCCCTTTACTGTCACCGTGTCGAGGCAGGGGTGTCACCCACCAGAGGTGCTGGCAGGAGTCATCCCAGAGCACGGCTTCTCTTCCAGCAGCATCCCTCCCACGGGGGACAGGCAGCTGTGCCAGCTCCCCTGGCTGCTTCGTTTTGCTCTGGTTTCGAAACTGTGGGAGAGGCTGAGCCCCATCCTGCCGCCCCAGCAGGTCACCTCCGCACAGGGGCAGCTCAGCCAGCCTTTCCCAGCAACGAAGAGCCGCTTCTTTTTCTTTTCTTTCTCTCTCCTGTCTCAGGGGGTGGGGGGGGGGGGGGGAATTGGCGAGGATCTGCGGGGAAGCGGCTCAGCCATGCCCGCGGGCGGGGGGCTGGCCCCGTCCCTCACCCGAGCGGGGGGAGAGGTGCCACGGGCATGGGCAGCGGGGGAGCGGGGCGGGATGGGATGGCGGGGGTCTACTGCGGGTCGGGGCTCAGGTGGGTTGGGTGCGGGGAGGAGAAAGCACATACAGACCTCACCGGTGCTGCCAGCCCACACCCCAGCAAGCGTCAGAGCCGCCGCCAGCAGCCCCCCGTCCTCGGGGCCCTGCCAGCGGCCTCCGTCCTGCGCGCGTCCGGGGCACCAGTCCTGCCCGGGCGGATGGGCCGGTTCGCGTGGCTCTGCCAGGCAGGTGCAAAGCTACCAGAAAGGTCCTGTATCCCCTTAAACTCGCTGTCCACGAGTCCACAGACACATGCAAACAGGCACGGCTCGCTGCCTGCACGGAGCGGGGGGTCCCCAACTCACCGCTCCAGCCTCCCCTGCCCGCTGCCCTCGCAGGCCGCTGCCGGGCCCCGGCCCCCACGGCACGGGCTGCGTCTCCCCCCAGCCGGCGGCAGCGCTGGGAACCCTTGGCCCCTGCGAGGTCCTGCAGTGCCAAGCTTTTCATGATGATAAGGAAGCAGTCAGGCCGTTCCCATGTCTTGGGTTTATTGGACCGATTGTTTTCACTGAATGGAGGAAAGCCTTTGGGAGGCCTGGAAGCTCGTGGAAGAGGCAGTGAGCGATGCTGGGATCCCAGCAAGCAGGTCCCAAGTGATGCCTCCCTGCCACGGGCTCAGCTCCGTTCCTGTCCCCGTCCCCTGCCTCGTCCACAGGCAAAGACGGCGGCCACTCTGCCCACTCGCGAGCAAAATCCTTGAGCGAGGCTGGCGGGAGGGCAGGGCCCGGCGTGACCTGCGCCCTCTCCGCCAGCAGCGCGGCGGCTCCCGCTCCCCAGCCAAAGCGCCAGCTGGGGGGACATGTCCTGCTGGCGACGTCTGGTCCCCGCTCAGAGGTCTCAGCAAGACACCGTCCATCCCAGCCGGCCTCGGGAAGCCCCTGCTGACCCCCGGGAGCGCGGGCTGCTCCCAGCGCGCCGGCGGGACGCGATGGGCCATGGCGGAGGTCGGCGGGGGGGTCTCACCTGGCGTTGATGAGGTACTGTGCAAGGCTGATGTTTGCAGGGGTTCCTGTGATGGTAATTTGGCGCTCCGATGACCCTTCCGTGGCGTTGGCGATTTTGATCTGCGCTCCCGACATCTGCCGAATTTCATTGATTTTGGTCCCTTGGCGTCCGATTATGCAGCCTATTAGCTAGGAAAGAAAGCACGGAGGGAACGTCTGAGAAGCGGCAGCTCTGGCAGTCACCGGCGGGACACGAGCACACCTGGGACAAGAGTGACCTTAATGCTCATGAAAATAGGAGAGGGACAGCCCGGGGTGAATCCCACCTGTGCGTGAGCACCGTCCTCCAAGGACACATCCAGAGACCTGCTCTGCTCTGCTCTGCTCCTTGGGGGGGGAAGAATCTCCATTATCTGCACAGGGTGCCCAGCATCTCAGAGGGCTTCAAGGAGAGCTCGTTTCAGAAATAATAATTTTCATGATTTAATAAATGGTCAGTGCTTTGCAAGTACTCATCCCCTTGGCAGTCACAGCAAACCCAAAGGTGGTTTGGACACGTTACTAGAAGGAAACAAGTCCACTGCCTTCCCTGGGGACAGGCCAGCCCCAGGAGCCCCCTCATCAGCTGGTGCAGTGACCCCATCCCATATTTCTTCTATCCCACTGGGACACCCTCAGTGCCTCTGCTACCCCCTCTAGCTCTTTGGTGCAATCCAGAGGCCTGCCCGCGGGCACAGGAGAGCCCCACACGGCTGTGGCACCCGCAGGAAAGGTGCACCCTACCCAAAAGCACTTCTTTCACACTCTTGTGAAAAAATCAGAGCCAGCTGGAGGCTTGAATTTCCTCAACTGTTCATCCCTTGAATTTCCTCGATAGTCCTCAGTGGCTTGAACTTCCTCAATGGTCTTTGCTCATTTGTGCATCTCCCTCAAAGCATCTCCAAAGCTTGGTAACACATACAGGGATATCCAGCTTGACCAACACAGGCATGAGGTGCTCTGCACGCCCTTCTTGGCCATCTGAGCTCTTTTCCAAGGGCATTTTACACATGGGATGTTCATCTTGGCAGCTGCTGGATTTCTGCCATGGTATAAGTGGAGACGATTACTCCTCCAAATATTCCCTGATCCTTTAGTCAGACCATGGGGCTGCCACAGTGGTTTATCCCACATGGCCCTGAATATACACTGGAAGGGTATCCACTGTCTCAGGATCTGTAGGGGGATGTTCAGCCCATCCTGGTCTTCACAGCACAGAAATAACTCCGAGATGCTTCAGCAAATGAAAATCTGCTGGGGAGACCTGAGGAACCAAACTGTTTAGGCAGATGCTCAGCTACACCCAAGCTGAACAGAGTTCAAGTTTCTCCTGACAGTCAGAGGAGCAGCAAGATGGGTATCATCAGATTTCCTTCAGCTGCAGCACACCTGCAAGCTACACCACTAAAACATGCCTGGTGACTCTAAAAGGAACCCAAACCTGTCCTCTGCTTCCCGAGAAGGTGGCAGTGGGTGTTTAAAAGCCTTTGAAACAACAGTGGGGAGAGCTAAGGAGGAGTTTTTCAAGATGCAGGTGATGATCTCTAACGCCTCCCAGGTCTGGTGAGAGCTGGGTCTCTGGCGAGTGAATGCTCTGAGTGCTCCTCAGTTCTCAGAGGTCTCCTGGCATCCTTTCCTCCCACGTGAGTCCTTTTGCAAGGGGTCTCTTTCTATTTCTGAAGATGCCTTCATTGCTACGGTCCTCCATGCTCAGCAGACATGGCTGTTGGAACCTCAGGAGCTCCCTGCAGCCTCCTGGAGAGGGATCGTTGCTGGATGAACAGTTGGAGCAGATCTGGGATCAGTCCCCACTGGCTCCTCTGCAGATCCCTCCTGTAGTGATGTGGCCCAGGGCAAAGCATCTCCAAGGGTTTCAGCCAGCAGGTGCTCAGAGGCTCTTGCACTGCCACGTCTCTCGGGTGGAGAGAGGTCTCGGCAGAGATGCCTGGCAGCTGCAGTTGGGATCGCTGCCCTTCCCTGGCACTGCCGGCTGCTGGTGAACAGCAGGAAGAGGTAGCAAGAGCTGCCAGACCCCATCCAGAGACTCCTGATGAGGATGGGCTGAAGGTGCTTGTCAGTGATGGAGATGGGAACAGAGACTGGATGTCATCCCCCCGCTTGCCCTCATCATGATTTGAGCACAGAGTGGGTCTTAATCCATTAGAACCAGTCCAGAAGCAAGTGAGGCACGTGGATCCAGGTTCTGGCTGTGTCGTGCTCTCCATCCCACCTCTTCCCCGCTGAGCATCCCTGCCCAGCATGGCTCCAGCCTCCTCCCAGCAAATATCCCAGTCCAACACCCACTTTACCACAAGGCTTCCATCTACCAGACCTCAAAGCTGCCTACCAGCAGCACTGAGACGCACCCTCTTTCAGACGCTCGTGTGACACTTTGTGGCATCAGAAATGTTATTTACTTACCTCCTCTTCCCCACCACCCCCTGCCCAGCCACTGCCCTTGAGCTGGAACATCATCTCAGACCCGCCACGGCCTGATTAAGCAGTTAAGAGTTTAATCAGGGCCGGCATGGGAGCTCTCTCCCTTTCCCAGTGCTGTCAGCTGGGCATGTTTCATGAGCACTGCGTTCACTTGGAAAGGGAAATGGAGCATTAAGGATTGTACCTAGGGAAGCCACCGACGGGGTAAAGTCCAACGGGCGCGTTGTGCTGCAGGTTGATCCCCAGTGGGCTGCACATGGATGAGGAACACGGGGAAGGGGCATCTCTAAATATGTTTAACAGAGCCAAGTGGCTGCAGCTTATATATAGATATATGTATGTATGTATATACATACATGTGTATACACACACGGGCATGCCAAGGAAGCACTTGGATTTACTTACATCATTGGGAATGGTGAGTTCATGAGTACTGGCCGGGGGACTGGCATCCAAACCTGGGCAGACGCAAGGGAACAAGGTTAGAGCTGGCACAGGTGATGCGACGGAGCTCCGCTGCTTTCCCACAACACTGCCAAGGCTGCGTCCTGCTCCGGGCTGGGAGGGGAAAGGGATCACACACTCCGGGACAAGGAGGAGGAAGACGGTTGCTACCTGACTCTGCTGGAGCTGGGTGTCACCTTCCCTGCATCCCACGGGTGCCTCGCTTCCCACCCTTCATCCTCCCACTGGGAATGGCTTCAGAAGAGGGTGCAAGGTTCCAGCATCGCCAAAGAGAGGTGGGTGAAACACCTTCCCACACAGCAGCAGAGAGCATGGGACACCCACCAGCCCCACAGGAATGCTGTCCATGCACCCTCCAGCCCTCTCTGGATGCAGCAGCACTGAGCTGCTGGGGTGTGACAGCAGCTCGGTGCCCCAAAACCGGTGTCCCCACGGGATCCGGCGGCACAAGTCCTCTGCAAGTTAGAGCCCCACGGACTCTCATGCTGAATTTAAGCCAGACTGCTAAGACATGCAACCTAGCTGGACCCAGGACCAGCTGTCCCTCTTATTCCCAAGGGAAAGCAAGATGAACAGTATGGAGATTCAGATCCTGCTTCCCTCCAAAATTACACAGCGAGGAGCGAAGGCAGCGGCGTGCATCCTCCCAGCCTCTCCTGTATCAGGGAGAGCTCTCTCCTCCATGGTGGGAATGGCTGGAGCCAGCAGGATACCCTGTGTGTGCAGCTCCAGAGGTAAGAGGACACCATGCCGTAGTGCTCCTAGGTCAAAGCCTGCCTCTCCCACGGTTTTCCATATTAAATCACCTCAGTGCTGAAGCAGGGACGTCCTATGTCAAATCTGCAAGAAAGAAGCTGTCTGGTGGCTGACAGGAATTTGCAGTAACTGGAAAAAAACCCCCTTGTCCTTATGATATAAACTACTGATGAAGGCTTGTAAGAGCAGAAGAGACTGCCAGATCTGTGTCCATGGAAAGAGGGTGGTTAAGGAGGTGCGGAATGAAGAAGCACAAGGAGACTGGAAGTGCAGGGCTCCTGCAAAACAAGGCAGCAGCAGTACCCAATTCCTCATGTATTTCCATGGAGGGCCTCAGCACAGAGGGAGAGGAGCTCCAGATATCTCTGATGTGCTCATGCATGATCTTAGGATGTTAGGAAATGAGGGTGGGGAGGCCCTGGTCCAGAGAAGCTGTGGCTGCCCCATCCCTGGAAATGCTCAGGGCCAGGATAGATGGGATTTAGAGCAACCTGGGATAGTGGAAGGTGTCCCTGCCCATGGCACGGGGTGGAACAAGAAGGGCTTTAAGGGCCCTTCCAAGGGAAACCATTCCATGATTCTGTGACTCTGTTATTCCTGTGCTTGCCTGAATGCAGCTTCCCAGACACACCTCTCTGACACCTGCCTGCAGGAGGTCTCCTCACCAGATTTTTCACTTGGGAGCACAGAGAGGAGAGGAAATGCAGGGAATGAGGATGCAGATCCTCCAGTAGGCAGCCCTCTGCTGTCCTTCACCCCTGCCAGGCGTACTAATGCCAAAACCTGCACAAAACAGGTACTACACCACAGGCAATGCTCAATGTCGGCTTTACAGCACACATGCACCTGCCCTGTCCTGTACACTGAGCCTCCTCACAGTCTGGGGCAAGGTGGACTGCACCTATCACAGACACGTCCCTCTGGTGAGGGTGGTCCTGTCCCTTGGCCATGTGTTACAAGGCCCAGCTCAGCAGCAGCCTGGGTATGGCAGAAAATGTCTTCTGAAGGGAGCAGAGCACCAGTGAGGGCTCTGAGCAGTGCTGAGGCATCCAGGGATCTTAGGGAATACAAGCTAAGCTCCTCAGACTCACAGGCAGCACCCTCCATCCCACACTCAGATGACATGGCTGCTGCTGAAAGCCCTTGGGGCACCTGGTGCCATGGTACCGCACCATCCCTGCATCACACAGCCTTTGAGGAATGGCCACATCCTTCTCCATGACCCGGAGACTGTTTATTTCAGCACTCCGGATCCTCCCTCTCCGATATGCACAAGCAGTCCTTGAGGCTGTAACGAGGGTGTCAGGGAAGGATTAATGCCTTGGGTGACTGCAAAGGGCAAAGGGGACATGCAGAAAACATGGCTGCACAGGTCGGTGTCATGAAATCTCTATTTCCGTTGTCCTGTGGGGTCTATTGACTTGGGCTATGCTTGCTTTCATAGTTAGGTGATGTCCCCAAACCTTTGAGGCATGCATGGGATGGCTGTGTGCCCCAGGTCTGGTTCATATTGCCCGTGAGCCTTCAGCTCTCGGGAGAACCCGTCTATGCAATGGTAGGAAACAAAAGACAAATCCGTTCTGCACGTACAGATGAATGTGGGACATCTGACAGCAAAATGTCTCCAAGGCTGCAGCCACGCTTTGGCTCCTCGGGGTCCTGTCCCACTAAAATTGCAACTCACCCTGAAGGGCTCAGAGATGGCTAGAGCTGCATGTCATGGCTGCTCCCACCGGCACTGTTCTGTTGTTTCTGAGTAAAGTTTATGCAAAATTAAATGCAGGAATAAGGGTGATGACTCTGGTATCTTCCCCGTTACGCAGACGGCATTGGGAGACACCTCACCACACCTGGGGGGCAGCACCAATCTCTGCTCTCTGTGCCCAGGGACAGCACCCGAGGGAACAGCAGGAAGCTGTGCCAGGGCAGGGTCAGGCTGGAGAGCAGGGAAAGGTTCTACCCCCGAGGGTGCTGGGCACTGCCCAGGCTCCCCAGGGAATGGGCATGGCCCCAAGGCTGATGGAGCCCAAGGAGCGTTTTGACAACGCGCTCAGGGATGCCCAGGGTGGGGTTGTTGGGGTGTCTGTGCAGGGCCAGGGGTTGGACTCCATGATCCTTGTGGGTCCCTTCCAGCTCAGGAGATTCTGTGGTTCTGTGGCAGTTAAACACAAACATCACAAACCCAGGCAATAAAGCCCAGGCACTTTTCCTTTGGCATGCTGCACCAAGGAGAACGGTGGTGCCCGATCTCTGCCTGCCCACCACGAAAACCTGCTGTCTTCTCCATGAATACCACAATTCCTCTCGGAGCACAACAACGGCACAGTCCTATTTACGGAATATATTTCCACCAAAGCCTGCTTACTTCCCTCTAGCTTTGTGTTTTACCTGATGACTGGCCCATCAGATTTTGAGCTTCTTCGGAGGAATGTAAGGGCAGCTTTTCTCCTGAAGAGCAAAGAAGAAACAGGTTTAATGCTTTTGCCTTCGAGGAGATAAGCAATGTCACTTCATCTAGGAAGCTCAAAATATGATGAACATACTGTCAGAAAAGTAACTTCCAAGCGGTACTTTAAGTATCTCCATCCCCTGTGCTCTTTCTGCTTCCCAGGTCAGCGGGAACATGCCAGCCTTGAGGACAAGGCTCGGGCCACGCCGGGGCCGGCTGTCCTCCCGTCAGCGCGGCCCCCTCCGGCCACGACTCCTTCCCACTACTGCGGGGGTGCCGTCCTGCCTGCCCAGCACCGCTCCCCGAGGCAGCAGCCCCGGCCGGCCCTGAGCCGCTCCGGCCGGGAAAGCGCGGATGTCCCGCCGGAATCCGGAGCGGCGCAGGGCAGGGGATGCTGCCTCCTCCGTGGAGGGAGGGAGGGAGGGAGGGACTGTGCTCACGGCTTCTGCTGGGAAAGCCCAGGCTGAGAGCTCGCCCTTGAGCACCATGACCCCCAAAACATCTGCCAAGCCTCTCGTTCACCTCTCCCCATGGATACTGTGACTTTTTACTCGCCCTGCTCATTTCCATTAAACAGCAAGAGTTTAGAAAGAGAGAGAAACTCTACAGGTAAGAGAAGGATATCTTGAAAGGGCGTGTGGGTACGTACCAGGGAAAGCGGGGGTGGTCTGTCCAAGGGGAGTAAAGGGGGTTTGCTGCATAGCCAACTGGTGGAGCTTGGTCAACTGCTGAGGGGTAGGAGGGACATTAGAGCTAAGAAGGTTATTGTCATAGAGTACAACAAGTCACACCGAAAAGCAAGAACAAAATTGTAACGG
The DNA here is from genome assembly GCF_009650955.1 of Corvus moneduloides. Classification (NCBI taxonomy): domain Eukaryota; kingdom Metazoa; phylum Chordata; class Aves; order Passeriformes; family Corvidae; genus Corvus; species Corvus moneduloides. Next base: position 167,013 of record NC_045482.1, read on the forward strand.
AAGGGGGGGGGAAAAAAAAGGAAAACAAACCAAAAAATAAATTATAAAAAAAAAACCAAAAACAAACCCAAAAAAACCAAACCAGGAAGCCATGGTGAGACATGGCAAAAACATTAGCAGAAAGGACTTGGCCTGGGTATAGTGCAATAAAGCCCAAATCTTTGGCAGAAGTGCTTGGTCAGGGTCTGAAGTACGATACCAGCGAGAAGCCCATTCTTAGTGTCAGTTCAACTCCTCTGCCTCGGTGCAGGGCCAGCTGGTGGGTGTCACAGCCAGCACCCGGAGACCCTCTTTGTGCCACCAGAGCCGCATTGTCACCGCTTGTCCCCCCAGCACACATTCTTGTGCTGTGCCTCCGACGGGAAGTGCCTCTGGGAGATGGCTAAACTGCGTTTCTAAATGCCAGCTCGTTAGGAATAGGGGGAATTATGGGCTTCAGCCATGACCAGTAGGTATTTCAGATCCTTGTATCCCTTGTTGTGCCAGGCAGGTTTTGCTGCCCGATCAGGAAGTGGTTTTATAGAGAGGTGTTTGTTTGTTCGTTTGTTTGTTTGGAATACATTTTGTGCTCGGTTTTACTGCTCCAAATTAAAAAAAAAAAAAAACAAAACAAACAAACCAAAAAACCAAAAAGACAGGAAAAGAAAAGAAAACAAACTAAACTGGGCTGAAGTCTGGCAGTGAGCAGGAGGGAGGCTCTTTATCACCTCCCACTTTCACAGGTGCTCAGAGAGCTGCCAGCATAGCATCACCCGCCAAACTCAAACTGCTTGTTTTTCCCATCATCCCTGGCAATGGGGAGGCAGGAGTTACAATTTCCATGTTTTGGGGGACAACAAGACTCAAACACCTCCTTGCTGCTGCAGCAGGGCTGGGGAGAGAGAGCAGGGAGGTCTGGCTGGCAGCGGTGAGGGGGAAATGCTGGGAAGAGCTGTCCCAAGGGGCTGTGCACACTGGGGGAGGCTGGAGGGAGGCAGCAGGAAGGGGTGGAACACCTGCAAATCCCTGGACAGGTACCCCTGGGATCCCTGTCCTGCCTGGAGAGGCATGAGGACATCCAGCCTCTGCTGGCTATGGGGAGAGGTCTCACCACTCCACAGAAAGAGGTACCTGCAAACCTCCGTGCTTATTTTGGCTGCATTTGGCTTATTTTAGCCGAAGGTGTGATACAATGGGTGCCTGCCACAACACAGCTGTCTCCAGATAACACTGGACATGCCACTGCTCCTGCAGGGAGCAGGGACTTCAGCATCCACTGCTTTTTAACTTCAGAACTATCCCGTTTTCTAGAGCTGCACCCCGTTTCTGGAATTCCTCGTGACACCTGGTCCCACTGGCAGGACTCCAGATGAAACCTCTTTGCCCCGCGGGCTCTGACCGTGCCCTGGGACAGAGGTCTTGCTTTGCCAGGTGGGGGAGACACCAAGATCCTTTCTAATACTGATCCAGTGTGGATAGTGGTATTTAGGCAGCCCCTGCAGTTAGAGCAATAAACAAGCCTAGGAGAGGAGAAGATGGCTGCACCCAGGTGTCACAGAAAAAGCTGCTACGTCCATCTCTTTCCACTCATCTTCCATGGTCAGGGGAGGGGATTGTCCCCCTCTGCTCTGGTGAGACTGTACCTGAGGTACTGCATCCAGCTCTGGGGTCTCCAGCACAGGAAGGACATGGATCTGTTGGAGCGAGTCCAGAGGAGGTCACGGAGATGCTCCAAGGGCCTGAAGGGCTCCAAGAGAGCTGGAGAGGGACTTGGGAAAAGGGCCCGGAGTGACAGGACAAGGGGGAATGGTTTCACACTGACAGAGGGCAGGGATCGATGGGATTTCGGGGAGAAATTCTTCCCTCTGAGGCCCTGGCAGAGGTTGCCCAGAGAATCTGTGGCCGTCCCATGCCTGGAAGTGTCCAAGGCCAGGCTGGACAGAGCTTGGAACAGCCTGGGAGTGAGATGAGTTTTAAGGGCCCTTCCAACCCAACCCATTCCGTGATTCTATGGTCCCATGGCTTTCGGGAAGGCAGGCAGCTACATGTCACATCCCAAACAGCCTACAAACACCCAGGCACTGCTGAAGCCCCTCATAAGCCAAAGCTTCCCTGTCCTGGGGCATTTTTTCAGGGGAGTAAATCAAGGCAGGAACACACGCTGGGCATTCTAAAGTCTGCCTGCTTTGCAAAAGGCAGCCACTAAACACAGACACCTAAAATGTGTTTTAAAAGCCCCAAAACCACATTCTAGACTGGATTCTGCACTGAACACTGTTTAAAATGACCAGTCACTGAGAGAACACCCTGAGAGTAAGGATGAAGTGATTGGCCCCTGAACCAACAACTTTTCTCAGGAAATCTGCTGGGAGTGGGGCAGAGAGCAGCCAGCAAATGTATTTTAATCCTGACAATCAGAGGATTACAGGAACAAGGAAAACACTAAGCTGTTGGCACCATTTGCAAAGAAAAACTGGGGTAAAGGCTGCATTGATCTACCCTAAATACACAGGTTATTTAGTTATATTCTGCTTATGGAGCAAAAGCAAGGAGTACATAATTAGGACTATTTCTTATATCAACCATCACAGCAGGCTGTTCAGAGTACACACATACTGGTGTCACATGGGAAGACAAAGCCTGGATTCCTCTAATTCCAGTGAAACCCCTTCTCCTAGAAAATCCAGCCTACAGCTCCCAAATGTTCCCATGTGGAGCAGGCATTTGTGGTGTCAGCCTTGCCACCTTCTCAACCATGGAAAAAGTAATTCCATTCTTTAGTACCCAGTACACCCACTGGGAAGGGGAATGCTGAGCTGCATCAACCCCTTCCCATGGCTGGGATGGCTGGAGAAGGCTTTCCACCCACTGCCACATCCTCAGCCCTACTGCAGACCCCTGACTCGCAGCAGGAGGGACCCTCCACGATGGGACTCGATGGGTATTTTGTCCCCCTGGAAACACATTTAGAAAGGCCCTGCTTTTTCCAAGAGCCGTGAGCACCTCAGAAGCTGAGCAGCTGGCATCGCAGTGCTTCTCTGCTTTCCACAAAGAAATCCTTTAAACAGGCTGATTTTCTACTTCCCTTGGTAATTTCAGGCGCACACATTCCTGCTGATGATCCCTACACGTCCCCCCTTATCCCCCACAGGCACGGGAGCCCAGGGGATCCCAGTGCCAGCCAACCCCAGCCAGAGCAGCTGAGAGCAGCTCCTGTCTGCACCAAGGAGCGCGAGGTGAAGTGGGGGCTGTCCCCACGTCCCCGCCATGGGTGACAGCCACCCGCAGCAGTGGGACAGCCACCAAAACCAGGGTGACCGTGTCGGTCAGGGGGCGCTCAGCACGGTGAGATCCAGCAGCACACACCTTCCCCATCCCTCTGGGAGACACGGGATGGGGGGGCTTGCTCAATTTCCAAGTCACCCAAAAGAGCACCCCCTCAGAAAGGCATGTCCCTGCCCAGGCTTCAAGCACAAAACCCCCGGAGCTCTGGCTTCTTCCCACCCCACCAAGGCACTCAGCAGCTAAATATGCCCTTGGCTTACCAGCATTTTAAGGACAAGGGGAAAATAGAGGGGAAAGTATTACTTTTTCTTTTTTTTTTTCCTTGTTTTGATCATTTTGAGGCACAAAATGCATAGAGTATGGTTTCTCTCAGAACAAAGGGATAGCACTGAACAATGCAAACAATTTAGCATCAGGCCAAGTCCTCAGAAGTAATAAAGTTTAGTGCTAACAGGTCAAAAGGCTACTCGAGGTATTACAGATACTACACACGGCCAGTTACTTTGAAAATATGCTATTAATATTATTGGCTAATATTAATATTATGTGAATTAACAGTAGCATGCAGGTGACAGAAAAGGGTATAAGAAAAATTAGGGTAAAACTCACATCCGGGTGTGGAATAGCGTATTGTCCCTGAATTGTATAGGCCTGTAAAGGAAAAACAAAGATGTCACCAGTGCTGGCTGGACATGGGGAGAGGACTCCATCCCTCTGCCAGAACCCCTCTGTGCCACACTAAATTCCCTGGGGCAGCAAATCCTTGGGGCAGGAGGGAGATGTTCCACCTCCCATCCAACCTAGAGCATGCTGAGCTACCTGACTTCAAGGGCTCGGGCTCAGTTTGGCTTTTTCAGAAGGAAAGAAAGAGCTCTTTATAGGTGCCAGCATTGCATGGAGAGGGAATATCAGGCTGTGGCTGGTCTTTCCTGTACAAAAACCAAGGATCAGTGGCAGAAGGGTTGGAAGTGGGTGATCTTTAGTGTCCCTTCCAACCCAAACCCTCCTGCGATCCTCTGACAGCCAGAACTGCCCGTGTGGCAGGTGCACAGTGCCATCACCGCTGCCCTTCACACCCAAGCGTGATCCCAAAAAGCCAGCCAGCGCTGTGAGCTGAGGTGCACAATTCCCAGTGGATGCTTTACATCCACCCAGTATATTCCAGTGCTCTGCTGGGGCATTGGAAAGGCATCGAGGCAAGGGCTGCCTGCACTGCGATGCCTTTCACCAGCTGTATTTGATAAATCCATGCAATATCTGCCAGGTAAATGGGTCTGGGTGTTTTTCCCATCCTTTGTAGTAATCCTTTCTCTTTTTGCTTGTAAATGACCCCAAAATAAGCACCAATGTGGGTGAAGAGCCAGACACTAGAGAGCCCAATATTTAGGACTTAACCAGCTAGCAAAATGTATCTCACTGGTTGACACAGTATTCAGATGATTCTGAAAGAAATGGCAAAAGAGATGGAGAACACTTTGAAAAGGGAGAGTAAAGAATGCCAAGAAAAACGAAAGGAAAAAACCTTGGAACGTCCTGCAAATTTGCCATGTCGTTTGCAGAGCAAAGCGCTTCGTGTGAACGAAACCCCCGAAATCACCGAGGAGGAAAAGGGAAAATGGCTGTCCCAGTGCCCACCAGCATCCCAGCACAACGGGGACACGACAGAGGCTGAAGAGCTGCCCGTCCTGGTGGTTTAATTTGGCCATTGCTTTTTGATTAGAAAAACTGAATCGAAAAAGGTAATTAAGGGCAGGAAGGTGTCTTGGACAGATGCAACTCAACTCTGACCTTGCCCATGGAGGGCTGGTCCCTTTGGCAGCTGCCACTGGCCGCTACATCCCTCAGCCTGCTGAGCTCCTGGAGGCTCATCCCACCCCAAACACCTGTCACCACTGTCACCAGCTGTCCCCTGTCCACCCGCCCCGTGCCACCCCTCGGGCAGAACCAAAGGGCTCCCAGCCTTGGGAAGAGCTCTCCCTTCAGAGACAGTTGCTTCTTCCCGTGACATTACTTCTGTCCAAGACACCAACCATTCGCCAGCAGGAGCATTGCTGCCTCCATCTCACTCTCCCTTTTGAAAAGATCAGTTCACCAGGCAGCTGGACTCAAAGCTCTTTTCCAGAACGGCTGCTCAGATGGAGTGATGGAGTGACACACTCCTGATCCTGGCAATGACTAATTCAGCCTGAAATAGCCTGTGCTCTGGGCTTTGCTCCTGTTCTTAGTTTGTCCTTCTATTTATTATGGTTGGAGAGAAATGAAATAGCTCTGGGTGGCATAAGCTGTGGTTCTGTGGTGCTGGCCCTACCTAGCTGCTGGAGCTCTTGGGAAGGTACACCCCCCGTTGGATGTGATGGACATGGTGGCATCTACAGGCAGGTGAGGCCAGGAGATGTGGTGGAGAAAGCAACGGTGCAAGTTCCCTCTTTAGAAGCAGCCATGTGTTCAGTTGCTCTTGTTCCTGCTGGTTTTCGTTTGCAGAATAACCTCCAGCTCATCCGTGTGATGGTTATCCCACAAAGGAAAAGCCACCCCAAGGCTCGCTGCTGGAAATAGCACGTGGTGTCTGCAAGGCTGCAGTGTCACTGGGGTGACAACGCCGGCTCTGCCGCAGGGGCAAGCAGCACCCCAAACCAGCCGAGCACCAGGGATGGGGACACGGCTCTTCCTGGGGGGATTCCCTGAGCAGAGGCTCAGCACAGCCTGGGAGTAGCTGCGACAAACCCTTCCTACCTCGGATCAATTACAGCTACACAAAGGTACTTTTAATTGGGCTGGAGATGCCAGAGAGCAGTGACAGCCTCTTGTCCAACAGTGCTTTTCTAATCCTCTCCTTCTCACCCACTGACAAATACTGAACTCGGGTCTAATTCCAGCCTCTCCTTTGTGCAACACTCTGACACGGAGCTGACACCCTGTCTGGCCCTTCCCTTCCCCTTCTCCTCATCCTCCAGCATCCATCACAGGAGCTAAGCCAAGAGCTTACAGCCCAGCTGCCGTGGCACACAATGGATGGGATGACACCATGCAAGTCAGAAGGCAAGAAACCTGAGTGCACTAACGGGCAGCGGCTGGTGCTGCAGTAAAAGGCTGAGGTTGGCAGTGGAGGCTGCAAGCGGGTCGGCTCTTACCTGACCACCTGCAAAAATGACAGGGGTGGAGGCGGGCTTTGGGCGGTAGGGAATGGTGGCACCTTTTGGTGGGGACTAGGAAAAGGGATAAGGAGAGGGAGAGAGAACATTAGAACAGCTTTCCTGAAACGGCGGCAAAAAGAGCGTTAGAGAGCACCTAACGGAGCACGGCCCCCGGGGCCGCCACCAGCAACACCCGCACCAGGCAACACCGCGTTTCTGGACAGGAGCACACGGGGGGAAGAGGTGTTCCACGGGCAACAGGGACAACCTGGGGCACGGGAGATCCCCTGCCACGGCACGGGCCCCTCAACGGCTTCCTGGAGCTTCGCTGCCTCCCTCAGCTTCGCTCTGCTCTGTGCAAACCGCATCACCTGGTCTAGGCTCCGGGAACCCTCCTCAGAGCGCCCCGAGGAGAGCCTCGAGCAGCAAGATGGGGGGTACAGCCCATCTGAGCGACCTGGCACCATGCTCAAGCTCTTTGGCTGCCCTCATCTTCCTCACTGCCGGAACAGGGCCACCTTCAGGCCTTGGTGCGGTCCATTGCCGTCCGAGCTGGGACGTGGGTGCTGCGAGGCACCTGTGGTCAGGTGAGAGGTGTCCCTGCACATGGCAGGGCGTTGGAACTAGATGGCCTTTAAGGTCCCTTCTAACCCACACCATTCCGTGGTTCTGTGGCCTCACTCCTCTCTGTCAAGTCCCTGGGAAGGTCTGAGCAGAGCTGCAGCGAGTCAGCCGCTGGTGTGATGCACAGGAGCTGCTCACCCAGATTCTCCCTCCTGGTTTTCTCCTGAACACAACTTGCAGCCCACAGGAAACCACATGGAGGTTTTTAGGGATCATGAGAGATTTCAGCTCTCCTCCTGCTTCTACCCAGAATTAAACAACTCAGTGATGGCTATATAAGGACAGGCAACAGAAATGACACTATCTCATGGAAAATTCTTCTTTTCTTTCCTGTATGTTCTTTAGATGTCTACTTGTAGGCCAGCAGCATTATCTAAATCCTCCTGCTAAGCACCTGTCTGTGGGAAAGCTGATCAAAGCACATCTCCAACATCCCAAATGTACTTGTTCTTTTTATTGCATTACAAATCCTGGAGGGGACGAGCCAGGATTATCTGTTTTAAGACTGAAAGGTGATATGGAACATCTCTGTGAGCCGTTAAAGTCAGGGAACATTCCAAATTTCAGACTGCAATATGACTCGTGGGTTGGTCTCTTTCCCACTGCTGAGCTGTGCACAGGAGCAGCACATCTTGCTTTCTGAGAAAGACTTCTTAACACATCTGTCAAGCATCCCCTCAGGCTCATCTCTGCTGCAGTCCATGACCTGGGGTCATCGGGTGCCTAAAATTCCTCTGGCAGTAGCGCAGCTCCCTGAGCATCACAGCCAGCAGGGATGGCTAATGTGGCTCCCGGCTATCCCTCCTGAGATGTGCTGCTGCCAAGCTGAACACGCTTTCAATTTGGCTTTGCTTCACCTTCACCAAGCCTTGCCATACCCATCCGAAGCCTTTCCAGTGGGAAACGTGCTCCTCCCTGCCACGAAAGGGCCGTGCAGCCAGGAAGAGGAGCCTGACATTGGTCCCTGCTTTGTCTGTCTCTGGGATGCACCAGCAGTGGAACGTGTCACCATCCTGTGTCCCAGGGGCTTTCCTCCTGAAGCTTCTCCCATCTGAGGTGGCAGGTGTGGATGTGAGGCATGTGGCTGAGGTCATCTCCAGCCATTGGTACAGCAGCATCTCTCCATGGCAGAGATCTTCAAGCTCTGCTTGTCAGCATTTGTCCCAGAAAATGGCACCTTGGACACGTATCCATGTGCCCTACAGTCCCTGCCCTCCACTAGCCTTCCTCACTACCATTCCCACTGTGCCTCACTGGAACACAGCTCTGTGCTCACAGTTCCAGCTCCTCCAGTGCAGGGGATGCTCTAGCCTCCCCCTCCTCCTGGCTGGTGGTCCTCGTGGGGCACTGTGACCCCTCTGCAGAGGAGACCAGGTGCTTGGAGCAGCGGCTGCAGCCCCCATCTCCTTCCCACGGCACCCTGGGTGCTGCTGGGACACCAGGCCAGGCTGTCCCAGCCTGCTGGCACCCCTCTGTCCTGAAGCCACCCCCTGCTCTGACACAAACCACCTCCTTTGGGGCACCCGACCAGACAGGCTTCCAGTGTGGGACTCTAGGAACAACGGACAATGGCGGGGAAAAGACACAGGGTGCGTTTCCAACGGAGGTACCAGGAAATGAGAGTGGTCCGACAACGCGTGGTGAAGGGGACGAGAGAGACACACTCCACAGCTCCCAGCGCTCTCGTGGGGCCAGCTGGGATTTTTTTCCGTATGTACTTTACCCCCTTTGTTACAGACTGTACCTCCAGCATCACCACACAGATCTGTTTGACACACTGGATAATTGCGTCGGGTGTCCCCGAGATTGTCACCGCCCGCTCCGTGGAGTTGGGCAGCATGTCCCCCGCCACTTGGACCTGAGCACCTGTGGACTGGAGACAGAAAGAGAGAGGAAGGAGAAATCCCACAGCTGAACACCTTCACCCGGAGCCCGGCACGTGGCATTCCAAGGGATGCTGCTCCCGCGTCAGCCACACCATCCCGGGAAGCAAAGTGGTGCACGGTGCAGCACAGGGGTCCCCTTCTCCAAGGCAGCTCCCCCTTGGGCGCGGATCAGCTCCGAGGAGCTGCGCTGAAGTGCGGTGGTGAAATGAAAGCTGCCTTACCTCTCGGATCTCCTTGATCTTGGAGCCCCCCTTGCCGATCAGGGAGCCGCACTGACTCGCGGGCACCACCAGCCGCAGTGTCACCGGAGGTTTGCTCGTAGCGGTGCTGTTGCTCATGGAGTTGGTTATGTCCTTGGGAAGGGAAAGGGCAGCACATCAGCCCTGGGTGCCCACCCAGAGCCACCCCCAGTCCCCAGGCGCCACATCCACACATGCTGTGGCCAGGTGACTGAAGTGGTCCCTTCGGAACACTTCCAGGCATGCTGACCACCACTGCCCTGGGCAGCCTGTTCCAAGGCCTGACCAAGCTTTCAGTGAAGAAATTTTCCCTAATATCCAACCTAAACCTGAGGTCATTTCCTCTGGTCCTGTCACTTGTTACCTGGGAGAAGAGACTGACCCCTAACTGGCTACACCCTCCTTCCAAGTAGTTGCAGAGAGTGAGAAGGTGCCCCCCGAGGCTCCTTTTCTCCAGGCTGAGCCCCCCAGCTCTCTCAGCCGCTCCCTGTCAGACTTGTGCCCCAGACCTGCCCTATTTAGAGATGTCTGGAAGGTTCTGTGCTGAGGCCATGTCCCAGTTAAGGAAATCCAACCAGGCACTGCTGGCCCCAGCCGTGGGCTGGCTCACATTTCTCACCTCCTCAAATTTGTAGGCGATCATGGCAAAAGCCTTGAAGATGGCATCGGTGGGGCCAGTGATGGTCACAATCCGCTCAGGGCAGTTCCCCTCTGAGATGTTGATCCTTGCCCCACTCTGGAAAGAGAAGAGGAGTCCTGGAATAGCCACAGCCAAGCAACCAGGTCGGGTCCTCTCTCAGCCTGATACCTGTGCCAGCCTCACAGCATTCCATCTAACCTTCCAAACTCCCACCCCTCCTCTGGAGTGACTCCAGCCCTGCCTTATCCCAACCCTCAGAAAGGGTTTCCGATGTTGTACTTCAAAGGAAACCCATGGGATCGTGGCAAGACCAGCTCATGGGGTCATTGCCTGTGAAGAGTTTTCCTCTGACTGCCCTGACAACTCCCTGGGAGCTGCAGGCACAAAGACCCTGGACAAACTGAAAGCATCTTACAGGTGACTTAATTTCAATGTTTCATAAAGAGCAAATACTTGACTCTGGAAAACGTAACAGGAGTTTGAGTGTGAAGGGAGAAAACTGGTCCATGGAGCTCTGGGGACAGCTGGCTTGCTTGTCCTGACCCTGGGAATTACTGCACATATCACACAGGGCAATGTGCAACTCTGGCCACTCTGCACTCCCTCCCTCCTGCAAATCACCCACAGAGCAGGCTGCTCACCTCCTCACGCATCTTCTTCACCGTCTCTCCTTTCTGAAACAGGAGGGAAAACCAAGCCATTACTGAAAATTCAAGACTTCCACCTTTAAAACAACCCTACCGAACATGTATCTCCCTAATACATGGCAACGTGTAGCCAAAAACATGGGAGCTGTGATGCCTGGCCCTGCATCCCAGTTGAAGAGCTGAGCATGTAAATCATCAAATATTTACATATGAATTCACAACTGTGAATCTTCTCAGAGCTGGAAAGGCTGATGGAAAAATAAGGCACAAGCCTACAGGGAAAATGTGTTCATGCTGCAAATCTTTTCCACCATAAACCTTTCTTTTAAAATCACCCACAAAACCCCTAATCCTGTATAGCCAGGACTTTCCAAACCACTGTGGAAACACCAGAGCCCCTCAGGAAGCTTTTCTGTACAAGGCAAATAAATGGAGCCCTCTGGCCTCAGAGACGGGGGCTACAGAATTACTTAAAACATCATTTAAATGGATCTGTGTGACATTTTTACTATCTTTTAATGAAGCTATTTGATTAAAACACCAGAGCAACATGACTGTATACTCCCAGCCATCACCCAGAGAAGCAGCTGGGAACAGTTTGGTGCTTGGTGGGGTTTTTAGGGGAATGGTCTTTGACCCCTCTGTGGGTCTCTCCTAATTTCTGGCTCACAAATGCAGCAACTAGCTCAGTGTCAACACTCAGGCACCCCAAACTTTTCAGGACATCACAGGGAAGAGGTGACTAAGGCATCTACCACACCACAGGTGCAGGCAACAGCATCAAAGGTACATTAAAAGGCATCCTTACCTTCCCAATGATGCTTCCAACTTCCTACACAGAGAAAAAGCCAGAAACAGAGAAGCTGACATTAGAAAACGTGATGAGAATCCAGCCCAACCCCATAATGAAGTAAAGACCTGATGGACACAGTCCCCAGCAGAAGGACAGGGCTGAGGGGCAGGAACGAGAGGGAGCAGGAGCACCGTGCCACCCTCCCCACGGGCTGTTCCTGGGGCTGGGACGCTGTGTGTGGGGCTGGCCAGGTCAGAGAGGGGTCTGTGAGGCCAGCCCCTCGGTGGGAGCCCCTTACCTTGCCGTGCATCAGCAGCCGGATGGTGAGGGTGACGTTCAGGCCGCCTTCGGAGACCTTGGACTCCATTTCCTACCGGGGGACGGGAGACGTGCGTTAGCTGGGAGAGCAGCCCCGGCACAGGCAGCACCACGGCCGGATCACCTGGGGACACAGCGGGGAACGGTGGCTCTCAGAACAGGCTCCTCGCGGTGGGACAGACCCTACAGAGCAGCAGGGCACGGCCAAAAAGCAGCTCTGGAGCAGGGCATCGCATGAGCAGCCGGGCCAAGGGCCAGCAGCTGCAGTGGGGCTTTAAAAGACCCACAGCACCTATCTAGCAAACCAAAGTTCACCATTTCCAGCATAAATGGGCACGCAGAAAACCACAAGGCACTTTTTCAGTGACCAGGAATTATCTGTCTGACCCCAGGAGCACTGACTGGGAAGAGCTGGCATCCTGGTTGCCACACATCCTGACCTGAGAGCTCCCCAGCTGGGCAGAGTGAGGACCACGCCACTTCCAGCCATTCATGTCACACATATCTAACAAAACCACGTTGTTTTCTCTTCCCATTCTCTCTCTTTCCTCCTCTGCCCTCTAGAGGGGCCACCGATGTTTTGAAGGCAAGAGGGGGGAAAGAAATAAAAACCACAGAATGGCAACAAATCCTTCATTTTTCATTCCTGGTGCCTCCTTAGGAAGGTCTCTGCACGAGGACGGGGCATATGAAATGTCCCTGCAGCCCAGTGCTTGGGGAGAGCAGCCCCGTCCCAGAGGGAGGTGCCAGCATCCCTCTACGTGCAGCGCTGAGGGACACGCGGCGATCCTCCCGCATGTTATTTAATCCCTCAGCCTGTATCAGACAGGAGATTTTTCATCCTGCTCACAAGCATCTGGCACTTCCCTCTGCTCAGACAGGGACTTACGTGAGCAAAAAAAGCGGGAGATAAACAAGTTCTCAAGTGCTGCTTTAACGCAAGTCGGGATAAATAAACAGCAGCAATGCACAGACCGTGGCTGGGAGATGGGCTTGATGCAAAACCTCTTCCCAGAGGTTATTATGAAACCCAAAATGGATAAACCCACGTGGTTTGCAGGGAGATAGAACTCCCTGAAGCTAAAGGACACAGGCTCACTGGGAATGAGGTTGCTTATGACCTATGTGCAAACGCGGGGCTCGAGGCTGCTGGATATCACGCATGGAAAAAAAGGATGGAGTCCTCACAAGAAGGATAAGAAATGGAATGTGTTGAACGCCAGAACAGGTTCACTGGCACAGGCTGCCCAGAGAGGTTGTGGACTCCCCATCTCTGGCAGTGTCCAAGGCCAGGTTGGACGGGGCTTGGAACAATCTGGGACAGTGGAAGGTGTCCCTGCCCAGGGCAGGGGGTGGAATGGGATGGGCTTTGTGGTCCCTTCCAGCCAAACCATGCTGTTGTTCTCTGGTTCTATGTCAAGCCAAAAGGTGCTTTTAAGGGTGGGGAGGAGGAGAATATTTCTGAGGAAGAAGGCGATGGCATTGGAGACCAAAGTAACGGGAATGAGCTGAGAGACCGTAACAGAACAGGCAAGATCAGGAATTTTCAAGACTGAGCCCACTGTGAAGGTGAACAGTGAAGGAAAAGAGTAACTGGCTGTGCTGGTTAAGCCCAGGCTGACTCCTGTGCATGGAAGGCAATGCCAAAAAGGTTCAACAAGCTGATGTGTGGAGGTCAGTATTTCCAGTGCTCACGATATGCCAGGAGACAAACTGCTGCACCGGAGACATTACAGGATCACGGAATGGTTTGGGTGGGAAGGGAACCTAAGATATCTCATTCCCACCCCTGCCATGGGCAGGGACACCTCCCACTGTCCCAGGCTGCTCCAATCCTCAATGTCCAACCTGGCCAGGGACACTTCTAGGGATCCAGGCGCAGCCACAGCTGCTCTGGGCACCCTGTGCCAGGGCCTGCCCACCCTCACAGGGGAGAATTTCTTCCTAAAATCTCACCTAATCCTCCCCTCTTTCAGTCTAAAGCCATTCCCCCATGTCCTGTGGCAGGAGCCATCCCCAGCTCCACGTCCCTCGCAGGAGGAACCCTGCATCAGGCCGTTATGTAAATGCTTCCAATTGATTGAAAAAGTGGGTCATGTGTTAGCCAAATGCTCCTGGCTTTAAGATTTATCAGCATTATTAAATTAAACACGCTTCATGCTCCAGTGAGCAGGAAAGCTACATTGGCCTTTTCTTAATCATACTAGTGAAAGGTAAGTGTTTTATGGGGGGCTCAAGAGCTCAGTGGAAGGGATGGCAACAATAGAGCCGAAGCATTTACTCTGGGCACAGGCCTCCCCCCACAGCCCTCATTCTTCATGGACAAAGGGCTGGGAAAAATTATCCCCCAAAACGCCATGTTGAGCATTTCAGAGCATTCCCTGCCTGGAGAGAAGGACCCATCTCGGACCCTTCCTCTCCACCATCGTGTTCTGCCTTGTTCACCGCAGCTTTGAAATGGCCCCTTTGTCCACCCACTCGAAAGCCCTGAGGACACCATTACATCCAGCCCAACAGACAGCGCAGATCCAGAGCCCAGCTCCAGCCCAGTGCGAAGCAGGTGCAGCCCTGGAGAGGTCAAAGACACGGAATTAGGGGACAGAAGTGTCAAGCTTGGCCCCAAAAGGGAAGCTGCACAGCGAGCCAAGCCAGGCTCTGCCAAGCATCACACCTGGGCAACCACAGGTGGAGGACTGGAGCACCCTCCTTTCACACATGGGGAGCAGCCAGAAGTTTTTGCACCACAGTGAGGGGAGATCTGCCCCAAAACTGGACAACGCTTCCACGATAATTAGGCCTTATAACTGCAAGAGTGCCTGGGGGAGACATCACCAGTTCTCAGTGCAATCTGGGAAATTTCCTTGATCTATCAGGAATCCCGTGTCTGAAAAAGCAGCTCAGGCACCAGTGACCAAGGAATAGGAAGGCAAATGAAAACCCAGAACTGGAGGAAGACAAACGTACACACTCCAATTTTTCTCCTTTCCCATTTTTTAGAGGTTGGAGCAACTGCATCAGCTGGCGCTCTTGTGTTTATGCTTGCTGATACCTCACAAATACTGACACATCCCTAAAATTCGAGCCATTCCCTTCCAATTAGGGGAAACCTGAACACTGTGTATTAAATTAATTTAATAACACGACTGTCTCCCACACAGGAGATGGCACATGAAACAGAACAGGAGGAGGGAACTGGAGCTCTGGGCTGGATGTTGGTCTCCAGCCTAGCTTCCGTGCAGGAGCTGGAAAAGCGGATACTGGGATCCACGGAATCATGCCTCTGATACCCTATCAGGGATGCTATCCCTGATGGCAGGGGGCTCAGCTGAGCTCAAGCAGAGCCCAAATCCCTGCAGGGGCTGGGGGACATGGCTGGCTCTGTGCTTGGTGAAGCCAGCCCTTGTCCTCCTCCTCTTCCTCCTGCCGTGCACTCCTGGGGCTCACTGGGTGCACGAGCTCCATGTGAGCAAAGCCTTTGCTTCCTAGAGTTATTTTTTGGGGGGTGTTGCAATGTTTTGTTCAAGCTGTCCAAAAACAAGCAGAGGGGACAACTCTGTGCAAAAAAGATGCCCCAGCAGCACAACTCACCCCCTCCCTGAAAGGTTTGGGTGGGAAGTTCACAGGCACCACCGAGCAAACGCAAAGGAGAAAGTCTCCATCTCCCCCCTCACCCATCACAGGGCCTCCAGAAAACCCCACTTTCTTGCAGGCGTATCACAGAATCACAAAATTATTTGGGTGGGAAGGGACCTCAAAGCCCATCCAGTGCCACCCCTGCCATGGGCAGGAACACCTTCCACTATCTCAGGCTGCTCCAAGCCCCAATGTCCAACCTGGCCTGGGACACTTCCAGGGATCCAGGAGCAGCCACAGCTTCTCCTGGTCAGTGCAGGCTGATAAAATCCAACACTTCAGAGCCCTGCTGGCCAAGAGCCCTCGATGACCTGTGCAGGTAAAGAGCAGGGTGGGCAGGGCCCTGATCTGTGCAGTCCCTGCTGTGCCACCTTCCCCACGGACCACCCCCAAGACCCCACCCTGGAGCATCTCTGTTGCTCACTGGTAATGCCACCCTGGAAAACACCCACCACACTTCCCAGGCTCCCTGGTGTTCCAGGAGCCCCACCAGCACAGGTGTTAAAGACAGCCACGAACCCTCAGCATCCTCCAGCACACTGCGACATCCCACAGCCAGGATGTCCAGTGGTGGTGGCAGAATTCAGTGCTGGGAATTAACATCTGGGACAGAACGTCCACCACCCAAGACAGCATCTTCCCCTGAGAGGGAGGAAATGTTTAAACACCTCTGACCTCTCAGTGTCGTCTTCACAAAACTCAGACCATGGATTTCTGACCCTTGGAAAATGATGGATGTGTTAAAAGAAGAGAAAAGCCAGAGAGGCCAGGAAAGAGGATGTTTTTCTGACATTTTAGGCTTTCTAGCCTGTTTTCTCGAGGAGGGCTGCCCGTCCACCTGCGTAAGCAGGAGCTTTCTCCCCACTCATCTCCTGCTGACTTGATCCTGCCATTAAGACCTAATCCGGCGATTTCCAGTGCGGTGTTTTAGCGGCTGGGAAGCTCGGCAATGCAGCCAGCTCAGGATTAGGACAACGGCACAGTCTGGCCAGGCCAGGACGGGGGTGGAAGGAGGAAAAAACAGGCAGAACCCCAGACCCAAGCATTCCCTTAAACAACATGGAAGTGCATGTCTTCGGCTGTTGGGAGATGAAGCTGTGGGAGGGCAGAAGCAGCATCTGCACGAGTGCAACCAAATGCCATTTGGGAACAAAGCTGCAATTCCAGCTGCTGCCATTTTCCACAGCTGTAGTAATTTTGGTTGACCTTTCCTCCTCTCTACTCTCCAGCTTCAGTGGGAATATTTTAGATATCTCTGATCAAAAATGACGCCCCGTGCCCTCCTGGTATGTCAGGCAGCAGGATATTCCTGCCTCTCCCCTGCCTGTGATCTTTCCAAGCATCACAGGACACAAATGTCCTGCTCTGGTCCTCACAGCAGGCATCTCTGGAGGCTTCTTTCTCAGTCACCTGCTCCCCTTTCCCTGCTCCCCTCCAGCTGAGATCACAGCCTCACAGAATCACTTAGGTTGGAAAAGACCTCTGATATGATCGAGTCCAACTGTTTCCCCAGCACTGTCAAGTCCACCACTAAACCCTGTCCCCAAGTGCCACATCCACGTGCCTTTTGAGCACTTCCAGGGATGGTGACTCCACCACTGCCCTGGGCAGCCTGTGCCAGTGTCTGACCACCCTTTCCATTAAGAAATTTTTCCTAATATCCAATCTGAGCCTCCCCGGCACAACCTGAGGCCATTTCCTCTTGTTCTGAACATCTGTGCTGATACGATGACGCAGAGCTCCAGCACTGTCACACTGCAGTGAGCTCAGCTACATCCCAGCCGAACACCTGCCCTCTCCTCTAGGAAATTCCCAGCTGATTTCCTGGCTTTCTCCTTGATCTGGTGCACCCCACTGATGGGATCAGGCATTATGCTCCACCAAGGCAAGCCCAGCGCGGGGAAAGTGACTCGTTCTGTCACGATGGCAGTGCCGCTATCGCAATCTTTTGTGTGAAGATCGGTGGATGAAACTGCAGCTTTTCCCTGCCAGCCTCCCCAGGATGATGGTCTGGAACATCATTTTCCCCCCTGCAACAGGACAGCAGGATGACAGAACCTATCTCTGTGCCCTGATACATTTGTGGGAGACACAGCCTTGAGGTTTGTGTTAATTTCCAGGTTTAGAGGAAATTCAGGTACCTGAGAGATGTATCTGCAAAGATTTACAGGATGCAGAATTCCCATTCATTCACACGAGCTGCTGCAGTGCTGCAAGCAGAGGTCAGACACAGACCAGTGAGGAGAATGCAACATGCTAGCAGCAGGACACAGATGTCCTTAGGAAAGCCAGGAAACCTTGTTTGGGCTGGTTTCAGGGCTCTTTTGATTGTGAGACCCTACGCAAAAGCAGTGGCTTGAACCTGTTTAACCACCACCTCAACAAGGTTATCAGAATTATTAAGAGTACTTAGAAGAATAATGGGTCCTCATTTAATTTGTTTAATTAAAGCTGATTTTGGAAGGTTGGGGTGAACAGGGAGGGGATGGGAACATCGTGCTTTAATTCAGCCACTTCCAAATCACCCTGTTAGTTCCTTTTGGAACAACTTGCCAGTGAGAACAGTCTTTTCAGTGAATGTCACACCACGTAAGTGCATCAGAAATTTCCCCCTATGAGGTGACGAAAGCCAAAGCTCTTTGCAGCTGGGTCCACCACAACTCAGCAACCAAGAGCATCCTCAGATGTCTGTGAGCCTTTAGCAAGACCCTGAGTGCCAAGGAAACAACATTTCCTGGGACAAGGAACATCACTCTTTCTCCTTTGGTCTGCCAGCAGATAAAAGGATAGATAAAAACAATCCATTACAGATTTTCCTGAAATACTGGCTGTCCCTCCACGCCCAAGCCATTATTTTGGAGAGGTTGGGAGCACCGATGGGAGCTGCTGATGGTCCAGTGAGAACCAAGCACTGGCTGGGTCTTGGCAGATGCCAGGTGCCCCAGGGGGCTGAGGGAGGCAGAGCCAGCAGCACGGCATCGCCCCTCCAGCCCGGACCCGCCGCGGGGCTCGGCACTGCAGAGTGGGGCGGGCTCTGCTGCAGCAGCTGAGCCAGGGGAAAGAATCCCAAACCTCAAACGTCATCGCCTGGCACTGCAGAGAGCAGGAGAGCGAGTGCTTCAGTGCCACACTCCGTGTCCACATCCCTGAACGCGCCGCTGGGACTCGGGAAGCACCACAAGCAGTGCTGCAGAGGGCGGCCGGACCGAGCCCGCCTTAGAGGGGAGTCACTGTGCGGTGTGAAGGGAGCTGGGGTGGGTGAAACCACTGGAAAATGGCTGGGAAATGCTCTAAAACCCCCCAAAACATTGATCAGGGACATTCCTGTTAAAATGCCAGGTGACAACCCACGTGGGAGAAGCTCTTGGAGAGCAGAGCAAGAAGCCAAAATGAGCTTGGCAATGTGACGAAAATAAGATGGAATTCTGCAAGGCAAAGTACTGAACTTAACTGTGTGCAATTAAGTGCACAGGAACAGAGGAAATGCTCCCCATCCACCTCGAAGTGGCTGGGAGTGACAAGCTGAGCTGCAGGATCAGCAGAAGGAAACCAGGAATGGTGAAGTGGCTCTTCACAGGAGATCCAGCCAGCAGAGAGCAACCCCAGACCCCCGGGGCCAGCAAACATGGCCCCATGGGGAAGGGCTGGAGGAACCAGGGCTCTGCAGCACAGGGGGCAGAGGGACACAGGCTCTGGAGTGAGGGGCTTAAGCTGCACTGAAGAAGATCCAGAAAAAGAGCTTCTCCACAGTCATGCCATGCTGCCAGTTATCCTTGTTCAAATCTTCCAAACATTCACGTACTGGCAAATAAAGCTCATCTCCGTTCGACAGCCACACTTACAGCCTTGACGCTGAGCCCAATGCCCCCAGTTCAGGCATTTTCCCCTCAGCCAAAGGCCAAGGAATGGAAGCCAGGAGGTGCCACCTCACAGCAGGAGATGCCTCCACAGATGCCACAGGGATGCTTTGCCCGGGTCCTGCATTAGCCCCAAAGGATCCATATCCTGCCCCAAAGGAGCCAGCACAGTTGGAAACACAACCCAAGGCATGAGACAGTCAAATATCAGCCCCCTAAGTGCCAGATTTTAGATGCCATTTCTCAGGGGAAGCCAAAGGGCTCCCCAAAAAGATGCTCATGGCCACAGACCCATGCTGGATGCTCACAGAGAAGGAGAGACCACAGGGAGGTGTGTGGGCCTCCAGGGACAAGCAGCCTGTCCTCCAGCATTCTGGAAATGAGAGGCACAGCACTGAAAAGAGCTCCAGGCACATTCCCAACATCCTTGGCAGCTGGGGGGACAGCTGAGAGGAGAACCCCTCCAGGGACTTGAGAAAGCAGAAAGCGCCCACCTTCCAGTGCACCCTCCGAAACAGATGAGATGCAACCAGGAGCGTCTCTCCACAGTGCCCAGCAGCAGTCATCCCACGCCCCTCCTCGTTCCCCTCCTCCTCCAGAGCCTGCTGGCTGCCCTGGCTTTAATCCCACAAGCAGCATCATCCCAATAATTTCCCTCCATTTTCAATCTACTTCCCTCCATTTTCAATCCACTGATCTGGGGGCAGTCCACAAATCCCTTCATCCTGAGAACGAAGCAATCTACTGCTTCATCTCATCCCCATCTCCATTTCTCTAATCCCTGGAAACAGGGACGAGGTTTGGAGCACATGGGCTGCCCTGGAGGGGTCTGTCCAGGCGCTGCTGGACAGAAGGATGGGGGGCTGGGGCTGCTCTCGTGAATGCCACCCAACTTCTCAAAGCACCTGGGGCAGGTCCTAGCCCCTCCTGATCCAGGGATGAAGGAACAGGTCTTCCCACTTCCCCACAGCTGCCATGCTGGGGACGGAAGGGACAGATTAGGTACAGCACAGAAAACACGTGGGGACCAAGCAAGGGTGACTGGGAGAGTCACAACAACCCTGGTCCCATCAATCCCAGTCGGATCCAGCGCTCTTTGTCCACAAGCCCAAACCCATGGCTTTCACCCTGGCCATAGATGCTCTTTGATGATCAGAGGCATGGGAAGGGAGACTCTAGTCTCTGCCTGCCCTGGAGAAGCATCCTGGCACCCCAAGGGGATCGGTGGGGATGCAGACTGACCCATCCCTCCCTTGCCAAGCACCCCCTGGTGCGGGGCCGGAGGAGGCGGGGGGGATCCCCTGCCGATAGCCACCACGGGGCCGTGTCCCGCCTGGCACCGTCCCCAGCCCAGGAGGATGCCGGGGGTGTGTGGCAGGGCTGTGTGGTGGCCGTGCCGGGCTGCACTGTCCCCATCCCGCGCGGTGCTGGCTCTCCCGGCTCCGGTGGCGAGGAGCAGGACGGGGGCCCTGGGCAGCCGGGGGTGGATCGCCGGCGCGCTGCGCTCAGACCCTGACAGCAGGCTCCAAAACTGTCACTCCCTATCTGTTTTCACTTCAGCTAAACCTCAGCCCCGATTAGAATCAAGGAGAGCCGCCTCTCCTCTCCCCTTCTCCCCGTGGTAGGTCCTCTGTAACCTCGGGTCTCAACGCTGCGCCAAACCCCAGCCCGGGAATGGGTGAACTGGTTCCCCTGGGAACTGGGGCTGCCGGAGACGGGGTCACAGCTGCCCCTGTCCCCAAACCTGGCCCTGGCAGCGAGGGCACAGCCACCACACTGGTTGCATCCCTGCGGGGCTGTGGGTCTCTGTCAAAATCCGTGGGGGATGCGCCACTGATATCACAACCTGCCTCTGCCATGGGTGGTATCCAGCTCCAAAGCTGCATCCACGGAGTGGAGGGGGTTTGGTGGCACCCACTGCCCGCTGCCAGCTCACTTAGCAAACCCAAATTAAATGTATAAATTAAACCAGATCCGTGGGGGTGTGTGCGTGCGATCACAGCACCGGGATGGATGTGTTCAGCGGGAAGCTGGGAAAAAGCTCAGTGGATGGAGCCAGCCCTCACCGACTGGGGAAGCCTTCAAATTCCCTTCCCAACTCAGCTGGCCAAAAAGCAGCCGCAGAGAACCGGCAGACTCCCGTCATGGGGGCTGTTACCCATCCTCACGCTGCAGGGCTGGAGGGCAGAGGTGTCACCCTGCGGGTTTGGGGACCATTCCCTGCTCTCCAAAGGCACACACAGGCTGGAGCCGGGGCTCCCAGTGCTCCGCCACCACTGGGATCGAGCTCATCCCAGCGTGCCAGGCGTGTGCCCCCCCCGGCACGGGCAGCCACGCCGCCGGCAAGGTGCCCCCTCCGCCTGCTCCACAGCAAACACCCATTTTCCAAGAGGGTGCCTGGAAAAAACAATTGATCCCCTGAGAAAAGCAATCCTGGGACCACCAAAGCAGCATCGCTGGCTGGTACCCAGGGGAGCGTCCCTCGAGGTGGGGGGTGAGCAGCTCCCTGTGCCCCCCTGGCCCACCCCAAAAGGGAGATGGCCACCACCGAGGGGGTTTGGTCCATCCACACCGATCCTGACAGCATTCCTCCTCTCTACTGCCATTTTGAAGGCATTAAAATAATGTTGGAAGCACTTATAAAGAGATTTTTCCCTCCGCCTTGAGCAGCAGCCTTTTGTCCCCACCTCAAAATGACCATTTTTCTTTGGAGGAATAAATGTCCTCTTAATTCAGCAAGATTAAAAGAACATTTCCTACAGTTATTTCCCAAGAAGAAAAATTTGCTTTTGTGTCTGAGAACGCTGAAAATATTTATATATAAATGAATCCCTAAAAGAAAGGGGGAAGTCTGAGATTAAGAGCTTTGCAAATATTACTGAGTTATCCTGGAATTCTGTATTAAGAGCAAAATCCCAGCTATTAGGAAAGAATGCCGGGGTTTTTTCTTTAATTCAGGGTTGGGTTTCTGTATCAAAATGCAGCCCAGCATCTGTCCTTGCAGCTGTCAAAACAAAGGTCAATCATTTTACAGAACCTTAAACACAACGTCCTTGAGCCACTGTTTCTGGTTTATTTTTAAGTCGGACATGACTTCCAATTAATAAAATCAGACTGTCTAAGATGGTCCACATTCAAATTACATTATCCCAGAAAACTCAGATTTCGAGAAAAACATATCCAAGAATATTTTCCCTTTATAGGACGGAGATGATATTTTGAGATTCGTTTCAACAGCTTTTAGGTCCTCTACAACCTTGGCCACTAATATTTCACTTTTCTACTTATAAAGTGATGATGAAATCAAGAAAAATGCAACAGAAACATGATGGCATCAGGAAGAATTTCAACACTCTGAGGAAAACGGGTATCTGAGGGCAAGCAGAAAACAAAGCGAGCATCATAATAGAAGGGATTCCTCTCTCCAAATCAAATTTCCCCGGCAAAAGGAAAAAAAATGAAGGCAAATAGGATGGAATTAAATAATAAAAATATTTACAACATTAAAAATTAATGGACGTGGAATGGAATTAGAAATATTTTTTTTTAAGCTACTGGAAATAGAATGGAATTTGAAATAAAAATGTTAAAAATCTGGAAATACAGTGGAACTAAAAAATACTTAAAAAAACCCAAAACAAAATAACCGAAGGTAAAAATCAGATGAATCAGGGCTGGGGGCTTTATTATGCTGCCACACTAAGACATGACTAACATCTCTGTTATTTTAGTATCCGTTTCTTGAAGGCAATTCCATGTGTGCCATTCCCACCCAAGCGCACACGCAGCTGACACTGTCCAAAGCCTGAGCTGTGAATCACGGAATTTAGGAATAGCTGCATATTCTGGTTAAGGAGGAGATGGACGCTTCCCTACCCAGGGAGACAATCTTTGGCACTGGCTGGCGGGCAGGGGTAAAATGGAATTTAACTGAAACAAAGCACGCGCTTCGAGAACGCCGATTTTGCAGAACGAATTCGCAGCAAGATTTGTCAAATTTTAACTTGCAAAAAAAATTTTTTTTTTTTTGCAAAAACGAACAAACAAAAATTCGGCAAAATAACTTGCCAACAATATTTTGGAAATATCTCCCAGCAGGTACTCGGGGAGCAGCCGCTAACTTAAGGGAATCCCGCTGCTCGCGCGCCGATGTCTCCCATAATCCCGCCTCACGCTGCCACAGACTTAAATTTCCTCCACAAGAGATTCCTTTAAAACTGCTCCTAAACATTCAAAGCTCCTCCAACCCACACTGGAGCCCAGGACCCGGCTCATTCCAGGACTCTTCCCTGACTTACACTGGTGGGAAAAGTTGCCCGCGGCGGGTGGTCTTCCACCAAGTCAATCTTTTAAATCTCCTTACCTTTCCCAAAGAGCCGCTTTCGTGCCGCTTTGGCGGGAGGGGGATCCAGACAGATGGCCAGTCTTTTCACGTTTGGAAAGGATGAAAAATGCTACAGGAGGGGAAAAAAATCCCAGTGATTTTTTTTTTTTTCTTATTCCGCCGTTCAGCACAGAAGGGCTCCCAACCTCATTGGCCCTGGGAGATCCACCACGTGGCATGGGATGAAGGGCACGTGACCTATTTCCTCCCAAATCCCTGGGTTTGCTGGAAAGGGGGATGCACCCACTGCTGATGTTCTTGTCATTTCATGGGCTTTGATTTATTTATTTATTTTTATTATTTCTTTTTAAAGGCCACTGAGCAAATCTGGATGCCTCGAGGCGATGAGGGCGAACCAGCCAACGCTTCCAACATGAAGGAGAAAGGATCTCTGCACGAGATGAGCTCCGGTGCGCTGCCCGCATGCAGGGGGAAATTTGGGCCCATTTTATAGGGTGCCTGCCCACCCAGTGCAGGGCCAGAGCCTCCAGGAGGGACAGGAGGGCTGTGCTAAACCCTCCATCTCAGAGGCAGCGCACGGTGGGAAGGACTAGGCTGAAGCCCTGCCTGCACGTCCCAGAGCTCAGCTGGCTCCCTGGGGAAAGGGGATGTGTTACAAGTGCTCCATCACCCAAACCAGATGATCTTGTGCCCCCATGTTGCTCCTGACCCCTCCTCAGCTGTTTCCATCCTCTGCTGCCCTCCTGGCTGACACACCAAACAACTGCTCCAAGAGATGACGAGTCTCCTCCTTTGGAGGATGCTGCAACAGCTTTCTGGGAAGCTGCACCAAGGGCAGTGCAGGGAGCGTGGCACACTCCGGGTGGGCACCACCTGCTCCCACCAGCCCGTGGCCATGCCAGGTGTGGCCCAAAGGGTGTTTCAGTGTCCCCCCGCAGACATTCACCCAGCCCAAAATGCAGCACAATTCTGGGGATCCCAAAATGGTCCCCAAGGCCCTGTGGAGCAAGGAAAGCCAAGCCACTGCTCCCAGTATCTGATTTTGACAAGGGGTGTTCCCTTGTCCCAGCTCTGAGCCACCACATCCCAGCTGGCCATGGTCCACAGGACAAGCATCTCCTGTCCTTCCCTCAGCCAGGGCAGGTACCAGCCCATTGGTGTCCAGACATTCAGTTTGGGGAAGGGAAAAGGAATTTTTGGAGCCCCAGACATCCTCACATTTTGTCCATCAAAGTTCAAGCCCAACGGTTGTGCCAGTCGGAAGCTGCATTTTTCTGGCAGCCCAAGTCTCCACCTGGCTGTGCCAACCCTTGGCTGTGCCATCTTTCCATGCTGGGGATACACCTGTTCACCTGAAAGCTCCAGCCAAATCTGCCTCAGGCATCTGCCCCTGGATGTCACTTCTGCAGAGCAGCTGTCCCCAGCCACCCCATCGCCCAAGGGCTCGAGCCCTTCTTATCCAGGGGTGGCACCTAAGGCTCCTTGGAGAACCAGCTCAGCTTGATGAAACAGCTGTGGCCACCTCCAGCCCTTCCTGGCATCACCACCATGTCCCAGCTGCTGGTTCTTCCCCCTCCACGGCTCTGCATAGGGACTGGAAGCATCAGGAGCACAGCCCCTAATTCCAGGTTCTTCCCGAGGCTGGACTGTCTCACCACACTGTTCCCAAAACCACAAGTAAAGCCATAAAAGGCCCCAAACAGCGTAGAAAAGTGCAGGGCTTCACCCAAATCCTCTCCGGATCAGAGGGTCGTGCTCCTCCAGCTACCAGCCAGACCAGGGGTCACTCAATTCCAACAAATTCACATTTGGAGGGAGAAACCTTCCACACTCCAATGCAAACTACGGACACAGCCCAAAGCACCCAGCTCGCCGCTTCCCCCTCCCACGTCTTCTGATGGCCACAAGAGAAGAAACCTGAGCACACTGGGATAGTGGAAGTGGGTTGGGACGAGATGATCTTTAAGGTCCTTTCCAACCCAGGGCATTCCATGATTCTGTGGTTCCACGAACCCCCGCCCCACGTTCCAGCCCCCTCCTCCTTCCCCAGCGAGGCTAAAGCTGGCTCCCCAGTAATCTTCCCAATAATTATATAATAGAGAGGCAGGCGGATAAATCATTTCAGGCTGCTGTGCCAATAGAAAGCAAGCTGGATTAAAAGATCAGAACAAGCAATACTTAGATTAAAATGGTTTGTTATTTTCAGCTGCAGGGAAAAATCTCTGGCTAAAGCACGGAAGACGCGAAGCGAAGGCGCATCATCTTCTTTCACCCCAAACCCCGACCTTTTTACTTATTAGCCAAGACGAGTTCTAAGTTTCCAACCTCAGTCCAGGTTTTGCTTCCCAACAGGTAAAAAAATGCACTTTGCCAGGTCATATGACATTTTAGCTAAAGATTAAGAGATGCTTCAAGTTGTATTTTGCCCATGTGAAGACAGCAGAACCCTTAAACCAGGAAAACCAGCGCATGGCTCAGCAGATAACGTCACTGCCTGTGACAAATGTGGCTCCTGGCACGATGGGCACCAACCCCTTTGCCTTGTCCCGTGCCTCCCCGCACCCCCAAGCCGCTGGCAGGCGGATGCCAGGCTTACCGGCAGCACAGAGGTGGCAGTGGCAGCTGGGAGAAGCCCATCAGACAGCGGGACAGCTCTCTGCAGGGACCTATATGTTGTCCCCCTGGCCCCCAGCAAGGTCGGCGGCCCCGGGTGCTACGCTCTGACTGATGGCTTTGGAAGGGCGTGAAGGGGAGGCAGGAAAAAAAGGGGGAGAGAGGGAGCTGGCACTGGGGGCCGAGCTCTCCGCAGGGCATGGCGCTCATCAGCCCAGCCCGGATCGATGGGCGAGCTCTGCTCGTTCACCTTCAAGTTCAGATTGAGCAGAAGGGTCAAACTGGGAAATGGTTTGGCACTGGCGGGCGCGTCCCCATCCCCACCCTGCAGCCTCATGTCACAGCTGTTTCCCTTGCTGGAATGGAAAATCCCCACCCCACAGCATCTCCAGAACCAGCATTCCCACCTGAGCACATTGCTAACCCTGTAGAATCTCCATCCATCTTCCAGCATCAGCAGTGACCACTCATCCCATCACCTGGACGGGAGATGGAGCAGCAGCAGTTTTTCCAGTGTAAAGCCCCTCAGAACATCCTGAGTTGGAAGGGATCCACCAGGATCATTGAGTCCAACTCCTGGCCCTACCGCCAGCATCCCACCTTGTGTTCTTCCAGGTATCTTGCAGTTTTTCTATTAAAAAGTCACAGTGCCACACAACTGGGATCAGCCTTGAGGTCCGAGGGTGGAATCCCACAGGGCAAGAGCTCCAAGACACAGCCTTGAGGAGGGCTTGGACAGAGACAGGCACCAGGCTCCTCTCCCTCCTGTGGATGTGGGAGAGGGGCTGGGACACACAGCTGGGAGAAGGGATGGGGTGGTGGACAGGGAGCATGAGAAGGCAGAAAAATTATGTCAGAGACCTTCCTGAAGGGAGGAAGGTGGGACCTGTGGGATGTCATGATGTTCACCCAAATGATGCCTTAACAACCCATTATTGCAGAAAAGCGTCTTCACTAAAGCCAGAGAATAAAACGCCCTCGCTGGACAGGTGATGGCAGAAACCTCGGACCAGACACAACCAGGACCCACCACATCACCAGAGGCCATGGATAAACCTCCTCACAGGTTTTTTTTGCAAGTTCTCCCCTCGCTGCACCTGACTGGGTCACATGCAGCTCCCCTGGGAAACCTCCATCCCCCTATCCAAAGCACACCCTCATGTCGCAGGCGCAGGCTGTTTGCTCTGGCCGGTATCTCCCAGCATTTTCCGTGCAGAAAACGGGGATAAGTGACACTTCTAAAAGGAATAGGAGAAAAGAGAAATGGGTTTGTCTGTCGCTACAACATTTCTGCTTTATGGAGCTGTCTTCTCCCTCGGAGACACGTGTCCTCCTCTCCACTAATGGAAAACGTTGCCCCGCCATCCATTCGTGCCAGTCAATGCCTGGGACAACACGATGGCCTGGGGCCACTGTGGATCTATTTTAGTCACAAAAGCAGAGTGGCTGATGAAAATCACCCCGTCTCTGCACTTCCCAGCTCAGCTCTTCCGCTGGTTTTAATGGAATGGCCAGCGTGGCAGAAAGCAGGCGGCGAGGGCAGAGACGGCGGAATGCGGGACATGCACGGATGCAGGAGAGAGGCCCCAGCACCCTCCCTGCAGGTGTTTTACAGCCTAAGGCACCTGCAAAGACTCCCCCTCCCAGGATTTGCCCAGAGGAGCTCTGGCTGCCCCACCCCTGGAAGTGTTCGAGGCCAGGTTGGATGGGGCCTGTGGAAGGTGTGCCTGTGGAACAAGGTGAGCTTTAAGGTCCCTTCCAATGTGAACCATTCTGGGATTGTATGACCTGGAAAGGACCTTACCTTACCCTGCAGGATGGCCTCGAGCTCCAGAGTGATTCCTGGGAGGGTCTGGCTGGACCAGAAAAGGGCATGCTGAGCATGGGGGGGAACCCAGCAGTCCACGGCACGAGCCTGCAGAGCAGGACATGGCAGAGGTTAAGGCAAGGCACAGAGGAAAGACCAAAGCTGCTGCTTAATGTGAAGCTCAGAGAGAAATAAAACACAGACTGAGGTGGGGGTCAGGGGAAAATGATCAGGAGCATCACCTCCAGGGTGTGTTTGGGGTAGGCAAGCATTACTTATATTTTTTCTCTACATTGCAAACAGGTTTGGGCAGATCCTCAGCATCCACCGACCACAGGAAATCACCCTGTGGGGAGGGGATCCCTGGGATGGCAGAGAGACCCCCCCAGGTGACCACGGCCCAGCGGCCCTCCTCTGTGGTCACCTGCCTGTGGTCCTGCCCAGCTGTGGAGCCAGGGGTCTGCTTCCTGCAGAAATCCAAGGGTGATGGAAAGCACCCAGCACGTTTCAGCGCCGTGGGTGCCGGCTGCACTTCTGCTGCTGCTCCCAATCAGTTAACTGGGGCATGCACTACCCGTCAATACAATCAATGGAGCAGCCTCAGCTGCTAATAAACCAAGTGCCAGGGGGCAGGAGAGCCTCTCCACCGCCCAAAACGTTCCCTGGGCAGCAGGGGGGGTGAGTTGCAGACCCCTTGCTTGGAGCTGGTGCTGCTCTTCATGTGCTGGGGCACCTTGTGTGTTAACAGGGAAAACCTTCCTCTTCCCAGTGACTCAGCAGCCTCCGTGCTCATCCCCAGTGACCTGGGCACTTCCCTGCTGTGGGAAGGAGCCTGTCAGTGGGAGGGGAGCCCGTGGGACCTCCTGAGGTCAGTCTTCAGTCCTGCTGATGCTCACAGCAGCGTCAGCACTAAGATCAGAGGGGGTTGCCCCGGGCTTTATCCCTTTGGAGGTTGAAAACCTCCAAGGATGGAGCATACACAGCCTCTCTCAGCAACCAGCTGTCCTCAGAATTTAGGTTTCTTCCCTCAATAGGTCTCTCCATGTCCGCCAAGGTAGCAGCTGCAGCCCCAGCTGCTGTCACCTGCAAGTAGCACAGGTCCCAGGATGGACCCTGAGGGAATTCCCTCCTCTCCACTGAGCCTACACAAGCCAGATGAATTTTAGATCCCAGCAACTGCTGCAATGGTGACATCCTGTCCCGTGGGCGCTGGCCAAAACTAAAAAGTTGGAAAGGATGGAAGCCCCAAACTGTGACTCACCGTTGGAGGTCCCGCAGGGACAGGTCGGGGACCCTGTGGAGCTGGGGGTCAGCAGTGCAGGAGGCAGGGAAGGATCTGGAATACAGCACATCTCAGCGCCCTGAGGAGCCCAGGCAGCCCCCCCACCCAGAACCCACAAGAGCATCCTCCCAGCACTGCTGCCATGGTCAAGGGCAGCACAGGGAACAGGGAAGCACAGGGGCAAATTGGAGGAGTCCTGGGTAATTGCTTTGTTCCAATCAGTACAAACTGCTGGTCACTGATTCCAGGACTGATAAAAAGAAGGGAAAATCCTCATCATGGCACCAGTTTCATCAACATACCCATGAAAAGGGAGCTCAGGCAAGGATTTAGGAAACTGGAAGGACAAGGGGTTGCAAAGAAACCCCAATCCTTCTTCCCAGAGCCAGTGTGGGCACAAATCAACAACCCACACCCCACAAATTCAAGGGGGAAGAGATTTGTACTCGTCTTCCAGGTCCTAGGTTTCAGTTTATCCCAAGGCAAGGCTTAGCATCCAGGGAACGCAGCATTAAGGAATTTGTTAGCAGTTTTCTTAATCAAAAATGGGTCCATCTCTCAGCAGCTCTGCTCCCTGTTGTGTCCCACCCTTTCCCCCACCAAGCTGCAGGTGAGGTCCCAGCCCTGACCCCTGTAGCAGGCACCGGTGCACACCCACGAGGTGCTCTCTGCCATCAGGTCACCTCCAGTGAAGTGTCTTAAAGGCATCATGAGATGCACAAGCAACATTTGGGCTGCAGGGGGACTATCACCCTTGCCATCATCTCCCAAATCCTCTCTCCAGCACAGCCAAAGCCCCTGCACCTCGTGGCTGCCCTGACAGTACAAGCAAAGGAGTCAATTACACTTTTTTCCTGCTTGTTCTCTCCAGTGAAGCATGCACTGGTGCCAGGAGAGGCACCAGTAAGCTTCTCCCACCAAAAGCTTTCCACCTCCTGATCCGTGGCAGGGGAGAGCACGGCTCCATCCCTGCGTGGCCAGCTCGCCTGCCAGCTCTCACGGACTACGTCCCATCTGGAAATTTGGTCAGGAATGCTCACAAGGATCGGGATGCTGAAGGAGTCATTTCTGAACAGCAGAGTACCCAGATCCCAGCAAAATCCCACCTACTGCTCCCACATAAAAGCACCTGAGGATGCAAGGAATTCCAACGCAGCGATGTGGCCAATCCCAAAAATCAGCCTCTGGAGACTATGGCACTTCACTGCCCTTAACTCATCCCAGTGAGGCCACAGGGATCCAGGGGCTCAGCAGCACCCGCAGCTCGATGGCCCCACCACGCTGGAGCCCTCGGCCACCTCGTTCCAGGGACTCAGAATTTAGTCTGGGATGGGAATGGAGGAAACACAAAGATATGGACAAAGCTGGTCCAAAGAGGGGCCATCAGCAGGATGCCAAGGGGAAGGAGCTGAGCGTGGCTCCAAGGGGAGCTGACGGTACTTCCATGTGGGAGCAGGTCCCGTGCCTGGTCCCACAGGGCTGTGAAAACTCCCTGCTTTTGCTCAGGCAGTGTAGGATGCCCTATCCTACCATCCCAAATACCATATCCCCCACTCCATACCACTCCCCTTTCCTGAAAAAACCAAAGCCTGCTCCAACACCCATCTTGCCTCTCCTGCAAACTCAGGACTTCAGCTTCCCCTCACTGGAGAGTCCTTGGCTGTTTGCACCCATCAGGAACTTTCCTTGGGATGTTTGGGACCGTGGGGAACCTGTGTGAGGTCCAAGCTCTGCAGAGAGCATGGAGAGCTTGGAGAGGTCCTCTGGCTTTTCTGTGACCCTCCAGGGAAAATTCAAGGTCTTTTGGAAGACAGGCTGTGCAGTGGTGAGGAATGGATGGGATGGGAAGGGCTGGGATGAGATGGGATGGAATGAGGTGAGGTGAGATGGGAATGGGGTGGGATGGGAATGGCTGGGATGGGATGAGACAGGATATGATAGGATGGGGCAGGATAGGATGGGATGGAACGAGATGAGGTGGGGATGGGATGGGATGGGGATGTTCTCCCACCACACCACCAACCCCTGATCCGCAGTACACCCCACAGACGGGAGTATCAGTGACATGGCTCCATCTGCATTGTCCCCCGAGGCTGCCAGCCCCCTCTGTGTGGGAGGGAACTCCCCTTCCCTCCAGTGGGGATGCAGCAGCCCCTCCATCTCCATGTTCCAGGGATGTCGGTGCTGCCGCTCCCCATGCGGGGAGAGAGGGATCCTCCCCTGACCTGTGTTCCCATCATCCGCCTGCCCGGGTGTTCTCTGCAGACAAGGCAACGATTTTAATGTCCCAGTGAACAAGCTGTCGGGATGCATCAGCCTCAAAGGGCAGCCTTCAGAGCTGCCTTCTCCTCCCGGGTGCTGCCTGGGCAAGAAAACCAATTCCAGCTCCGTGCGCACACGCGCGCCTCACCGGTGCCTGTGATTTTCCAGCCTTTTCACGAAAAATCCTCGCAAACCCTGCTGGTGAGGAGGGGGAGGCAGCGGGCCCGGGCCGGGGGTCGCAGGGGAGGCGCCGTGGACCGGCAGAGGGGCAGCCCCGCGGGCAGAGCCCGGTGATGTGATGGGACCTGAGCGCTTCGGAGCCGTCAGGAGCCCGGGCAGAGATGAGCTGAGAAAAGCTGTGAGCAGAGCTGACATCTGCCCCCTGGGTGGGTACCTAATGAGCAGAGACATTGTCCATTTGCGGAGACGAGGGAAAGTTAAAAGATTTCCGAGCTGACACCTGGCAACCTCCACCGGCGTTCCCGGGCAAACAGCAAGGGAAGGAGAACGGGAATGGGGGACTGGAACCGGTCGCTCCCGGGCTCCGCAGGGGTGGGTGAGCTGGAGGGTCGCGGCGTTGGCATCTCAGCAGCTCATCCACGCTGCCCAAATCCCCCCTGCTTGTGATTTCCTGCCACGTTAGAAGAGAAGCTGGTGCTTTCTGGGAGCTGGGGGGGCCTGGCAGGGTCCCATGCGGCTCCATACCCTACGAGAAGGCAGCGGCATGGCGAGGAGCACATCCCCAGCTCCAGCAGCACACCAGAGCTGCCCTGGGCTGGGATCTGGGCACGGGTAAAGGCTCCTGTGCCCCGTGGCCTCCACATTCCAGGAGCATCCCAGGATGGCACTCAGCCCCCAGCACCACCCAGCAGGCCCCCCCACGCTTCCACAAACCTAGTTCAGTCAGTCCCTATAAATCCAGCCTCCCT
This sequence comes from Corvus moneduloides, assembly GCF_009650955.1. NCBI lineage: Eukaryota > Metazoa > Chordata > Aves > Passeriformes > Corvidae > Corvus > Corvus moneduloides. The sequence goes on from NC_045482.1 coordinate 199,286, forward strand.
AAGCCCACTTGTCACAAGCTCTTCCCCAGCTCACCTCCAGCCTCCTCGCTACCCACCACCTTCCACTGGTGACAAGACAGGAGCGATGGAGCAGCAGAAGGGAGAGCCCTGTGTCACCCCTATCTATCGCCTCCCCGTTTTCCCCTCGGGAAAACCTGGCTCTAAAAGTACCTGTGAGCCAGCAAACACCCCCACTGCCCCCCCCAAATCCCTGGCAGCGTGATGCTCTTCTCCCCACCTGCCTGCCTGCTTTCCCAAAGGCTGAGTGGATTTATGGGGAAATCATCTCGCTGCAACTATCCTGGCTGAAAGGGGAGATCCTGGAGCATCCTCCAGGCTTTCCACCAGCATAAAAAGCAGCTTAAAAGCACTGACGTTACTCCACACGGTTTTCACCAGCTCCACCAACAAACAATCTTGGGTCTAAACCCCATTACAAGCACGACTTTCACCTGCCTAGCTCCAGGGATTTTTGCTCCTTTCCAACAGATATAGCCAGAAACGCCCAAAAGAAGGGTGCAAGCCCTTTCCTGGGATGCCTGGGAGTGCAAACAGCAGCTGGGCTCAGGCTGCTCCTCCCTGGCACCCGCTGACCTGCTGAGCTCGAGCAGATGGAGCAGCCACAAATCCCCCCGTAAGCCAGGGAAGGGACTAATCTCCTAGAGGACAAATCGGTTGGCGAGGGGGGGAAGCTCAACATTCCACCTTTTCCTCCCTCCTCCGACAAACCCAGCAGCATCCAGCATACCCAGAAGGAGCCCAGCATCCCCGAGGGTGGAGGAGGCACCAGGAGTTTGGGTACCTGGTGGAGACCTGGTCTGGGGACAAGCAGACATTTAGGTCATGGCAAGCTAAGCCTTACATGCCCTGTGCAAGGAGACACAGCAGCTGGTGTCTCTGTGGGGAAAACCACATCTGGTGAGCTCTTAAAACTTCCAAAGTACTCCCCAGCCATGAAGGGCTGAGGCTTGTTCAAGACTGAGAGGTCCTTGGTGGGCGTAGGAAGCTGGAGGAGCAGCCACTGGGATGAGGTGGAGCACCCACAGTGGAATCCCTGGTCCTTCCTCACTGTTGGAGGAGGATTAGGTCCACTGGAGTGGGTTAGTCCAGGTCCCAGGATGGGATCTGGAGAGCCAAACACTCTCTCCAAAACACAGACATCCCCAGAAGGATTTGGGAATGACAACGTGCCGATGTCAAAGCAATCATGGGGCTGGCGCCGAGCCCCACAGCAGATCCCACCAGGGACATCACCCCCGGCCACGCTCACCCCGTGTCCCTCAGAAAGGTGTTTCTGTCCAAAGGACCCTAAACCAGAGGTCAGCCCAAGGACACAGCCTGGTCCTGCTCCCAGGGCCATGCACAAGCAGCCAACCCTCTTCAACTCATTCTCCTCCTGCTCCAGAGCCCACGGAGAGCATGGAGGTCACCAAATTTTGTGCCACCCTTCATTCTTCTGGGTTGTGTTTTTTTATCCTCTCCTCCTTTCTTTCTTGTGTCCCCTCTTCCCTCACTTCAGGGCTGGAAAACTCCTCCTGTGTGCTCACAAGGGACAAATGTCTCGCCAGGTATCGTCAGCCCTGCTCAGAAAACTCCGAGGTGGGCGAGCTGATGAGGACAGACACGAGAGCGCTCAGAAACGCTTGGGAGGAGGAGGCTGCAGCCCAGGGAGAGGATGGGAAGGGCACAGGCTGGGATGCATGGCATCTGGGTTTGGATGGCACCCTGCACCTCGGATGGAGGAGCGTGGACGGTCAGCAGAGCCTGGGGAAGCCCTGACGAGGTGTAACACCCACCAGCGTGGCACAGCATCAGTGCCACCTCTCTGGGGAACCATATCCCACTGCACATCCCAGGGAATGGCCTGGGACAGAGGGTGAGACACTGAGTGTCTCTGGGGACCGTGGCCACTCAAGCTATGCAGTCAGAACAGACAACTTCAGATCCCTCACTCATCCATCCCCATGCCCCAGAGGGGAGATCCGGGGAAAATCCCAAAATTTTCCAGAGGGAACCCCAGAAAAACCTGTTTTCCAGGTGGGAAAACTGAGTCACAAAGGAAATCACCACGGACAGGCTTGCCTGCCCCATGGAGCCACACTGTCCCAGCGAAGGGCTTCATTTCCCAGATACCCTGGGCTCATGTTATCATGCCCTGCCTTCCTGTCATCAGTCCAATAAAAGCCTTTAAATAGGGAATAGTTTCCATATTTTAAGGAAAGCTTAGAGGCATACAGCAAGTGAGCATCTCTGGAGGTCTCTGGTCCAGCTCCCACCCCGAGCAGGGTCACTCCAGAGATGGATTAGGCTGCCTGGCACGAAATAATTCCACCCTGGAACCTCAAAACTCTTTCCAAGCTCTCAATTTTCTGCCTGCACACAAGGAGATGTTCCCTGGATGCCAGCACCAAAAAGCCTCATTTTTAGCCTTTCCAGAGCACAAATCACAGATCACCACCTGGATAGAAGGGGACAGCTCCATGGTGGTGCCCACAGTGATGATGTCCCCATGCCCATGGTTGTGACCCCATGCCCACAGCAGTGTCCAGCCCAGAATGGCCACCAGTCTGTGTGACCTGTGCCAGGGGGGGACATGCCACCATCAGGCCAAGGGTCCCCTGGGCAGCCCCAGGCCTGTGGTGGGGCCATTCCCACCTCCTCACCTCTGGAGTGGGTTCCGGGCGCAGCACAACGTGCAGGCACATCTGGCAGCGTGGGGAGGGTGGAGCTGCAGCTGGATGGGCGGCTCTTTCCCTGCGGAATAAAGGGATCAGGGTCAGTTACGGGGCAAAAGCATCCTCCAAGCAAGGCGTCCCCCACAGCAGGTCCCTGTCCTGGGGACACCTGCACAAGCGTTTGAAGCCAGGCCAAAGATGCCACCACCCCAATTCCCTCAGGACAAGCAAGTCCCAGAGGAAGCTTGTCCCAACCCAGCTGACCAGAGTCCTCTAAGGCACAACCAGAGCCCTCCAGGGTGCTTGGATTTTCAGGAAATCATCACCTTGTGCTGGGAAAGTAGGGACAAGGGGGTTTGCTCCTTGGTGGCGGGGATGCATGAGTCATCCTCCAGCCTGATGCCCTTGAAACAGAGCCAAAAAAGCTTTTACCCAAAGTAGCCAGCAATAGGATATGGGAGCTGGAGCTCCAGGATTAACCCTTTCCCGGCAGAAGCTGGCTGGCTGCCCTCCCATGCAGATCCTTTCTCCTCCTCTGCTCACTGCTGGGTTTTCCCACTGTGTGCACCCACCAGCTTGGTGGGCACGATGCCAACACTGCCCTGGCAAGGGCAGGGAGAGGGACATGCCATGAGACCCCAGTGATGGGCTGCTACCGGACCAAATGGGGTTGGAAACGCAGGCCCCCCACGTGGGGAACAGCATTTCTCTCCCACATGTCCCACCACAAAGCCTGCCCAGAAAACAGGACAATGTTTGGGGTCCACCAAAGGGAAAACACAACTCAAAAAAATAAGGTGGAAAATGTAAAGCTCTTTGTTTCGCTCTTTTGGGGGGAAAGCTCTTGATTCCTATTCTCCTGAGTCCTTGTTTCATTTAGGAACCCACCATCCATCCATAGCTCCCATGGGATCCCCACTGATCGGTGTGCCAAGACTTGATGGACTTTCCCCAAAACAGGGGGAACCAGCCTGCTGGAAAATCCCATATTCCCTCCTTGACAGAAAACAGCCCCTTGGGGACAGGTGGGAATTCCTGTGTTAGAAGGAGGTTTTCCTCCCTGCAGGCAGGCAGAGAGGTGCCAGCACCCAGCTTTCCTGCCAAGCTGGTGACAACAGCCCCGTTTCTGCAGTGTGGAAAGGTGGGAGCTTCAACCCATGGCCGTGGCAGTGGGCACGAGCATTACTGAGCTGGGACAGGGCAGGAGGATGGAGGATGATGGTCCTTGCCCAGGGCTGGGAGTGAAGCGCCCACCCAGGGGTGGCTGCAGCACCACAGCCTCACTATGCAGGGCCCCAAAACAAGCCCAGACTCTCCTGGGGCCATCAAAAAGAGAAGGGAAAGGTGCTGGGGGTTATATTGGCACCCACCAACACCATGGCCCCATGGATCCAAGCATCGCTCAACCCACCCCAGCAGTCTGGCAGCAGTTTTGGCACCGGCACGGACCTGCCCTGCGCATTTGAAGTGAGCTCAGACAGGGATTTCCCTCTCACATCCTCCCACAGGCCGCTATGGAGATGCTCCTTGAAAGCATGGGTTAGGTCACGGAGATTCTGAGTGGCTTCCTCACCTCCCGCAGGGCTGTCCATCCCCAGCTGGCTTCCTTACAGTCAGCACTGGGGGCTGCTAAGCGTCCCCTCCACCCTGGGGGATCCCTGTGCCCCTGCCAGCCCACCCAGGGGTGGGTGCAGTGTCCTGGATCTCCCAGCAGGACCACCCGCTCCCTTGTGCTGCATCCCTCAGGATGCACCGGCGCACTCGGCTCTCCCAAGGATGGGCAGCACGAACCACCCAGGCCTGGAAAGGCTGGAAATCCCCCACACCCCCAGCACCAGGGGCACCACGGCCCCGAGCTGCCCCCTCTGCCCTTGCTGCCTGCAGGACTGGGGGCAACCCCCGCAGCAATTCCCGGGGGCCCTGCAGCCGCCGCGTGCGGTGGGGATGCTCTGCGGCGCAGCGCGTGCCGAGGATGCTGCACAGGGCTGGGCTCCTGCACGGAGCCCTCCCCAGGACGGGTCTCACCCACACCCCGGGAGGACTTGCTGAAAGGAGGTGGGCAATAAAACACTGCCCCAGGAGTGAGAGCTGAATAAACTGACCCCTCCTGAGCCCAGGCGATGAGGGGTGCAACCCCAGTAGGGAGCAATCCCAGCACCGGGCACCCTCTGCTCCCTCGAGGAACTGGAGAACCAGCCCAGTGATCAGGTGGGTGCCAGGGGGTTAAAATTAGATGGTCTTCAAGGACCCTTCCAACCCAAATCATTCTGTGATGATTCAGGAAGGACAGAAAAGTCCTGCCTGGGGAAACAGGCTCCCAGGAGAAGATTTACCCAGCTACAGGGGAAGTTTGGAGGCCTGGGACCCCTTTTCTCCTCCCCCCAGCGCTGATGCTGGGGCTGCATTTGCACTGCTTGGTGACCACCACACCTGGAGCACGGGCTCATCATGACCACCAGCCTGACACTCGTGGGACCCCATGGGTGCTGGCACCCAAAAACCAGCAGCCAGGGCTCAGAAACACGCACTACACTGACACCGTGGGACCTCTCGGGATGTTCCCACCCAAAGCCATGCAGCATCCCCGCTGTCACCCATCCCCGTGCACGCTTCTCCCTGCAGTGACGAGGGGGGGGTCGGAAAGCCGCTCCCCTTGGAGACCCCCCCCCGTTGTCCCCAGGTGGGGACAGCACTTTGGGCTTGTTTCAGCACAGCCCGGGAGCCTCCCAAGCCTGGGAGCCGGGGACCGAAAACTGCCAGCAGCCTCGCAGAGCCGCCCAGCCGGGAAGGTGGCAGCGCACGGGGACACCTCCTGGGGACGGGGGGGACACGGGGCCAGGGTCGGTGGGTGCACGCCCTCCGCTCCCTGGAGTGATGCCGCACCGGGAGCCGCCTCGCCCCGACGCTGCCCCACCGCACCCACCCGCGGCCCCGCTCCAGGTGCCGGGGTGCCCCTGCGGGACCGGGAGCTTCGTCCCGGGCCCCCCACGCCCAGAACACACTCCCCAGAGAAGGCAAAGCCCTACCTGTGTCCGGACGGCCGGCCGGCCGGGCGAGGGAGGGCCGGGGCAGGGCTGACTCAGGGGCGGCGGCAGCCGGAGCCGAGCGGGAGCGCCCAGCCCTGCCCGCCGCCCCCCCGGCTCTGCCCGGCCCCCCGACTTCCTGCCCCGGCCCTTCCCGTCCCAGACACAATCCCTGCCTCTGAACCCGCTCCTCCCCTGCCTCAACTCCTTCTCTAGCCCCTGCTCCTGCCCCTGCCCCTCCACTGCCCTCTCCCTAAATACAGCCCCTGCCGCAGCCCCTGGACCTGCTCCTCCCCCGCCCCAGCTCCTGCTCACCACCCCACTCAGTCCCTACTCCTGCCCCCGCCCCTTCACTGCCCTCCCCCTGCTCCTGCCCCCAAACCAGCTCTGCCCCTGCCCTGTGGCGGCTTGGGGGAGTCCGTGGTGACACTGCCCAGGGTGGCACTGCCCCAAGGTGGTGACACTGCCCACGGTGACATTGCCCCAGGGTGCTGCCATTGCCCGGGCACCCAGCCTCACCCCGGACCCACACCCTGCGGAGCTCCTGCACCCAGAGCCGGCCTCATTTAAGGAGGGACCTAAGCCTGACACCATCCTGGCCAGCAGGGATGGGCGGACAGGTCCGGTCCCACCTGCCCGCGGGAGGGACAGAGTGGGGACAGGGAGCTGGCGGACACGTCTGCTGTGGTCTGGCCACCCTCCCCAGGACCACCTGGGGGGCTCAGTGGGGCTGGAAGTCTGTATGGGAATACCCAGGCGGTGCCTAGACCCCTTACAGGCTGGCTTGGGTGGAGCTGGCTCGGGGTGACGGTCCCCGGACGTCTGGGATCCTGCTGCCTCGCTTCCAGGCGGGAACATATAAATATTTCAGCGGAATAGCCGAGCCCTGTCAGCTTGCATCTGCTTCTGGCAGGGTGAGCGCTGGGAAAGGGGGAGGAAAAGCGGGGAGAGAAGATGCCCTCGGAAGATGCGTCATCTCCCGGCAGATGGGGCGCCAGCTCCGGGCCCCGATTCTCGGGGGGCTCCACCTCCTCTACGGATGCTCTTCCACCCGGGAGAAGTGCAGGGCTGCGCTTCAGCCCCTCCTGGTCCTGATGGCCGGACTCGCCCCATGAGCAGCTCCCGGGGGCTGCTGCCAGGCTGGGCGGCGGGATGAGGAGACTCGGGAACTCCGCTTGGAGCACAGCGGGCAACTGTTCGGGACCCTCTGCGATGCGGCACAGCCCGGACTGGAACAAATCCGCCCCCAGGAAACAAACGGGGCGCAGAAATAAACCCAAGCAGCCATGGGTATGATAAATCGGCGGAGGGAGCCAAGGCCACGCAGCCCAGGCCCCGCAGCCCAGAGGCCACGGCAGATGGGCGAGGGACTGACCCCGGCTGAGGGGGGTGGAAAAGGGGGTCCTTGACCCCCGCCGCTGCCTCCGGAGGGGATTTGTCCCCGAACGGGACACACGGCGCAGCTCCTCCCTTTCCTGCCGCCCGCTGCACTCTGGGACTTGTAGTCCCCGCGCCGTCCCACACGTGGGGCGCGACTACATTTCCCGAGGTACTCCCCTACCCTCCTCCTCCTCCTCCTCCTCCTCCTCCTCCTGCTGCCGTGCCGCTGTCCGGGATCACCGCGGATCGGGCGAGGCGGCAGCGGGCAGCCCCGGATCCCCGCCTCGCCCTGGCCCATCCATGCCCGCCGCCCACCAGGTACGGGGTGCTGGGCGCGGGTGTCGCCGGGGCCGTGGCGTGCCCGGCGGGGTCCCCGGGATGCCGCCGGTGTTGTTTCCCCCGGGTGCTGGGGATGTGGGGTACCCCCAAACCCCTCCTCTGCCAGGTGCACCCCAAACCGCCCGCTCATCCCTTGGCGCCGGGCGGCGGGAGGCAGAGCGGGGCCCGCACGCTGGGCGAGGGTGTGTTTTCAGGAGCTTCCCACCCCTTGTTTTAGGGAAGGTGCCCCGGGGACTCGCGCACTGCCATTCGGCGTGGCAGCTCGCCACAGAACACGTCGTGCCTTGGCAGTGTCCCTTGTGTGTCACCGACACGCGGCTGGGGGTGTCCAGGGCTGTCCCCTCTGGACCGCGGTGGCCGTGGCTCTGCGGGGAGCTGAGCCTGAGCTCGGCCGCCCGTGTCACCTGTGACCCCGGGCTGACAGCGGTGTGTGGCGTGACAGGGATCCATGTCAAGGTCACACCCCGATAACCCGGTGACAAACAGGTTCACGCGGTGATAACGGGCTGGCTCTGCTGCCTCTCCCTCCCTCTCTCTTCTGCCTCTCCCTCGTCCCTCCGCTCCCTGGCTTGCGCTAGGGATGAAGGATGGAGCATTCCCTGGGACTCATGGCCACTCACCTCCAGCAGAGGAGCTCCAGGGATGTTCTGGAGAATTGGGTGCGACCAGATGCATTCTGGTCTGGAGTCCCTTTGTGTGTGGGGGGACACATGCTGGGAGTTAGTGCTCCTGGGAATGGAGCAGCTTCGTGGAGCTGCATCCTGCTTTTAGTGTGGATGGTTTCCTGTGGGCCGGGGATGCATGTGTGTGTCCCTCCTGGATGGGGACGGCAGGAGATGGGGAACAGAGAGTGGCAAACATCCCGTAGGGGTCATGGCGCACATGGCGGCGAGTGGCTGCCGCAGGTGACATCTGCAGCCCGGCTTGGGGACAAGAAGGCGATGGGGCAGAGTCCAGGCACTCGCGGCAGCAGTGGCCCCGGCACGGTGCTGGGGTGGGCGCTTGGCGGGGGTTAGTCCTTGCTCCTTGCCCCTTGCCCTTCCTGCCACAGTGGCAGGGCAGTGCTCTGGCCAGTGCCGGCCGGGCTCGCTGGCCGGTGAGTGACCAAGCACCTGCCTTGGTCCCCAGGGATCTGTTTAGGAGGTGGGGGCTGTTTGCCCAGCCATGAGCTGCGGGACATCGGTGTTTTGGTGATACTCAGGCAACCACGGGAATGCTGCTGGAGCAGTAAGTCCTCTCTGGGGCAAATGGGCATTCAGCTTTCTGTAGGTTTTGGTCACCACCAGCTTTCCCCTGCTGGCACTGGTGCTGGCTCATGTCCCTGTTAGTCCTGTGTTATCCGGCAGCAGGGAGGGATTATCCCACAGTTTCACCATGCATCATCCAGTGGGACACAGACTGGGACCATGAACTTTCTTGTTAATGACCGTGATTAGCTGTTCCGCAGTTATGAGGGTAATCAGGTTTCTAGACCTTGCTCCCGTGGTGTGGATTGGCATACGTGGAATTTTATGGCATGAAAAGTCACCTCAGTGAGTTCTTGTGGGAGTGGGGAGCACTGGGAGGACTCCCAGTCCAGGCCTTCTCCTGTCCCTGCCCTCATCCCATGACTGCTAATCAGGTCTCCTGGCGCTGCCAGCTTCCCTGCAGCCAAACCTCAGGATCTGAGCTTTTAATCCCCCTCTGGACCGTGAATCTCGTGGCATTTTGCATTCTCCCCAGGCTGGGCATTGTGTCCCACCGGGAAGAGCCAAGGGGCAGCCGCTTGCCTGCGGCTCAGCTGCAGCCCTGCCAGCTACTGAGTAACACGGGTGGCCCCGTGCCCTGTGTGCACATTAACTCACTTCCACAGCCAGCACATTCCCAGTGCCATCCCTTCCGGAGCATCCCCGGCGCAGGGCGTCTGCATCCCTCTGCCTCTGTAGCTCAGAGGGAAGCGTTGCTCCAGGAAGCGGCAAAACCCCACTGAGTCTCAAAGGGGAGGAAAAGGAGGTGATGGGAGCTGAGGATGCCCCACCGTGGATCCAGATGCTCCGTGCATCCAGGCTCCGGATGCACGTGATGTACGAGTGCCGCCCGAAATGACCCCCCCTGCTTCTGCACAGCGAGACGCACGACCGCTTTTCTTCTTCCCAGAACACCTCCTGGGGAGAAGGTAGTGGTATTTATTTGCCTTGCGATTCTGGAGGAATTTTGAACCTCTGCCAAATGCTGCTTTTTCCACAGAAACCGCAGCGCCCTGGTTTTCCATGCGTCCGAGAGCGCCTGCGGACAGAGAGGGGCTGCATGGTCCGACAGAGCCTGTGTAGCTGATGGCTCCCGGGATAATGCCGCTGCCCTGCTGCAAAGCCGTGCCCAGGAACAGTGATGGTGCCAAAAAGCTGGCGTCAGAGATGGTGCCAGACCAGCGCTGGAAGCTACAAGTCTTCTACCTCTGCTTCTACGGCTTCATGACACAGATCCGGCCCGGGGAGAGCTTCATCTCCCCTTATCTGCTGGGGCCCGACAGGAACTTCACAAAGGCGGAGGTGAGCTGTGGGCACCCGGTCCCCCACCCTGGTGTCCCCCTTTATGGCCATGATCACCATCCTGGCGCTGCCCAGAGCATCCCCCCGTGGCTCTGGGGTGCACAGGGGTGTCATGTCCTGGGCATGGTGGTGTGTGCTGGCTCGTGGTGGTGCTTTCTGGGGGGGGGAGGTGGTATGGTGTGCTGTGGGGCCCTGTCTCACTTGGCTGTGAGGTCACCCTGTCCCTGAGTGCCTGGCTCAACTTGCCCTGGCATGAAACCTCATGCCCAGGCTGGCAACTCATTTTGGGGGGCACTGCCCACCTGAGCAGCCTGTGGGATGGTGGGAGGGTGCCGGGCTGGGAGAAGCCACACCCCACCCCACTGGGGAGACCTTTCCATGATGGCACGGTGCACTGCCGGGCCGCTGGCAAGTATGGGGTTAGGCAAGGAGGGGCCACAATGTCATCGTCTCCCCACCAAGGGATGCTGGCCCCGATCCCAGCCGGCTGCTGCGTCTGTGGGAACGCTGCATTCCCGGCACGGGAGGGGGCCGAGGCTCAGCCAGACCCCCAGCCGGGCGCGCTGCTGGTCACATTCCTCCCCAGGAGGTGCTGCCGTGGGGGTCGGCAGCTGGTGCCCACAGAGCCCACAGGTTGGGGGGTGTCCCCAGGGATGTACCCAGCGCTCAGCCCCTCCTTGCCCTCACGGCAGGTGACCAACGTGATCACGCCGGTGCTGTCCTACTCCTACATGGCCGTGCTGGTGCCCATCTTCCTGCTGACAGACTACCTGTGCTACAAGCCCGTGCTGGTGCTGCAGAGCCTGAGCCACATCTCCATCTGGCTGCTGCTGGTGCTGAGCACCTCCGTCCTGGCCATGCAGCTGATGGAGTTCTTCTACGGCATCACCATGGCCGCCCGCATCGCCTACTCCTCCTACATCTTCTCCCTGGTCGCCCCATCCCGCTACCAGCGCATGGCCAGCTATTCCCGCTCTGCCGTGCTCCTGGGGGTCTTCACCAGCTCCGTGTTGGGCCAGCTCTGCGTCACCCTGGGCGGCGTCTCCTTCCTCACCCTCAACTACGTCTCCTTGGGCTTTGTCAGCTTCGGCCTCCTTCTCACCCTCTTCCTCGAGCGGCCCCGGCGCAGCCTCTTCTTCAACCGGCCCGGGAGGGCCGGCGACGCGGCTGCGCCCACCGAGCTGGACAGGATGGCCGGGGGGGAGGGCGGCGGGGGGACGCGGGGCTGGCGGGACATGGTGCTGTGCCGTATGCTGCGGGAGCTGGGAGCGCTGGCCAGGCAGCCCCAGCTCCGCCTCTGGTCCCTGTGGTGGGTCCTCAACTCGGCCGGGTACTACTTGATGCTGTACTATGCACACATCCTCTGGAACGAGATCTCTCCCACCGTGGACAACCGCCGGGTGTACAACGGAGGTGTGGATGCTGCCTCCACGCTGCTGGGTAACTCGCCTGGGATGGGGACACTGGGGGTGGGGGGGGACACTCACATCCTGCTGCATCCCCTGGGAATGGCTGGGGTCAGCAGGAATGTGGCAGGATGCTCCATCCCCCTGCAGCCCTTGGGAATGGTGGTCCTTACGGAATTTTTGGTGGTTTGGCATTGGGGACAATGTGATGATCACTGGGCTGGGTGCCAGCCCAGGTAGGGCAGGGGATCCTCGAGGAGCTCACAGCATCCTTCATCCCTCCCCAGGAGCTGTCACCTCCTTTGCTGCTGGCTACGTGAAGATCCGCTGGACGCTGTGGTCGGAGCTGGTGATCGGAGTGGTGACGGCATTCCAGGCAGGATTGCTCCTGCTCATGAACTCCACCACCAACATCTGGCTGTGCTACGCTGCCTACATCCTGTTCCGTGGCTCCCACCAGTTCCTGGTGCCCATTGCCATGTGCGTGGTGCTCCTGGGGACCCGCTCCCACCCCGGTGGCCAGGTTGATGCCAAGGGTTCACCAGTGCTCCTGTTTTTCCCAGTTTCCAGATTGCTACCTCCCTCTCCAAAGAGCTCTGCGCTCTGGTCTTCGGGGTCAACACCTTCTTTGCCACCGTGCTGAAGACCATCATCACCATCATCGTGGCCGACAAGAGGGGCCTGGGCTTATCCGTGCATCCCCAGGTAGGGGTGGGGGGCACCCGGGATGGAGGTGGTCCCTGAACAGTGCGGGATGAAGGGAAGGGGCTCCAAGTGCTGTTCTCCCCTCTCCTCTCGTGCAGTTCTATGTCTATTTTGGCTTCTTCACGCTGCTGGCTGTGGCCTACCTGCTGGCGGCCGTCGGCGTGGGCATCCGGCACAGCCGCCGCAAGCAGCCGGTGGAGCTGGCCCTGGCCAAGGAGCTGTGCCAGCTGCCCGTGGAGATTCCAGCGCAGGAGAAAAGCCCAGAGGCGGGCACCGTGCGAGCCTGAGCGCCGGCACCGCGACGCCATGGCCGGCTCTTGGCTCCCGAGGTCAGCATTGTCATCGTCACCGCGTGCTTGGCGTCCCGTGCCACTGCTGGTCCTTGGTGCTGCTCTGCTGAGGATGGAACCCTTGGGACACGTTTTCTGCTCCGTGAGGACAGGGCTGCGCCCCTTCCCCCTCCCCACACGTGGAGCGGGGGCAGGATTCCCACGGTGCCACCGCAGGAGTGTGGATGGGGACCCCATCCCGCTGCGCCCCCATCATGGCACAGAGCCGGGCTACAAGAGGATGTTTCTTTATTCAGTGCCTTTAGAAAATGGTTTATAGGACACAACGGATGACCAAAAAAAAAAAAAATAAAGATCCACAGGCTTTAAATTGCATTAATTACACAAAGTACAGTAGACTGTAAGAAATAGAGGCCGTGTGACTCGCACAGCTTTTATGGTAATCATTTCCATACAATAACAAAAAAAGCTAGTTACAAATTTCTCCTTTTTCTCTTCTTTTTTTTTTTTTGTTTTTTTTTCTTTTAGCACCTTGGATTTGCCCACACCAATTCCAACCAGCTTTGCTGTGCCTTCGCCATTTGAGCCCAGCAAAGGTGGCACGGCGAGGGGGGGTGGCAGTGCCACACGTGCTCAACACGCACACACACACAGAAACACATGCCAAGGGCACAGCTGCCCACGCCTCAGGGCCACCCTGTCACCCCAGTACCTGTGCTGGGCTGGCTGTGGCTGTACCTGGGCTGTGGGGGCACAGCCGGCGGTCCCCAGGGTGCATGGAGGGGATGGGGGAGACCGGACCCCCACCAGAGCTCTGCTGGCTGAGAGGTGGAGGTGAGGATGATGAGGGGATGAGCCTTACCTGGGGAGGATGGAGACCATCTGGGGGAGCCCCAGCACTGCCAAGAGAAAGTCCCATGGGTGCGGTGCTGGGGTTTTGGCTGGAGAAGACCCCATGGCCTCAGCAGCAGGGATTTGGGTCCAACCCCAAGCTCCTGGTGAGGACAGTGCGGGGCTGGGAGGCTGGTGAGAGAGCCCCCACAGGCTTCTGAGGGGGACAGCCCGCACTGAACTCTCCCTGCCGAGCATCGTCCCACCCAGCCACCCCAAAAAGAGCATCCGAGCAGGGAGGGGAACAAGCCGAAGTGGTTAAATATTAGGAGTTAGAAGAGGAGTGAGAGGAGGAGGAGGAGGAGGAAGGCCGCCAGCCCATGGCTGCCCTGCCCCAGGTGGGACCTGAGCCCCTGCCTACCCAGGGCAGGGGCCATGGCAATACTCTTTGGCTTCAGGTCTGCGGGAGAAGGAAACCCTGCGGGGCAAGAGCAGGCGCGTGGAGGGGGCTGAGGGGCCCAGGGGTGCCGGGGTGCAGGCTGGCCCGACCCTCCCTGGGGACACGGGGGGACTCAGGGGGCGCCAGGGCGCGTGTCACTTTTTGGCGGCGGTCATGAAGCTGTTCTCGATGCAGAGGACAATGAAGGCGTGCTGGCAGCTGCTGGCCGCCTGCTCCAGCAGTTTTCCAGCGGCCAGGGAGGAAGCCTGGCCGGTGACCGCACGCTCCTCAGTCCGCCACGTCTCACAGTAGCTCTCGGGCAAGCGCCGGCCCTTCGTATCCGAGCCATGCCAGACGCTCTTCTGCGGCCTGGAAGGGTGAAAGGTGGGTGGCTGCTGCTGCCCCGCCCTGCTCCAAACCCCATTTCCCCCTCGCTCAATCCTGCACTCACCATCCCGCATCCCGCAGGACATCCCGGCCATCGAAGGAGAGGATGCGGGCGCCAGCTCGCAGCGGAGCCCCGCTGCCCGTGAAAAGGGCTTCCCAGTTATTGAAGAGCACTTCATCCTGGTGGGGAGGGTGGGGAAATGGAGGAGGAGGGGGTTTAGCCCTGCCTGCGCTCCAAGGGCATCCCAGAAGCTCCAAGTCCCAGCAGCCTCTGGGAAGGAGATGCTTCATCATGGATGGAGGCTTTGATATGCTCTGCATCCCAGACCTCGGCAGTGCTGGGTTAATGGTTGGACTCTATGATCTTAAAGACATCTTCTGCAACCACAGCGACTCTGTGATCCTATTCTATAATCCCTCCGAGCTCGGAGAGCGTCGGGAAGGGGATGGGGACGCACTTACCCGGAGGTTGACGATGGGGACGGCGGCGCGGTCGGCCCTGCGCACGATGCTGTAGAGATCCTGCAGGCGCGAGGAGAGGAAGGCGCGGAAGGTGCCGGCCAGCCCCACCTGCCGGGCCTGCTGGAAGCACTGGAAATCGGCGCCCCGGATGCCGCGCATGCCGCCGCTCAGCGGGGTGTTCAGGGCCACCAGGTGAAGCTGCCAAGAGGGGACGACGGGGCTTGAGGGACACGGCTTTGGGCACCACCGTCAGCTCCCCTCAGCCGGCACGCGGCACTCACGGCGGGCTGGAAGTCCTGGTGCACGTGGGCGGCCACGGGGGCGGGATCTGGCCGGCGGTGGATGTAGTAACCATTGATGAGCTCGTGCTGGTGGTGGAGCAGGGGCTGCTCGGGCAGGCGGTGTTGGTTAGCCACCACCTCGTCCCCACGCCAGGGACGGGCGGTGGCCGGAGGGACGTGGTTGCGGAGGGGGTGCAGGGGCCCGCGGGGCTGGGGGCCAGCGTAGTGGAGGGTGGGCGGCTTGTCGTACACCTCATTGTCCTGGGGAGCGGGACATGGGATGAGGGGGGAGCGGTGCCCCAGGTGGGGACGGGGATGGAGAATGTTGGGGATGGATGGAGATGGTTGTGGGTGGATGGAGATGGTTGGGGATGGAATGAAGATGGATGAGGATGGAGGATAGGGATGAGGATGTGCACGGGGAACAGAGGACTCACCAGAGCCGAGCTGGGGATCACGTTGTGCTCCTCCAGCTGCAAGGGCATGGCACATCAGATCCCAGCTGCCCCCCTCTCCTCTTCCTCGCGCACAGGTGGGGGGACCCCGAGCAGCACCGGGAGTCACCAGCGAGCCCCCGGGGTGGTGCTGTCCGCGCTCCCCTCGAGCCGGGCAGTGCAGCCCTGGCCAGCTGCCCCCCAGCCCCCCCACTCACCAGCACCCTGCGGAAGCCCCCGCGCAGGCGGACGTAGAGCTCCTGCCGGTCGGTCAGGAAGACGAGGCTGCCCTCAGGCAGCTCGAGCGCGGCGCTCAGCATCGCCTGGTACGTGGGCACGGCCCGGAGCTGCCGGCACAGCCCGAGCGGGGCTCAGGGGTCGGCTGCCTGTGGCACAGGCAGCCCCTGCCCAGAGCCCCGACTCACCCCCAAGGACATCCCGCTGCTGCCTGGAGGTCCGGGGGGTCCTGGTGGTCCCGGGGGTCCAGGGATGCTGACAGCTGTGGGGGAAGGAGGGTGAGATGGAGAGGGCTGCAGCACGGGGAAGAATGCAGAGGTGCAGGGAGGGATACATGGGATGCAAGCAGGAATACAGGGGATGCAGGGAGGGGTGAGACAGCAGGTACTCACCTTGTCTGTGGGGACCTGGGAAGGAGGGTGGCCCGGGCGGACCAGGGGGGCCAGGGGGGCCAGGAGGGCCCTGCCGCCCCTCGTATCCGATACCAGGGGGACCCTGAGGTCCTGGAGGCCCTGGTGGCCCAACGACACTGTCCCCCTTGGGACCCTAGGCAGTGTGAGAGAACATCTGTTGGAGCAAAGCCTGCAGGGATGCCACCCCCACTGTGCCCCCCTTCACTTCCCTCCCCATGGGGTACTCACCGGCAGCCCGGGGTATCCCTGGGGCCCTGGAGGCCCTGGCAGTCCAGAGACTCCAGGACCATAGAGTGGGGTGCTGCCCGGCTCGCCCTTCTCACCCTTGGGACCTGCATCCCCCTTGTCACCCTGTGGGACGGCACAGTCTTAGGGTAAGCAGCTGGGGCACACTGGGTACCCCAAATCATGCTGGGTTCCAGCCACCAGTGTGCAAAGGGCTTACCCGCAGGCTGGCACCGAAGTGACTCGGGTCATAGGGAAAGTGGCCTGTGGAGAGAGAGAGAGGAGGGGAGAGGAGCCGGGATAGGCACGAGCCACCCCCTGCCTGCCACCTCTGCCATCAGGGACCGGTCATCTACCTGGAGGTCCTGGGGGTCCGGTGTCACCTTTCTCTCCCTTTTGTCCTGGGAACTGGTGGAAACCTGTGGGGAGTGGCACAGATGCCATCTCAGAGCTGCAGCTCTAAGGGAAGGAGGGGGTTTCCCCCCAGCCCTGCCTTGCTGAGGTTCCCCAAACTGTCCAGAGGGGCTGGGAGAGGGACGCCCCCTTACCGGGGAACGCCGGGTGGCCCGAGTCGCTGAAGGTCTGTGGAGATGCAAAGCAAGTGGCTGCAGAGACCGCAGCATCCTCGGGGACCCCCCCTCATGCTGGTGGCAGTCCCACGTGCCAGCCCCAGCCAGGATGTCACCAGAGCATCCTCAGTGCCCTCCAGGCAGGCAGGGGACACTGGGGGCCCAGTCCCAGCATGTCCAGCATGGTGACTGTGTAGATACTCACATTGCCATTGCTGTAGGCTATGCTGCCAGGTGGCCCAGGGGGCCCAGGGGGTCCTGGGGGGCCTGGGGGACCCTGTGGGGGGCAAAAAGGTTTGTCAAGGTCCTGCAAAGTGGACAGTCCCCACCATGGAGGGGGACACCGGCACCAGCCCCTGAGCGAGGGAGGCGTGCCCTTTGCCTAAGGGATTGGGGTCCTCGGGCCGGCAGCTGGGGGGTCTCAGTGCTCACCTGCAAGCCCAGCACGTCCGCGGGGTCGCCCTTCTCGCCCTTCAGCCCGTTCATGCCGGGACGTCCCTGCGGATGAGCAGCGCAATCAGCCCCGTCCCCGTCCCCCTGCCAGCCCCTGGTGTCACATCCGGTGCTCCAGAGTCAGCTCTGACACCCCGGCATCACCTCCGACACCCCGGCACCGCCCCATCCCTCAAGGACACAGCAGGGTTTGGGGCTCAGCGGGTGCAGGACGTGCAAACGGGGAGGGGGACGCGGTGGAGGCGATGGCCGGGGACGCAAACAAACCGGGAGCGGGTCTTACGGGTCTGCCCGGAAAGCCGATCTCTCCCTTCATCCCTGCTCGTCCCGGGGGACCCTGGAAGGGAGAGAAGACAAGGATGAGGGTGCTCAGTGCGGGGCACGCCCTCTGCCTAGGGACATTCCCATCCCTCCCCTGGGACACGAGGAGGAGGATGGTGACGGTGACTTACCGATGGTCCCATCGGGCCCCGCAGCCCCGGCTCCCCCTGCAAACAGTGGAGAGAGAAAGGGCATCACCACCGGGACCCCCTCGACACCTGCCCCGTGGGGACGTGCCCCCCACTCCTGCCAGGCACCCACCTTCTCTCCTTTCACCTTGGTGGTGACCGCGGTCCCGTCAGGGCTGATGGTGACGCCGGGCTCCCCCTTCTCCCCCTGCAAGAGAAGAGGAGGTGGGAGGGGACACGGAGGGACCAGGCTCCCTCCTGTGGTAGGGCTGGTGACACCTGGTGGCCTGGTAGAATGGGGGACCAGGAGTGTGACCACCCCAGGGGCTGCAGGTGGCCTGGAGCAGTTACCTTCAACCCCGGGGCGCCCTGGGGACCAGCTGACCCCTGGTCTCCT
This sequence comes from Corvus moneduloides, assembly GCF_009650955.1. NCBI lineage: Eukaryota > Metazoa > Chordata > Aves > Passeriformes > Corvidae > Corvus > Corvus moneduloides. The sequence continues at coordinate 217,209 of NC_045482.1, forward strand.
TTTGGTCCCACCGGACCCTGCAGGAAGGACACGGAGCCCACGTCATTCCCAACCCACCAAAGGCAGGCCCCACACCCCTCCTCCACCACCACCACTCTGCAGCAAAGCACAGCAGGAGCAGCCCCCACGGCTGTCACCAGGGCCACCCCGCGGTCCCCAGATGTGTCACCGACTCACCGGGAAGCCAGCGTGGCCTGGTCTGCCCTGCAGAGAGAAGCAGAGATGCTCCTAAGAGCAAACCCCCTCTTTCCAAAAAACGGGGTGCCCTCCTGGCACTGCTGAGGAGTGGGTACAGGTGGCAGGAGGGCACCTACCACTGGACCAGGAACAGCCACCAAGGATTTCTGCAAAAAGAGACAAAATGAGGTTTTTCCCCCAGTCTTGGCTCTGAAGCTCAGAGCTGCTGGCGAGGTGTCCCTCATGATGGCCGCTGGGAAGATCCCTTCCCCTGCCCTGTGCCACCACTTACATCTTCACTGGACACAGTGATGACCTGTCCAGGGGGACCGGGTGGGCCGGGGGGGCCGGGCAGCCCCACACCATCTTGGCCTCGCTCTCCCTGGAAGACACAAGCCATCAGCCCAGGGCCACCACTGGCTGGTCCCTGTCCTCAGCCTGGTGGCACCTACCTTCTCACCGGTGCTGCCTTTGTCACCTTTGGGTCCCTGGAAGGAGGAGCAGGAAGGTGTGAGCACCACGTGGAGCTGGGTTCTGGCTCACAGGTGGAGACTCCCTCCCACCTCCAGCTCCAAAAAATCCTTCAGGCAGCCCCACCTCTGCCTCCAGCTCCAGGCAACGAGCCGGGCTGCGATGATTTTGGATGGAGGTGGTTGCCGGTGGGGCAGCAAGGTGGTGGGGACAGGATCCTAAGGAGTGCGGGCACTCCTGGCACGCGGTGAGCCCACAGCCAGGAGGGGGAATTGTGGCTGCTGGGGATGGAGCTGCTGCAACCAGAGGTGCCCTGCCTGGAGTGGGGGGGTTATTCTGGAACTGGGGGCTGAGGCTCCTACCTGTGGCCCAGGGAAGCCCTCCAGGCCAGGGCGGCCGTCCACGCCAGGCATGCCGGCATCTCCCTGCAGTGGGAGGGGGAAAGGGCAGGATGCAGCCCCAGGTCGGGGAGCACAGCGGTCCTGCCCAGTGCCCTGCACTCCCAGGTGCTGGCACAAAGCCATCCCAACATCTCAGGCTCCTACCTTTGGTCCTGGCAAGCCGGGCTGTCCGGGGCTGCCGACCTCTCCCTGCAAGGAAAGAGGTGTCAGAGGCATCCCTACAGGCTGCCTGCAGGCTTCCTACATGGATGGAGCCAGGAGGGTGTTGGAAGGGGTCCTCACCTTCATCCCCGGCAGTCCTGGCACACCCTGCAAGCAACAAGGGGACCGTGGGCATCGGGGGATGGCAGGCGACACGGTAGCAGGGAATATCCCAGGATGGGGAGGAGGGAAGGGGCAGGAACGGCCCTACCTGTGGTCCTTCAGGTCCAGGTGGTCCCGGGGCAAATGACAGCCCTGAGCCCTCCATGTCACCCTAAATGCAGGGAGAAGGGGCTGAGCCGTGTCTGTCCCCGGCTCCAGCCCAGCCCAGCCCATCCCCGCAGTGACCACTCACAAATCCAGCCTCGTAGCCTGGCCCCGGTGGGCCCGGGGGGCCAGGGGGCCCAGGCTGCCCGCGGGGTCCGATGGGCCCGGGAAGGCCAGCTAAGCCCATTTCTCCTGGGGGTCCTGCTGGTCCCATCTCCCCTTTGTTGCCCTGCAAAGGGGACAAGGAGGGGACAGATGGAAGGGGGCAGTGGTCGCTGCCTGGAGCCTGCAGGCAGGAGGCAGAGCATCCCCTCCCAAATCCCTCTGGGACAGGACATGGATGCTCTCCCTGCTGCTCCCCTGTTTTGGGCTCTGTGGGAGGGGCATTGCCCAGCTCGGGCACCCTTCATCCCACCAGCTGCCCATGTAATGTCCACACTGGCCACCAGAGGCTCGTCTAAAATCATAAATGGGAATGTTTTTGCACGTGTGGCTGGCTCCGCAGCAGAGCTCAGCGCCAAGAAGGGATGCTGGCAGGCACTCCTGGGATTGCAGTGGGTCTGGAAGCAACAAGGTTGGACCTCACACCCTCTGCCACCCCATCTGCCCTCTGGGTGCTGCAGAAGTGCAGAAGCTTAGAATTAAGGTGAAGAAACCTTAATTTTTGAGGTTTTTGCCCCCAGCTCAGGCTGCAGCAGATGGTCATCCCGAGGGGCAGCATCCCAGCTCTAAGGAGCTCCCAGCAAACCTTCACTTCCCCCCTTGCAGATGCAGGGTGGAAGGAAGCTGGAGCAAGCAGGCAGGAGAGGGTGATGCAGAGAAGATGGGGTGTTTTCCAGTGGAGTGTGGGCACCTCTCAAGCAAACTCTCTTCTGTGTCTCAAAACATCCCCTTCGGCTTTCCTGCCCACTTCCTGATGTGGCAGTGCCTGGAGCAAAGCCAAGGTAGGGAGGCAGGAGCATCCTTTGTGGGGTAGCAGCTCCATGCACCCTCGAGCTGTGGCACTGATCTGGGAGGAACCCAAACAGCAGCACCCCCCTCCCCATTCCTGTGCAAGATGCCCTCCCCCCTGGCAACATCCCTGCCTCCAGTCTGCAACGGAGAACCCAAAAAACCCCACCCCAGGCACTGTACCTTGGGTCCAGGCAGGCCAGGGAGGCCGAGGTCACCCACGTCGCCCTGGGAAGGAGAAGGAGGGAGAAGAGGGTGTGAAGAAGCTGCCCAGCCCCAGGCAGGAGCAGAGTGGTGCTCCCCAGCACCGGAACTGGGGCCTTCCAGAGACGTGCCAGGGGTGCCAGCTGCCCCACGGGACAGCGGTGACGCGCTCCTGGGGCACGTGGGACACTCACCCGCTCTCCTTTGGGCCCCGGCTGCCCGGCCTCCCCGTCTCTTCCTGGAGGACCCTGAGGACCCTGTAAGATGCCAGGACATGGTTCCAGCACAGAAAAACCCTGAGCCCCCCACCACCACAGGGTGGACCTGGGATAGGTCCCCTTGGCCACCCCATGGACCTACCGCTGGCCCCGGGGTCCCGGGGTTCCCATCCCTGCCCGGCAGCCCCGGTGGTCCCGGCAGGTCCGTGCGGTTCATCCCAAACCGTCCTGGCTCCCCTGGCAAACCGGGCACGCCAGGCGGCCCTGGGGGACCAGGTGGCCCTCGTGGACCCTAGAAGAGACGTGGGGGACCATGGCTGAGGGTGTCCCCCCACTCCCAGCTGGCAGGACAGGCACTCATCCCCACTCACCCGCAGGCTCTCCAGGTCACCGCCGAAGCCAGAGCCCTCCATGTCGATGAAGGTCTGGGGGAGAAGCACGAGGGTGATGTCAGGGCACCCAGTGGCACTGGGGCTGGCTCAGGGGCTGGTGGCAGCACTCTGCACCTCTATGGCTTGATGTACCCTCCCATCCCTCAAACCCCTGTGTTCCAGGGGGCACCCACCAGCTTGTCACTCTTGGAGGAGGGTCCTGGTGGTCCCGGAGGGCCGGGCGGTCCAGGGGGTCCCCTCGGCCCCACGCCTGGGTCACCCTGGCACAGAGGACAGAGCGCGGTTTGGGGGTGCAGCCAAGCTGGGGCTGAGAGGAAGGGGGGGCACGTTCTGCCCCCCAACACCGGCACTCACCTTCTCCCCCTTCTGGCCCGGCTCCCCCGGCATCCCGGGGAACCCTGCGGGCCCCATTTCACCCTGCAGAGGGGAGCAGTGGGGGGTCAGCGGGAGGCAAGGCAAGGGGGTGGCTGTCCCCCCTCACCCCGCCACCCCCCGCCCCACTTACGGGTTTGCCGTCCTCGCCAGGATCTCCCTAGGGACGGCAGAGAGGGGACACGTCAGTGTGCGGGTGGGTTGGGTGGGGGGACAGGGGACACCCCCTGGGGAGGAATTGACTCACAGGCTCGCCGTCCCTGCCAGGGGCTCCATCCTTCCCTGGTGGCCCAGGGGGGCCGGTGACCTGCTCCACCACCGAGCCATCAGCGTGCTGAGAGTGGGTCCCAGGTGGTCCAGGGTCACCTGGCTCTCCTTTTTGTCCCTTGGAGCCAGGGTAGCCAAATCCAGCACTGCCCTGCGGAGGGGAGGGAGGCAGGGGTGGCTGGCAGGTCCCTGAGGTGGCAGCCCGGGTAGAGCATGGCTCTGCGCCAGCTCCCTCAGCCATGCTCACCTTGACGCCCAGGTCTCCCTTCTCCCCCTGAGGATCAGAAACAGAGAGGAGCAGGTATCAAACACAGACGTGTCACTGGCACCCTTGAGCCCCAGGGACCGGCTCTCACCCACCTTTTGACCCTTGACACTGCCTGGCCCCACGATGCCACCGGTCCCTGAGTCCCCCTTCAAGCCGCGTTCACCCTTCTCCCCCTTTTCGCCTTTCCGGCCGGTGCCTGTGGGAAAGGAAAGGCCCCAGGCGTGCTTGGGGACGGCCACAGCACCACATCCCCACTTGTGCGCCCCGGGGAAGGGGAAAGCTGCCGGAATTACCTCCCGTGGAGACCCGCAGCGTCTCCTCCGCCCCGGTCCTCTCGGCCTGCTGCAGGGACCCCCCGCCACTCCTCGGGCCGCTGGCCCCCGCCACGGGGGGGGAGGTGACGGGGACAGCGTCCACCAGCCCTGGGACACCCTGCGCCAACAACGAGGGGACACCGTGGCACCGTTCACCTCCCGGCGCCTCCCCGTAAGGGACCGGTGCTGGGACACCACCAGGCACCCCGTGACCTCGGCCGTGCAGGGCACTCAGCCCTCCTCAGCACTAGAATTTCAGGGTGCCACCCTGAGTGCAACACCCGCAGGCAGCAACTCACCTCCACCTTGCCCGAGGGTTGCTGTCCACGTTCCATCCCGCTGCCAAAATCCCCAGAGACCTGTGTGTGCCGTGCAGAAGGGGTGAGGGCTGAGCTGGGAGCACGGTGGGGACACCCCCGAGCTGCCCCAGCCGTGCTGCCAGCGCTCACCTCCGCGTCATCCTCCTCTTCCTCGCACTGGCGCTCGGCTGCCCGTGGGTCCCCTCGGAGCTTCAAATCCGCAATCACCCCCTGGAAGGAGACCACAGATGGGTGGGGGACACGGGCAGGCCACCGTGCCACTCGGCCACCATGTCCTCAAGTGGGAGAACAAGGATGAGTAAGATCTGCTGTCAGCACTGCGAGCAGCTGGAAGAGGTCACCGCCCAGTCGGGGGCATTTGCTTGTGAGAGGAGTTGATGTAATTTTTTATAATATATAAACAATATATTTATAATATATTTATTATATAATTTAATCTATTTATAATTCATTTGTGTTATGTCACAGCCAGCCTGGCTGAACGGCAGCTGCCCCTGATCCTTGTTTTCCTAAGCTCACCACGTTTCCTTGCCCGGATGTGGCGCGCTGCGCTTTCAAGCCAGCCCAAATATTATTCTGGGTGTCTCGCCCAAAGAAGAGACACCGAGGGGGAGGTATCTCCTCTCTCTGAGCTCACTTTCCAGCGTGATCCCCTGCTCCTCCCCATTGGGATCAGACAGATGGGCAGCATCCCAGCTCGGCAGACTCCCGCCCCAACAGCATCCCCGTGTCCCACCCTGCAGCGGGACCCAGCCTGGGCTCTGGGATGTGCTGGGTGAGCCTGCTTGCAGTGAGAGCCGTGGGGTTCAGGCTGGTACCCACACGCCCTCTCCTGTTGAGGCCGGGATGCTACCGGGGTTTGCCTGAAGGCAGCACCCTTAAGAAGGGATTTGTGGTGGTTTCTTGTATAAACAAGTGGCCTGGATGCACACGGTGCTTGCAAAACACAAATAAATAGTAGGGAAGTGCAGATTATCCCAGGAAATACAACACGTGGGCTGCAGGACCTGCCAGCTGTCCTTGTGTGGGGCAGGGCAGCCAGCTGTGGCCAGGGAGCCCTGGGGAGAGGGGAAACAAGGAGCACAGCCAAAAGATCCCTGTAAAAGCTCTGCTGGGTGTCTGGCCGGGTCCTGGCCGCTACCTCTGCTCAGCCCACGTGGTGCCAGCTCTGGCACGTGGCTTGTCCGGCCGTGCTGGTGGTGCTGGGCAGAGGCTGCAAGGTTGAAACCTGGGGCTTTCCAGAGGCATTGGGGAACCATGGAGAGCCAGTCCCAAGCCCCGAAGCGAGGCAGTGCCACGAGGGATGGTTATGGGCCCCTTTGCAGCCTCTTTGTGCCGATAAAGAGGGCAGCAGCACCACAGATCTGACAGTGAATCCATAGAATCATGGAATCACTGAGGCTGGAAAAGCCCTTTAGGACCATCGAGTCCAACCATTAACCCAGCACTGCCAGGTCCCCCACCAAGCCAGGTGGTCCCCAGGTGCCACACCCAGCTGCAAACAAGCCCTCCTGCCACCAGCTGACACCCCACTTGCCCCCTTGAGTTGTCCCAGGGGCTCCTGCATCACCCGCAGGCTTTGCCCCTCCAGGTGTCCTGCCACGGCCACGGAGGCAACTCAGGAAGGAGCAGAGGTGCCAGGACACCCCTCCAGCTGCCTCCCAGCAAGTTCATCCTGGGGCTTGACCCAGGGCCAGGTTTTAATCTGCTTGCTGCCCCGTTAGTTCCAGATAACGCGAGGCAGGGCTGGACAGTGATGGAAACACCACGAGGCGGTCAGATGCCGCTCCCCTCTCACCCAGCCAAGGCCTCCTTCCCTCCATGGCCACTACTCCCCATGGGAAAACCGGGGGCGGGCAGTGGGATCACGGCTTGGCAAGCTGGGGAGCATCACCTGCTAGAAGGGTCTGCTCTGCTTCAGGCGGTTGCCGTGCCCTCCATGTGGTGCCAAACCCCTCCAGCTGGGGACAGGAGCTCCTCCACAGCCGTGACCTGGCCCTCCCAGCATGTTCAAGAGCAAAGAAATTGCTCTTCAAGAGCAAAGAGTTATTCTTCAAGGGACCAAGGCGAATCCCAGTGCAAAGCAGTTTGTAGCCCAGCAATGATTAACCCCTTCCTGGGAGAGCTTTCCCTGCCCAAAGCCATTCCAGTGGGAACGTGGCAGCATGGTCAGGATGATGTTTAAGCTCAGAAACGTGCTCTGCAGAACTCCACGGGAAAAACATCGCTCCCCTCAGCAGAGCCTCTGTTGCTGGGCAAGTCCTGCTCAGCCCAGGATAAACCTGAACATTCCTTTCCTCAAGTCCTGCAGGGGATTTCCATGTCAGCTGGGCATTTTCCCCACACTTTCCACAAACCTTATCTGGAACACGAGTCCTGCTCAAAGCACGGGCTGAGCTATCACATCCTTCCTCACTCTCCAAAGTCTTCCTGGAGATAGCGCCCAACATCAGCCAGCAAAGATATGCTCCAGCCCAAGCATTTTTTCCATCTAAGAGAGACATTTTGCCAGCCAAACCAGCTCCTCCACCAAAGGAGCTGGGTATTTTAAGCAATGGGGAGATCTGAAGAGGCTCTGCGTGTTCACTGGGAAAAGGCAATGGTGGGAGCTGCAGGGCAACCCCACGTCCTCCTGCCAGCCCAGCTTGAGAGCTTTGCCTTGGTGAGCCCCAAGACATTAAATCGGTGGCATCTCAAGCCACCTTCCCCTCCACCTCTGGTGTCCCCTTCCCCAGGGACACACATGGAGCTGGTTGTCTTCTGGGCATGGGCGGTGTCACATCTCTCCAGGCTTCGGGGAGACACTCCTCGGGGTGACCCAAGCTCTTACCTGGTATTTATCCGGGTCAGCCCCTCCAGCCTGAGCGACAAAGAGCCCGGAGCCCTCTTCCAGCTCCATCTCATCCGGGGAGCGCTCGAAGTGGACGCGCTCGTGCTCCTCGCAGTCCAGGTACAGGACGACCTCCTCCTCCTCCACGCTGATGGCGAAGCGCGTCCACTGGTTGAGCAGGGTGGGCACGGTGAAGGTGGCGGCCGGGTAGGAGCTGGGCGAGCCCGGCTCCGTGTAGTAGAAGATGATCTGCTGCTGGCCCGCCCGCAGCTCCGAGAGCTTGACGCCCACGTAGATGATGCTCTGCGACGAGTCCGTGACGGCAAAGAGCACGCCGGCCCGGGGCGTGGTGGGCTGGATGTGGAACAGCAGCGAGAAGTCCCGGTAGAAAGGGCTCGGCAGGTGGTACCGGGCCACCTGGCCCGTGTTGGCGTTGGGACCGAAGACGTAGCCAGGGTTGTTGTCGGGGCCGTAAATTCTGTGGATCTCCTCCGTCGGCGGGTCCCCGATCAGCTCCAGCAGGCTGACCTCGGCATTCAGGCTCTCTGCAGGGACGAAGGACAGGGGATGGTCTCAGCCAGCCAGGCAAGGATGGTCACTCAGCAAGGACATCCCTGCCCGTGCCTCCCAAACACCCCACCCTTCAGTGGCTCCCTTTGCTCACCCTTCCCAGCGTTTGTGCATTGGCCAAGGCAGAAACCTTGAGCTGCTCCCAGCACACCTTTCGGATGAGTCTCCCAAAATGCCCCCCATTCCCAGCTGCTGGGCCTCCATCACAGAATCACAGCATGACTTGGGTGGGAAGGGACCTTAGAGATCATCTCATTCCAATCCCCCTGCCATGGGCAAGGACACAATGCACTAGACCAGGCTGCTCAGATTCCCTGGGATGGGATAACACCAAAGGGGTCTTGTCCACGCTAGGGGGATGCTGCTGGAACACCAGAATGCCGAGCCACCATGGAGCCCCAGGGAAGCGTGTTGCATCCACACTCATTCTGGGATCACGGTGACCCCTCGCGTCATCCCAGGACAAGATCCTACGGTCACCCCAGCTGGGAATAAATCAGAGCCATCCCCTCGCAACACCCTGGGAACGCGTCTCAAGCCAGCTCAGCTTCCCAGATGCTCTCAATTTGGAGGTCGCCTCCTTTCCCAACTCCTGTTGAGAATTAGGGAATTAGGGAAGTTCTGCTGGAGACCGTCCCTCTACCCGGCGCAGCTGAACATCTGGTCGGGGCGAGCCGGCGCTGTGTCCGCCAGCTCCCGTTGTTCTGGCAGCCAGCACATCCTCATCGCCCACACACCGGGCGCTGGATTCCTCCTCTCCTATGTCAACCGCGCGGGGCCGGTGCCAGCTCCATGGGAGTGAGCACGCCCGGTGCTTTTTAACCTCTCCTTTCCTGGGAGGGAGGAAACCCAACCACCCTGGCTCCGAAACTGCCGAGGGATCTGCACTGGGAACACATGCTCAGTGCTAATTTTTGTCCCGATCCCGAGTCAGGAGCAGCAGCTGACACAATTCAGTGTCCCCAGTTCCATCCCTGGTTTTCATGTGAGCAATGGGGAGTGGGGGGAAGCAGAGGTGTATCCTGAGGTATCCTGGGCTGATCCTGGAGGAGGATCAGCCAGGAACTTCCACCCAGCTCTGCAGCCCGGCATTGTCCTCCAGAGCTCTTCAAAAAAAAAAAACGGAAAAGAGAAAGAAGGAATGGGCCCAGCCTTGCCCAGCCCGAAAGGAAAACACGTCTCTTGGGATGGTGATGAAAACCTGGGTGCCTCTTCCAAAGCCTGGGGGACATGGAGCATTCCCAGGCTGCCTCCGCTGCCAAGCCCCAGTGCCAGCGCCAGCCCCATGACAGGGACCCAGCAGTGGGGACATTAGAAGTGCCACCAACTAAAGGTGGGGGCAAATTTTCGCTCTGCCAGAGCCAGACCCACTGATCCTCTGAAACTCTGGCTCTGAAACTGCTCTGTGTCCACCCTGCTCCCCAAGCCCTCAGTCCCCCCCAACCTTGGCGCCCCAAAACTGAGCACCTGGCTGGAAGAAAATCTCCCTCTGGGTCTTCCACCAGTTCTAGCCCCTTCACCTGCCCTGCACTGGGGTCAGGCTTCCCCACAGGGCATCCCCAGTCTGCTCAGAGGAGAACTTGTGGACCTTGGAGCCCAGCACCCTTTCACTCCCAGCTGTGCACAGTCCTACACCAAAAAGGATGGGGTGAGCGAGCGGGGCTCCCCCAGACTCTCAGCCTGTCACCCACCCTTGAGTCACACCACGCTCAGCGCCTCATGAGCTCGCTCCAACTGCAAATGCCAGGATGCAGGCATTGCGCTTATCTGCGGTTGGAGGAAGCCAAATTCGCAGCAGCTTTAAGGGAAAAGGAAACCAGAGCTTCCTCCCGGGGGTCTACAGGGGTGCAATAGCCAGTGCTGCAATTCCTGCAGCCAGACAAGTCATTGTGTCCCCCCCGGGGCTCAGGATGATGGGGACACACTGAAAGAGGCTTTTGTTAGCAGGGCAATTTCCAACCATTCTCCCCTTGGAGCTGCAGCCGGCTCTGGGAGTCGCCCTCCTCCTCAAACACGCCACTCGCCCCCAGTCTGGGGTGGGAGCTGGGTACCAGCACTTCCCAAAGCAAATGGACTTTTCTCCTGCATGACAGAGGCTGGATGGGGACTGGGGAGCAGAGCGGTAAGGGGAGACCCCTTCAAATGCCTGCTCCCCTACAAAAGCCAAGTGCCCCTTCTCATCCCCAAACCTTTCAGGCCACGCCTGCCTTTTCCAAAGGGCATCCAGAGCCCAAATATCGCAGCCCATCATCCCCGTGGCAAACTGGCAGCACCCATCGTGGAGCACGGAGGGATGGGGGGGCCCGCAGTGGGTTTGGTGCTGGCACGGGACGGCTGTGGGGATGTCTCTGGACGCAGCGATTCCGCCGTAGGAAACGTCCCCAGGACGCCCCAAGCCACCTTCCCGCTCTGCCATGCCCTTCCTGGCTGACCTGAGCCCAGTGTGGGGTTCAGGGGACCCCCAGCACTCCCTGGGGTGCAGCACAGCCCCCACACTCCCCACCCACTCCCGACCCCGCCCATGCGAGCAGTCCCAGATGGGATCGTGCCTCCTCTCCGAGCACCGCCGTGATCCCAGTGTATCCCCCCGCGAACAGAGCCTCTTTGACACCGAGGGGACCCTGTGGGCGACCTCGGATTGCCAGCCCCCAGTCTCGGCATTCCTCCTTGGCATCTCCCGGCCACCCCCCGAGGGCACAGGGGTCGGCACGGGAACACAGCCTCATTCAGAGGCTTTGGCGGGCGGGGGGGGGAGCTCCAGCTTTCATCCCAACTGCATTTCTCCAAGCATCAGTCACCCCCCGCTCCCGTCCTTCACCCCCCTGCCCTGTCTGGCTCCCTGGCTGACACACAGGAAGGTCACAGCTACCGAAGGAAGAAGCTGCAGGCGAAGTAACTCTCCCCCTTTTCCAAGCAGCGGGATCAAACATTAGCCGCCATCGGGTGAATCATTAACCCCAAAGGGCTGCTCCGGGGGAGGGAAGCATGTGGGCACGGCCAGGGGTCACCTTGAAACCTCCTCACCACCACGGTGCTGTGGCTGGGTGCTCACGGGGTCCGGGTCCTTGCCCTGTTCCTGCTCCAAGTGTTCCAACCCCAAGATGGACACCCCAAAGCCCCGTGGCACCGGGAAGCCAGCCCTGAATGCCAGCACGATGTGCTGGGGGAGCATCCCCTGTGCTGGCCACTGTGATTCACCAGGAGTGATGCTCAGCCTCGCGGAGGGAGCCCAAACCTGCTGGTTCTGTTTGGAAAAGCCAGGGCTGGATGGAAAGTGATTTTGGACTCAGTAGCCTCCCATGGGCACCAGGCAGAAGCGTCCCCCAGCACCTGGGGGAGCTGGGGGAGGGGACACACAACACAGGGACGTCCCTCAGCCACGTTACCTGCAGAAGCATTAATAAAGACACAAGAAAACCCTTCATCCTCCTCAGGGAGAGCATCGCAAGGCAGAGGCAGGCGCCCGCCCGCCAAGTGAGTCCAACACAGGTCTCTGACGGCCTCGCAGAAGCCCTGGCATGGCGGGGGGGTTACGGGGACCGAGGGGCTACAGCCGGGGAGCAGCAGCAAGCAGAGGAACCACTCCAGGTAGCGATGGCACCGCGACTCAAGCAGCCCCTCCCACTCATGCAAAGCCGCCCGAATTTCCTCCTCGCTGCTGTGACGGAGGTAATTTGGCAATCGGACATGGCTGGTGCCCAGCACGCTGCAGAAGGGCAGGTGGGTCGGGACGGGCTGGCAGCGGCCGGCCACTGGCATCAGTCCTGGAAAGAAGGATTCGAGCCCCGCGCTGCCGCTCCCGTAGAGCTGCGTGGTGGCCGTTAGTAAATCGAACTCCAGAGGGACGGAGTTATCAGCCACAGGAGGATCCACACCCTTATCCACCCTCTGGTCAGGCCGAGGGGGGCTCTGGCTCCCGTTCCTGCTGGCCAGAGCCAGCCCCCGGTGGCCGGTGCCGTGCCACAGGTTCAGCGATGCTCCGTGGAGGTGATGGGGAGGTTGTGCCGAGGGGTCCTGGAACGGCACCGCCCGCTCACGGGGACTGTCACCTGGTGAGAAAGGAAAGGGGGCACTACCTGGCTGGGGACCCGCTGGTCTCTGCAAGGACACCTGTGTCTCCACTGCTGTGGGAGTCCCTGTCCCCAGGAGCTCTGGGTTCTCGGTGGTCACTGTCCTCAGGAGCTGCGGGTCCTTGGTGCTCCTCATCGCCAGGAGCTGCAGATTCTCACTGGTCAGCATCCCCAGGAGCTGTGGGTCCTCAGTGGTCAGCGTCCTCAGGAGCTGTGGGTCCTCAGTGTTCCCTGGGAGCTGTGGGTTGTCAGTGGTCAGTGTCCTCAGGAGCTGTGGGTCCTCAGTGTTCCCTGGGAGCTGTGGGTTGTCAGTGGTCAGCATCCTCAGGAGCTGTGGGTCCTCAGTGGTCAGCACCCTCAGGAGCTGTGGGTCCTCAGTGGTCACTGTCCCCTGGAGCTCTGAGCTCTCAGTGGTCAGCACCTGCAGGAGCTGTGGGTCCTCAGTGGCCACTGTTCTCAGGAGCTCTGGGTCCTCTGTGTTCCTCATTGCCAGGAGCTGCAGATTCTCAGTGGTTCCTGTCCCCAGGAGCTGCAGGTCCTCAGTGCTCCATGCCCCCAAGAGCTGTGAGTCCTTGGTGCTCCCCGTCACCAGGAGCTGCAGGTCTTTGGTACTCGTCCCCAGGAGCTGTGGGTCCTCAGTGGTGCCCAACCCCAGCAGCTGCAGGTCCTCAGTGGCCCCTGACCCCAGGAGCTGGGGGTCCTCGGTGGTCCCCATCCTCAGGACCTGCAGATCCTCAGTGGTCCCTGAGTGCAGGAGCTGTGGATCCTTGGAGGTTGCTGACCCCAGGAACTGGGGGTCTTCGGTGGTCCGCATCCTCAGGAGCTGCAGGTGCTCAGTGATCCCTGTCCCCAGGAGCTGCGGGTCCTCGCTGGTCCCTGACCCCAGGAGCTGCAGCTCCTCAGTGGCCCCTGTCCCCTGAAGCTGGGGGTCCTCGGTGGGGCTGCTGGCCGCCTGCTGTCCCGGGGCAGGTGACGTGCTGTGGGGAGGAGCAATGCTTGGCTGTGCCGTGCTCTCCAGCAGCCCTGTGGCATTCCTGTCCCACTGTCCCGTGCCTTTGGCTGCGGTTCCCTCACCCACAGGCGCTGCTGGACCTGCCTCCTGCCGCTGTGGGGTGGTGACACTCCCCACCACCTCGCCACCCCACGTCCCTGGGTACGGGCTGGGAGCCGGAGCTGCCGCTGAGGTTGGCGGCTCTGACGCCAGGATTCCCTCGCCGGCAGCTGCTGGGCTTCCCGTGGTCTTCGTGCTGTCCCAAACCCAGTCCAGGAGCTGTGCTTCGGAGCAGGAGAAGCAGCCAGCCAGGAGGAGCAGAAACCCCAGGCGAGGTGGGGCCATGGGGAAGGGGAAACGGGCTCCGTTGCTCCCGAGAGCGGAGCGGAGAGGCTGGAGGAAGGAAAGGAGGGAAGAGGCAGGAGCTTTGCCCTGGCCAGGCTCTCGGAGCAGCCACATCGCTCTCTCCTCCCCGGCTCCGGCGCTCGACCCTTCAAACCGGAGCGGAGCAGGGGGCGGGGTGGCCAAGCCCTCCTCTCCCCAGCGCCAGCCTCCCGCTGCCGGCACGGCCCCTCGGGGACCCCGCCGCCCGCCCGGGGACCCACCTGAGCCCCCCAAAACCTCCGCGAGCCCAGCCAGCCTTCAGACGCACCCTACTGCCTGTCCCAGCAGCTGCTGCCAGATGTTTAACTCCTTCCTGCCCAGAAAAAATCCTACGTCCTCTCTCCCTGCTCGGTGGCTCCGGTTAAATCACCGGCCTCGAGAGCTGTACGTGGTGGGGTCGTGCATGGACGTGGTCCTCAAGGATAGCCAGCTTTGGTGGGACACCCCACTGCAGGCCGCAGGAAAAGGTTATCATCTCAGAGCAAAACCGAACGAGGAGGGAAACAAATCCCAAAAAACATTTCCAGTATTTCCACCGGCCGGAAACCCAACAAGTCCCCAAAGCCAAGTGTTTAAAGCCGCTTTCCCGGCTCGGTTACGGGGCCAGGACCCCCTAGGTGCTGTCGCAGGACGGCCAGGGGGGCACTTGCAGCTTCGCCGCCCCCCCCCAAGCATCACGCGCCAGCAACGCCTCGAAGCCAGGTCTGAGCAATCACAAGTTTCCCAATCACAAGTTTTCCTGGAGCCCGGGATGAAAATCTCCCCTGGGCAGTGCTGGCGTTCTCCCACACCCCAAGCTGAGGTGGTGCTCATCTCAGCTTAAAAAAGCTGCCCCCAAATCCACTTATCCAGCCTGTTTTTCCCACGTCTGCTCCGGTGATGATGCCCCCTTGCTCCTGAGGATCTCGGAGCCCCTGTCCCCTGCAGGGATGGAGCACTCCTAGGGCCTGCACTGCCATGGTGACACCAGGCAAGTCACCTCCATGGCTCAAGAAGTGTCCCTGAGACAGGGTTTTGATGGGGAGGTGACAGTTTGGGCTCCCCTTGGCTGTGTGACCAGGAAAGTCACAGTGTGCCGTAACACGGTCCTACAGAGTGGAGCTCTCCGCACGCTGGAGCTGGTGCTCCAGTTTAAAAACATTCAGGAAAATCACCGAGACAAACACTCAGATGTCCATTTTGCTTTATGCAACACTTCCCACGCTACTTTTGAAGCGAAACGGGCGCATTTTCCCCTGAAAATGGGAGCAGGCTGCTGCCGCCAGCAGCTCTCCCCATGACCGATGCTGTTAGGGGCGCCTGCTGCGGAACAGCCACCGCCAGTGCACACGGGACACGGCTTTGTGCGGATGGCAGAGGTTCCATATGGCCCCTCCCGGAGCTCCCGTACTCCCATCAGCCCGGGGAAGGAGCCAGGTGTCTGCCAACCCTCTCTGGCGTGCCCTGACGGGACCCACACGCCCGGCTCGGCTGCCCTGGGGCCAGGGTGCGGTGGCACCGTGCAGTGCGGGACCCCTCCCCACCCCCCGCCGTGTCCTTGGCACATCCGAGACGGGTAGGAATGACTGCTGCTTCCATTCCCATCGGAGGGATGGAAAACCTTGGTGTTCCTGCAGCCTCCCCGCCCAGAGCCGAGTGGGGAGCATCACATGCCCCCATGAGCTGCCTCGTCTCTGCCAGGAGGATTTGGGCAGCAGCACCCTGCTGGGGTACCCCGAGCGTGTGCAGACAGGATGCCCAGCCAGAGAAATTCCCGCCTCTCCCTTCTGCTGGGATTAGGCAGCTCATGACAGCGGAGTGGAGCAGCAGTCCCGAGGGATGCCCGCGTTAAGTCGATGACCTTCGTTTCACTGCACACCTCCCCGGGAAGGAGCCAGGGCTGAGGCATCCCCCAAAAAAGGGATTTCCAAAATTGGTGCCCTGAGGGTGGGCTGGTGGCACAGGTGGCACTAGAGCATCTTGGCCCAG
Organism: Corvus moneduloides; assembly: GCF_009650955.1. Classification (NCBI taxonomy): domain Eukaryota; kingdom Metazoa; phylum Chordata; class Aves; order Passeriformes; family Corvidae; genus Corvus; species Corvus moneduloides. The sequence goes on from NC_045482.1 coordinate 232,845, forward strand.
TGCAACCAGCTCCGCCACTGAGCAAGCAGCCGGGCAGGGACCGGGAATGCACCAGCTGGTGAAATATTTTGGAGAAGTATTCCCCAGGAAGAAGCCATGGCAGCTGGCTTGCTGGCAGAGCAGGGAAAACCCCTTGTTTTAGCCTCCTCCAGGCTAAAGGCTCCCAAAGAGGACTTTGCACATTCCATGAGATCCTGCTGCCAGCTCGTCGTAACCTTGGGCTTCTTGAAAAGCAAATTTGGACCCTCACGCTGGTCCCAGTTCCCTCCCAAACAGGCTGGCTGCATCTTCCCAAAACTGTCCAGCATCTGGTGCTGCAGCATGGTTCCTCAGGAAAAGGGGGATTAGGCTGCCCTAAGAAGCCAATGAGGGTTCAGTCCTGGGCCAGAAGAATAGAGAGGAGGAAAAAGAGGGGAAAAAGGGAAAAGAGAGGGAAAACTAGAGGTGGGGGAAAAGAGTGGAGATGGGAAGAAAAAGATTGGGGGAAGAGGGTGGGGGCAAAGAGAGTGGGGAGAAGAGAAGGGGAAAATGAGAGGGGAGGAAGAGAGTTGGGGGAAAGGAGAAAAGAGAAGAAAAGAGATTGGGGAAGTCAAGGAAAGAGTGGGAAGTGGAGGACAGTGTGGGGGGGAAAAGAAGTGGAAAATGAGAGTAGGAAAGGAGAGAGAGGAGAAAGAAAAGAGGGGAGAAAGGATAAAAGAGAGGAAAAAAGAGGAGGGGGGAAAAGGGGGGAAAAGGGGGGGAAGAGGAGAAAACAGAAAGAGGAGGGGGAAGAGAAGGAGGAAAAGAGAGGGGGACAAGGCAAGAGGGGGGAAGGGGGGGAAGAGAAAGGGAAAAGAGATGAAAGAAAAAAGACAAAAGAGAGGAAAAAGGAGGAGAAGAAAGGAAACTGAAAAGAGAAAGTGGGGGTAAAAAGAGAAAAAAGAGATGAAAAAAGAGATGAAAGAAGAGATGAAAAAAGAGGGGGGAAATGGGGGAAAAAGAGGGCAAAAAAGAGGGCAAAATAGATAAAAAGTAGGAGAAAAGAGCCTGTCACTCAGACCTGCAGCTTTTCATCCGTGGTCAAAGCACACCGATGTTTCTCTCTGGGGTTGCTCTCCCTGCAGAATTTTGGGAGAGGACAGGGAGCCTGCCCCAGCCCAGCTCAGCAATTCCTCCTGCACAGCCCAAGGACTCCCCAGCGAGAGCCGGGCAGATGGACGGACAGGCGGAGGGACGGACGGACAGCAGAGGGAGCCTCAGGCTGAGCAGAGCGCGGACGCTTCCTCGGGAGACCCCACTTTGCCGGCCCCATCCCGGCGGGCATCCCAGAGCTCCGGGCAGGGACTGGGAGGGAGCACGGGCGGGCTGCAGCCTCCTTCCTCCTGCGGCTCACACCTCCAGGGATGGGGATCACAAACCGCTGGAATGCCAGGAGATCGAGCCAGCGAGGCAAGCACCCCCACAGGGCACAGCCCTCCTGGAACCAGGGGGGGGGAAAGGAGGAAGGGGAAAGGGGGAAAGGAGGAAAGGGGGAAGGGGGAAAGGGGGAAAGGGGGAAAGGAGGAAAGGGGGAAGGGGGGAAAGGGGGAAAGGGGGAAGGGGGGAAAGGGAGAAAGGGGAAAGGGAGAAAGGGGAAAGCGAGAAAGGGGAAAGGGAGAAAGGGGGAAGGGAGGAAAGGGAGAAAGGGAAAAGGGGAAAGGGGAAAGGAACCCTAACAGCAGCACACACAAGAAAGCTGGAAGCGGGAGCACTCTCGCATTGAGCAGACAAATTCAGGGACTGTCAGCAGCCAATGGTATCTGTAAATCCTATTGACATTTGGGATTCTAATCCCATCTAGAAGCCCAACCAGCAGACAAAAGGCCCTCACGCACGCCGAGGATGGTGCCACATCCCCACATCCCGAGCTGCTGACCTCCCGTGCCGGGACAGCCCCTGGAGGGAGGCAGCGGCACCCAGCCCGTGGGTGGGCACTCAGCTGGGGATGGGGATGGGCAGGCAGGAGACAAGGATGCACAGGGGCCGAGCTGGCAGGAGTGACAGCAGCCAGCACAGCCCCAGAAATGACACAGGTGCCACCCTGCCAGGCTCTGCCTCCGGGACAGCGTTTCCTCCCTGCCTCTGGCTGTGCAACACCACAGAGCCCCCGGGACTACAGCGTTCCTAAACATTTACTCGTGGAGAGCCAGAAACATCCTCCCGCCAAATTCCTCGATAAGATAAACCGTGAAAATGTCACGACTGCCTGGGGGAGCCATCAAAGAGCCCCGGGAAGGGAGGAAGGGCAGCTGCGCCCAGACCCCTGTCACTACCTGCATCCTCCTCCCGCTCCTGAACTGAGCAGGGCTGGACAGGGCACAGCCAAGAGGTGCTGGTGTACCCACTCTGCCCCATCCACGTGGACAAGGCAGCAGAGAATTGGGGCTGGAGTGACTTTGGCCGCCCTGTGAGGTTTCCTGGGCAGAATGGATGGTGGAGAGGGACCATCAATGTGTGGGGGCACGGCCAAACCCAAGGGAGGTCTTTGGAACACAAGGTGAGCTTGGGGTGAGCTGTAGCCCCCAGTCCTCCCCATCCTGCCTCCTCTGGGGCCATGCCTCTGCTTCCCATCACTCACCTCCCTCCGGGGCCAACCGACAGGCCGGAGATAAGGCAGGGAAGGCGACGGAAGGAATGCGACCCCCTGGATCATCCTCCTCCGCGTTAATAAATCACCTTGCAGACGAATTGCTCGCTGGGCAGCGGAAGACTCGCCCCGCTCCTCACCCCCCACCAAGGTCCTGGCTCAGCCGGGGAGCCCCAAATTTCAATCGAGTTCCTGGCATTCCTGCCTCTGCACGAAGCCGAGGGGGCTCTGGCAGCACCGTGACCACCCTGGGGACAGGCAGCTGGTGGGGGGGAGGGTTGGCTGCTGTCTCCCTGAGGGACAGGGAGGAAGTGCATTCCCATTCCCAGGCACTTATTTCCCCGGGGATATGGGAGATCAATGCGGCCGGCATCCCGGCTCTGGGCAGATGCTGTGTAGCAGGATGAGGGGAGATGAGGGATGGGATGGGAGGTTTATGACCCAACTCGATGCCATCCCAACCTGAAAATCGGAGGAGGACAAGGCACCCAGGTGGGGTACATGTTCCCAGAGCTCAAACAAATCTTTCCAAGCCAGTGATGCCCCTCAGCCATGCCAGGATTTTAACCCAGCACCAGCTTCGAAGCCTACACAACAAAAACTGTGAGTTGCCCATTCCCAGCTGCTTTCCAGGACTTCAGAAGCACAGAAAATACCAACACAGCTTAAAAACCCCAATTCACCGAACAAAACACAGAAGAGCTGCCGAGCGATGCCGTACCTGGAGCTACGACGGAGCATCACAGCCTCCATCCCGTGGAACAGCGTCCGTCCTGCGCCCGCCCCAGCCAGGGATGCTGCAGGGGTGGCCCGTGCTGCTGCAGGAGGCAGCTGCCCCAGCTCGGGGATGCTTTGCAGAGCCTCGCCATGGATTTTCAGGGAGGAGAACCACCCGGCAGGTCATTAACCTCATCCTCAGCGCAGCGTGCGGCAAACAGGATCCAAGCTCGCGCGCTTGCTGCGGGGCCAGGTGGCGAGGAACGCTATTTTCTTAGGGAATGGACAGGGAAAGGGGGATCTGGGAGGGGGGTTTGTTTTGGGATTTCAGCTGCAATCTCCAGCTCGTCCAACCAGCCTGGGTCTTGTCAGCGCTGCCCTCCTGCAGCGCTGGGGACTTTGTTTGGCTTGGAAGCCCCTGGCTGCGCTCGTAATAAGACTCCGTGTCCGCTCCGTGGTCCTTCCACCTCTTTGCACTCCTCAGACAATAGTTCGCCTGTGCTGCTGACTTTGGCAGCATTTCCAAAGTTTTGGCTCCTTCCAAAGTTTCCTCTGCACCAGGCAGCCGACCTTGGCCGTCCTGCTTGGTTGCCACATCCCATCGCGTCCCATCCCGGGCTGTCCGCGGGGCACCGCTCCATGCCGGACCTTTTGGGCCCCTGAACTGGGGACGCGGTGGGGAGAGGTGCCCGGCAGGCCCTTTGGGGGTGGATGCTGGGGTCATGAACAGCCTGGATGAGGGGCCACTGGAACAAGGAAAGCGTCACCCAGGCCCTGAACCCGCCCGGCTGCGCACGTCCCAACGCCACAGTGAGAGATAAATTAATCGAACGCCTTGAAATTAAGGTGAGCGATGACAACCTGACGTCAGCCAAGGCTGAAATCCCCCTCTCCCTATCATGTCTCCACGAGCACTGAGGCAGGAAAGCTTAGATCTTTTGAGGAAGTCCAAACACCCTTGGAGATGGATAGTAAAGGGGTCAAACAGGCCGGTGATCCTTTGCTGCTCCACGCAAGCACTGGGGAAAGCCAGCAGGAGCTGGATGAGGCCAGAACACAGCCAGAACACACATCATCCCTTTCCAACCAACAACCAGAGCCAGCATTTGACCAACCATTACCTTGCTCTACAAGTCACTCGGTTTTAAAGCAAGATATGTCAACAAATAGCTTTAGCCCACTCAAGTTCAGCACCTGTAACACGATGCCAAGAACAAGGAGGGGTGTAAATTGTGCTCCTGCTTGCATGGAGATTCCAGATCAGGTTTGCCCCCTCCTGAGCGCAGAGATGAAGCCACAGCTGGGCACCACCCCAGGCATCGGCATCCCAAAGCAAAGCTGCCCAGCCCACGGGCACAATGCCACGGGCCAAGGACATCCCCTCAGCCCAGTGCCTCAGACATGGGTACCCACAAGCTGTTCCCCGGGATGATAAGGGGTTAAAAAAAAAAACCCCAAACCACACAAAAAAGCCCAGCAGGCATGCCTGAAGGGGAGGATTAGAGAGAATAGGGCCATTTCTCAGCAAAGACTATGGCAACGTAAATAGAAAAGTAACATTACGCTCAAGACAGGGGCCCTTTCCCTTTGCTCCTGCCCTACAATGCCACTATTGTTTTGCTGACAACTGGTAATTATCCCAAGCTGCACACACTGGTATTCCCACCCTTTAACCGGGAGGGATTTTGCAGCCGCCGACCCTCTGACACCAGCAAAAATTCACATACCAGAGGGTTCAAAGGGGGGGCGGGCTGGGAAGGCTGGGCGAGCCTCGCGGGGGACGTCACTCACAGCATCCCGGAGCGCTGGGGCTGCGAAGGGACCTCTGGAGATCAGCAAATCCAACCCCTGCTGAAGCAGGTTCACTACAGCAGGACCGTGCCCGGGTGGGGTTTGAGTCCTGTCAGAGGAGGAGAGCTCAGAGCCCCTTCCAGGGCCTAAAGGGGCTCCAGGAGAGCTGCAGAGGGACTGGGGACAAGGGATGGAGGGACAGGACACAGGGAATGGCTTCCCACTGCCAGAGGGCAGGGCTGGATGGGATATTGGGAAGGAATTGTTCCCTGGGAGGGTGGGCAGGCCCTGGCACAGAGTGCCCAGAGCAGCTGGGGCTGCCCCTGGATCCCTGGCAGTGCCCAAGGCCGGGCTGGACATTGGGGCTTGGAGCAGCCTGGGACAGTGGGAGGTGTCCCTGCCATGGCAGGGGTGGGATGGGATGGGATGGGATGGGCTTTAAGGTCCCTTCCAACCCAAACCATCCTGGGATTCTGTGATTTGGGATGGTTTTGTTCCTGATGGCCACACTTGGGGTTCAAGGTGCCCCAAAAAGCAGGGGATCTTTTCCCCCACCGCCATCCCAGATTAAAAAATATTCACCTTCCAAATATCCAAGTTTAAGCAATGAATCTTTTCTGGAAACAAAGAAACAAACAAAAAAAACCCAACAAAAAATAATCCTATGGAGGCAGAGTTTCCCTTCCTGCCTTAAAAGTTCTGGGGAGCCAGGCCCCCAGGATGAGACCCTGCAGGCTGCACTGTCCCACTGCACGAGGATGGGAATGAGTCAAATCCATAATTTTTCATTTATGGGATGGAGGAGTCACAGTCCCAACATTCCCTGCCTAACAGGAGTTCAGCCTGGTGCCAGCCCCAGCCCAGATAAGGTGATAAAAAAACTCTGGAAACTGCCTCAAGATGGATTAAAACATTCCCATGGTCAAAATGTAGATTTTTTTTTTTTCTGCTTTCGCAGGCTGGTGCAGGAGCCAGAAAGCCCAGAAAAAGGAAAAAAAAAAACCTTTTTTTCCCCTTGCCACAGGCTGCAAGCAGCACAGCCAAGGTCAGAGCAAGGCAGAGGACACACACAGCCTCCAAAGGACCCAGCTAAGAGCACCACAACCAGCTCCTCTGGCATCTACTCACATATTGCTATTTTATTTTCTTCTGCGTTTTAATTACATGATCGCAGAAGTTTCTTCCTAACGGGAAAGCTGGAAACCAGTTTTTCTTGCAGCAAAGCCAATTCCACAAATGCTAGCAGTGACCTGTAAAGTTGGGGAAAAAAAAGAAGCAAAAAAAAATCCCCATAAATCAGCAGAGCAAACTCTCCTCTTCCTCTCAGCAGCAGCGTCACTCGCCGGGCTGGGATTTTATTTATTGTTGTTTTAAGCACCCAGGAGAAAAGAAAACGCTTCTAAAACCCCACTTAACCCGCTCCAGCTGCAGGGGAAAAAAAAACCCCACGTAGGCAGGAGCTGTGCTCCGGGACTCCGGGCAGGCTGCAGCCTGTCTGCGGAGCGCCCAGCTGGGGTTTGAGGCAGCCAACCCCCCTGTCCCGGGCCTGCAGCCTCAGCAGAGCGTGCGGCCGCTTGCAGGGAGCGAAGCCGGAGCGCCGAGGCTCCGGCAGCTCCGGGGAGAGCCCTGCCCTGAGCCCAGCACCCCGCTTGGAAGGATGCTGGAGCCTGCAGGAGCTCCTGGGGTTGCCCTGGGAGCCAGCTCCCGGCTCCTCTCCATCGCAGCAGCAAAGATTTAACTCAGGCTTTGCTCTTCGAACCCCTTTTGGCTCCTTTGCACCCCGCACTTGGGGATATCAGAGCCCAGCGGGATGGGAGGAATAGCAAGGACGGGATGAAAGCTTGCACGGCTCGTGGGAGAAACGCTGGATGGCCACTCTGCAAGGAAAAGAAGGCAGGAGAAAGCCCGGAAAGGGGCCGCTGGGAAGGCAGAGGAAAGGCTTACAAAGATTAAAACGGGACAATGTTATCAGGCAGCTGTGCCATGGGTGCGGGGGGCTCCGGATGCACGGCACCCGCTGGGAACTGCCCGTCGGATGGTTGGGTGCTGAACTCTGGCACCAGCTGCAGCCCTGAGCCCAGACACGGGCAGGGAGGCTCCGCCAGCAACACCTGGAGGCAAACGGGGCCATCAGGTGACTGAGCAGCAGCAGCGAGATAAAAAGATTAAGCAGCTGAATGAAGGAAATTGGAAATATTTTTGCTCCCGACCCAAACAGACACATTTTTACCGGCGTTGCTGCCACCGTGGCTGACCCCGAGGCCACAGGGATGTCAGGGGTTAACAGTTACCTCTGCACAGCTGGAACGGGAGGGAGGGACGTCCTGGGAGACCCAGGTGGTGGGATACAGGGGATGTACTGGGAGACCAAAGCACTGGGAGGCAAGGGATGTTCTGGGAGGGAGACCAGAGCATTGGGATGCAGGGGATGCACTGGGAGACCCATTTCCACTGCGGGAGTCAGATTTACAGCGACACAGCCTGTCCCAAGGTGCTGGTGTGGTGCATCCCACCCCAGCGCCGTCCCCAAAACCAGGCCGGGTGTCCTTCTCGGGGCAGAAGCGCTTCCCCGGCGGCTCGCCTGCCCCTGGGGTGGATAAAACATCCACGAGCGTGTTCCACCAGCAGTATCCTCAATTCCCCGGGCGCGGGGCTGCTGCTCGGCACCAGGAGCGGCGGGCAGAGCCGGGGCAGAGCCGGGGCAGAGCCGGGGCAGGCCGGGGAGCGGGGCCGGAGCCCAGCCCAGCCCCGGGGCTGCCCGGCCGTGCGGAGCGGCGCGTCCGGACCACCGGCCTGGCACGGAGCGGGATCGCGCCCGCACCGCGGCTTCAGTCCCGTTGCTTGGACACCCGCGGGCCAAGAAACACAACACTAGTCGGATTAGAGTCTAGACGGGCTGACCTTTCCCTCCGCTGCCGAGGTGGAGCCGAGCGAAAATCGGGCCCCGTTGGCTGAAAGGAGGGGGTTTGTCGCTGTTGAGGTGTTTGGTTCTGTTTCAGACGGGAGCCGAGGAGGGCGGGACACGGCTGTCACTGGAAGAGGCATTTCACTACCTGCCGCCGCAGAGGGATGTGCAGGAGCCGGCCCGGGGCTTGCAACCTGCTGCCAGGGCCGGGCTTCGCCCAGCAACGCGGCTGACAAAAGAGCCTTTCATGAGAGGGGACGATGTCAACTCCGCAATTAGCAGGGGAAAAGAAAAAAGAGCCCAGGGAAGATTATTACCTCCAGCAGTTGCCTCTGGGGGCCCCTCTGCAGTGGCTCCCTTAACTCTTTCGGCTGAGCCCGAGGAGAAGGTGGCAAAGGAGCCACCAGTGGCTGGCTGGAGCCAGGCTGGCACCCCGGCCTCGCAGGATGCCATGAGGATTCCCATCCCTGATGGAGGATGCCAGGACCCCCACACAGGCTCCACCTTCATGGCCTGACAGAGCCATCTCCCCAGCAGAAAGATGTGCCCCAGAGCAGCTGCGGAAGTAACAACTGGTTAATCAAAGCCTGAAGTCTGAGCTACCCGGGAGAGCGGAAGGTGTCCCTGCCCATAGCAGGGAGTGGAACGAGATGGGCTTTGAAGCCCCTTCCAAGCCAAACCATTCGAAGAATCTACAGTAAAAGCCAAAAATCACTGTCGTGCTGCTGCCACACGCCTCCCTGCACCCACAGTGCCAGGGGCTGGGGCTTCCTCCCACTCCCTGGTATCCGAGGGGACTTCGTGCCACCTGAAATCATCGCAGGTTTGTACTCCACCCCCTGCCACCCATCAGTGCCCTCCTGAGCCCCAGCTCCTCAGCAGGACAGGGCACTTCTCCAGTTCTGGAATCCGGGTGGGGAGATGCTGGCATCGCTGAGGAGTCCTGGGGCTCTGTGTCACCCACACGTCCTGGGTCCCCTGGATAAGGATCCTGGCCCCTCTGGAAAGCATTTTGGGACCCCAGGGGAAGGACTAAGCTGTACAGATGCCTTCCCATCACGCCTCAAAGTGAACACCACCAGCTTATCTGAGGGGTCATCAAAAAGTTGCTGTTTATCCGAAAGTCAACAATCTCCAACTCAATTAAGTTACAGACTAACAAGGAGGGTGGAAAAGAATAAATTGGTTTGATTACTGTGTTTCCCAGAGGGAAGGCAGGTGGCTAACTTAGGGATTATAGACTCAGAGATAGCTTCAAGGACCCCTGGGCTGTGGGAGATTTCTGCCCGTGGTGACAGTGGGAGGAGCACGGGGATGGTGATGCTGGATTCCAGGTGCCCTGGCTCCTATCCCCACCCCGGGCTGTTTGAGCAGCCTCCCACAACCTGGGGAAGGGGTCAGAGGAACAGCCAGATCTTGCAGTCCCCAGGGGAGAAGGAAACCAGCAGACTGAGCTTGGGAATAAAATAAAAACACAATAAACCCCACTAATGACCAATTTCCATCTCAGAAAAGGGCTGGGAGGCGATGCCAAAAAAAAGGCAATAAAAATTCCACAAAAGCCACCTTTTTAAGACACGGGATGTTCCAGACCAGATGTTGCTTGCTGAGAAAGCCCCAGTGCCGGGGCCGCTGCTGCCAAACGGCACTGCCGGTCAGAGCCAGGAGCACAGCACGCCTCTGGAGCCCTGACCCTGGAGCAGCCCAGCCCACAGCCCTGGGGGTGTCGGTGTCCTGCTCCATCCCAGCACTCCTTAGGAGGCAAAAGCCACCCACCTTTGGCCGGTGGGAACCACCCCTTCATGATTAACCACGCTCATGCCTCGAGGGTGTGGAGGTTTTTGCCCTCGAGCCTGCTCCAGCTCTCCCTCTGTCTCTCCCAGTGGCTCCAAATCCATTTTAAGGCAATGCCAGACCCCTGTTAGCTGTACAAATTTCCAAACCGTTTTCTAACCCTGTTTAGCTCCTTGTGCTTCAATGATCTTTGGCAACGAGCTCCCTGGGCTAACCAAGTCCGTCACTAAAGCCACAGCTACCACGCACCTTCCTCTGCCCAGCAAGTCAGGGACTTGTTCCCAATCCCCAGGATTTAAGGGGATTTAGCACCAGCTGAAATCATTGCAGGTTTCCCCTGCACCACCTCCCACCCACCGGCAGGACAGGGCACATCCTCCCGAGGGCACTCCCCAGACATCGGTACCCAAGGGATGAGGAATGTGGCTGGAGGACGGGGGAGCCAGGGACAGCACCCCACAGCTGGCAGAGGGGAGACAGAGACATGGGGTGAGCTCATCCCTCCTGGAGCTTCACAGAACCGTGTGGGTGGGAAGGGACCTTAAAGCCATCCAGTGCCACCCCTGCCGTGGGCAGGGACACCTTCCACTGTCCCAGGCTGCTCCAAGCCCCAGTGTCCAACCCAGCCTTGAACACTGCCAGGAATGAGGCAGCCACAGCTTCTCTCATCAAGCTGTACCTGTGCCACGACACCTTCGGAGGGAAGAATTTCTTTCTAATATCCACGACACTGCCTCCAGGCTGCACGCTCAGTCAGAGAGATGCAGCACGCTCTTGGAAAGGATTCCTCTCCAGTGCTTTCCCAAATGTCAGCAGATACACCAGAAGAATCGTTAGAATGTTTTATTAATCCCATACCTCTGGGCTGCTGATACACATTGATACTTAATCCCAGATGTCCTCTTCAGCACTTTGAACTCTCTACTGAAATGCCAGAATTAATTCTTTTCTTGGTAAACTCTCAAGAGCTTGGGAAAAAAGGCAGCACACTTGCTGGGATTGTTATTCCAGGGCTTAGAGCATCATCCCTCACAGTCACGACAGGCCAGAGCGGTGCAGGAGAGACGCAGTGTCCCTGCCACAGAATGTGAGTTGGGCTGGAAGGGACCCTAAACCTCACCTTGTTCCACCCCCTGCCGTGGGCAGGGACACCTTCCACTATCCCAGGCTGCTCCCAGCCCCAGTGTCCAACCTGGCCTTGGACACTGCCAGGGATCCAGGGGCAGCCACAGCTGCTCTGGGCACCCTGTGCCAAGGCCTCACTGGGAAGAATTCCTTCCCAATATCCCATCCAACCTTCTCCCCTATCAGTGTGAAGCCATTTCCCCTTGTCCTGTCATTCCAGGCCCGTGTAAAAAGTCCCTCTCCCTCTTTTTAATCAGAGGACACAGCCTTGGATGAGTCCTCGCCCCCTGCTCCACATGCTCCCGCCTCCTTATAAAGCGGTGGTGACATCCCCCCCCAAGAGCAAAGCCAGTTTCCCAGCAGCACAGATTTTTCTGCTCAGGGATTTTTTAAGCCAGGCGATGACGCTTGAGGCAGGATTGCAAAATGTTTTCTGCGAGGGCTCGGATTTGCTGTTTAACAGCACCCAAGTCTTGTCGCCATAAACACTGGAAGAAGAGGTTAGTCCAGCTGCAGGCCAAAATAAATAGGGAGCAGTGTCACCAAGAGGCTGCTCTTCAGAGCAAAAAAACCCTGCTTCTCCAGAATATGGGAGTGTACGGGCAGGGTTTTCTAGCGGCCACAGGGAAGAGCAGCTCAGCTCTCCACCCCTCCAGGGACATGCAGCAGTGGGGAGGGAGCTTCCAGCCACTCATGGCCACCCTGGGCCAGCAGACACCACATGGAAACCTAAAACCAAGGCAAGAGCTCTGGGAGAATGGGTGCTGTGGATGGACCAAGTTCAGGTATGGATCTGGAGAAGTAATGGAAAAATTAGGATTCGGGCTCGAAAAGGTTGTGTGCTGCAATGGAAGCAGAGAAAACTGCCTGGGAGCACAGCCACTCTGCAGGAATACTCAGTCTCTTTTTAAACCTAATTTCCAGCCCCAAAGCACCACCCAAGCATGGCCACTTCCTCTCTGCTGCCACCTCCTCGGGACGGGCCGGAGGGATGGGATCCACCTGCCAGGGGTGACGGACCAGGAGCCCAGAGGTGCTGCAGGGAGATGCCGCAGCCTCGGCTCCTTCCAGCTGCCGGCAGCCCTGGCCAGCTCCCCCTCCCCAGTGGCTCCCACGGCACAGATAAGGTTTTGTAAACAGCAGTCCTGCCAGCTGATAAGGAGGCAAAGAGCCTGAGGAGCTTCTGGAGCACAGCATCCTCTCCAGTTCCTCCAGCCCCTGCTGGGAACCTCGGCAGCTGACAGGTGCCAGCCCTGCCCGAGCCAAACCCCTGATGCCAAGTGCTGCCCACAGCCAATTCCCCCTAGCCTTTGGAAGAAATTCCTAAAATAATGCTAGGAAAGCTCTGATCCACCTGTCGAACCCCCCCAGGTGCCGATGCCAGAGCAGTTGTGTCACAGGCTGTAAATCGCTTTGCACAGCACCACGTTCTTGTGAGGAATCCCAGCTACAACCCGCTGGGGATGGAAATTAGCAGGAATGAGCCTCTTCACCTGCAGCTCCAGCACCTGCTGTCCACAACAGCGGAAGGAGGCAGCTTGAATTCCCAGGTGCTGCCTGCACCCTCAGCAGCAGGAGCACAGCAGAGAGCTGGGGCTGCTTTTGGGGCTCATCCCAGCCCCAAACTGACGCACAGAAATTCAGTGTGAGAGAAGATCACAGAATCACGGAATCATTACAGCTGGAAAAGACCTCCAAGATCACCAACTCCAACCACTAACCCAGCACAGCCAGTTCCACCACTAAACCATGTCCCCAAGTGCCACATCTACACATTTTTCAAACACTTCCAGGGATGATGATTCCATCACTTCCCTGGGCAGTCTGTTCCAATGCTTGATCGCCTCTACCGCCAGATTGGGGTGGCCTGGGCAGCTGATCCCCCCTATCCAGGCATAGGTTTGCCCCCTGGGAATGGAGATTTCCCCAGTGTCTGACCCAGCCCCTGCTTGGGGGACACTCATAGCCCTACCTGTGATTCCCCCACGCTCCCCAGACCAGACCCACGGCAGCATCCCCACGTGATTCCTCATGGCTACGTGCCCCTCCCGAGGAATCCCAGTGATCCAGTGATAAGAGGCCAGCCCAGCTTGGGGCAGCTAAGCCCCCAAATTTGCAAGGTAGGCAGATAAACAGAAAGGTTATCTCCGTGCCAGGACAGCCTTCGGAGCAAACATTCCCCAGAAGCCATCACAAAGGCGGGCTGGCAGAACAGGCCCTGCAGTCCTTGGACATTGAACCAAGGGAAGGGGGGGAGAAGGAAAAAAGAAAAGAAGGAAAAAAAAGCCACACCAACCCGCTGAATTCCTTTAAAACCCGATCTGCAGCCTGCCTTTGGGAGACGGCCAAGTCAGCTGGGTGAGACGGGCACCTCCCTGCCAGCGGTGACCGGCGCCGGCCGCGCTCCCCCGGCACTCATCCCCTCTGCACGCCCTGGGAAACCTCCTGGGCCCCCCAGCGTGGCTGCTCAGAGCTGGGGGATGCACCTGCAGCTCAGCAAAGGGTCCTGGCCAGCTCTGAGGGCCCAAGGATGCTGATGGAGAGAGGGTGGGAAGGGCATGGATAACTCTGAGTACCCACTATTAAAGCAGCGCCCGGCCCACCCTCCAGCTTGGCTCGGCTGCACTGGACAGTCTCCAGGGACCTAAAATAGCCAATCCAGGATTTCACATGGGAACCATGTTCCCATCTCTGCAGATCTCCAAGGGGAGCTTTGTTCCCATGGTCCCTGGGGAGGCACCCACGCCATGGAAAGCAGCGTCATGAGTGCAGCCCGGGGCACTTGAAGAGCTTCTCCCAGTGTTCCCAAACGTGCTCTGGGAGTGCTGGGCATCCCCGCTGCCCCAGCCAGCCTCCTTCCCTCCACAGCTGACCCAGCTGCCCACGGAGCGGTGCCAGAGCTGTTCCTAGATGACACAGAGCCTTGTTCCAGTAAATAATCCACCTATTTCACGGCCGACTTCCAGCTCGCCTGTACCTGGGGATGCCACAAACAGAAACGCTGTGCCCAGCCTGTGACTGTGACGGCAGAGAGGCACACGAGCGATGCTTCACACCACGCTGGCACAAGCCAAAGACAGCCTGACCACTACCCCAGAGAAAATCCACCCTGTCCTGGTTTTCGGATCGTCACTTGCAGCTCAGCTGCTTTGGCAGTTGGGGTTCCTGGGATCTGAGTCGGGGCTCCCTGTGTCAGCCGTGGCTGTTCCCGCCTCCGGGGGCTGGGCACGCATCCAGAGACCGGCTGCAAGGGGAGGAGGGCTTTCAGGGAGCAGGAAGCTTCCCTGTCGGGGAGGTAAAGTTCACCAGAAAAGCAGGCAGTGGGAGAACCGGCTCGTGTGCCTCGTGGGGAAAGAAGGGCTGGAAAGCTGAGTCAGCACTGAATTCCCCTCTCCCGGAGCACCAGCAGCTTGAGAAGTGGGATGTGACAGGGAGCCCCGAAGGCAGGGAAAAGCTCAGAAGGGTGAGGGAGGTGTTGCACCCCCAGGGCACCGGCTCGAGGCTCCCGACCACTCACAACACTTCCCAGGACATGGAGCCGCAGGAGGGCTTGTGGAGAAACCGCTAATGCCTGGAGCGCGGCCACTTTGGGGCAGCGCCATCCCGCCTGTCCCACAGCCAGCACGGACCTGACAAACCGCTCTCCTCCCAGGGAACTGCAGCCAGGGATTTCCCCTGCATCCCCGGCCGCTGATGGGATGGAGCACACGGGAGCCCCCCGCGCTCGGCAGCCACGAGGGATGCGGCCTTTGAAGGGATCACCCCCAGCTTCGGGAACCACGGCTGGGCGCAGCACTTGGCCCGAGGGGAGACTCCAGCCCTCATTCCTGCTGAGGAGAGCCTCCCAGGCGATGGGGGACTTCAGGACAGGGAGGAGGCATAGGACCCCGGGCACGGCGACAGAAACCCCCCTCCCCAGCATCCCGCAGCATCCCGTGCACGTTACCCGGCTCCTGGGAAGCGGCGGGGACCAGCAGGACAAAGAGCCCGAGCAGCAGCCGCGGCGGGGGGCACCTGCGGGAAGGGAAGGGGAGAGAGAGGTCACCCCCCCTCCTGCCGAACGCGGGGCGGCCTCCGGCCCCCGGCCCCACCCCGAGGTCCTCCCGCGGTCACAGCGGGGACCCCCAGCCCCGGCGGCTCCGGCGTCCCGGTGCCCTCGTGTTCCGGGGCACCGGGCTTCCCGCGCTGCCCGTGCCCCCACACCGGCGGCTTCTCGGTCCCGGTGCCCACCTTCCCCGGTGTCCCCGCGGTGCCGGTGCCCCTGGGGTCCCGCCACGGTTACACCGAGGACCCGCCGCCCCCGCGGCTCCAGGGTCCCGGTGCCTCCCCTCCACGGCGGCTCCAGAGTCCCGGCGCCGCCTCTCCACGGCAGCTCCGTGCTTCCCGCACTACCTGTGCCCCCCCACCCCCGGCGGCTCCAGCGGCCCGGTCCCCCCACGGCCCCGGCGCTCACCCCGTGCGCATGGTGCCCGCTCGGTGCCCGCAGCGCAGAGCGGCTCAGCTCGGCTCGGCTCGGAGCGGCGGGATCGGCACGGCCCGGGGGGCGGGGAGGGGAGGGGAGGGGCGGCAGGGCCGGCCCGCCCCGGGCGCGTGAGCCGGGGCCGGGGCTCAGCCCGCCCCCAGCCCCCGGGGCCGGGGCTCTCACGGCCGTCGGTGTCCTGCAGCCAGGAGGGGGTCAGGGACACCTCTCGGGGACGGGCGAGCGGGAGGGGCACAGCTCTGCTCCCCGAGGAGCATCCCTCCCGAGGAGCATCCCTCCCGAGGAGCATCCCGCCTCTGCCCGGGGCGCCGGGGAGCACCCTCACCCCCAAAGGGCACCCCCAGGACCTGCCTTGGCACCTCCTGCTCCACCGAGCCCGTGGGCTTCGGCTCGCAGGCCAGGTCTGGTCTTGAAGGAGGGAGTGAATCAGCGAGCTGAGCTCATTGCCTCTCCAAGCACTTATCCGAGCCCCGGGGGCACGGAGCAGGGCTGGGCGCTCCCAGCACGGCACCTGATGCTCTCCTTTTCTGGCCCTTCGCTCGCCCTCACTGTGTGCGTGGGGCTCGGGAAGCCCACGCCCCCGCCTCCCTCATCGTGCCACGAACCCAGCCCAGCCCGGCAGGGTGGGGAGCAGGGGGGCTCCTGGGCACCCTCCCGGGGCAGCCCTTGCTGCGGGCTGCAGCGCCAGAGCCAGGGCAGCAGTGCCCCTCACCTCACCCTGCCCGTGCCGCGAAAGGGGTTAAAAAGTGCTGCCCACTTTCACTCCTACCCGTACCCCAGCTTTCATCTTCCTCCAGCCCCAGGATTATCCCAGCAGGATAATCCCCAGAAACCTGCTGCCACACCTTGCTTTGTCTTCCGCAGCATTTTAGTGCCCCGCGGCAGCAAAGAGCTTCTGAAATCCAAGCCCTGGAAACTTCGAGGGGATGTAGAAGTGATTCACTAATGATGGCAGAGGCGTGTTTAGTCTGAGGCAGGGTTTGGATCTAGCAGGATAAACCACAACATCCAGCTGCTCGGCTCCGCGCTCGCACACGGGCACGCTATCGCTCTCCGAATTTTGGCTGTAAATCTTTCACCGGCGCCAAAGGCAGGCAGCCCCTCAGCACAACCCCGGTCTGGGGGCCATGAATACACACCGAAGCCGCCTCTTGTTTGGCTGCAGAATGATTTCACGTGGTCAGGACTCTTAAATTTATGCTTTCCCAGCTGGATGCTGAGTGATTTACCGCCCCTTTCTTCTCCCGCAGCTGGATTCCTTCTCTCCAGGTAGAGGCTGGAGTACCTGAGCTGCACAAAAGGCAACACGTGGCAGCCTTGAGTCACCGGGCTGCCCTTCTGCGCAGGGATTTTGGAGCGGTGGAATGGGGCTGCAGGGCCTGGACTGCGTGGAGCGAGGGGGAGGAGAGTCCTGGGGCAAGGATGGTGCTTGGAAAAAAAACTCGAAAATGGAGAAGGATCCTGCCTGATAGCAGAGGCCTGTTCAAAGTGACCTGGCTTTATATGGGCCGGATCAGAGCGGGTGGATAAGTGCTCCAGTGGGGCGGGAGAGCCTGTGGGCAGCTCTGGGAAGGCTCCACGGGGGAATTCTGGCCCTTCCAATGCTATCAGCGCTGCAGGAGCTGGGAGGCGCAAACACTCAGGGCGACACCGACCGCCCGGCTGGACCTTCCCACACACGGAGCACAGCGATGTTATCGCTGCTGCAGGTGAATGTGGAGCAGGATTACATCCCACACTTCCTCCTCGTTGCACCTCCGGACTCTGCCTGGCCCGGCTGCGCTTGTTCAAGCGCATCACCCTCTGCCACCCTCCTGTCTTGCCTGTGTCTCAGCCCTGGTGCTGTCCCCACTGCCACAGCAGGGCCATGGTGTCCCCCAGTGGACCTCCATGCAAAGCCTGACACCAGGGCAGTTTCCCATCGTAAAATCTCCTCCTGCTGAGCTTTAAAGTCCGAGAGCCACGCAGGACAGATAATGAGGCTCATCTTTTCCCAAGCAAACAAACAATACCCGCCGCGGGAGGGGGGACACCCACGCTGCCAATGGAGGCAGCTCTTTCGAAAGCCGACCAAATGGAAACCAGCGGTGCTCCCATGGTGGCTCTGCAGCTCGCAGCCCAGACTTCCCAAGCCCCAGCCAAAAAGGCTCTCCTACCCTGCAGGCTCCCAGCTCCAGCAAAGCTCTGGCATTTTTCATCTCTGCGTGGCTCCTCCAGCGTCCCGCTGTCCCCCCACCCCTGCGCCTGGCTCCCACCTGCATCCCGCGGCCGGTGGTCCCACGCTGCTGGGTGGCCCCGGACAGGGGCACCCCGGTGCAGGGACAGAGGGGCTGCCCCAGCTCCCAGCACACAGCCCCTGCCAGCTCAGCGGCCGCCAAAAATGTCACCCTGGCAACCCTGCGGGACACTGGCCTGGTTTTCCCTCTTTCGGGCAGAGAGGAGGGGTTGGAAACTCCGTCTGCTGCGGCCCAGGCGCGTCCCCGGCAGTGGCTCCGGGGCTGGCATGCATGGCCGGGGCCCAGGTGCCCCCCCGGCCCCGGCGGGACGGCTGGCCCGGCGCTGGGAGGGCGGCGGGTCCCCAGGCGCCGGCGGCCCCAGGAGCCGTGACCCGGGAGCCGTGGGAGCGGCGGGGGTGCCAGCGGGCACCCGGGCTGTCACCAGGGCCCAGAAACGCGGCTTGTGCGCGGCTGCCTCCGGAGCCTCCGGTGACCCGCTTAGTCCCGCTGCCACCACGCCGAGCCAGGAGCCTGGGGAGCAGTGGGGGACAGAGGAACTGGGTCAGGGGGGCAGTAAAAGACAAGAAGGCGGAGGACAGTATTTGGCGGAGGACAGTATTTGGCGGGTGTCCCTGCAGAAAAACAAAGGCCGAAGCAGGCAGAGGGAGCAGAAAACCACCGACAGGCAGGGCTGTCCCATCTGGGCCAATCCCCAAGGGGAGGCTGTGGCTGGTGCTGCCACTTTGATGTGCCATTTGTCCGTGCTAAAGCCACTTCCTCCTGGGGCAGCCTCCGGCTGGGAGTGCTTGGGACCACTGGGAGCAGCTGGTTTTGCATCTTGCTGCCACATCTGTTGTTCTGGCTCAGAAGTCTGTGTCTGCTGATGGCCCAGGACCTGCCAGCATGTCCTCAGGAAAGGGCAGCACCATGCCCTGCCTTCAGCTGACACGTCTGGCGAGGATGTGGCAAGGGATGACGTGAAAGCCATCCCTCCTTTCCAGAGGTGAAGCACGCACGGCCACAAAGGTGGGCGTTTGGGAAGGACTCAGGGAGAACAGGCAGGGAGTGGGAACAATTGGAAATCCAGATAATCCCCCAGTGAGGAAAGTTGGCAGGCACAAGGGCTTGGCTGAGTCGGGAGCACGTTACCTGCCCGTGTAGGCGGGGGATGAGCTCAGCCTGGGGTGCCGGGGGCTGGGAGCAGGGCAGCACCACGCCTGGCCCCGGCAGCCAGAGCTGCTGGATGTGTTAGCGGGGGGCTGTAGAGAGCACGAGGTGTTCCAGGGGCGGCTGGAGACCTGGCTGGCAGCAGAAACACTCCGGGATCTGGAGCCCACCCGCACCCCACCCATGGACGCGAGGAGGATGGGATGGGGCAGCACGGATTGCTGAGGCCCAGCAGGGAGGCGAGCGGGGCCAGGGAAGCACCACACCGTCACCTCCTGGCGCAGCAGAGGCAGGACAGGTTCCAGGTGGCACAGCCCACAGCCCTGAGCCCTGCCCACAGAGCTGCTGGGCCGGGGACCCCAGCCCTGGCCACATCCCGGAGCCGCTCCCGTGGAGAGCTCCCATCTGGCAGATCATGAGGGGACAGAGCTGGCCCGGCGCGCTCCCAAGCTGGACATCGTCAGTGTAATAGCCGAGAGAGAAGGGCAAGTGAGAGCTCTGCGCAGCCAGCAGAGACACGGCCCCTCACGCAGCAGAGGCACAGCTGGGAGCTCACCCCTACACACAGTGACCTCCTGCCCGCCGAAGGGTGAGGGGGACCAAAGGAGGGACCCCTCTTCCTTTCCCAGAACTGCCGTGCCGGCAGGGACAGAGCCCGCCCCAGCTCCCCGGTTCACACGCATCTTCCCTGCCCTCTGCCCGCACCCCTGGGCAGTGCCTGTTCCCTCCCACGCAGCCCTCCCAGCGCACAGGGCACCTGGGATGTCCGGGCAGCCCCCTCCCTCCCGACTTTCTCCGTGACTCATCCACTCCAGAGGAAAACCAATACTTCAGCACACACCAGAGAAAGGACCGGGAGAAGCATTCCATGGGAAAGGGGACGCGGCGGATGCTTCTCGCATGCCTCATCCCAGCGGCTCGCCCTCGGGTCCCTGCCTCTCGGCTGGCTGTGGGAAATGGCACTTGTTTCCCTTCCCGCTCGGCAGTCACGGGCCAGCACTGCAGCAGGAGGAGGGCAGAGCTCTGCAGCCACCTCAGACCTCGGGGCATCCACACCCCAGGTGCGGGGTGCAGGTTTGGTTCCCCCAAAGCTTCCGAGGGATCCGTTGGAGCTGGGGTGGGGAGCACCTGCAGCAATGGAGAGGATGGAGATACCCCATCCCACTTCTCATCCTGCCCCAAACCCCCGTCCCTCTGCAGGGCTGGGGCTCGCTGGGAACGAGAGCTGCTCCAAACTCAGGAAGGTTGGGAGAGCTCCCGAAGCCTTCTGTGATGCCTGAATTGCTCATGCAAGGGAGGAGTCCTTCTCCTCCCACACTAGAACACCCTGGCTGCCAGCTCCAGCCCCTCCACATCCTTCCTGTGGCCAGTGGGGGCTACCCACAGCCTCCAGCTCCTGGCTGGGATGGGTTTCCCAGGATCACCCTCCTTTCCATGGACGGTGCCCCTGCCACCTTCTTGTTTTCCCCCCAAAGTGCAGTTCAATTCAATTCAAATCAAATCATCACCGACTGCCTTCCCTGCTGGGTGTGAGCCGGGGCCAGCAGCCACAAAGCAGGGAAACGCATCTGGATTCCTGCTTCTCCTCACCAGCCCTTTCAGAGGGACCACTTGAAAAGCAGTTCACTCTTAACTGGAAAAAACATGCTCCTCCTCCTCCCTGCATTGGCAGACAGGTGCTTGCTCAAGGGAGAGCACTGAAATCCAGCCAGGCACGACAAGGGGTCCAGGAGGGAGTAACGGGGCTGAGCCCAGGCTGTCACCTGGGGGACAGCCCTGAAAGCGTCCCTGTCACCTTGGCAGGCACAGCGCTGACGTGGCTGTCTCTGGCCTCACAGGGAGCTGCATGTGGACAGGACACAGGCTGCAGTGCAGGTGGTGGCTGCATGAGGATGAGGGAGCAGCAGTGCCCCGGGGATGCTGTGCGTGGTGGAACACACCTGTGCTTTCCCCGTGTGCAGGTAACACAGAGGAAACAGCCCCGAAATGGAAGGTCCGGGCATGTTCCTGCTGCTTCCTTGGGGACTGGCCCAGCAGCCTTGAGGCTGTCACCTCTTCTCTCCCAGGCTGCACTCGGCACCTCCTCTGCAGAGGAATGGTCAAGTTTGACTCATCTGGGGAAAAAAAAAAAAGAGAAAAAGAGAAATCAATGTCCTTTGCTCCAGCAAGACTCAAAATAGGAGCTGGTTCCTCCCTGGGAAAAGGAAATTCCCAGCTCCCCACTGAGGACTGGACTGCTCCAGACTGCTCAGCAGCTGGATGAGGTTCTGGCCCTGTTCCCCGTGCCAGGATGCACAGGCTCCCTTCTGGGGAGGGGGAATGGCCCCAAGGAAGGATTGCTCCTCTGAGGATCCCCACACTCGAGGGGGATCACCTAGGACAGGACCTGACCATGTTCCTGCTGACCATCAGCGTCCCCATCCTGGTGTTGGCCACTTCCAAGCTGTCCAGGACATTTAGCTTGTCTATCCAGGATAACCCCACCAGGATTTCTGTTCCAATTTAAGAGCCCTTCCCACCCTGAGGGAAAAGAATGGGTGGCAGTGGGAATGCGCCCAGGGAAAGCCCTGTCACTGTGTCCATCCCACCGCTGTGCACCCATCCCACCTCCCAGTCCCTGCAGAAGACTGGCCGAGCTGGTCACCACCGGTTTGAGCACGTTTGGTAGGACAAGCCTCCAGCTTGCTCCTAGTCCTCTTGCTTCTCTATTTATATCTGACTTGATGTGTTTTTTCAGCTTTCCTGTTCTTCTGGGAGATCTTCAACTCCTCAGCATCACTTTCCCCTGTACTCCCCCTTCTTTCCCATCAGCTGTGTGGGCGCTTTACAGGACTGCCCTATTTGCTCTTTACTCCGTGTTTTACTCAGACTCTTAAATTTTTTTTTTTTTTCTGGGATTGGCCTGGTTTGTTGCTTTGTTTTTTGTTTTTTTTTTAAGCATTTCCTCATTTTCAGAGCAGATCCAGAACGGCACCTTTTCCTGGTGGTTCTCAGACTCTTTCTGGGGGAATGGCACCATGTACTGCATTCAGAAGTTTTATCCTTATGTCTTATTCCCCAACACTTCAGTCTGCAAGCTGACATGTCCTCTTATTACAGCCTCCTCTAAAACCCCTGAGTAGCTGGTTTAGGTATCTGGTGTTAGTGTGGGAGCACATTTAGGTTTGCCCTTGCTCTGTTGTCCAGGCAAAGAATCATGGAATCCTAGAATTCCAGAGTGGTTTGGGTTGGAAGGGGCATTTAAACACCATCTCATGGCCAGGGACACCTTCCACTAGACCAGGTTGCTCGGAGGCCCGTCCACCCTGACCTTGAATGTTCCCAGGGTCGGAGCATCCACCATCTCCCCGGGCAAGCTGTGCCAGTGTTCCACCAGCCTCATCCTAAAAAAATGCTGCCTTCTATCTGACCTAGATGGACGCTGCTTTAGTCACGCACCGGCTGCTCTGCTGGCACTGCAGGAGGTCGGATTTGCCTCCCATACTTATTGCAGTTGTGCTGTTTGTTTTCCTGCCAGCACGTTCCGAGGTGAACGTGAGGTGCATTTCCCACCTCAGTCCCACCATGCCCTCTCCCCCAGCCGCCTGCTGCTGCTTTAAATCCCCTTTGTCACCGCAGTGGTCAGTGCCCTGTGCGAGTCCCTTGCATCCCAAGATGTGCTACCAGTCCAGCCACAGCTAAACACCCCCTCCCTGACCCACTGTCTCATCCCCACCCCGAAATTCCAGCTCTCCAGGTGTTCCCTGGCTCTCACCCCTGGGAACGGTGGGGTTTTCCTGGGCACCAGTGTCTGGATGTAGCTGCTGGGTCACCTCTGATGCTCACACGATGTGGCACCAGCAGCCTCTGTGCTGTAGTCGGATCATCTCTCTGGAGGTGCGTGAAGCCAGGGAGCATCAGGACATCCTCGTGTGCTTGCCTGTGGCACACAAAGCCCCTGTCCCCAGGCACCGCTTCCCCCGAGAGCCTGACCTGCTGCCTAACCCCGCTGATGAGCAAACCGGGCCATTTTCTCCCAGCACTTGCAAGCTGCCTTTGGCTCGCCTTCACTTGCTCAGCAAACGCCCCCGAACAGGTCAGCACTTTCTTCACAGCAAAGCTATGCGAAGAATTTCTCTCTTAAGGCAGCTGGACCCTTTCCAAAGAAGGAGAGCTGCCAAATTCCCACCCCCCAGCCCCCAGCAGCGAAACAAGGTGCAAATTTGGCCCCCGGAGGCTTTCTGCTTGCTTCCACTTCTGCCCTTGCTGTCTGCTGGAGGTGGGGAGGAAGGGGCCCTCTCCACTCCCCTCCCTGCCTGGGTTGTGTCCCAGGGAAAGGGCTGGTTCTGTCCCAGAGGGAACTTGAGGTGTCAGAGCTCTCCCCAAATGCGGCAGGTAGAAGGCCCGGGTGTGGGTTTGCAGCTCCCTGTGCTCCCCTCGTGGTGCCTGCTGGGCAGTGGGCACCTCTCTGCCCCCGCCGTGCTCCAGAGGGCTGGGGACTCTTGGGCAGTTGCCTCCCGTGATTTATTTATTATTTCATCTCCAATTGCTTCTCCATACTTCCTGCTATTTATGAGCATGGCTGTTGCTACAGGAAGGAGGCTGCCGGTCTGGGCTGTGGGTTCACAGTTTTTCTGCCTTCCACTCCTCCTCCCCAAGGCCTCTGCAGAAGGTGCAGCTCCCCCACCCCTGCCTGGCCCCCAGCCCCTGGCAGAAATTGGCTTTCTAGCACATCACCCCGGCAGCACAGCTGGACACTCATCTGCTTCATTTCTCTGGCTACAATCCA
Source organism: Corvus moneduloides (assembly GCF_009650955.1). Lineage (NCBI taxonomy): Eukaryota > Metazoa > Chordata > Aves > Passeriformes > Corvidae > Corvus > Corvus moneduloides. The sequence continues at coordinate 256,413 of NC_045482.1, forward strand.
TGGGTGGGAAAGTTGGGGCTTTTCTCTGCTGCCCATCTGCTGGGAAGGGGAAAGAGCATCTCTGGGGGATGAGACCCCTCTGTGCACATCCTCATTCCAAGTGCCAAGGACCCCAGGAGAGCACACGAGCAAGTCAGCCTCGGGCAACCAGTGACCCTTTCCGAAGCTCAGTGACCCACACGCTCCTGGATTTCACAGGAGCAAAGGCACCGAGTGTTGGGGGTACTCTGAGCTCTGTCAGAACCTCTTTACAAACACGGTGCCTGGCTATTCCCCCTTTCCTGAACCAGCAGGTCACCCCCAAAAAAGTCCATAAACTCCTGTGCACACAGGAAAAGGTTACAGGGAGCCATGGGGATGGGCACCACCACCCCCATGCAGCTCCCCTCAGCCCCCATCCCGAGGAGCAGCCCCAAGCAGAGCTGTGCCCTCGAGGCACTCACTGCTCCCCTCTCACACCCTGGGCTGCCCCGAGTGCATCAGGGCACTGCTGGCCTCACCCGGGGTCTCCACCCACGCATCCTTCAGTCACAGCCCCGGGCACCTCAGCTCGGCCCTGGCTGCGCTCAGGCACGGTGTGTTTATTGATGCCTCTGCCCCCAGGCGGACCTTGCACCTGTGCAACAGGTAGCTTATCTCAGCTGCTGCTTCCTGCATGGCAGCTTGCTCCCTGTCTCCCAAAGGATGCCAAGAGAAGCAACTCTGGCACCTCCAAGAGCACCTTCATTGGCACCCTGTCTATTTTCCGCCAGGGACCCTGCCCAGCTAGCTGCACCCCCCTTGGGGAGGTCAGCTGGGCACCCTGGCTTCCTCTTCCTCGTATCCGCCACCCACGGCACTGCAATGGGACACCAGCTCCTGGGAATTGTCCTCGCTCATCCTTTGGTGGGATTGCCCTGCCCTCTGCCGATCTTCCCACACATGGGCAGGACACAGGCGGCTCTTCCTGGCTGGGAGAGTTTGTGGCCATCTCCAAGGACGAGTTTCTCAGGGATCCCCGCACAGACAAGCACGTTCGCACAATCTGGAGTCAGGACTGGATACGGAGGACGCCCCGCTGGTTTGAAAGCCAGCCCAAGATGTAAAATAGGAGTTCTTCCCAGCGGAACACACGGCGGGATCACTGCCCTGCCGCCCTGCACTAACAAGCTGCACCTGCATTGCCCTCGGTGCTCACCTGGAGCCAGCACTGAGGCACACCGGGAAGCGCCCGTTCGCGTCTTAAAAGGAGGGGAAAACATATTCTTAGCAAAGCTTTCTGTGAATTACTGATACGACTGAAATGCCAGGGTCTGTTCCTGGAGAGGCAGTGGTCGTGAACATGAGTTCATTGATGGAGAGATCATGTTCATCCAGAGGAATCTGCACTGTGGGGATGCGTGGTTTTGAGGATGGCCCTGCACAGACGCCCCACCAATCCTACCCTGGGCATCCCTGGCAGCGCTATCCAAACCTCCTGGAGCTCTGGCAGCCTCGGGGCTGTGCCCATTCCCTGGGGAACCTGGGCAGTGCCTGACCACCCTCTGGGGGAAGAACCTTTCCCTGATATCCAGCCAAAACCTCCCATGGCACAGCTCCATGTGACCCATTCCCCTGGGTGCTGTCACTGGTCACAGAGAGCAGGGATTGGAGCTGTCCCTCCACTGCCCCTCATGAGGAAGCTGCAGACCCTGATGAGGTCTTCCCTCAGTCTCCTCCTTCAGGGTTTTCTTTTCGTCCCAAAGGGTCAGACTGCAACCCCCACACAGGCCTCTCGTCCTACAGGACAAAGACAAAAAACAGCACAGGAAAGTCACCTCATTTGTAGCACAACCACAACCCAGAAGGTCTGAACTTTCTTAGCAAAAGCTGGGGACGCTGGGTGCTCCTGCCACACTCCACCCTGTGATCCCAGTCCCAATCCAAGCAGTTTCTTTGGGGTGGTGGTGCAGGCACCTGCTGCCTTCAGAGTTAAAAAGGGGCACAGTGTGGGTGAGTTGCAACGCCTGCTGTGGGTCACCACGTCCATGTATCACCAGCAACTGATCAATTAACCATCCATCAACAATAAGGGCAAACAAGCAAGCAGTAATAACCAGCTCTAGATCTTCCTAGGTCACAGGCACAACACCAAGATGGGTTGGCAGTGGATCCCTTTCATTGCTTGGTAGAGGATCATCACCCTTTGGAATCCATTAGGGCAGAACACTCTGATTTTGGGGCTCCCGTATGTCCCTCAGTGGCTATGGAGGGTAAGAGCTGTCTGTGCCAGCCGTGTGTCCCAGTGGGGTCAGAGACATCAGCATGTCTTATTCCTCCAGAGCTCCTCCAGAGCTGCCCCACTGCAGGGCAGCTGGCTGGGCAAGGGTCCTTTGTGACGGTGGGCACTGTGGGAATGACGTGGCCGTGTGTCACAGGGCCCTTAGCAACACACCAGGCCACAGCAGGCTGGGTGCTGGTGGCCACAGTGTCCAGAGGGGGGATAGGGTGGTGCTGCAAGGAGGCCCTGTGCAGCCACCTTGTTCCTTGCTGTCCCCAGGCCTTAACCATTTTTATTCCATGTGCCCTTAGGGACAGACCTCGGTGGGACAGGGGAGAGACCCTCCAGCACGGCCTGGAGAAGAAGGAGGATGCAGAACCTGACACCACACTGACCACACGACCAACGCTGACATCACACGCACTCCGAGCATGGCAAATGTGAAGGCTTCTGCTCCCAACCTGGATTTTTTCGGGGAGAGAGTTGTCTCCCACCCAAATAAAGTAAGCAGCCTGGGGCCAGGGCTGGATCCCCCCAGGAATTGTGTGGCTCCTCAAGTCTGCTGGGCCCCCTCAGCCTTTGAGGCCATCGCAGGGTGGTGGGAAGGGAAGCACTTCTCCGAGGAAGCTGGGGAAGTTGCTGCTCTGGCAGCTCTCCAGCTCTCCCTGTGCCTCTCCAGGTGCCAGACTTTGTGAGGAACATGCACCACAGGCTCGTGTCCAGTGCACCTCCAGATGACAGGACGTTCATGGACATCCTGAGGCTGACGGAGGCACACCCCACTGATGTTGCAGTGACCCTCCTGCGCTGTGCCCCATCATGTGACAGGTACAGGAGCCACCTGCCTTGAGGCCTTGGGGCTCGCCCCAAACAGCCAGTCCAGTGGGGTCTGACAGACAGGTGGAGAGTTCCAGGGCCCACTAGGCCCTCTGTGTCCCAGCCATGGCATGTCAGCCCCCCAGCCTGTTGCCATGCTCCCTCCCTGCCCTTCAGGGCACTGTGGCTCTGTCACCTGGGCCCCCACAGCTGCCCAGGCCACGGCGCCATGGCTGAGATCCTCCTGACACAGAGCTCTGGTCCCACAGAGCTGCTGCAAGCATGTGGAGGACCATAGCCTCGTCAGCAACAGTAGTGGAGAAGGTGCTGCCAACGCTGCTCTGTGTGCTGGAGGACTGGCCTCTGCACAGCACACGCACCTCTGATGGGGACAAAACGCAAGTCTTTGCCCCGGCTGTGAGTTTCTGGAACTGGCCTTTGCTCGCCCCCAGGTCACCGCTCCAGCAGCTCCCCATCCTCCTTCGCCCACTGCGTCTCCCTGCCTCAGGCGCTGGGCTGAAACCTGGGCTAGGGGCAGGTCCAGGGGCACCAGGCCCGGTGCTCCTCCTGTGTCTCCCCTGGCCTCCCCCTTCCACGCTCGGGCCCTGCCACATGGACGCCTCAGCAGTGAGCGCTGTCTCGAGGTGGTTTGTCCTTTGTAGGGAACCAGGGTGGTCTGGGAGATTCTCCGCCTGCCCTGGTGCCCAGCGCCATTTATAGAATATTCCCCCCGCCTCCTCGTGGCTCTGCTCTTCCAAGTTTTTGTCAGCACATTGGGTATGCCAGAGGAGGTCAATACACTCTGGAAGGGATGCCAGGAGCAACTCAGCCTTCCCACCAGCATCAACAGGTGCTCCATCCCATTTCTCCCAAGTCCCCAGGGCAGGAGCCAGCCCTCCCAGCGTGACCTGGCTTTGCTCTGCACACAGGTTTGCAGTGCAGACCCTGAAGGCCCTGCTCCGCCATCTGCGGTGTCTGGATTTACTGGTGGCTATGGAGCGCAAGCGTGGCTGGGAAACGCTGCTCTGTGCTGACACCCACCCCTATGCCGTGGCTCTGCTGGCCAGGTGAGAGCCCCTACTCCCCGCTGCCCCGACATTTGTGCCCTGTGCCTGGGGTGCCCCCCACAGTCCCCGTGGTCGTGGGCCAGAGGGTCTCGTCACCGAGGGACGGCTGAGCTGACCAGGAAAGGCCGGGAGAGGAGGGTGCCCAGGAGCAGCCGCCTTCCAGAGGGCCCAAGTCCCCTGGCAGGGTGGTGGGGAAAGAAAGACGAGACCTCAGTGAGTCAGTCCTGGGAAAGGTTTTCCCCCGCTGGCTCAGGCTCTTAGTGCCTTTTTCTGCCTGCCAGGGAGATGCGCCGTGCCTCGAACCCCTTGTGTTCCCGCATTGCACTCCGCCTGCTGGGGCTGCTCAGCACAGAGGAGCCACGCTGGGATCTGCCTGCCCTGGCGTTCCTTGTGGAGGTGAGCCCGACAGCCAGCGCTGCCTCGCTGAGCTGCCTCCCAGCTCTCTGCCCTCTCGCAGCCACAGCTGCCTGGGACGGTGCCCGCGCCCTGCGCTGCTGCCTGGGCCCAGCCCTGGGCGGTTCTGGGCTCCTGCCGGCCGGCTCCCCTGTCACTGCCCTGTGCCTTTCAGGTCGTCGAGTGCCATGACATGAGGGAATGGAGTGACAGTGTCCTGGAGATCATTTCAAGGCGCCTGCAAAGTGAATCCAGGGAAAAGCATCGCCTGGCACTCAGAGGCCTCGTGGCGCTCAGCAAAGATCCCTCAGTGGTGAGAAGGGGGCAGCGGCTGAAGCTGCGCTGGCACCGTGGGGCTGGGGAATGCAGTCCCTTGGGCTTGGCTGGGCTTTGGGCGCTGAGGCAGCTGCTCCCAGCTCTCCTGCCTCCTGGTTCAGCTGCCTGAGTGCTTCGGACAGGCCTTTGGCCACTGGGCCCTGCGGCAGCAGGGTGGGGCTGCAGCACCAGAGTGGCGTTGGTGGTGCAGCCGGACATAAATGACTTGGACACAGGACTTGAAGAAATACTAAATAAGTTTGCTGACAATACTAAATTGGGAGGAGCTGTTGACTCCCTCGAGGGCAGAGGCCCTGTAGAGACAAATTTGAGGGCTGGGCAATCACCAACCATATGAAGTTTAACAAGGGCAAGTGCCAGATTCTGCACCTGGCACGGGCAGCCCGGCTGTGTGTCTAGAGCAGAGAATGCGAGATGGGAGAGCTGTGCTGTGGAATCGCCTGTGATGGCAAGTAGGAGTCAGCAGTGCCCTGGCAGCCAGGAGGGACATCTAGGGTGCATCAGGCACAGCATCGTCAGCCAGGCGAGGGATGGGATTGCCCTGCTCTGCTCTGGGCTGCCATGGCTTCACCTCAAGTGCTGTGTACAATTTTGGGCACCATAATGTAAAAAAGACATGAAACTATTAGAGATTGTCCAGAGAAGGACATGAAAATAGTGCAGGGTCTAGAGGGGAAGCCATAGGAGGAGTGGCTGAGGGCACTTGGCTTGTCCCAGCTGGAGAAGACCGAGGGGCAATCTGCAGCTTCCTTGCAAGGGAAGGGGAAGGGCAGCACCAATCCCTGCTCTCTGGTGACCAGTGACAGCACTCAAGGGAACAGCTAGAGCTGTGTCACGAGAGGTTTAGGTTGGATATCAGGGAAAGGTTCTTCCCCCAGAGGGTGCTGGGCACTGCCCAGGCTCCCCAGGGAACAGGCACAGCCCCAGGAAATGTTTGGACACCGCTCTCAGGGATGCACAGAGTGGGATTGTTGGGGTGTCTGTGCAGGACCAGGAGTTGGAGTCGATTATCCTTGTGGGTCCCTCCCAACTCAGGACATGCTATAATTCTACAGTTCATGGCTTCACTGTGCAGCATTGTGTTCCACACAGGCCGAAGGCATCCGGAGTCTGACACAAAACCTCATGGACCTACTGCAGGATGCAGATGGAGAGGTGGTTGCACTGATCCTCTCTGTATTCCTGAATGAACTCCAGGACAGAGCCACCCTAATATCCAGTCCCACTGCCCTACAGCTGGCTGAGGTGCTCCAGTCACTCTTTGCCAATGTAAGGCTCGGTGCCCCCAGCCACGGCCACTGGCTGCCTCCTGGACACTTTGTGCCCTGGGGATTTTCAGGCCTGCACCCAGATGGGCCTGGAGAAACCTTTGCTGGTTCTTTTCCTGTTCCTTTCCAACAGGACAACAGCCATGTGCAGCTGCTCTCCATTCGCCTCTTCCGAGAGGTGATGGAGCTGGTAATGGACAAGGGAAAAAAGGCCCTGAAGGCGCACGTGTGCCAGAGCCTGCTCCCGCTCTTCTTCCACTGCCATGATGAGAACCGGAATGTGGCAGAAGTGAGGACTCACGGGCTGCTGGGGTTCCCCTGGGAGGGGGCTCGGCTGCCTCCTGCCCTGGCGCCACATGGGCTGCAGCCTCCTCCTGGCCTTGGCACAGGGACGCGGGTCCTGTGCCCTGGGCTGTGGTGCCATCTCTGGGTCTCTGCTGCTCTCCAGGCCTCCCAGGAAACACTGCTTTCTGCGCTAAGGTTCCTGAAGAGGAGGCATCTGAAGCAGGTGGTGAAGAAGGAGCAGCCGTGGAAGTTCAGTGAGCGCCTGGTAAGGATGGCCTGGAAGCCCCAGCCACAGCCTGGAGAAGCCCCCTGCTCGTGGTGCCCAGTGCATGGGGCTGGCAGCTGTGCCCCGGCCCACTGCTGCACCCAGGGGCCACGCAGGCTCTTCTCCAGGCTCCCCGGGCAGCAGCCGGCCCTCGGCCCCCTCCAGAGCCCGGCGCCAGCGGCTGCTGGCCGGGCCTCGGGGCCACGCGGGCAGGGGAGGCCAGGGCTGGGCGCAGGGAGCGCCCGGCCAAGGGGCTGAGCCCGCGCCAACCCTTCCCTCCTGGCGCTCTCTGCAGCTGGAGGATGACAGGAGCCGAGCAGCTGAGCACCTGCGCCAGGCCCTGCTGTACCTGGACAGCCCACAGGAGCCCCTGCGAGAGGCGGCCATCAGGTTCCTCGGTGAGCCACGAGATCAGGATCCTTCCCTGTCCTGCCACAGCAGGATCCAGGCCAGGGTCCATGACAGGCTCTGCATTCCCAGGGATCGCAGGGCGGTACGTGAGGAAGCAGCAGGAAGAGCTCTGGCTCATCTACAAGGGTGAGTGAGGGCAGCGGGCTGTCAGCGGGGGCTGGCGGGAGGAGCCGCAATCCCTGCCCCGGCTGCGGAGGGCTCTGCTCCCTGTGCAGACGAGGGGCGGTGTGCACAGAGCACAGAGAGCTTTCAGGGGCACGTGGGGGATTCGTGGCCAGCACCTTCGGGCTGATCCCGTTGGTCCCTCCTCCCTCCTGGCCATGGCAAGAGCGGGCTGGGATGGCCCTGGCAGGGGGCTATCCTCAGCTGCTGGTCCCTGCAGCTCTGGGCTCCAACCATGGCTCTGTTCCCCTCTGTTTCAGCCCTTCAAGACCTGACTGACGACATCAGCCCTGCCATCTCAAGCTTGGCACTTCAAACCCTGCAACTTTTAAGAGCGGCACAGAGAGCTCCATACTCTCCAGGTTTCAGAAGGTGCAAGACCACTTGCAGAAGGGTGGGGAGTAGGAAGCCTCCTCTATGTGGCAGCTTGTGTAAATCTCTGAAGAACTAATCCCAGGAGCTCTGGGCTCCTGGGATTAGTTCCCAGGTCTCCTTAGCCTGCAGGGAAGACCTCATGTCAGTATGGAAATATGAAATCACTGCTGTCATGCACAGAGGTCCAGGAGCTTTCTTTTGGTGCCCAGTGTCTGCAGGGCACAGGGGAAGAGGGGAGAAAGGGTGCTTGTGCTCAACAAGTCCCCCGGGAGTGCAGTGTGGAAGGGAAAATGGCCATAAGCCCTTTGGCCTTTGGTGGTTGTGCTGAAGCCTTAGCACTGCCGACAGAGCGGGTGGGCAGGAGGGGCCAGGGCTGCAGGGATCCCTGCGAGGCTGGTGCCTGGAGATGGCCCCAAGCCCTGTCCCGGGCAGGAGCCGCCGTCTGTGTCCTCCTGCCCATGTGTTGCTGCCTGGATTGCTGAGGGCTCCGAGGTGTCTCTTGATCCGGCTCCTCTGGAGCTCCCTCGGGGCTGCGCCGCTGCCGGGCAGCTTGGCCGGGCTGGGGGAGAGCCTGAGGGGCCGGGGCGGTGGGAGGCCGTGAAGGGATGAGGTGCTGCGGAGTCCCTGACGGGACAAGGCAGTGGGAAGGCACGAGGGGCATGTGTGAGGGGGTGGGTGGCAGGAGGCTCCGAGGGGACAGGAGGCCGGGGTGGTGGGAAGGCCTGAGGAATTGGGGGTCAGAGGCCCCCAGGCAGCCGCCTCGTTCCTGCCGCCCGGCTGCTCTGGCGCTTTCCCAAAGCATCTCCCAGGCCTGCGGCAGAAGCCCTGGAGGCCGGGCCTCGGCAGAGGGTGGGGGCAGCCCCGAGGTGCTGAGGCTGGGCTGGCTGCGGACAAGGAGGGCAGGGGGCCCTGCTGGGGCACAGCCCCTGGCTGCTGCCAAGAAGGGGCAGTGGGCAGAGGCAGGGCTGGCGGCCAGCCCGGGCCCCCGTGGCTGCCCAGGCCACGGAGCTGTGACCGAGGCCCCTCAACACAGAGCTCTGGGCCCGCACAGCTGCTGCCACCATGGGGAGGGCGGCGATGTCTCCTCGAGCAGGGCTGCCGAGTCAGTGCTGCCAAAGCGGCTCTGGACACCACAGAAAGAGCAGCAGAGTGTGCACAGGAACAGCAGGAGCCCCAATGCCGGCACCAGCTCAACAAGGCATCCGCACCAGCCGGGACGCCAGACGGGGGGTTACTGTGGGCACAGCTGCACGTGGCTTGGCAAAAGGCTCCAGCAGAATTAGCCACAATGGCTTCCTCTTGAAATGAATGAGCAGTCAGAAGAGCTGAGTTTTCACTCCCTTTTTGAGCCGTTACTGAAGTTCATTTCCAGCTGTCTTAGATGCTTTTGAGAACAGACCCTTCTGCCAGACACAACACAGTCGGTGAATTGCAGGCGTATCTTAGCTGGAGGGGACAGGCTGGGGGAGATGGAAGCAGACATTTTGCCTATACTCAGTTTCCTGAGACAGTGCTGTCACATCAAATCAGAGGGAGACGCCATGAATGGTTCGTGTCATTCTCCCCTTTCCAAGAGGGCCACGTGCTGTCTTCTCTTATAGTCACCTTTTAAGGTTCTCCTCAGCCACAGATGTAAGGAAGACACAGAAGCTTGGGAAAGACCACCTAAGTCTTTACAGTCTGCCTTCAAGAGAAGGGGGAAGGGCTTTGTGCAGCTTGGAGCTTCTCTTTACCCTCTCTGTTTTCCCTCCGGTGCTGCTCTGGGAAGCAGCGGAAGAGCCTTTATAGAGGCTGTTCCAGAGCAACATCAGGGAGCATTTGGCTGTTTCCAAACAGATAACCCCAGAGAGTAGGTGCTATCAAATCAATTAACAACCCCCCACGGTGAAAGTGATGCCTTTGGTGAGCTTTTCAGGCCAAGCCACATGTGTGGCATTTAACGCTGGAGCTCTGACTGCATTCCCAGGGAAACAGCAGGTCTTAGGGCTCAGGGAACTTTGCCTCAGGGCAAAAGCTCATGGGGAAAACCCAATCAATTAGTACCAAACTCTCGTGCCACTCTCTTAGGCCCCTGCACACGTTTCACAGAGTATGAGAGATTATGTGGGTACACCACAGGCATCCCGTGGCTCCTGCCTCCACTGGAAAACTGAAGGGTGACCTTCCTGCAGGGAGCAGCCTGCTGCCACCCCAGCTCCAGAAAGCCGGAGAGCTCTGCCAGTCTTTGCTACAAACCCCTGGGGCTCAGTTCTGCCTCCCAGCGTGGAAGGATGCGTTCCCAGGGATTTGAAACACATCTAGTACAACATGAACTCTAGGAAACAGTACAGGGGAATCACAGGAAGGGCTTTGGGACCCTATATGAGGTGGGAGAAAAAAAAAAGCATTTCTGCGGAAACAAAAGATTAAAAACCCATAAAGGGCTTCAGCTGCAGCTTGGGAAAATACCATGCTTAGGACACAGGATCTCAAAGACATCATAAATAAATACCTAATTCTTCATAGAAACCCAAACCAGCTTCCTTTGCAACACAAAGCACATTTTAAACGGCTATTTTGACAAAAATGCCAGCATTTTTCCTGGAAACAAGAAACACTCTAACATTTGCATTTGAAAGCCAGTTTCCTCTCTGCTTTTGTTTTTTAAAGGAAAATGTTGGCTAGCCCTGTCAGGTCTGTGTATAGTATACACATCTTCCAAACACAGAGAGCAAAGTGTTGGCTGCAAATCAGAATTCTCCCTGCTAAAGGGACCTCAGAATCATGGAATGGTTAGGGTTGGAACAGACCTTAGGCAAAGGCAAAGACAGAGACAGAATGCACCTGCCACTCCCAGAAACGCTTTCCCCCCAGGCTGTGGTTCCAAAGCACCAAAACTCTTCATTCCCATGAAATCCAAGCAGCTGTCCAGAGTGACAGAGGGCAGGTTTGGATCAGGTATTAGGAAGAGATTCTTTGCTGCCTGGGTGGTGAGGCACATCCATCTCTCCCCCAGCCACCATGCAGGGAAATGTCTGGTGTCGCTGCTGTCAATGTCACCGTGTGTCAGGACAGTGACAAAACCCAAACAAGCAGAACAACCGGCCTGCTGACAAGGTTATCCACAAACCCCAGAGTCTGGAATTGCCTCTGGCAGCGGCTTGCCCAGGGTCTAGTGCAGAGGGGAGACCTGCCCGTGTCACAGCTCGTTAGCACGGGGCTCGGGAAGTGACAGCCAGCTGGCTCGAAGAGGGAAGGCTGCCCCAAGCTGCTGTGCTGCTCTCTGTGATTCCAGCTGAAGCCTGCGGGTCGCTGCTTCCAAGCACACAGGGATCAGGATGGAGGGGAAGGGAAGCTCGTGGGACAGTTACTGGGGCTGGGCAGGCTCAGCCACTGCGGGAGACAGCAGGAGTTTTAGGGACTGAAATCCCAGCAAACGTAGAACAAAGCACAATATGATGGTTGTTCTCATCGATGGAAGGATCTACACGGGGACCTGCACTCCCAGGGAGTGGGAAGAGCTGTCCTTTTACAAAAATGCCACTGTCTTGCCCAGAACTATGAGCAGGTTCTTGCTAGGGGCTGGTGCCACAGGGGGAAACTGAGGGCCCTTCGTGTTGAATGAAACCCTCAGTTCCCTCTGGACAGGTCCTTAACAGTAAGGAGCAGCAGAATGGCTGTGCTTGTTACAGGGACTGCACCAAGTGACACAGGATGGCAGTAGAATCACAGAATCAGGGAATCACTGAGGCTGGAAAAGCCCTCTAAGATCCTTGAGCACAACCAGTCCCCCAGCACTGCCAAGCCCACCACTAAACCGTGTCCACCAAGAGCCCCGTGGCCATTCTGGGTCGCCCCACTAGACAGTGAAATGATGTTCTCTTCTCATACTCCAGTTAAGTTATGAGCACCCAGCTGGATTCATGGTTTCTCAGAATTCAGAAGGATGCTTTTGGTCATTAAGGATGTGCTGCTTTGAGGTAATGAAATGTGAAGTTCAGAAGGACATAAACGGTCCTCACAGCTGTGATGTTAACTCATGCACATCCCATGGAGCACAAGAACACGCACACCCAAGGAGTTTTAAAGTCTTCTATCTTGCTGTTTTTCCCCAGCCACTTTCAGAGAGGCTCTAGGGGAAAACCCAAAAAACTCCTTCGTTTTTTTTTCCTTTTCCCATTTAAAAAATTTGGCTTTGGCATCCAGTAAGATTTTGTAGTTCTGAGCACTTTGCCTTCTACCTAAGCAAAGTCCTTGCCCTTCAAAAAGAAGATAAATTCAATTCCAAAGTAGTCAGCCCTCCCCTTCAACCCAAAAACCACAAAGGGACTTGTCACCATTCCTTTTTCTGTCTCCAAAAGTACTCAGGGTTTGGTGTCCTTGTATTTCCATGCAGCTAAGTGAGCTGGAGAGCCAGTCCTGGAGCGGCACAGCTGAGTCCCAGCACTGTCCAAACACACCAGGAAACGCCCCCAGCCCCAGTGATCAGGATAACCAGGAGGAAGAGCAGAGCCAAGGGGATACCCAGTGGCTCTGGAAGAGTGCCCACGATGCACCACACTGAGCCTCCTCCTCAGGGCAGGCAGGTCTCCTCCTCCAGGGATGTACTCGGGATCCTGAAGCCTGGCTCCCCAACTCCACCCCAGCGGAGAGAACACCCTGGAAGCCAGACAGGATGTAGCCACCTCCTCTGTGCTTTGCCCTTTTGCAAATTGACTTGCTCTGAGCCCTCTGCTCTGCTTAATTGATCCTCGGCCCATCTCCAGCAAATTGTTCCCCTGTCTCATTCATAATGTGCTCCAAATAAAATGTGTTTCTGCCTGAGCGAACGCCCTTCGGGGGTACTTTAAATTGTCACAGTGCATAAGGCTTTCCCTGAAATCTGCATTTTTCCAGTGCTGCCTCTCCACAATGGCCCCTGAAGCCACACTTAATCCATGTCAAGGGATGTGGAGACTTCCTTAAACAAGCTGGCTAGGAAAGCAAAGCTCGCTTTAAACCAAGGCTTTTCCATCCTCCCTCTTCCTCCAAACCAGCTGGGTTTTCCTTTTCCATCCTGAAAACAGTGATGCAAACAAAACTCCAAAGAGCGTCTGTTGATCCAGCTCCAAGAACCCACCAAACCAAAGCCCTGTCCCATTGAAACTGGGCAAGGATTCGAATCCTTGTGGGATCTGAGGACCAGCAGCAGTTGCAGCCGATTCAACCCAGCCTTTGCTGCTCGAGGAGCATCGCTGAGGTTATCAGGGAGGCTGAAGCAACCCAAAGCAAGCAGCCAGTGTGTCCAGGAAATATGATCCTTGTAACTTATTCCAGACCTAAGGATGGCCCAGAAATACTGCTGGAGGAGCAGCCAGCCCTGCTGATCAACATGGAGGAGCTCAAGTTTGAGCTTCTCTGCAGCCTTCTCATGTATTTCCAGGACACAGACCCAAACCAAGCATCTCCCAGGAGAGAGAGCTCCCATGTTTGTATGGGATGGTTTCAGGGAGCAAAGAACTCCTCAGCATTGGGAGGCATGGATCCAAACGCTCCAGTTTTGTCTTTAAATCTGCATATTATGGAGGGGGGAAAAAAACCCCAAACCAAAGAACCAAGCCCAAGGCACAGAGCCCCTTCCCAGGAGCCCCGAAATGGGCAGCAAGGCACAAAAAGCGAGCAGTGTAAAGGTCTTTCCCCTCAATTGATGCTGGCAGGTTCTCACCACGCGGTCCCGCCTTGCTCAGAGCCAGCAATGGCAGATTTGGAGCCTGGGCTTGGCAGGATATTGCAAAAGCTGGGATCAGAACTGCATCCCAGCTGGAGACTAAAATAACTACGAGATTACCTCCACGGGAGCGCAGCCAGCACGGATAATGCTCGGCCTGCTCCTCTCCCAGCTTGCCACAGCCTCGCCTGGCCTCCCTTCCATGTTTCTTCCAAGCCTCCTTCGCTGCAGGACCTTCAGTCCTGCTGAGGGGAAAGAGAAGGCTGAGCTTGCCCTGTCTCACACAGGGTGCTTGGCAGGGCCCCCATCCATGCCAGGCTGCCCAGTCCCTCTGCACCACCCATACCCCACCATGCTCCCAGGCGTGCTCCCTTCCTGCCTGCACTGGGAAAAGATCCCTGAGCCAGCTGCTGACAGGCACACGGACACCTTGGGAAAACAACTCCAAAACAAGCTGCAGGCAAGTACTTCAGGGCAGGCTCAAATCCATAAACCCCAGGGTCAAACCCATAAACCCTGCTGCTTGTTCAGGGGCAGGAGAGGAGAAGCAGAGGCTCCTGTCCCAAGGCAAAGGCACCCTGGGAAAATGAAGCTGGTCTCTCTTTGGGATTAACTGAGCCACACAGGATCGCTGCAATCCGGAGAGCACCTCAGCAGAGTCCAGCCCAATGTGTCTGTTATGCTCCACAGGTTAGCTCAAATAACTCTCCCCACAGGAAAGCAACAGGATCTGAGCAACAGCCAGGATCTTCCAGGCTGCTTGGCACAGCACTGGCCTCACAGGTTGGGTGTCCCTTCTGTCCCCGAGATGGACGTGCAGCTCAAGCCACCTCTGAGCTCCTCCACTGTGTGCAGAACTCACGCTGCTTGTTTGTCTGATCCTTCGCTGCCAGGCTCTGCTCTCTGCAGAGTAATCCCAGCTATTGACTGTGCAGAGGGCCAAGGTGGAAAGGGTTTTCTTCTCCCCAGAGAGCTCCCTTCCCCATGTGTGGCCAGGCCACCATCAGCCTGGGCTGGGAATTTTAGTGCTGAAGATATTTCAAACTCAGGCCAAGGGGGTTTCTGGCATGAAACATCCTGAGAGGAGGCAGCAAGCTCAGAGGTGCAAACTGTTCTTGGGCAAGCTAGAAAAAGACATTTCCTCCTCTGGAGAGCCAGACCCACCAGAGATGGCTGCAACAGCTGTGGCTGGAACCCAGCATGAGTACAGAGCACCGTGCAAGGTAGGTGTGACACTTGGTCCACCTGCTCAGCTTGGAAATCCTCCTAGATGCATTTGAGGGTTTAGCAACCACTTGAGGGTTTAGCAGCCACAGCTGGCCAGGAAAAGGGGAATTAAGGACCGGGGAAGATGGCGAAATTCAAGGCAGAGATGGGATACCATGACACCAAACAGCCCTGGAACACATCTCTGCTCCACAGAAAGACATCTGGGAGCCATCAGCAATGTAATAACAATGGCACATCTGTGAGCAAGGGCAGGAGTCCTCACAGCTGCAAAGCAACAGCCCCCGTGTCAGGAGAAGGGTCAAGGACAGGGATACGTGGCTGGAGCCAGCAAACAGCATTCCAGGGACGAGGCACAGGTGACTCCAGCACCAGAGATACTGGGAAGGAATTGTTCCCTGGGAGGGTGGGCAGGCCCTGGCACAGAGCGCCCAGAGCAGCTGTGGCTGCCCCTGGATCCCTGCAAGTGTCCAAGGCCAGGTTGAACAGGGCTTGGAGCAGCCTGGGATAGTGGAAGGTGTCCCTGCCTATGGCAGGGAGGGGGGAGCAGGATGAGCTTTAAGGTTCCAACCCAAACCATTCTGTGATTCTGAGATTTCACAATAGATTTGAGATTATTTTTTGTGCCATGCACATTTATCAAACAATACAGAAAGTTTCAGCCCATCCATCTCAAACTTTCCTAGGTCCAGGTAAAATAATAATGATGAGGATGATGATAATAGCAACAATTCTATTATTCCAAAGTACCTCTTAGCCATGAGCAGGTCCTTCCTTCCAGGATGATGGCTGATGTGCTCCATCACTCTTTAGATCTTTCCAGCCAGGCTTGGAAAGTCTTTGGACCTATCAGAAAGATACACAAATATATTTTTTGGGGCAGCTGACTGCTATCCTAAGTCCTTTATACTTGAAAGCCATGGGCACAGAAGGTTGTGTAGACGGCTGGCCACTCAGCTCGGCAGGGGGAGTTCCAATGCTGATGTTTTGAACTGCCCCCTATTAAGAGACTATGATTTGTCCAAATTGGCTTCTTAATAATTTAAAGCAAGGTGAAAGGTGTCTCAGCTGTTCTCCAGGAACACACTGGTTAACTCCACACCTGCTGTCCCGGGTACCCCCAACCAGGCTGCAGCACCAGTCTCCTGGTGGGCTTTCCTCTGCCCACAGCAGGAGCTCAGCACGGCTCTGGCACTGAACAGCAGCCAGCAGAGAGGACACAGGCTGGGTATGAACAAACACCACCTCCCCACGTCCTCCTTCATCTCTATTTAATGCAGGAGCCATCACAGCGTGTTCTGCTCTACTGCCCATGGCTCCTGCCCCCATCTATAATGGATGGTGCACGTAGGTGGTGTGGGCAAACACCAGGCTGAGCTGCCACAGAAATATTTACCTTGCTCTCTGCTGCCCTGAGAGACATCTCGGCCTCCGTGATGCCAGCTGGGGACTGGTGCTTTCAGCCTCAGGGATGCAGCCAGTATCAGATGTCACCTCTCCCAGCTGGCTCAGGACAGGAACCCCTTTTTGCTGCAGGCTGTGTCTCACAGGACCTTCTTCTGGCTGCCATTTGGGAAAACAGCAGGCAGGAAGGGAAAGGAGAAAGAGGCAAACAAATAAATGCCCTCTGCTCTCCTCCTCCTGCCCCCCTCCGTATGCACATCTTACCCTGCTAGAAGGAGCTCCACAGCTCTTCCTGCCCTTTCCTGAGCTTAGAGCTACACAAGCACCCCCAAACCCAAGCACACCATGGGATTCTCGGAGCTGTCCTGTGCAGGGCCAGGAGCTCAGTGATCCTTCCAACTCAGGATATTCTATGGTTCTGTATTTCTCCGCACCCTTTCCTCACACCTTCCTCGGCCTCATGCAGCTCCTGGGGATCAGTATGCCCCATGGGACTGTGCTCCCTCCAGATGTGCAAACCAGAGCACAGCTGCCCAACTCCCCTTTTACACCATCGCAGCTCAGGGCAGGCTGCAGATGCTGGGATGATAAACAGAGCTTTCTCCCTTGCTGCAGCAGGAAGTCTTCCTCCAGCCCAGCTCCCTGGGCCAGCCCCGTGCACCAAAAATCAATGCCATGAGGCCCAGGGGAGGCCAGGCAGCAGCTGGCGTGAGGATGGGCATGAATTATGGATGTGCTGGCCTACTTTGGGAGCAGAGGGCACCTCCCTCCACAGAAACCATGGCTTGTGCCCCACAGACCTCACAGACACAATGCTGGACAAATCCACGCTGTGCTCACTGAGCACGGCGCCCTGGTGACACAGCCAGGAGGGCGCAGGCCTCCCGAGGTCACCGGGCTGCAGGGAAGCTCGTGGTGCTGTGGAGATGTGTGGCATGGAAGAGGAGGAGCCCATCAGGGCAGCTGCTCGTGGAACAGCTGCCCACACATCCAGGAGCTGGCACAAGGAGGAAGTCTGGCAGCGGGCAGGTTGTGCTCAGCATCTGGGACCCAACGGAGCTTTGGAAGTCACCGACCTGCAGCCCCCAGGGATGCTCTGGTGCTGTCCCTCCATCACCCTTGTCACAGGTGGTGCTGCCCAGAGCCAGCTCCTCTGAAAGAACAGGGAGGAAAAAGCAGAGTAGGGTACAGAAGCTATTAAAGATCAAATGCTCCCAGCAGATCTCCATCAAAAATGTTACAAAACCACCTTGCTTTGCTAAGGAACAGCAGGTGCTGGGTAGGGGTGGGAATGCTGAAAAACTCAGCATTCAGAAAAGACAAACCTGTGGTTTTTTCTAATTTCCAGGTTGAAAAATGACAGTGCAACGGAAAAGAATCAGGTAATTTGTCCTAAAAGATGTTTTCTATTACACAGTAGAAACTATATATAGACACTTTATAAATACATATATTATATATCTCAATATATCTACATGTAACTTTGTATACATGTAATAGTTATTATTATATATTGTTATTATATAAAAATATTGTACATCTTTTTAATACACTCACCCTTCTCTGTCAAATTTCCCAGTTCCTTTCAAGCATCCATGGCAGGAGCTGGCAGATGGATTGTGTGCATCCCAAAGGCTCCACGTGCTCCTTAGGATCCCTTCCAACCCAGGTCACCAGTAGCAAGGCCTGGGCTCCAGTGCTGCAGCCAGCAAACCGTGGCATGCTCCAGATTGGGAAGAGACACAGACACAACCAGCCAAGGGGACATCAGGGAGGAACTCCAAAACCATTTATTGAAACAAAACCAGTAGGAATTCACATGAATCCAAAGCTGGGCAAGCAGGAGGAAGGATGAGCTTTGTCAGGTTTCTTGAAGGGTCACTGTGTTTCTGATCTTTTAAACAACCTCTGCATCCCAGTCCACAGGATGCTGCTTTGGGATGGCAAGAGGTTGTTTTTCCCTCCACTGGAGTGGCATAAAAATAAATCTGTCAGCTCATGTTATATACACACATATAGGGGATTTTTTCCTGTGGGAAAACATCACTCTCTCAGTACTTACTTACAATTAAGTAGCATTATACTTATTTTCTTTACTTACTGAAATTTCTGGTTTTTAACTGAAAACTTGGGGACTTGGAAGCCTGAAGGTACCTGAGAGGCCAGCACCCAGAGAAAACCAGCTTAGCAGCCAACCTGGGCATACCTTGTACAGTACAGCAAAGCCCAGGGTGCTTGCTACAGGAGCTCTAACCCAAACAGTGGGAACACCTGGGACACAGGGAAAGCTGGGGTGGGGAAGGACCAGAACAACACGAGAACACAACACAGGGCTCATTTTCCTTATAAAACAGGCAAAATCTGTACAACGTGGCCACAGACACAGGTGCCTGGCTGGGATGGCAGGAAATTTAATACCAGAGGTGAAAACCTTTTCTGTCTCTTTCTTTTGGGCACATCAATCTTGTATCCGTGTTGGATTGTGCACATAAATGCAAAGCTTTGGTTGCACTCATGGGCTGACCTGCAACCACAGCTCAGCTTGCTCCAGTGCCCTGGGAAATGTGTCAGCCTGCCCTGCTGCTGTCCCTCCCCAGGCCAGGGACACCTCCACAGGAACAGCACACGGAGCAGAATGGTGGGAAGGTGAGAAAAGGGCCCAAACCCCCAGGCGAGCCAAAGCAACCACCATCAATAGCACCAGCAGGATGTGCACAGCAGTGGGGAAGGTTTGTTATCTGCAGCTTGAAGGCAGCTCCTTCCCCAGGGAACAGTCCTGCTTTGTCCATTCCAGCCTCTCTACAGACAGAAGTCTCCCCTGGAGGCGTGAGGGGGATCTGGCAGCACTTCTGCCCGGGGCTGAGGCTGGCAGGGCAGTGCCAGGCTTCCCCCCAGCACCGGGTGCTCTTGGGGCAATCCCCTGGGAGAGCTGGGCAAACCACAGCTGCTTCGGGGCTAGGGGAGGGAGAGAGAGAGAGAGAGAGAGAGAGAGAACAGTGGTGAGGCATTTTGCAGGGGGTTATTAGGACTGGCTGGGCACATTCCCAGCACAAAGAACACTGAACCCCAGAGTGGAGAAAGGCCCTTACCCTGTGCCTGCCCTCCTGGCTCAGTGCAGAGGTGTGTGTCCCACAGGCATTCAGAGTGTCCAGAGGGCTGCCGATGCTCCCAAAGTGCCCTGCAGCTGAGCTGGGGAAAGGGTGCTGGGGCACAGAGGGAAAAGTGCTCAGCTGCTTTTCGGGAATAAGCTGGCAGGAAGAGGGAAAAAAATGGGGGTATGGAGCCACCTCTTCCCAGGAGTCCCCAGTGCCTGCAGCTCCCACGCCGCAGGATCCCTTCAGGATAAAGTGCTGTGGGGGCATGCTGGGCCTGGGGCCCCAACAGCCCTGCTGCTGGGACATCAAGTCATGGCTGAGGCCGTAAGAGCCAGGCTGAGCTGGAGACCCCAGGAGTGGGGAGACATAGTCCTGCCACGGGCTGGGGCGTGGAGGGGAGCCGGGGCCGTGGCCACACACCCCGTTCACCAGCAAGTGACAGCGCTCTGACCGGCTGGGCGGTGCCACGCGGGCCTGGCGCTGGCTGGGCAGGGAGAAGGACTGGTGGGCATCCCCTTGGAGGGGCTGCACGGCTGGGAAGCCGCCCTGCAGCTGCTGGGCCCCGGGCAGCCCCTGCGGGCAGGGGGTTCCCGGGGCTGAGCTGGGGGCCTTGTCCCATGGGGTGCTCGGTGCTGGCTGGAGGAAGCGGAGCAGAGCCTTCTCCCCAGCTGGTCTCCACTGGGAGCCACTGGACGGCTCTTCCTGCTTAGCCAGCTCCAGAAGCAGCCCTGGCACAGCACCGAGGGGCTGATCCCACAGCGGGACAGGGGGCTGGCCCAGGGCAGTGCAGGGCTGCCCTGCACGCTGTGCCAGGCGGTACCTCGAGTCCTTGTTCGCCGTGTGGCATGGGGCAGTGCCTCCCTGTGGGCTGGGGGACGTGCCTGGCAGGGGACAGACCTGCTGCCCTCCCTCGTGCTCCTTCACCAGAGGGCAGGGGATGTAGGAGAGAACCTGGTTGCTGACCAGGCTGTTGCTCAGGGATGGGTGGTCTGGGTCCATATTGACCATCACCATTTTCTCATCCAGCAGCAGGAGCTCCAGGTCCTCAGCGTTCAAGCCCAGGCCCTCCAGAGCAGTGAAAAGCTCGTTGTTGGAACAGCTCTCGTCACTCTTAATTGAGAGCGAGTCCAGAGTGGCCAAGAGAGGGTCTTCCTGCTGCAAATCCAGCAGCTTCTCTTTGAGGCTGTTCCCCCTGGAGGAAACTGGAGCAGTGCCCATACTCCAGGCGTTCCTTCCTGCACCTGGCAAGGACACATTCCCGAGGTGGGAAGTGCTGCTGAAGGAAGGGCTGGGAGTGGGAGCCGGGTGGGAGGTGTACACTGCCTTGTCCTGCCGCATCACAGTGCCCAGCAGAGACCTGGGGTCAGCGCCGTTCTTCTGGGAGCGCCCTCCACGGCTGCAGGAGGGCTTCCTGCACTTGCCGGGTTTCCCTTTGCTCTGGAAAGGATCAGGGAAGCCCGGGAGAGGGTGGGCGCTTTGGTACAGGAGTGCCTCTCCCGTAGCAAAGGTAAAGGGAAGATGCATGGACCGTTTCCGAAGGTGCTCTCCTCCTTCTTCATCTCTGCAGGGCAGGAAGAAGACACCGTGGCTGACACGTGCACAAACCCACCCCACAAAGTGCTTCTGCGACAGGCAGTTGTGACCCCTCAAGCCGCAGCCCCTTTGCTACAGCCAGCATGCATTCACACACCAATACACACCCAGAGCACCCATCTGCAGCACAACCAGGCATCACCCCATACTTGTGGGGTGGCCTTGCAGAGGGGGATGTGGCTGAACAGCACCAACTGCAGCATCCCACGGCTGCTCCTTTAAAAGGCACAAGCAGCAATGACAAACCCAACATCCTGCCCTGCTCAGGACATCCCAGAGGCACGGAAAAAGGCAGGCTGTCCCCATCCCAGCCCGGCACGTACACGAGGGGTCTCTGCGTGACCACGATGTACTCGGGTTTGCCGTTCTTGTAGACGAGCCGCGCGTTGGCCTGCACCCACTTCCAGCGGTTCTCCTTGGTCAGCAGCCGGAACACCGTCAGGCCGCTCTCCCCCGTCCTCATCACTGCCGGGAGGAAGCGCGAGGGCTGTACCACGGCACGCCGCCCTTCCCAGCTGGGAACGGCGGGAGCACGGCTGGCACGCACAGGGGACAGAACCCAGCTGAACACCCCTCACTACGCTCCTCCCCGAGCTGCCCGCGGTGACAGCAGCCGCACAGCAAAGCATCCTGCGGGGAAAGAGCCACTGGGCTTGACAGAGCTGTCCCAGCCCCAGCCCACCCATCAGCACAAGTGACCAGGGAGGAGAGGAGACTCTTACTCCTGACGTGGTTCTCAGCACAGTACAGCGTGTCAGCAGCGTGGACAAACTGGTACCCGGTGCCACACATCCGCAGCTCCGCCTCGGTGTAGCCCAGGACAATCTTCCCCCTGTGAGAGACATAGCGCACCCAGTTCAGAGGCACCACCAGGGAGGGACGTCTGGAATGGAGCACTGGAAACTCTGCTGCTTACTTGGGATCACACGCCAGGGGTGTGAAGTCCAGCTTGTGCTTCGTCCTGAAGATCATGTTCTTGGTTTGGATCTGCAGGATGGACGGGGGCTGCAGGGGCGTGGAGATGGCGAACAGAGCGAGCTGGGGGGGCAGGGCAGAGCCATCTGCAGACCTTTTGTTCTGCCCATGAAGGAATTTCAGCCTGCCTTGAAGGTTTAAAGCCTGGGAAGAGAAGAAAAGCTCAGTGTCATGCAGAAAAGTGGATGGAGAGGGAAGAGAAGGAGGAGAGCTGCACGGAAAGCAAGATGTCTGTCTGCAGAGCTGGTGTAAATAAAATCATCAAATCACAGCATGGCTTGGATTTGGAATGGACCTTAAGGATCATCTTGTTCCAATCCCCCTGCCACAGGAGGGACACCTTCCACTGTCCCAGGTTGCTCCAAGCCCCAGTGTCCAACCTGGCCTTGGACACTGCCAGGGATCCAGGGGCAGCCACAGCTGCTCTGGGCACCCTGTGCTCTCCAGTGCAGAGAGGAGGAGGGATGAACACCACCTACTTGATCTTAAGACATGCTTTTAACAGAAAAGCCAAGCAAAACACGTGGAGGAAAAGCACTTTTGTTCCAGCTTCAGCATTTCTGAGAAGAGAGGAACAAAACCCACAGGGAGAGAGAGGCTGTAGGTACAGGCCGAACCCATGAAAAACAGGGAAAAAGTCTCCTTGCTGAGACAGGCAGGTGCTGCTCGTAGCAGAAGGACCACTGGGTCTTTCCAGGTGGTTGTTCCAGTGGTGGCATGAACCCCTGTGGTGAGCCTACCCCTCTCCTGCTGTGGAGGGTCTGTACTCACCAGGAAGCCAGAGGAATTATCCAGGAGGCAGCGAAAGCGGCACACAAAGCTCCTCTCCAGGAAGGAGGAGTTCTCTGGGGGCAGCTGATCCGGCTTGTAGATGACAGCAGAAGAGCCAAGACTCTTCCCCGCTGTGGAAGAGAGGGACTGAGAGAGGATCAAGCCAGGATTCACCCCAGTGAGGGTTGGAGGTCCCCAGCACTGGGCACTGCAGCAGCTTGCTGAGCACAGCCACAGAAACTGGGGAAAAGCCACAACACTGGGATGAAGCCATGGCCTGAGCCACATGGGTGCAGGTGGTGACAGGGAGCTGGGCTGCCAGCAGCCCTGGAGAGCTGGCCAGCCTGCCCTTACCTTCTGGAGAAGGCTCACCCTCAGGAGCGCGTGGTGGGTCGAGGGCCCAGTGGAGGTTGCGCCTGAATTCCGGCTGATCCTCAGTGTGGATCAGCTCGAAGACGCTCTGGTGCATGACCTCTGTCTAGAGGGGAAACACCGCCTGTGAGCTCTGCAACCTGTCCCCAGTGCCAGCTCTCGTGTCCCACAGCCCCAGCTGGTTTTATCCTACCCAGTTTCCCTGGTGCTCAAATGGGTCCTGCCTAAGTGAGGTTGGAAACTTTCCCCCAGAACTGATGCTGGTGGGAGCAGACAGCACATCTTGCTCTAAGGCCTGTGTTGGGCCTGCCCTGCTCCCCCCAATCCTAAAGAGCCAATGCAGCTTCCCTGGGACATCCCCATAACTCAAAATCCTAGTTCTGACTTAAGAGATGAGATGAAAACACTGATTTGGGAACAAAACAGCAGCAAGGCCACTCCATCCCTACACTATTCCCAAAAGAACAATGCCCTGGGACCTACACCCTGCGCCCAGGTGGACAGTTCTCACCTACCCCAGGTGCTGGGGACAGCCAGCTGTGTGTGGGTGACACCACACCACAGCAGCTGAAGGACTGCAGGCAAGTCCCACTTCCCTGTCAATCTGATCTAGTGCCTTCCAGGTTACCTGGGTGCCCAAGGCAAGCAGGGCAAGGAACCCCAGACATCTCACCACGGCCATGAACCCCATGAAGGCACACCAGTGTGGCTCCTGGGAAGTATCCATGGGCTGATGAAGCCCGTTGTCACCCACCAGTGACCATGTTTGGCATCTGGGGTCCAAATTCCCAAGGCCAAGGAAAAGCCCCAGACAGCCCCCTGAGGCCCTGTGATCCCTGCAGGGCCTCCTCCCTGCAGGCAATGTGGGGCTATTCTCCACCAGCAAGGAAAAATCGACTCCCCGCAGCAACTCAGAGTCGCACCGACCTGATGAAATCCCAGATAGTCCTGGATTGTATGCGAGGAGTAAAATATCAGCCCTTCTGCTGTCACCACCAGCACGAAGCCATTGAGTGCCTGTGGGAGAGAGGACATCAGCAGGTGCAGGCCACGCTCACGTCACTTTTCCAGCAGGACACTGGTGACCCAAAGCCTGGCTGGCCCAGCTAGCAGGCAGCCGAGCCACCACAGATGGACTCTCTGAGGTCATGCAGCTCTTCCATACAGCTGCCCGAGGCTATCCTAATCCAGACTGACGGAAAACTGTGCTTCCATCCTGGGAGCATTCACTCAGACTCCGCTTTGGACATGTGTCCTCATCCTGTGCAGGGAGCAGACAAAAACCTCCAAACTGCTTGCAGGATGAAAGTGGACATCATCAGGAGCCGGTCCATTCTGGTGGAAATGAGCCTTGAGGGCCTTGGCAGCCATGTGTGGCCACCCCAGGTGCCAGAGGAGTGGCCTGGAGAAGGACCACAGTGTGCCTGGACTGTCCATGGGCAAGGAGCAAGGCCAAGGAAGGTGCTGTCTCCGCCGCCCCCTCCCTCCTCAAGGTGGCCAGTGTTGAAAGGGCCTTAACCAGTGGAAACGGAAAGGCCAAAAGCTGAAGCATAAGGGTTTGGATTTGAAATCCCAGCAAAAACCATCTGATTTCCAACAAGCCAATTTCCTCCAAAGCAGCAGGGAATTCAGGCTGAGGCTGGTGCCTGAACTTGGGGGGAAACCACAGAATCCGTGGGTGACCCCAGAGTACATTTTGCTTTCAGCCAATACATAACAGAATGATTTAGGCTGGAGAATCCCTCTAAGTTCACCACCTCTGAGATCACTTCCTCCAGAGCCCTCCCTGGCTCATGCACACCCCACACCCCCCAGGGCTGAATGCTGTGCTCTGCTTTTACAAAACAAACACCCAAAGCTGCTTTGCCCACACGGGTTGGAAGCCCCAAGGCCTCCCCACAGAGAAGAGCAAATGCAGCCATCAATCTGAAGTTTTCATTGCATTTTTAATGTTACACACTTCCACATCTCACAGGCCCTTCCACCCACTTCTCAAGCTCCAGGACTGCAAAGTCAATATTCAAGGGAGCACCAGGCTTCCTGGCAGGAATGGGCTGAGCTGATCAGAGCTTCTGTCTTCCTCAAGAGGCTCATTCCTACCAGTTTAATACATTGGGAAGTAATTTGGGTGTTTTCCCTGAGCTAAAAGCCCCAAGCTGGCAGGACAGGACACAGGAGAAGGGACCAGGGTGCTGGCTGACAGTGTCCTTTACACCTGGAGAAGACTAGAAGGGGCAGAGGAGCTTCCCTACCAGTCTGGGAACGCAGCTGCTTTCCAGGAGCCCTGGCTTTCCATCCCTGCTCGCTGGCAGCAGGCAGGAGCTGACAGGCAGCAGAACACTGCTAACATAGGCACTGGCAGGGTCCAGGCAAGCATCCTCAAGTGCTGCAGGCACAGCACCAACCCTTGCAAGCCTCTGTGGCACAGAGCCCAGGGCTTTGGAGACCTTGCCACCCCACTGCCAGGGCTGAGAGCAGGCCCACAGCAGTGCTCCCTGAGCCCAGCTGGCAGACATCACTCTGGCTCAGCTTCCCAGCTCTGAAAATCCCGAGAGTCACCCAGCAGACACCTTCAAGCCCGTGGCGCTGCCTGAGAGCAAAGGCAGTGAAAGCCCATGAAAATCATTGGTTTACCCTCCCAGAAGCTGAAGAGCTTTCACTGCCCTGACACCACCACATGGCCACACCTCCCTAAGGGCAGCAGATCCCCATGGGGACACCCTGGCAGCAGGACCCCTCTGGAAGGCAAGGCTCCTGCAGTGTGGGCCCTAGGGCTTTTCAGAGCCCAAACCATCCTGTACCACACCAACCTGGCAGGGAAGCCACAGTAGCCAGCCCTGGCCTGCTTCCCCCACTTCATAATGTACAGACACCAGCACTAATTAGGGCCTGGCGTGCAGTCTCAGCCAAGTCCAGCTATTGTTGCTGCCAACTCCCGCTTCATTGTCCAGGTCAGAGTTTCTCCCCCCTTCCCTTCCCTTTATTCCAGGCACAAACGCTCTCTCTATTTACTGGGCTTGATCTCAGTGTGTGGGAATCCGCTGCAGAAGTTAATTAGTGCTGCCAAATGCACTTTAACCCTTTGAGCAGCTTCAGGAGGAGGAGAGGGGAAGAATCAGAGTGGACCAAGAGACAAAGGAAGCTCGGCCACCAGAGGTGACAGACCAGGTGGAAGTATGTTTATAAGTATGTGGGAATGTTTCCTTGGGGGCACGGAGGCAGATTCACACCTCTGCATGACAGGCCTGTCCAGAGGACAGAGGAGCTGGCAGCCACATCCAGGGTCACAGAGATGAGATGAGCCCTGAGAGAGCTGAACCAGCTTTTAAGACCCACTTTGGTACCTCTAAAAGGATGGTACCCAACTATGGGAGGGGCTGACAAGCAGGACATCAACCCCCAGCAAGCCCTGCTGAGCAGTTTTATTATATCCTGAGGGAAACCCCCATTTGTTTGGTTATTAACTGGGCTGGCTTTGGCACTTCTCTCACCAGACACAGAACTCCTCAGCCCTCAGGCAGGACAGTAATTACACCTCATGCTGAGTGAGCATTTGGACAGGAGCTGGGGCTGCCCAGCACGCTCAGCCTGTGCTGGAGGATGGCCAGACAGGCAGGGGATGGTGCCACAGCCCGTGCCCGGGTGCCAGGCAGGGACAGCAGACCTGCGTCCTTGCAGGACCTCATGCTGCCAGAGCCTTACCACTTCCCATTCACTGTGCACAGTTTGGGGACAGAAGGTGACCTCCTGGCATCTCTGAATAAACCATGGCAGCTGCAGCACCACCAGCCCTGTCTCCAGCACGGCCAAAGGAGCCCACTTGGGAAAATCAGAGCTCCTGGGATACACCCACCTACCCTGTGTTTAAGGGATAAGCACATGGTTCCTCAGCACCTGTGTGCTCAGTGTCACACATCGCCTCCTCAAAATCAGGGAAGACTTCCAGGATGTTTTCTTCCCTGTTTTCACCAGTGTTTGGACAATGTCCTTGAGCGAGGACCAGAGTGCCCATGTTGAGAACTGTGCTCAAACACCTTGCTCAGTTTGGTTCCCACATTACACCTCTGATACACTCACACATGAGAGTGCAGAAGAGATCAATCTCCACGCTCAGAAATGCGGCAAGATGTCCCCTACATACGGACTATTTACAGATAGCAGTTTTTTCCAGGACTAATGGGAAAAGTAGGGAAGAAGCAACACAGTTTCTGCCCCAGGGACCTTTGGAGGTCTTAAACCTCTGCCCAGTGAGAAGCACAGCGAGCTACGCCACATGAAATCACAGATCACCTGCTATCAGCAACACAACAGCCTGGTTCTGGGGTAAAACTGAAAGGAGCTGGAAGGGGGACAAGAGGAACATCCTGCGAAGGCATTTGTGAGGAGCACTAACCTGTAGGAGCAGCTCACCCTCAGGCACCGCTGCCGAGCCCGGAGCTGGTCCGGGGGCACGGTCTCCGTCCCTCTGGGCCTCTTTGGCACTAGGATTCTTCAGGGCAACTGCACCAAAGAAAGGGAGGGGATATCAGTGCTGCAGGAACACACTGCCACAGCAGCTGGAATGCTGCAGAGCTGGACAATGCAGGGAAGCCACCACGCAGTGACAGCCCTTTGCTTTGCCCATCACAAGAGTCGATTTTAACAGGGTGTTTCCCCACCCCTCAACTGCTTTGGTCTGGAGTTTTGTTTTTTTCCCCCACTCCTTTTGCCCCACTTTTAACAACCTACAGGTAAAAAGCAGTTAAAGCCAGGGATCCTTAAAGCAGGTAGGCATCAGAATCACAGGACTATGGAACTGTTAAAGATAGGAAAAAATGCCAGGATTGAGCCCAACTATTCCCCCAGCACTGCCAAGCCCACCATGAGCCCATGTCCCCAAGTGCCACATCCACAGGTCTTCTGAACACCTCCTGGGACAGTGAATCCACCACTGCCCTGGGCAGCCTGGTCCAATGCCTGACTTCTTTTGAGAAGAAATTTTTCCTAATACCCAAACTAAACCCGCCCTGGGACAACTTGAGGCCATTTCCTCTTGTCCTGTCCCTTGATCCCTAGAAGCAGAGCCCAGCTCCCTCTTGTCAGGGAGTTGTGCAGAGCCAGAAGGTCCCCCCCCGAGCCTCCTTTTCTCCAGGATGAGCCCCCCCAGCTGTTCCTCATCAGATTTGTGCTCCAGACCTTTCCCCAGCTCTGTTCCCTTCCCTGGACACACTCCAGCCCCTCAATGTCTTTGTTGTTGTGAGGGGCCAAAACTGAACACAGCATTCAAGGTGCAGCCTCAGCAATGCCCAGCACAGGGGACAGTCACTGCCCTGGCCTTGTGGCCACATCACGGCCTTCCTGACCACCTGGGCACATGCTGGCCAACAGCAGCAGGACTCTGCCCTACGCAGGAGGCACTGCAGCAAATCCCACTCTTCCAGGATCAGGAACATGCCATTTTGAAGGATACAGCTCAGCCAGTGATGTCTCGTTACAGTTCAGCAACACAGTGGGTTTACTCAACCAAATTAAGGCAAGCCACAGCTCATAGTGGGAGAAAAACAACACAGAAAACACATGGATCCAGACACAGGCACCCGAGATCTGCCAGCAGTCAATGCACAACCCACACGCACAAGGGAATCTGTCACTCAGCTGAACTGAAGGATGCGCCCGTAAATTTTGCTCAGTACTCCCCAAGAGAATAAATCCTGGGGATGTTTTGGTGTGGCTAAGAATTAAAGGGTAAGATGACAACGCACCTCTGCATGACATGCATTTCCCATGCAGGAAAGCTGGGAAGCCTCCTGCCAGCACCACGAGGACCAAGGACAGCATTTGGCTGCTGGTCAACCAGCTGCTCCCACTGGGATCCAGGGGGAAAAGTGTGAGGCACCAGTGCACCAGCATGCCGGTGCACAGAGGGAGCAAAAGCTCTCTTGGATCTGCCTTTCCCAGCTCCTGGGCTGCGTGTGCTGCAGGGCTGCCAGGCTCAGAGGTGATGGCAGCATCGCGTGGACCCTGGAAGCAACTGGACAGCGAGTCAGAAGGCAACAGCCACCAGCACACAAACAAAACCAGGCTCTGTAACAGGCTCTGCTCTGCCAAAGCAGCTGCTGAAACTCAGCTCCTCCATCCACATGGAGCCGGTCCTGAAGGATCTCAGATGCTGCAAAACATGGATGTTCCAGAGCCAGGGTTTGGGGACAAAGTTCTTCCACCAGGCACAGGACACAAACTCTGTAACCAAAGGCAAAGCATGTCCTGGTTCTAATACTTGGAGAAAACACCTGATGCAGCAGCAGTGCCGCTGCTTCTGGGAGCTCTGGGGAATTCCCTGAGCTCAGCCTGACCAGACAATTTCAGGAGCTGTTTGGCCAGGGATGGGCTGACATCAGGCCTGAGGTTACAGCACGTGTTTGTATAACTGTGGGTCAGGCCCGAGCGAGCTGGGGTGGACATGCACAGGCTGCTGTGGCCTCACTCTTCCCCACCCCAAGGCACCACCCAGGGTCACCTGTACAGGTTGGAGCCTGCACAAAACCTCGGAGATGGACAGGCCATCAGGGAGAGCAGCAGGAGAGCAGCCAGAGCACCCAGGCAGGGCCCTGTGGGGTGGATGGAGCAGGTTTGTGCCAGCGCTCTCCCAGCAACTCGCTTTTCCGATTGCTGGGAGCAAAATGCGGGAGCTATGAATTATTAAAGGTCGCCAGTCCTCCTCCGTGAGCTCCCAGCCTGCTGTGCTGGAGGTGAGAGATAAAAATAAACCTGGCTGACAGGAGAGCAGCTAAAGGCGCTGCCCTCTGCTCAGGGCTCTGGTTTAATGGTTTGATATCGCCCCTGCAAAAGGAAATCTTGATCCCAACTGCTGCCTAAAAATAGGCTTTGCTATCAGCATCAGGGCCAGAATGGACATGTTAACAGCAGAGGACAGCCTGCTGTCCTCCGTGGGGATGCCTGCCACCAAACAGGATCCAGCCACCAGGGTGTGAGGGATAAATCAGAATTCCCAGGGAGGTTTCCCCATGAACTTTGCCAAACAGCACCTTTTCCACACCAGTCACCCAAGGATCCCCAAAGATGATGGGCTCTTGGCTGCGGCCACGCCAGGCTGGCGTCCTGCCTGGTGTCCCCAGGCTTTGTGTGTCCATAAATAGCCCCGTGCAGCCCCTGGGGTCAGCAATTCAGCAGAACTGTCACAGCACATCAGGCTGACAGAGCAGAACGAGCCAGGGAACCGCCACATCCTCCCTCCTGCGTGCATCCCACATCCCGGCACCGGGAAAGGTGGGACGCACTTCCAGCACAGCACTCGCCTTCACCTAGGGCAGCAGGACCACGTGCAGCCTTTGCATAAGTGAGGACAGGCACTTGCAGGAAAAAAAGAGGGGAAGTAAAGGAGAGAAGTGGCTTTTCCTGGGCTCCCTCCCTCTGGCCACCAGCATCACCCTTGCTGCTGGAGGGAAAAAGGTGAGGAGACAGAAGCTGGTCACCTGAGAGCAGCAAGGCCTGCACAGCTTTCCTGCTATTCCTTCCAAGAAACAGCTCCTGCCAGGCCCTGCAGGCTATTTGGCCACAAAAAGCCTTTTAGCTGAAAGGAAGAAAATCCCTCCCATCTCTGGGAACAAGCTCCCTGCCCCGTGGTCACCCTCACACTCGGTGCTCACCAGCTCTCTGCTGCCTGACCCTGTGGTGTCACCAGGAGGGGCCACCAGGGGTGGGTTTCCTCCCTCCCTCTCCAGGTGCTTCCCCTGGCACCCAGCCTGGGAAGCTGCTCCACGTGGTGCTGCAGGGACACCTCGCTGCCTACCAGGTTTGCTGGTGAACTCCTGAACCTGCTTTGCAGACCTGGGAAATCTCTGCACCACCAAGCAGGAATTAACATTTTTGAGGGGATATCTCCCACCCCCTTCCCTCTACAAAGCAAAAACTCCCAGTGGGAGTGGAGTTTCACATCAGCCACTGACTGTGAAGCAGGAAAATGAAACAACTCAATCCCAAACCTGCTCCAGGCATTGATGCAGGAGAAGGAAGCCAAACTGCATCTTGACTCTTCAAGAGCTGCAGGAGAGGGCTGGGCCGTCTGCACGGCCACTGTCAGTCTGAGCAGGTCATGGGGAGAGAAGGATTTTGGTAATGGTGCTCCCTGCAAGCCTTCTGCCAAACACCCCAGCATGTACCAGCCCCTCTGGGGGAAGGATTGATTGATTTCTTAATAAAACTGCCTTTTATCCACCTCTCTCTTTCTGTCATGTGTGCCAATCCCCTGAAGAGCTGGTCTTACCTCACGGTAAAGTCTCTACTCCCACGAGTGGATCTCCAGATCTCCCTTTCCCATCCACTTCTCCAGCTTTTTTGTGCTCACAGGAAGAGGAACCTGTGGCTCTGCTGCTCGGTACACATCCCCCACATCAAATAACCCCTCAAAATTGTTTTTTTCCTGCGTTTTACTGCTAGTAAGAGAAAATACTGGAAATTTAGAGAACGCCATGGAAATGGTGAGGGCAGTGGGCACAGATTTGCTGATGCCAGGCCACAGAGCCGTCTTCTTCCTGCCTTGCTGAACCATCAGTTGGGTTCTTGTCAGTGCTGTTCAAAGCCCATTTTCCAGCCACTGGCAAATGCTTCCTGACTTCCCATTTGTTAATTCATAATGGATACTGCGGTTTTACTTAACTTCATACCTGCCGCAGCTCCCTGTTGGCAAAAATTTCATTAAACAGATGAATTATTTATCCCTGCCTGAATGGTGTGGACCCCCCACTTTCCAAGAACACTCGTGGTTAATAATGGATGGCCTCTTAAAAGATCTCATTGAGCTTTCAGAAGCGAGGAGGCCTTGCCTACGTGTAGCTTTTGGTTGTGTCACTCGGGTCTCAAAGGGAGAAGCATGTGCAGGGGTTTAAACAAGGACAAAGATGACAAGGACCTGCCAGATTTTCCTTCCTCCTGCAGCATCAGGAGCTGTTGGAACCTTCCCTCTCCCACTGCTCCTCCCTCGGGAGCTTTAATGTCAGTCACAGAATGGTTTGGGTTGGAAGGGGCCTTAAACACCACCTGGTTCCACTCCCCTACTCTGGACAGGGACACCTTCCTCTAGACCAGGAAGGATCATCCCAGCCAGCCCAAAACCTCAGCCTGGAGTTTCTTCCCAGCTCTGCTCCCCTGCCTGCCTTTGCAGGAGCCTTGGGACAGCCCAGGTGCTCGTGGGCAGCAGAGCAGGCAGCCCCCAGGAAGCTCCCACAGCTTCCTACCAGCTGCTTTCCTGGGAGTCGGGGAAAAACACTGGGCAAGGCAAGCAGGCAGCAGGAAAACTGCCCACCTAAGGGAAGTCACAAGACTTCTCCAGCTCTACTTGCTCCTCCGAGCTCAGCTCATTACCTAGGCAATTAAGAGAGCACAGTGATCACAGGACAAGGCTTTGTTTTTCTTAAGCCAGCCCTTAGGCTTCCCCGCTGCTGCAGCTCTCGACAAACAGCTCCAGAGGAGGGAGGGCAGGCAGGGAAGGGATGAGCAGCGTTAGTCCCACACCCCCCCACCCCAAGCCCTCATCCCTAAGCAGAGGTTTCAGGGGCACAGTTACATAGTCCGTAATAACTATATAATTAAAAGCACTTTTCCAGCCTGACCTGACTGCAGCTCGGGCACTTTTTGGGCCATCACAGCTCCAGCAATAACAATCTGGATTCATATCACAGTTCAAAGGGCAAGGCTCAGCCCCGAGGCTCCACATCGATCCTACAGCAGCCACCAACGACTTTAAGAGGACTCTGGGAAAATACCCAAGCCCCCAACATCCACAGGAGTGTTATCTTTTAAAGATACACGGGAGAGAAAAACTGCTTAAGTTTTGCATACACAGCCTTAACCTTCCATATAAAACAGCCCCACGCAGAGCTCAAACCCACACAGAGCCCAAAACAACTCTCTGATCCACAATTGCAGACTGTGCAGCCAACGAGCTCTCTGGAGCCAAAAGTTTCTACAGCCACAACACGTGCCGGGGTGTTTCCCCCCTCTCCTCCCAGCCAGAGATGCACCTGAGCTGCCCAGAGGCTGCTGGCAAGCCCGGACATCCAGGCAGGATGCGTCTTCATTTCCAAGGATTCCCACTTCAAGGCAGGGTTAGCCCACTGCTGTGGGGTTCAAACACACAGTTCCTGGCACCACGGACCGACCTTTTCCTACAGCTCATAAACCCTAGGCTTGATTCAGAGCATCAAGAGAACTCCCACAGGTCAGTCTGTGACAGTCACAGGACGCCCTGGGGACACCCAGCTAGCCCCCAGGGGCAAGTGAGCGCCCAGCAGCGGCTCCTCTCACACACCAGAGGGGCCAGGCCTGCTGCAGGATGGGAAGCACAGCGTGGATGACCTTCCCAGCACGCTGCAGGAACAAACTGCGAGGGACACTTGTGCAAAGTGAGCCCTTGGTCATTGTGACATCTGCCAATTGACCTCCCACCAGGAGTTTAAATGGCCCAAGCTACACAGATGGTACCCGACAGCCACATGACAAGGTGCCTTTGGGGCATCTTCCTTTTTTGATAAGAAATCCTCACACAGAGCGAGACAGCAAACCCTCCCATGGAGCATCTTTCCTTCTCTCTCCCTTTCCAGAAGGTGAGGGAGGCAGCAGAGACAGGGACCCCTCCTCCCCAGCCAGCAGTCAGCTGGGCCCTGGCTCCAAGGGGGGGAACAGGGAGGGATTAGAGGGGAGCAGCCCGGCCAGGCACCACGGGATAAGCTGCTGGCACTCAGATGGGGTGACCTGCCGTGCACACCGCAGGGCGGTGGCACAGCCAGGGAGGTGCCCTGCAGCACAGTGCCACCTCCACCGAACCCCATGTGCTGAGAGAGCCTCCAGCAGAGCAGGGAGGAAGGTTAGAGTGGTGAATGAGAATTAAAAACACTTGTTCACCAAGGGGGAAAAGAAATAAGGCATTTGGGAGGACTGTCGTAGGAGAAGAGACCTGGATGGGAAAGGAGGAGGTACAAGCCTTTAAATCAACTGGCACTGATGTTTGGATAGGACCCTCAGCTTGGAAGCCAGCCTCAGCTCCTTTTGGTCCTCCTGGCCCAGGTGCTGGCTTCTGGTCAGTGCCACTTCTCCAGCAGGATGGACCTTACGAGTCCAGCTCCCTGGCAGGACACCTCTCCCAGTGTCTCCATGCCTGCCGTGATCCTGCTCCCCCTCCTAAGCTCACCTCTTTCATGGTAAGGAAGCACTGGTGTGAATTTGGGATTGTAAAGTCAGGCAGTGGGTGAAGGGAAAGGCACCCGGGAATCTCACAGAGGACAGCGGTGCTGCTCCACCACAAAGGGAGCCTCTTCCACCCCGCCACGGATCACGAGGAGAGCTTGGCTAAGATCCCTCCTCCCCCAGAGCTGCTGAACACACGCGGCAAGCGCCCGGCACGGAGCTGCCTCCTGCTTTGGTACACCGGAGAGATCTGAGGGGAAAAACTGAGTGCAATCAGTAGACGAACACACACAGGATGCTCTCGTCCCTTGCTCCTCCAAAGACCTGCAGAAAGCCACCATCCAGCATCGGGCTGGCAGCAGAGCCACAGCAGAGTCACCAGCCCAGCACATCAGCCTGAGGAAGGGCTTGTTTGGGTAAACAACCCTGCCTAGCAAAGACGGCACTTGATGATCTCTAAACCACTCCAAAGACTAAACAACAGAACACCGAGCAGCCTGACATCCTCTGATTCCTGCCAGCGAACTGCAGGCCTTTAGCTGTGCCCGCAGGCAGGCAGAGAGGCAGCAGGGACAGCTTCACTTCGGGCTATATAAAGTATGAGAATCCTCATGTCCCAAGGAAAAACGCACCTTTATAAAAATCAAAGACCTTTAAGACCGTACAAACTTCCCCACACATCAGCTATGTCCAAACCGAGATGCTGAAATAACATTAAAGTCCATTAATAATTAATAAATCAGTAATTATTTATTCATTGCGGCTGGGGACAGCCGGCATAACCCTGCTGGGTGAATTGCTGCCAGCGATCATGGGCAACACCTGAGACCTGCTCCAGCTGTTTCTCCTCACAATCCATGGCAGCACATCCCAGATTTTGTCCTTGCTTTCCCTCGATCTTCTTTCAGGGAGTGCTTAAGCAGGGACGACAGATAGATAAATAAATAAATACACTTAAAATCAATTGTTTTGTTGTTGACCTTGCCCAGAGCTCCACTTAAGGATTCCTTTTCAGTTGTTATTTTGTTTTAAAGCACCAGGAACAACTCAGCTCGGTCTGCAATCGCTATCTGCATCTGAAAGAAGGAAGCTTTCCTCCTTGCCTGCCACACCTGCCTCAAAGCCGAGAGAGGGGGGGCCCATCCATCCCACAGCCTCCGACGGACAGAAATCGGTGCCTTGGAATTAAACCAGATGGAAGGGGGGGGGGGGGGGGGGGGAAAAAAAAAAGGAAAAACGAGGCAATCTCAGAACAGTAAATTTCCTGGTGCTGCAAGGCAAGCAACTCTCCCAGGCCATTCCTTTCCCAGCTCACCCTCTTGCCAATCCTTTAAGCGGGGTTAAAAGAGAGTGGAAAAGGGGAAAAAAAGAAAAAGGAAGCATTTTAATGTATTCAATGAGAAATCGCGGTGTTTCTGTGACTTGAAAACGCAGCAGTTTCGAGCCACTGCTACTCCACCAGGCAAATCCAGGGATGCCTCGATGCCCTCCTGAGGGCTCCTCTTAATTACTACCACAGCGCGGAGGAACGGTTCCCAAAAATAAAAGGTTGCTGAGTAACCTGCAAGCACATCACAGGAAATTACTGCTCACTGCCAGCACACCGAGCCTGCCGTAACAGAGCAGGAAAAGTCCCTTCCGTGGGGAAGCTTCCCAACCGGGCAGCACAGGGCTCTGCCTCACCCTCCCGCAGAAACCGGGATTCCCTCCTTCAGCGGAGCCCACGAACAAAACCAACTTCACCTCTCCAGATCCCTCCGAGCCTGGCAGCTGGAGACGGCACAGCGAGGAAATGTGGGTTAGAAAGGAGGGAAAAAGTAATTCCAGAGGAAAGGAACCAACATTCTGAAGGGTAAGGGATTAAATTCTGGGGAGGGGGTAAAGAACAAAATATTCGGGGGGAGGGGGAAACAAGATTCCAGGGGGGTAAAGACAGGAAAGACACAAAATCCGAGGAGGTAAAAACCCACCAAAATTTGAGGGGGGAAAAAAAAAATTCGGGTGGGGGAGAGCCCCAAAATTCGAGGGGCAGGGAGGGGGAATAAGCCAAAATTCGAGAGGGGGAAAAAAAACACCACCACAACAGCAAAATTGGAGGGGGAGAGGGAAATCTCACAAAATGCGAGGCGGAAGGAGGGAATCAATTTCGGGGGGGGGGAGGGGGAAGCCCCCAAACAATCGACGCTGTTGGAGTCACAAACATTCAAGGGTGGAAAACCCTCGAAAGTCAAGTAGGGGAAAACCTGTCAAAATTCGAGGAAGGAAATCCAAAATGTGAGAGGGGAAAATCCCACAAAATTCGAGGATGGAAAGATACAAAACTCCTGAAACTTGGGGAGGAAGCCCCAAAAATTCTAGGGGGGGGAAAAACAGCACGATTCTGGGAGGGAAAGAAAACAAGCTTCTGGTGGGGGAAACCCCATAAAACTAAAACATTTTAAGTGGAAAATGCTCTGTGGAGGAAAACAAACACACGAAGTGTTTTGGAGAGAGGGGGGACAGGAACCGCGGTTAGGGAGCAGGGGGACACCACACAATCCCGGCAGGAATGGCGAGGAGGGGGAAGCGGCGGAAAGGCGCCCATCCCTTACCTCCGAAGAAGCTCCTGGCGCGCAGGAAGCCGGCGCTGAGGCGAAGCACCGAGAGCTTGTCCAGCCCGGCCACCACGTCGGGCGGGAAAGGCAGCAGCCCCGCCAGCCGCTCCAGCTCCCGGTTCAGCCGCTCCCGGTGCCGCTTGGACGAGTTGGAGCCGCCGCCTTCGGCCGGGCCCGGCCGCGTCCTGCCGGGCACAGCCGAGTTACCGGGGAAGGGGAACCCCCTCAGCCCTTCCCCGGCCCCCGCGGCCCTCACTCACACCCGCGGCACCGGCTTCCTCCGCCTGCGCCCCGCGTACATGGCCCGGCCGGCAGCGCCCGAGCCGCCGCTCCTTGAGGGAGAGAGGCAGCGGGAATGGGAACGGGGACGGCCCGCCCTCGGCGAGGGGGGAGACGGGAGGATGGAGAGGGATGTGGGGCTGCGGGGGGATTGGGAGCAGGGATTGATGTGTGAGGGAGCTGAGAAGGGATTCGGGGGCTGAAGGAGGAGTGGGAGTTGATGGGGTGGAGGTGAGGAAGGGGAGGGATGGGGGGAGTTAATGAAGAGCTGAAGGGGGCTGATGGGGGTTTGGGGTGTGAAAATGGCCTGGAAGGAGTAGGGGGTGATGGGGGATGGAGGGGGATTTGTAGCGAGAAGAGGGGGCTGAAGGGAGATTTGGGGCGTGAAAGAGGGGTGTGGGTGGGATAATGGGTGGGTGGGGACATGGAGGTATTGGTGGAGAGGTGGGGACTGGACCGTGGGTGCTAATGGCTCAAACAATCCACCTGGGGCTTTGCTAGCGCTGCACAGAGCGGCCTCGCAGGTGCAGAGGCTACAAACTGGGTTTGCAGATAAGGGAAGAGGCTGATAAGAGGCAAATCTTGCGATGTGGATTTTATCATGCCCATGTCCCCCCTCGCGGAATAGCTGAGCTGTGAAAACTCCGTTCCGAAGTACGGGGACAGCCACACCTAAGATGAAGGTACCCATCTCGACGGATGGGCCGTAATTAACTCAACCC
The DNA here is from genome assembly GCF_009650955.1 of Corvus moneduloides. Lineage (NCBI taxonomy): Eukaryota > Metazoa > Chordata > Aves > Passeriformes > Corvidae > Corvus > Corvus moneduloides. Next base: position 293,929 of record NC_045482.1, read on the forward strand.
CGCTCACTTGGAGACAGCTGCGACATCTCAGAAGGTGTCAAGGGTCCTCAGGTGTCCCGTGATCCACAAAATTACCGGGTGTGAAGCTCCCCGCCCCAGGGGAGCTACAGGGGATGTTCCCACGCAGCCTCAGCATAACATAAACCCCAGGGGCCTGGTGTGTGTTGGACTCTGTCCTTCACCACTCGATGGGTGTAGTCTGCAACCACCACCCCGGCAAGGCACCGGGAGGACTCGAAGGGGAACAACGGAACATCACTGAAATCTATAAAGTAGTGATATTTTTTTCTGCTTAGTCTGTTTCTCTGTCACTTTCTCTCCGCCCTCCTATCTTCTCCCTCTCTCCCCCTCGCGTTTACAGTTAAATAAAAATCCATACTATTGACATTGGTGTATGGTGTCGTTTACCCCTTATTTCAGAGGTATCTAATAATTTTTAACAGTTGGATCTTAACAACCATGTGTGTCCATGTCGAGTGTAACCCTGCCCGTGAGCCCCACACTGCCACAGGGCAGTCTGGGGGTGCAAAGGGGGGACACGGTCACACCTCTGCTGCTGTGTGTGCCCACGGCGGCCGGCGACAGCGACAACGGGAGTGTCACACACCCAGCACCAGGCCCGGGCTTTTCCCAGCACTTGCTCAGTCAAGGAGGAAATGGAGAGACACGGTTTCGGGGCAAAACAAACATCAGCACCGTACAAAGCAAATCGCCTTTTAATACATCGCCAGACACAGGGGGTGAGGCTCCGGACAGCTCTTTTCTCCTCAGCACCTTCCGGCTGCCACCAGCAGCACAAAGAAACCACGGAGCGGAAAATGAGACGCTGCCACCAGAACAGACTTTATCTGCACGGCCACGAGGTACAGAGAGATCAGACACCAGGGACAGCACAGGGGGGTCTGTCACGGCCCCAGGCAGGGGCTGGGTCTGTCGTGGCCCCAAGCAGCAGAGCCCCCACGCCAAGGCCCATCTCTTGTAGGACTGGGAGCCCCTGGCACACCCCAGCACCGGCTCACAGGTGTCAGGACAACAAGGGGCCAGTGAGCAGGGTCCATCCTGCTGCTTTTTGGATCCGGATCGTGGCAAGTCAACTCCTTGCTCAGTCCTAGGTGCTCCTCCAGGCCACTCTAGAGGGGTCCAGCACGTTTCAGCATCGCTCTGCTCCCAGCCTGCAGACAGGAGCTGGACCTTTCCCAAGCCCCATCAGCTGAGGCAAAGCTGGACAAGAAAGAAGAGACCCAGGGAGACGAGGCCACTCCATACCAGGACACGTGAGCTTGCTGCTGGCCCTGCACTAATTACCTGATTTAATTTGCTTGGTAAACACTTAACACTGGTGTGTGAGGCAGATGTGCCTCTCAGGGTGATGGGTACATGAGGGGAAGGTGTGAATGTCTCCAACCACTCTGATCTCTCTGACCCAACGCTCCGAGCCAGCGTGGTCTCAAATCAACCCCATCCTCCCCAGTCATTGCTTATTTTGTGGGTTTCCTTGATGGACCTGCCAGAATTTGCCCCATGGTGGGGAAAACAACAATTAATTCACATCTTAGGTTACAAATACAGAAAAGAAAGGGAATTCAACAAAGTGGTTGTGCTGGGCTGCAGGCCAATGGTTTGAGGGGCGCCAAGTGGGTCTGAAATGGAGAGGCAGCCAGTGGTCACTGCACACCTCCCTGCCTTTCCTTCCCGCTGCTTTGGCAAAACCACAGGGGGAACCCCCATTGTTCCTCTGTCCCATGGCACTGCAGAGCACAGGAGAGGAAGGCAAGGACAAGCCAGTGACAAATCCAAGGGGAGTTTGGCTGGACCTTTGCCACCCTGCATCCCAGAAAGGTCACAACCGCCTGGTACCCACCTCTCCCTAATTCCCCTGGAACGCTGCTGGAAAGCCCAAACCCCTGAGGTGCCTCCACTCCCACCAACTCCACCTCCCACTGAGACCCTTCAATGCTGCTGAGCTCCTCAAAGTGCTTGGTAACACCTTTTCCAAAGGATTTGGGTGGTCTCTGGAGGAGATGGAGAGCACAGGAGGGAGAGAGGCTCAGGCAGGCAGAGATGATGCAGGGGACCAAACAGCAACATGACAAGGGTGGTCCACACACGTGGGAGATGGGGAGACCACATTGTTTTGTTGAGAAACAGCAGTTCAGTGGTACCTGCCTGTGAGACAGCAGATCCATCTGCAAGAGGCTGCCCCAAGCCCGTGGATGTGCCAGCAAGCAGGGTCCTTCCTCGGACCCAAGGGCCCGCAAGCCTCCCCAGTGGCACAGCTGTATCTCCCTGAAAGACTTCTCATGGAACAAGAAGTCCAAACCACTTCATCTTAGACTGCCTGACAGCACTGGAAGACAAAATCCTGAGAGACCAGGGAGCACGGGGCGCCACTGGCAGGTATGAGAAGAGCTCACAGCTGCTGGTGGCTTTCCAAGACAGGGATCCTGGCTCACAGTGAGCTCCAAACCAGGCTGCCCACAAAGGATGGTGTGGCTGCCCCCCTGGCAGACCCTCGCTCCCTCCACAGGAGCCGGGCACCCCTCAGGTCCTGCAGCCCTCGCACCTCACCTTGAGCTGGATCTCACAGGCACAGAGGGGCTGCCCAGCTGAGCAGGGAACTGATGGGCAGCCAGGGCCCTGCCCGGAGCACGGGGGTGCTCCTGCACCCACCTTCACAGGGAGAGCTGCTGAGCACCTTGGAACCGAGCCTGGTGAGGAGCAGGGTGCTCCAGGGTGGTTTGCAGCAGGGCAAGGCAAAGCGCCTGGCTGCTGGGGAAGGGGTACTTTAGAAGCATCCCTCAGGAAGTTGCTCTCGTGCCTAAAAAGGCCGTTTCCATACTGGCACTCGGGCAGCACAACGCAGCCCATCTGCTGGGTGCTGGGATCCGTGCTGGAGCCCAGCAGGAGCCCACTGTGGTGCACTGGCCCTGCCCCATGGCTCCTCTGAGGGGCTGCCCCAGCCTGCGGGAGCCACAGCTGTGAGAACCACTTGTCCTCTTGCAGCACTGCCTGCTCCCCTTCCCAGGAAAAGCTGGGCTCCGCATGGGCTGCCAGGGGCTGTTTGGGGAAGCTGCCGTGCCCTGGAAGCTGCCTGGCTCCTAAGGATGCTCGTGCAGGGAGAGCAGCCTCGCAATCACGGAGGTTCCCGTCCCCGCAGAACAAGGACTGGGGCAGGCCCTGGGTAGGGCAAGGAACAGACTGGGAGGGGGGTGGCAACCACAGCCTGGCCCCCGGGGGGCTCTCAGGGCTGCCAGCTGGCAGAGTTTGGGGCTCCATGTGCATTCCTGCAGCTTCCAGCTGCTTCGGAGCTATGGTCATCCAAGCCTCCGATGGGCAACTGGCTGGGTTTGCCTGGAGGGGGACACTGTGCCAGAGAGTCACCAACGTGTTAGAGTGCAACGGGGGTGGGCAGCCTGAGTCTGGCAGCTGGCACCCGGGCTGGCTCTGAGCAGCAGGAACAGTGTTATCTACAGGAGCAGAGGGGCTGGCTTCTGCCTGAAACCCCTGGTTTGCCAGCTGAAGTGCTGCCGAGGGTTTGCTGCCGGAGACAGGGACACCCAGCACAGTCCCTGCCACCGGCCCAGCTGGGCTAAATGGGACCTGCTGCTCTGGCTGGGCAGAGCTGCCCTCAGAGGTGACAGAGACTACAGAGCCCACAGCCCCATGGCCTCCCCGTGTGCCCAGTGCCCGGGGCTGTGCTGGGAACGCTGGATCAGCTGCCCAGCAGCGCGGGAAGTGAGCCACAGCACTGTTTTCCTCACGGCAGTGTGGGAAGTCCGGGCTCTTCCCAGCACCCTCCCTGAGGAGCATCTGCTCCACACAGGATGTCACCCTGGTGCCCGGCCTCCCGCCAAGCCGCTGAGCTGGCGGCTCTTCCTCTGCCCCCAAGCTGAGCAGAGCCTCCTCCCACTGCTGCAGCTCGGTGTTGCCCCGGCCGAGGCTCTGGCAGACGTTTCTGTCCACCTCGCTCTTCTCAAAGAGGGCTTCGATGACCACCAGGAGGGAGTCGCTGTCCTCCTCAGCATTGCTGATCTCCTCATTCTGGCTCAGCCCATCAGGCTCAGGGATCAAACCTGGCAGGGAGAACTGAGGCACGTTATCGGCATGGGAACTGTATATGGATGCATCCTGCTTCATCATGGCCCCAAGCAGAGAGTTGGGGTCCACCAAGCGCTGCTCCGAGTTGGAGTTTGCTCGCGTCTGCAACTCCTCCTTGGCTTGGAATGAGTCCAAGAACCCAGGAAGGTCATTCCCATACAACACTGCTTCCCCTGTGGCAAAGCTGAAGGGCAGCTGCAGGTTTCTCTTCCGGAGATGTTCCTCCCCTTCTTCATTCCTTCGGTGTGGAGGGAAAAAGAGATGGAAACAGCATGAGCAACTCCTCCAGGCCAGGCAAAACCACCCTTCTGACAGCAAGGGGGAACTCACAGCCCTGCCCTGGCTTTTCCAGAGGAAAAGGGGGCTGGATTGGGCTGGCTACAAGAGGGCTCTGGGGAGCCCACGGGGAGGTCTGCGTGACTCAGGGAAGGGCTGCTGCTCCCAGGCAGGAGCACGTCCACAAGCACCTCCTCAGAGCCAATTCACTCACACTGCAGGAGGACAAATGCTGCAAAGGGCCGACCCCAACTACCCTTTCCTCCACCCTCATGGCCCCTGCGTGCCTTGGGCAGCCCCCCACGCCCAGAGCAGGTGAAGAGGGCCAGCAATACTCACGACAGGGCTCGCTGGCGGGCGATGATGCAGTCGGGCCTGTCCCCTTTGTACACCAGCTGTGCGTTGGCCTGCACCCACACCCAGCCGCCCCTCTTGGTCAGCAGCCGGAACACCGTCAGCCCGCTCTCCCCTGTCTTCATCACTGGGACAGGGACACAAGAGAGCTGCCACAGACAGCGTTCCTCCACAGAGGCAGACAAATGACACGTGCAAGATGCCACGAGGTTGAGCATCGCCTCGTGCCCGTGCTACGGGGGTGGGCGATGTACGGTGCTGTGTCTCTGCCAGCTCCCCGAGCTCATCCAGGAGGAAGAGCCTTTATCACAGCTACTCCAGCCCCCGGACACACAGCACCAAGGAGCAATAGTACAGCCAGGCCAGAGCCATGAGGGACCCCACAAACACCCCCCAACAGCCCCCAGCACTCACTTCTCACGTGGTGCTCTGCGCAGTGCATCATGTCGGCCGCGTGCACAAACTGGTATCCAGATCCCCTCCTGCACAGCTCCATCTCCGTGTATCCCAGGACAACCTTCCCCCTGGAATCAGCACAGGAATGCAGTGACACCAGGGGTGCATCCCCCACAGCTGCCCCCGTGGCCAGACCTCCAGTTTGGGTGGGAGCTCCATGTTCCACAAAACCCCCTAAACCACGTCAGACAAGAATTGCTGGTGCCCCATTAACCTGATCCCCGTGTTACTAGGGGCTGCAGCAGAGGGACAAAAGCATCAGGCCACAGGAGCCAGGTCAGGTGTTCCTTGTCCCCACCAGGCCTAGTTTTCGGTTCAGCACCAGGGGTTTTGCCACGGGGAAAGTGAGAGGTGCCTTACCGGGAATCACAGGCCATGGGAGTGAAGTCCAGCTTGTGCTTTGTCTGGAAGATCAGCGTCTTGGTCCGGAGCTCCAGGATGGACAGAGGCTGGAGGAGCGTCGCAATGGCAAAGAGAGCAACTGGGGACTTGTCTGCTGCTGACTTGTGCTGCCCAAGAAGGACCTTCAGGCGCCCGCGGAAATTCAAGGCCTTACAGGGGATTAGAAAACATGGGTGTGAAGCAAACAGGGTGGTGGGAACTGGCTGTGCTCCCATCCCCATGGGACACAGGTGGCTCTGGGGGAACATCCTGTGGGCACAGGGGGAGCAGGGGCGTGTCCCAGCATTACCAGGAATCCCGAGGAGTTATCCAGCAGGCAGCGGAAGCGGCAGGTGAAGCTCCTCTCCACGAAGGACTGCTTCTCAGCGTGGAGCTGCTGGGGGCTGGCCAGCAGCGGCTGCTCAGCGGGAAAGGCTGGAAAACCAAAGGGAAAGGGAAGCTTTCCAAGCTGTGCTGCGCACCCTGAGCTCACGGCTCAGAGGTGCTGGAGTGAAGCCCGGTGTTCCTGCAGGGATCACCCCGGCACTCACTGTCAGCAGCGGGCAGCGGGCTCCTGTGCAGCTGGCGGCGGAAGGCAGCCCTGTCATCCGCATGGATCAGCTCGTACACGCTCTGGTAGATGAGATCCGACTGGAATGACACAAGGGAATAGTGTCCACTCCTGGACAGCCTGGCAGAGGTGTCTGGAGGAGAGGACATGACAGGAGGTCTCTCTTCGTGGGCACTGAAAGTGCAGAGATGGAGTGTAAAGAACACTGCAAGGCCTGTGTGCTGTGTGCAGAGTGAGGGCCAGGAGTGGCTGCTCTTTTAGGGATGCATCAGGAAGGAGGAAAAGGGATCTGCCAGGGGAAATCTTGGGAATGGCTAAGAGCTTTCTAGAAGCAGTAGAAACAGCGATGTCCAGGTAACCCTGGCTGCTCAGGACTGCCTGCTTCCCCAGCATTCCCTCACCACAGCCAAACAGAGCTTTCCAGCCTCTTCCCCACACTGTCGAGGCTGAGGTTCTCCTGGTGTTCCTCAGCCCTTCCACGGATGTTTCACACTGCCTCTGGCTTGCAGTCCTTAATGGGAAATGCTGAAACTCCAGCTCCTTCCCTTGCCACAGGAGCTGCTGCCCTTTGGGAAGCTTTGCTCCCCATCTGCACCTCCTTCCCAGACCAGGACTGCATCCGTCTGTTTCCAGCCAGGAAAACACGGTGCTCACCTGGTGGAAGCCCAGGTAGTCCTGCACAGTAGGGGAGATGTAGAAGATGTAGCCGTCTCCAGTCACGGCGATGACAAATCCATTGAGTGCCTGAAAGCAAAGGTTCAGTCCAGAGTTACTCTCCCAGCTTCAATCCAGCTGCTGGAAGATGAAATCCCCCAGCTGTTTCTTGAGCATCCAGGGACAGGAAGGGACCTTCCTCCTCAACAAGGAGCCCCACAAAGAAGGACAGCACCTGGTAACCGTGCAAGACTCAGTTCTGTGGAGGTTTTTGTTCCCAGCACGAGCAATGATCCAAGCTGGACCGACCACTTTCTCCAAACCCCTCATGGAAGCCCCTCACACTGCAGGGCAGCTCCTGCATCAGGAGGGGCCAGCTAAGGAGAGGTTTCATGGGGGACCTGGAGTTGGTTTCCTCCTCTCCAGATGGGAATAGCTACACTCTTCTGGGGCTCTGCTTTGGACACGATGATCCTTGTGGGTCCCTTCCAGCTCAGGATATTCTATGATTCTGGTGACCATTTCAGGCTGATTTCCCCCAAAAGTGAAGCACTGCACTAGAATGTAACTCTTGCCCCCTGCTCTTGACTGTAATATTTCTTGACTGTTTAATTTATTAGTGAATAGAAGGAGAGAAATTAGGAAAAGAACACCCTAAATGGAAACCTTGTGCACAGATCCAGCTTGCTGAGGGAGCAGACCCTTCCCTTTGTGTGCTGCAGCCCCTGAGGGATCCCGAGTCAGAGCTTTCTGCAAATCACAGTATCTGATTAAAATGATCTTTGTGGGGGAAAAAAAAGCCACCAGACAGCTCAGCTGGGGCATTTCTGTTACAGTAACACCTCATAAGCTCTCCAGATGCCTTCAGTCACCCGGGGCTGCCAATGCTCCAGTGGCTCAGCAAATTGCCATCACATGGTGCAAGTCCAAACCCCTGGAGAGCGCTCAGGAGCAGCTCCACGCAGGGACTGGGGCAGCTCCTCCGTGCCTGTCACACTTGCAGACAGTGGAGGACCTCGTGTGGTCCAGGAGTCACTGCCAAAAGTCACACTGAGCTCCCAGGAGTCACTGCCTCACCAAAATCCCACATGGAGGCTCCTGCTGGGAGTCTGCTCACACTGCCTGCTGCCTGCAGGGCTCTGCAGGAACAGGGCTGAAGCGACCAAAGTCAGGCTTAAGGAGAGCCAAGCATCCATCTGCTGGTGTTTGGAGAGGTGGGAGCAGAGGACTGAAGGCCCAGAAAGCCTACAAGAGAGCTGGAGAGGGCATGGAGGGATAGGACAAAGGGGCTTCATGCTGCCAGAGGGCAGGGCTGGATGGGATATTGGGAAGGAATCCTTCCCTGGGAGGGTGGGCAGGCCCTGGCACAGGGTGCCCAGAGCAGCTGGGGCTGCCCCTGGATCCCTGGAAGTGCCCAAGGCCAGGCTGGACACTGGGGCTTGGAGCACCCTGGGCTAGTGGAAGGTGTCCCTGCCATGGCAGCTCATCAGAAGTTGTTTTAAGGTCCCTCCCCACCCAAACCCTTCTGGGATTCTGTGAAAGCCCAGGCACAGGAGATGCCAAGAACACGGAATGATTAAAGGTCTTGCACAGACTCGCCCTGCAGCCCCAGGGAGCAGCATGCTCCTAAGCTGATGTGCCCAGATGCTTGTCCAGCAATCAGCCTTTCCATGGGACCCTTCTATGCCAGGCCCTTCCAGCTCACATTTGTAAGTGGCAGCCCAAAGCAGCAGCGTTGTGAGAGGCTGGTTCACCTTGTCCTCGTGCTCTGAGCTTCACTGACAGCTGCTCCACGAGACACACGCTGGCCTTTCTGCAAAGCAAAGCCCCCGCTTCCCACTGCTTTTGTCCACCACTGTTTTCCAACACCCATCTGCCCTTCTTTTCTCCCCCACAACCTGCAAACCAAAGCTGGGCTTTTCCAATCCCAGGCAGGCTCTGAACTCATCCCTAAGGAGCTCATGCAATGCCCCAGGCAGGGCAAGGAGCTCCTGGAGGATGTTTTGTCCCACAGCTCTCAACATTCTCCTCTTGGCCTTTGCTGAAGATAAGGAACCAACCCAGCACCTTGGAAACTACTCAGGGATCAATGCCTACACCACCATGTGATATCCCTGAACCTCTTGGCTGGGATGGAGCTTGTGTCCATGAGCTGTAGGAATCAAAAAGGGCAGCACACTGCAGTGGGGATGAGAGGGAATGGTGGGAATGGGGATCTGGACCCATCCCAGCCAGGCAGCATCACTGGTCTCTGTCCCTAGGAATTCAGTGCCTGCAGGAATCACAGCAAAGCAGCCCTGGGCAAGGCAGGGTCTCCTCTCACTCCACAAGCTCCAGAGCTGCTTGGGGACACCCCAACTGACCAAGCCACAGCACCATACCTGGAGCAGCAGCTCCCCCTCAGGAAACAGCTCCGTGTCACCCTGCAGCTCCATCCACCTGTCCCCTCCTGGGGCTCTGGGCTGATCCACGCAGCTGCCAACCTTTGGAGCTGTAGCTGCAAGTGAGAAGGCAAGAAATCAGTGTGGAAGGGGCAAGCCAGGAGCCTCCCCCTCCTTTTTCCCCCCCCAGGGCTGCTCATGCAGCTGTTGGATGCCCGTGGACCCAGCGTGGAGGAAGGTGAGACCATCAGTGGGAACTGATGCCCATTTACAGAGCCATGCCCAACTGCTCGAGGCTTCCTCCAAGACATTATTTCCTTGCTTGATCCCGTCTCTGGGAAACCTCACTTCTGCCAGGGTGTGAGCCAGAGTGCAGAGGACAGAGGGGAGCTGGTGCTCTGGGCTGCCCAGGCTGGGGAACACCACCCAACACAGCCAGGAGGCTTTGGGTTAGAGCCTGGCAGAGCTGGAGTTGGCTCCAAGCCACCCCAGTGGGGTGCTCTGTCTGCTCTGGTGCCCTTCAGGGTTGAAGAAAGACAGAGGCAAACCTTCCCAAAGCACCTGAGATGCCACCAAAGCACCCATATTTGTTTTCTCCCTCCCAACTGTGGCTGCTTGGAAGCAGATCAAGAGTTGGTGGCCTGGCACTCCCAGTGACACCTGAGAGCTCTTGGCTCCCAGGACTCCACCTCCCAGGCTGATTCAGGTGCTGCCTCATGCTTCAGCACTGGATGCCTTCAAGGCAACACCCCTGGGTGCAGCCAGCATGAAACCTCCTGCTGCCCTGGTTGTGGGACCTCGAGTGTTAGGGAACAGGAATGGGGACAGAGGCTCCCAGGGACATCCCCAGTGTGGTCCTTTATCTGCTGATTTTTATTGAAAAGCTCAATTCGAACTCAGCTTCCAGCAAAAGGATGATTTTCAAGGCATGTTTTGTGCCAGCTCAACAAAAAAAAAAAAATCACAGAAAAGCTCAAAGCAGCTCCTGTGTAGGAACCACCCCACGTCTGCCACCACCACCAGCTCCTGCAGCTCCCTGGGGTCTGACAGAGCTCACATATCCTGTGTGATCCACATCCCAGGAGCAAGCACTGCCCGCCCCATCTCAGCCCTGGGTGTCAGATGGTGCTGGATCCAAAGGGAGAAGATCCTCTGGATGTTGGGGAGCGGTACGAAATGAGGAAGAACCTCAAACCATCCCACACATTTAATTTTCTCCATGGTAGAAGCTCTCACTTTACCACTGAAATGTTTTAAAGGTTTGTTTGGTTTCTTCCCTGGTAGCACCAAGGTCAAAGGCAAAACGATTTGGAACCTAAAGAAGTTTCACATGCCACTGCTGATCTGGGACATTTTGCTCTGCAGCAAACCATCAACGTGCCAAAGTGTTTTCCCTGAGGGACTGGCACGCTTGGATACAAAACAAATTTGGAGCCAAAGCCTCCCTGGGATGTATTTACACCTGGAGCCTGAGTGACAACAAGCACCCGCCCACGGAGGCTGTCAGCAGCCAGGGCATGGATCCAGGTAGGGTCAGGGTAATTAGCTGCAGGTCTTGCACAGGATGACACAAACAGCAGTGGAGAGGGTGCTCTGGAACAGAGTCGGCCTCCATCTCCATCACTGACAGAGCTGGGATACTTCTTCCTCCCCCAAACCTTCAGCGCTCCTTGGAGATGCTCAGGCAGCATCTCCACCTTCTCCATCAGTCACAGCTTCTGCTTTTTTCCATCCTGTGCTGTCGGATCAGCCAGGTCAGGGGATGTGAGACTGCTGGGAAAGGTTGGGAAAGATGAGATTCAACAGGGAGACACCAAGCAAAAAGCCTCCTCACGTGACTGCCGTGTGATCCCCAAGGAAAAACATCCCATCTGGACCACATGGCTTCAATTTGCACTCCATGGAGTGTAATAGTTTCAAAATGAAACATCGATTCTTGTTTAAAATTTGATTTCTTCTGAAGGGCTGACTCCTCTCTAAAGCATTGAAACAAGGCAGGCTGGCAGGGGATTTCAAGAAGAAACAAGTTCTTCCAAAATAAAGCTCCAAAAGGGCAGAGAGCTTTTTGAGAGGATGCACATCCTGAGAGCATGTGGTCTCCAGCTCTCTCCCAGCATCCACCAACAGCATCTGCACGGAAAGCTGGGGAGAGGGCTGTGGCTTACAAAATCCAGCAGGAAATACCCATTTTGTGCTCTCCAGCAAAATTTCTTCAACTCTCCCACTGATCTTAGCACGGGGCTTTTAATCTCCCACCAAAGGTGCTCCCTTCCCCTTCTCTCAAACACGGAGCAATCCATTTCTGCACAGCTGAGCTCAGCAATCCTCCAGAACCTGTCTCCCATGGGACACACAGTGATGTGGGGAGCATCAGGAGCTCTTGCTCCTGACCTGGGAGAAAGTCTGGAGCATGGAGAGAGGGGAGGAAACTCAAAGAGATGGTGTCTGCCACCAAAGTACTGGTGGTGTGGAGCAGCTGGTGCTCGCATCCAGCCCAGTCCTCGCCATCCACAGCCAATGGCTAAGATGGACTGGGTGGCTGGCAGGAAGAAGAGACCCCCATCAGCTGCCAGGCAGGACAAAGCAGGTGATGAGCTGTATTAAGAGCTGGCTAATTCATCCCATCTAACACACTCCTTCAGTGGAGCAGTTGAAACTCACTCAAACACAAAGCAGCTGAGACCACGAACTACTGGGATTAAAGGAAACAGATCCAGCATGTATCCAAGCCATAATATACCCATGGCAACAGAAATAACTGGATAAAAGGACAGTGCACTTTTGCTGTTTGTGCTGTTTTTCCAATCTCCTGCAGTGCATCTTTGACAATTAATGGGAATTAACGTGTGGATGTGGCACTTGGGGACATGGGTTAGTGCTGGGCTTGGCAGTGCTGGGTTAATGGTTGGACCTGATGATCATAGAGGTCTTTTCCAAGCTTAATGGTTCCATAATTCTATGAAAAAGAACGTGGCAAAAGCCATGTGCAGTTACCAGGTAAGTCCCAGGCATTTGCTGGAGCAGTGTGGAGATCACTTACATTTTCAACATTTTCAAAGTGCTGGGATAGAGGCTGTGTGTAATTTTTGAGACAGGAGGGGGGAATCCAGCTCTGTCCTGAGCCCCAACACCAGCCAAGCACTGCAGGAGGTTTCCTGCTGCTGGTGTGGTCCCCAAACACTGCAAGGCTTTTGCTCAGCCAGGGAAGATGCCAGGATCAGCAGTTTCCAGCATCAATGAATCAGGATGTGCCCCATACATCCCCAGTATCCTCCTGCTTTGGGCTGGCATTCTTGTCTCTGCAAGGAGGCTCCTAAGCCCTGCAATGGAGCAAAAACGTCAAGCAGGAGAAAGAAGGAAGAAGGAGCAAAATCATCTAATCTCTTCACTTTTCTGCCCATCACATTCCCAAAGAAAAACATGGCAAGGCAGCCATGGAAGCTCAAACACATCCCTTGCCTCTGGCATGGATTTGGCACTGAAAAGAAAAGGTTATTGGTAACAACTCCAGAGCCAGATCTGCTCTCACAGACTAGGTTACACCAGGGGGAGTTGACAAGCTTCACCCAGGGCAAACACTTCTCTTTGAACAGGCTCCAGAGATATCCAAAAACCAGGAGCTCCCAGCTCTTCCAGCAACACCAAGCCACGCACAACCGTTTTCCTCTTGGATCCGATCCCAAACCCTGTCAAATTAGCACCAACCTTTGCCTCAGCTGTTTAGCAAAGGCATGGTGCCAAGCAGAGCAGGCTCGTGCCATCCAAGTGAAACAGACAAATGCCAAACCCCCAGATTACAAACTACTAGGAAAAGTCACTCAGCATTTTCCGGGAACACAGGAATGCCCTGGGGAGCGCAGGCATCCCCAAGTCCACGCCAGCCTCCCCAGCCTGCTTCAAAACCTTCATCCCACACAGTCCTGCAGGATCTTGCCCAGGGACAGACTTGAGCTTGACTCCTTTCACTGCCTCAGTTACTTCAGGCCCAGACCCCTGCAGCTCTGGCTCGTGGTAACAACAAACAAGGAGATGAATACAAAAGCTAATTTAGTGCCGATTGCAGTGAGATTACCCAGGGAGACCTGCTGCCAGCTGCCCTGCAGCGCAGCACTGGGGAGGGATCTGCTGAGAACAGCACCAGAGGTGGGAAAGGACCTGGTGAGAACTCCTAAGCCAAGCCCCTGCTCCAGCCAGGTCAGCTGGATGGGCACGTACCCCACTGCTCACCATCTGCTAGGAGCTGTTAGATACCTCAAGCTTTGCCAGACTCCAGAGTGTGGTCTCCTACCATGACAGGGTTTTCCGTGGGTTCTGAAACAGAGTGGGCTAGGTGGGATATTGGAAAGAAATTCTTCCCTGGGAAGGTCATGAGGCTCTGGCACAGACTCCCAGAGCAGCTGTGGCTGCCCCTGGATCCCTGGCAGTGTTCAAGGCCAGGTTGGACACTGGGGCTTGAAGCAGCCTGGGACAGTGGGAGGTGTCCCTGCCCATGGCAGGAGGTGGGACTGGATGAACTTCCTTCCAACCCAAACCAGTCTGGGACTCTGCAATCCTCTCTCTTGCAGACCTCCCTGCCTGGTGTCCTAGGAACAGGGCATGGCAGCACATTCCCCAATCACACCGTCTCCACCTCAGAGAGCATTTTAAGCCCCGTTTTCTTGCTCACCCTTGGCAGAGCCACATCTGCAATCCCAGCATCTGCTTCCTTTGTTACAGGAACCGTAGGAAATGAACCCCAGCACGACTCTCCAGCTAGCTGGAGGTTTTCCAAGCCACTCAGCACTAAAATCCATCCAAGCTTTCAGGAGATCTCCCACTTTGCAGCAAGTGGGGCTCCTGTCACACCACAGAGAGCCCAGAGCATCGTGGCAGTCGGCAACACAGACACAAGCTTTTCTCCTTGGGCACTTGCTCTCAAAGAGACAGGGATCAGCGAAGTCACTCCAGATTTGTCTGGGAGACTGTCAGACACAGGTCCAAGTAGCAACCACTGCAAATTGGTTTGCAGACAGGGCTCAGCACAAGTCTGGCAGCAAGGTTCAGTCATTGTTTGCGCGAGTGACAAAACCTTTAAAGGGCCCTTAAGGCAGGCTGTGATAGCACCAGAGCTGTCCCCATAGTCCAGCAGCACTCACAGGCTGGGCCTGATGGGCAAAGCTTGCAGGAGACCAAGCCCTGAGCCCCTGATTTTGCACGGGGAAGACTGAGATACCAGGCAGCAGAGAGCTGTGCAACACCTGCAGCGTCTGCCCCAGGGCACAGAGGAGTTAGAGAGGTGCACACCCTGAGCCAGCCCCTGGAGGCACGGAGGGAGCTCCAAGAGCTTCCCTCTTTGGGCCTGAAGCTTGGCATTTCCAGCAAACTACTAATTAGTCTGGCTTCTTATTAAAGCACAGAGAAGAACATTTAAAAGCAAAGCAGGTTCAGAAGATGATGCGGTGAGTCACTGCCCCGCAATGGAAACGCAGATGACAAGTCCCTTTGCCTCGTACCCACTGTGGAAGCAGGCGCTGATACCAGCACCCAAACCCACTGTGGGTTTGTCCTCTGCTCTGTCCCACCCCAAACACTGCCCCAGACCCTGACGCCTGGCTTCCTACACCCCATTCAACAGGCCTGTTCCCAATCCAGAGGCACACAGTACCCACACCTCAGAAATACCAGAGAAGATGCAGAAGGCTGGAAGCCTCTTCTCAGATTTCTTCTTGGTGTAAGCAGTCAGACAAGATGCAGGCAACACAGCAAAGCTCCACTCAAGGGCTGGAGAAACGCAGCACAAGGGAAAAGGGAGCCTCAGGGCATCACCCTGAGCCCACTGTGCAATTGGTCTCTCAATTGCCTGGAGATAAGGCAATCACCACTCTATCAAAATATCCATCTCTCTCCTGCCTGGAGATAAGGCCGGGCCTGGGCTGTGGATGGGAAGAGGACAGGGATGCTCCCCAGGCAATGCCACACTCTCCTGCTGCAAGAGAGGAGCCTGCACGAAGCAGAGGACAGCAAAACTGAAGCAGAAGGCAGAGCACAAGGGGTGCCACCACGTCCCCCAAAATGCCCGACAGGACACACCAGGAGCTGTGCTGTAACCTGCAGCTGGCACCGGTCTGCATCAGGCACAGCTGGGACCCAGGGCCACCCTGATGAATCGCTGGGATGATGTGAAGTCAAACAAGATGAATGTCAGGGCAGAGCAAGGGGAAGGAGCTGGAAATCAGAGGCAAGTGGCCAGATGGGAGTAATTGGCCAGGCAGAACTGGGCTCCAGAACCCCTGCAATGCCAAATGCTTTTCCAGAGCAGCTCTCACACTGGGAAGCACACACTGAGCACATCCAGCAGGAACCAGCTCCTGCTCGGAGGCACAGGTCCCATCTGGAGAGTTTGGCACAAGAGCCTCCTCCTGGAGCCCAGCATCCCAGCTGGAGAGGGCCCTGGGAGGGCCCCAGAGGAGCGGGCAAGAGGGAAAAGCCAAGGGAGCCAAGTTTATCCAGACTGCAGCGGGGAGAAGACACAATGGGAGCCTCTAAATATAAAAAACTCTGCTGCCTTCCTACCCCACATGCTCTGCCTTCCCCAGTGTCCATCACCCACTCCAAGGAGCCCACGTTACCACACAGGGAGCATGTCCCTGCCTGCACGTGCTGGTGACTCCTGGGAATGTGGCGACTGCCCCCAGCCAGGCTCTGCACCATATCTGTGTTATAATTTATTAAATGTACTGTAACTGTAACAATAAAGGGCTGAAGAAGAATAGGGAGGGGGGAGAAGGAATATGGAAGAAATGTAAGAATACCGAATATGGAATAAGTAAGGAAATAGAGAATATGGAATATAATAAAAGGGAATATGTAATATGTATTATATTATGCAGTTTCGATTATTTAATTAATTAAATTTTAAATTGCCATTCCAGTTAGATGAGGGCAATGCTGCTGTTCAGCAAGACACACTTTTACCCACCTTTCCCTTCTTCTCCATAGGCTGGTGGGAGCAGGACACAAGAGGGGTTTTGGACATAAAGGATGGCTGCTAATGAAATGGAAGAGCTTTGCAGGAGGTCTCAGCTGCTGGGCAGGCCCCCAGGCTGCTCCCTCCATCCATGGTGACATTTTCCTGCCAGTATCAACACCCAAGGGCCCGCTCCCACAACTCACCATCATCCTACCTTCAGGAAACACAACCTTCCATCCCAAAGCTTGGGGTGGGACACGAGCTGTGCAGCGGGGATTGATCCCAGGGGCTCTTCCCCCCTCCCAGCACGGCCACTCACCCATCAGGTAGCTCTTCACCTTCAGGTAGCCCACGGCCAGCCGGAGGATGGAGAGTTTATCCAGCCTGGAGCGCACATCCTCGGGGAAGGGCAGCAGCCCCGTCAGCTTGTTCAGCTCTTGGTTCAGCCGGTCCCGGTGCCGCTTGGAGGGGTTGGACTTCCCACCCTCGGGGGGGGGTGGTTTGGGGCTGGAAGAGGCAGAGGAGAGGTTCATCAAACTGGGTTTGTCCAACAGGCTCTCTCCAAACCCAGCACTGGCTTTGGGGCAGCCACAACAGTGAAATGGCAGGTGGCCAAGGTACCCACAGCCCACAACAGCACAAGGCAGTGGTTGGCCTTAAAGCCCAACTCATTCCACTCCCTGCCATGGGCAGGGACACCTTCCACTATCCCAGGTTGCTCCAAGCCCCAATGTCCAGCCTGGCTTTGGGCACTTCCAGGGATGGGGCAGCCATAGGGCAGAATGAGATGAGCTTCAAGGTCCCTTCCAACCCAAACCATTCTGGGATTCTATGACTTAAACAAGGATATCTCATAGGGTGGTTGTTGTGGTTGAGCAGCACTTTGAAAATAGCCTCTCTTTAAAAAAAAAAAAAAAGAGTTGATGTAAAAAGTTTTGTTTTCTTCCAATATTCTGATTTCTGACCCTTTCAGTGGGCATTTCCAAACTAAACAGCATTTGCTGCCAAACTTAGGCCCCAAGGGCAACCCGCAGCCTGCAGAAGGAAGTGTCCAGGAGAGCAGCCCTCCCCTGCCTGAAGCCTGCACGAGGTCCCACTGCTATCAGCTGCAGCTATTTCACCCACTCCAGCCGAAACCCCAGCACAGCAGCAAGGTTAATAATTTAAACGAGTCTTGGATCACACCCTGTCTCCTTCATTTTTGAATGCCAATCTGAATTCTGTAGCTCAAAGAAAAACCCTTCAGACCCCCCCGGCTCCGTACCTCACTCGGCTGCATCCCCTAACACGCACCTCGTTTGGTTTGATGTGATTTGTCTAACCACAAACTCCCTCTCCGCAGGCACCCTCGCTTCAGGAAGGAGCTCTGGATAACAGGATCTGCCAGTATTTAGCAGCAATTTAAGCTCTCTCCTCTACCACCACTCTCCAATCTCATCTGGCAGGGCTGCTCGCATGTGTGACACGAGAGGAAATGAGCATTAAATGAAATGCTCTGAGGTGCCTGTTGAATTTTCAGATCAGAGGAAGATTGAGGGGTCTTCTAAGGATGAATGGAAAATTGTGGCATTTCCCTAGGAAAGCTCAGTCCTGCTGGGTTGTAAGAGCAGCACCAGGAGGGATATCCCCTCTCGCAAGGAGGCTGGCACAACGCAGCTCCAAACTTGTCCACACAAGCTGGGTAAAACACACTGGCACCAGGGCTCTTACAAAGCTTAAACACTTTTGAAATCACAGTCACGCACCAGGAAGGAGCAAAATTAAAACAGTTTTCCTTTGATGCTGATTAAAAAAAAAAAAAAGGTGAAAAAAATTATGTTGAGATTCCTCAGGTATCCTTTAAAGTCCTCTGGCCACTCACCATCCAAACCCAGCCCCAAACAGGCAGAAAGAAGAGAAAATGAGACTGGAGGTGAGCACGGCAGTGGGTAAAACAGAGGTGTAAGAGAATCTCTGGGATAGCCTGGCCAAGCACTGAAACCCCTCTGGCTGAGGCACACGGGGTGACACAGCCAGCAGCAGGTGACCCCAAGGCTCAGGGAGGACACCCCAACACCTCTGTTCCTGCATGTGCCAGCTGCAGCACGCAGGGTGCTCCATGGCCAGCCTGGAGAGAGGGGGTGACAGTGGGGAAAATGCCTCGTGGAAACAGTGAAGCTCGGTCTGTACACTCAAAACCTGTTCCAATTCCCTTCCCTTTGGCCCCGTGGTTATGAAGCAATGCTGTGGGGTTCGTGGTGAAGCTGGTGACCCCTGTGCCGAGGGAAAGCTCAGCTCCCAGCGGGGCAAAGGCTGTGCTGCTGCTGAGGTTTGTTTTTCCCCAGCTGCCCTTTGAACGGGAACCCAGTAGGAAGCGTATCCCTTCTGCAAGCTGGCAAGTACCGAGTGAGATCATTCCCGACAGTGGAATTGCCTGAGCTGATCTATTGTCTCCTAATTTTTATTAATACATTTTTTTTAATAAGGAAAAAGCCCTGAGCAAACTGGAAAGGGGCTGGAGAAGCCCCTCAGCCCATCCTCCCCATTCCATCCCATCCGGCTGGCTGCACATCCCACTGCCACCAGCCCTGCTCCGCCTGGCCTCTCCCAGCAGGATCCTGCTCCAAGACCTGAGCGGTCACAGAGAAAAAGAATCTCTTCCCCATTCCCGAGGCTGACCTTGCAGAACCGGGAACGAGGGCCCTTCTGCTCCAAAGAGACACCTTCTTCTGCACCCTGAGCCAGCCCAAACCCTCAGGCTGGTATTCCAGAGGACTGGAATCACTGCTCCGAGATGAACAGGAGCCAGGTTTAGGGTAAAACAATTACTCTTCATGTTTCCACAATACGACTCCCAGATAAATACCCAAGAGAGGCTCAGGGTCACCTCACCACAGGTTTAAAGTGTGGATGTTCCCTCCTTCATCCCAGGCTTGGACTCAGCTCCTCCATCTCCTTCCCCACAGCCTCACAGAAGTACATATCCACTTTT
Organism: Corvus moneduloides; assembly: GCF_009650955.1. Classification (NCBI taxonomy): domain Eukaryota; kingdom Metazoa; phylum Chordata; class Aves; order Passeriformes; family Corvidae; genus Corvus; species Corvus moneduloides. Next base: position 313,020 of record NC_045482.1, read on the forward strand.
TTTTCCTATACACCTGGAAAATCTGAGGTAAAACAGGCTGAGGGGACTTGGGAGCTGGGGAAGGCACGGGGGAGGCAGGAAACACTGGGGACACGCTGAGGGAGATGTTATGCAACAGCTACTGAGCGGCGTGGTAATTAATAATTAAGGAATTGAGATGCTTTGGTAATTACTAATTGCTGTGTGTTAGATTCAGGCAGGCACCAAAACATAGCCCAGCCCGCAAATCACTGCTGAGCAGCTCAAACTCTCCAGCGAGCTTCCTCACCGGGATGCAGGACAAGCATCTTCGGGATTTCTGCTTTCCCACCAGCGTGCCAGAGCCGACACAGCGTCAGCTCCAATTAACCCTAATTAAAACCGAGTAACCCAAGCATGCTGCTCCCTTTTCATTCCCAGCGCTCGCACCAGAGCAGCTCCAGGCACTTCCCCAGAACCAGCTGGGCTCCCGCTGCCCGCTTTTCGCTCGCCCTCCCCGGTCCCACGCCCCCGCCCCGGGGGTGACCGGGGGGAGCCCCCGAGCTGCACCCACCTCTTGGGCACCGGCTTCTTCCTCTTCCTGCCGGCGTACATCCCCGGGCAGCGGCGGCAGCGCCGGCCGGAGCGGCGGCGGCAGCGGCGGCAGCGGGACCGCGCCCGGGGCGGGGCTCCGGGGGACCGGCACTGGCCACGCCCTTGGGTGGCCACCACGCCCGTGGGACACTGGCCACGCCCCCGGGAGCCCGGTCCCGGGGACACCAAACGCCGGGAAACACCGTGCGCGTGGGGCCCCGAATCCTGGGAAACACTGTGCCCATGGAGCACTGTCCCCAGGTGACACCCTAATAATCCTGGGAACACTGAGCCCCAAGGGCCGCCAGATCCTGGGAAACACCGTGTCCATGGGACACCCTCCCTAGCAGACACCGAATCCTAGGAAACGCCGTGTCCTTGGGCCGCCATCCAAAGAGGAGACCAACTCCTAGGAAACACCATGCCATCCTCACCACAATCCTCAGGAGATGCCAAATCCTGAAAAACACTGTCTCCACAGGCCACTCTTCCTAGGGACCACCAAATTCCCAAGGGGCCACCAAAACCTGGGAAACACCATGCCTATAGACCACCATCCTGTGTGCAGGTGGCATTGAATCCTGGGAAGCACATCCACGGGCCACCATGCCCAGGGAATATTGAATCGTGGGGAACACTGTGTCTGTGGGCCATCATCCACAGGGGACACCGACTCCTGGCAAATACCGTGTCCATGGGCCACCATTCCAGAGCCTGAGCTCCTTGCTGGTGCCCCTTCAGGAAAAGGCATCCTGTTCCCTCACACTTTGCATTTCCCTGAGTTAATGCTGCCCAAAGCTTTTGCTCTTCCCCCAAAAACCAGCCCCAGCTGCTGTGGGGAGGCCCTGGCACAGGCTGTCCAGGGAAGCTGTGGCTGCCCCATCCCTGGAAGTGCTCAAGGCCAGGCTGGACGGGGCTTGGAGCAACCTGGGATAGTTGCAGACAGAGGTGCTAAGGAAACCCAGACCCATCCTTTGTGGATTGTTTGGTTGGGTTTTTTAAGGCGTTTGCAAATTCCAGGGATAAATCCTTGAAATGAAACTTGATCGCTTCTTGCCAAGGGGCAAAGCAGAAACCACTAACAGCGTCACAAATGTGCCAGGTCAGCAGAGCCGACGTCACTTTGACGGGAAACGTGTAAAACGTTTGGTTACGACCTTCCCAGACTCAGTAATTTGGCTGTTTTTAAATTAGGCAGGCAAGGATCCAGCTCAGGATCCAGCTCAGGATCCAGCTCAGGCCTGGAATTGCACTCCAGTGTCTCCATCAAGTGGAGATAGGAGGCTGCAGGAAGAAGGTGGCCCAGGCATCCAGCTCTCGCGTGTTCCAGTGGCAAGCAGGGCTGTGGGAAAGCAGTTTCCGGAGCTCCTGGGACACCCCCAGATTTGGGAATCACAAAATCACTTAGGTAGGAAAGGATCTCCGAGATCATCAAGCCCAGCCGTTCCCCCAGCACTGCCCTGACTAACCCATGTCCCCAAGTGCCACATCCTCATGAAGACACACGTGGTCCCTCGTGGGGCCAAAGCCCCCCAGTGCTCTCCTCCCAGACTCCTCCTTCCCAGCTCCTACAAATTCCAGAGCCTTTCCGAAGCAGCTCGACATCGCTCTCCTACTGCCAGCTTTTCTCTGGGAAAATCCACCTGATTCACCTCCTTCCACCCAGTGGAAAGAGATGGAGCAAAACCCAGAGCAGCTTTAAGCAAAAAGGTTTCCAAAGGCATCTCCTACCAGGCAGAGCCAGGCTTGGGGCACTGCCCATGTTCCAAATCGAAAAGCCAGGAACCCTCCAGGGATGTCTCTGGCACTACTGGCAGCAGCAGGAAGGGGGCTGTGAAACGTCTTACCCCAAAACCAGGTGCTTGTACAGAACAAGAGCCCACTCACGGAGCTGTCCCTGTTTTGCCCCTGGGATCACTCACTTCCCGCGGCACCTGGGCTCCCGGGTGTCCTGCCCAACCTCCCGCCTGGAGGCACCGACTGGGCTCCGCAGGGACGGGGTCTGCAGCACCTCCACGCCCTGCGGGAACACTGCAGGACGTCCCTGCCGCTCTCCCGGGCTCACCTGCAGGCAGGTGAGGTAAGACAAGCTTGGAGATGCTGGTCCAGCACCCAAAGCAGGGTGCAGAGGGAATCACGACAGCTCGATGTGCGGGGATTGGAAACAGACGCAGCCCAGGCTCCCTCCTGCGGGGGCCGGCGGGCAGACATGGTGCGGGCATGCTGTCTGTCCCTTATCCCGCCCAGCCCCTAACCAGGCTGCTCCCTATCCTCCCCGCTGCCTAACCCTGTCCCACCTGTGCCTTATCCTTAACCAGGCTGCTCCCTGTCCCTCCTGCTCGCTAACCCCACCGCCCTCAGCCCCTCCCGCCGGAGCCCACACGGGGCAGTGGGCGTGGCTTCCATGAGGGGCGGGGCCACCCGCGCCTTCATCACCCCCGCGCGCCGCCTCTCCCGCGCTACGTCATCACCGCGCGACGCCCGGCACCGCCATGTCCTTGTGGGTGTCCCGGCTGGGCCGGGCCGCGGCCGCCCGGGGCCGGCGGGGGAGCCCCGGGCCGGGCAGCGCCGCGCTGGGCTCCGTCCTGCTGGGGGTGAGCGGGGAACGCCGCGCGGGGCTCGGGGGGAGCGCTGGGCTGGGCTCCGTCCTGCTGAGGCGGCCCCGGAGGTCCCCGGGCTGCGGCTCCCCTCTGCTGGGTGTTAGCGGGGGGAGGGGCCGGGCAGGGCTCTTTCCTGAGCTCTGCCTGCCCGGGGTGAGCGGAGGTGGCCGGGCAGGGCTCTTTCCTGAGCTCTGCCTGCCCGGGGTGAGCGGAGGTGGCCGGGCAGGGCTCTTTCCTGAGCTCTGCCTGCCCGGGGTGAGCGGAGGTGGCCGGGCAGGGCTCTTTCCTGAGCTCTGCCTGCCCGGGGTGAGCGGAGGTGGCCGGGCAGGGCTCTTTCCTGAGCTCTGCCTGCCCGGGGTGAGCGGAGGTGGCCGGGAGGGCTCTATCCAGAGCTGCGCCCTGCTAGCGGTGCCTCTCCCCGGGGCTGTGCTGGTGGTGCAGGGCTGGGCTGTCCCTTGGGAAGGGGCGTTGCCAGCAGGGAGCTGGGAGAGACGGCGAAATGCGAGGTAGGCTGGAGGGAATGCCTGAGAGCGGGGTGCAGTGACCTTGGGTTGTGGCTGTGGTGAGTGGGGCTGCGGGGAAAGGAGCATTAAATGGAAATGAGCCCCCCGTGTGTGAGGGAGGTCACGGCGCTGCTCAGAATGGGGCTTGTGCAGTGCTTGCCGGGCTCTGGGGGGGCTCTGAGCAGGGCTCAGAAAGGCCCTGCCTTTAGTCCCACTGCCCAGGGGGGTCCCTTTTGCTGCCTTTGTGTTGTGCAGAAGTCACGGAATAGTTAAGGCTGGAAAAGACCTCCAAAACTACCAAGTCCAAGCTTTTGCCCACTGAACCACGTTGAAATGAAGGTGTAACTCTCCTGTTTAGTGTTGTTATGTGCCCAACAACAAGCAAAATACAAGCAAAAGTACGATGTGGGGTCTCCCTTGGGAGCTCTGGGCACATTGTGTGTCTGGCCTTCAGACTGAAAATTGCTCCATGCTTTCTGTCTTCTCGGCCTTTAACTTAGTGAACAACTTCCCAGCCTAACCACTGCTTCAGCTGCTAAGCTGGAATGACAGTGCTAAAGTTACTGAATAAGGATTCCTTGTATCACATGTGTGACAGTGTCCTGTCTGTAGGAGCGTCTGAAAAAGCTGCATTTTCAGCTGAAAATGCCCTCCCAATCTGCTGATTTCCACCTGCTTTTTTTTTTCCAGGCAAGAATTCACACCAGCCCTGAGCAGAGCCTGCAGTATGGGTGGCTGGCCTATATGCTGGGAGAAAGGGCCAGCAAGAAGTTCAGAGTGCACAGCAAAGTCTTCACGGTGGAGGGGAATCTGTCTTCGGGGAAGGGCAGGCTGGCACAGCAAATAGCAGAGAAACTGGGTAGGTCTTGCTGTGACTGATTCCCTAAGAGCTTGTAGAATTTAATTGTGAGCAGACTTGTGTGGAGGAGGCTCCCCAAAGCAGCAGCTCCTGGTTGGGCAGGGCTGGGGGATGATGTTGGCGAGGTTTGGGATGGGGATGTGTGTCAGGTCTGTGGGGTTTGTTGTGAGCGAGGTTTCAGTTCCAAAGGAGTCTATGAGCTCACTGTGCTCCTGGGGAGCTTGGATTTTCCACGTGGATGTGCCCAAGGCTGTGCTTGGAACAGCTCAGCTCTCAGTGGGGAGTGGCAGAGCTCGGAGTTTGGGGTCATTGCTCTGTGCTGTGACAGACGGAGGGCTTGGGGCTGTTTGGGAGCTGTCTGAGGAACAGTTGTGTGTTTGCTGGCTGGAGAGGTGTTTGCTGTAAATGAGCACAGCTAATTTCTGCTGTGGCTGTGGGGTTTTTTTGTCAGGAATGAAATACTTCCCTGAAGCAGACATCCATTACCAGGACAGGATCTCAGGGGACGGGAAGCTGCTGCCTGAGAAGTTCAATGGCTTCTGTAGCCTGGAGAAGTTCTACACAGACCCCAGGTCTCCCGATGGGCACTCGTACCGCCTGCAGTCCTGGATCTTTGGGAGCCGTCTCCTGCAGTACGCCGATGCCCTGGAGCACCTGCTCAGCACAGGTTGGGGCTCCTGGAATCACAGAATGGGTTGGGCTGGAAGGGGCCTTCCAGCTCCTTGTGTTCCAACCCGGAGCCTGTTGTCACTTTTGCAGGTCAAGGCGTAGTGCTGGAGCGCTCTCCCTACAGCGACTTCGTGTTCCTGGATGCCATGTTCAAGCAAGGATACATCCACAAGAGATGTGAGTTCCTGCCAGGCAGGAGGAAGCTCTTTTGCCATAATCTGTCAGAAATCTGGTAGCTTACTTTAAAAAAAAGGAACAAGAAAGGCCTGCTTGGAAGGTGGGATTCCTTTAGGTATTCAGTGTTCATATGGTGCTGTTTCATGTGTCAAGGACTGACCTCAAGCCGTGAGACTTCCAGGTTTTCTTCCAGGCTTTGGTGTTGCTGCTATGCTAGACAACATGGAATCTGTGCATTCATAGAATCATGGAATGGTTTGGGTTGGAAAGGACCTTAAAGTTCCTCCTGTTCCACCTCCTGCCATGGGCAGGGACACCTTCCACTGTCCCAGGCTGCTCCAAGCCCCAATGTCCAGCCTGGCTTTGGACACTGCCAGGGATCCAGGGGCAGCCACAGCTGCTCTGGGCCCCAGCACTGTGTCCTGTGAGCCAGAGACTCCTGTATTTCCCTGGAAATGTGGGTGAGGTGCTGATGGAGAGCAGAGGCCCTTGGGGCAGAGGGTGCTTGTGCAGCATCAGGTGTGGGGTCAGTAATGAGTCTTGCCTTGAATGGCCCTCTGGACTCTCACAGAACCTAGATGTTGCCCTTGTCTTCAGGAGGGGCAAAGGAGGAGGATCCAGGGAGCTACAGGCCAGTCAGCCTCTGCTTGGTGGTGGGAAGGTGCTGGAGCAAACCCTCTGGGAAACCAGAGGATTCTTAGGAGGATGTGAAGGTGATGGGTAACAGCCATCATGGCTTTATGAAATGGAAATCATGCTCAAACACCTGCTGGTCAGCTCCTGGCAGGCTGGGTCAGGGGGTGACAGGACAGCAGTGGTATAAAAAGCACGGGGAGGGATGGGGAGCACTGCTGGGTGGAGCCAGTCTGGTCTCAGTGGCTGTGAGAGGACAAAAGATAAAGGGCACAGTTTGAAATACAAAGTGTTTCATTTGTAAGGAAAAAAACCCCTTTTTCACTGTGAAGGGAGTCAAACCCTGGAGCAAATCACCTGGGACCTCCCTCCTGGAGTTACTCAGGAGGCTGTGAACTCAGGGTGGAGCTCTCAGCAGAGTGGTTGAACCAGGTGATTTGGGGATGTTCTCCCAACCTGAGTGATTCGGTTTGGGGCACCGAGCTCCTGAGCTGTTGCTGCCTGTTCGTGGTAAAGCTGTTCTTTTGGCTGCTCCTGAGGTGGAGATAACTGTTTTCCTGACTGCCTCCTGAGTCTCCTGTTTGATTTGGCATAAGTTTAAGAAGATGTCTCTTTGTTTTTTACCACCTGCTGTAAGTTGCTGGATGAGCTTGAGAGCTGGTTATAACAACCTGTGTCTTCCTGCTCTGCATTGCTGAGGCAGCAAAGCCCAGCAACCCACAATTTAATGTAAAATCCCAATTTGGATTGCACTGGAATCCTCAGGGAACAGGCATCTTGATTAGAGCTCCTGCTGCTTACTGTCTCTAAGTGATGGAGGAAGAGCTGAGATTCCTCTAAACTTGGGTCAGGAATAAACCCCCTCTTTGATCTAACTGTGTTTAGATTCTTAGCTCTGTGTATGGAGCTTCTGAGTTGATTCCTGTTTTGCTCTGGAGGTTGTTTGTTCTGTAAAATTCCTGAATCCTGTTTGAGGAAAAGCCTACCCCTAAACTTGCTATGTAAGCCCAGAAGAAGAGACTGCAAGTATAGAGATGAGGAATGTGATTTATTTGTGTTTTGTACAGGCCTTGATCACTACAACGAGGTCAAGGAGATCAGCATTTCTGAGTTGCTGCCACCTCACTTGGTCATTTATGTAGATGTGCCTGTCTCAGAGGTGCAGAGGATGATTCAAGAGAAAGGCAAGGTAATTTTATCTCTGATTATTGCTTATTTATCTCTTATCTTTATTACTACTTGTCTCTCACTATTGCTGCCCGCTAATGTCTGTTGTAATCACACCTTATGTGTGAGTCCTGTGGGGTTTGCTGCTGAATTCTGCTTCTGAAGAGCTGCTTGTCCTCCGAGCTGTGACATCTGTGTGCTGGTGATGACTGTGGGTATTCTCGTATGCTTGCTTTAAAAAAAAAAGAAGCAGAAATCAACTCTTCTGTGACTGCATCAATATTCTGCCATTTCTGGAATGAGAAATGGTTTTAAGAGCAGGTGAATTTTATACCAGGCTTTGTAGCTGCCACTCTGGGAGTCGTGGGCAGGTGATGTGCTGTGTACTCAGAGATGATATCTGTGCTGTTGCTGAGTGCCAGCAGCCCAGCTGGGCTCCCTGTCTCCTGCTTCCCAGCTGACTGCTTCTTCACACCTGTGCTGGGGTTTATGTGTGAGTCACCTGGGATCAGCAGGCTCGCTTAACTCCCTGAAATGCAGCAAATCACTGCTGGATGGCTGTGTTATTGAACTAGTCTTGGGTCAGGAAAGCTGTAGGGTGCTTTTGGGGAATGACTGATCTAAGTAAGATTTGTCATTTGGGGTTTTTTAGATGTGTGCTTGTAACTGTTTGCAGATGTGTTATTAGGCTTAAATTATATTTGCCTTGTTCAAAGGCTATGGGAAATGCAGTTTAACTCTGAAAAACCTGATAGATTAAAAGAAAGCTTTGATTTATTAGGAAAAAATTCTCAGTTAGAAAGCTCTTCATGTATCGGGGGAACCTGTGACTTCTTAGCCCTTGTGAGCATAAAGGTCAGTGGCATTTTTGAAGCCTTTGGGCAGAAGTGGCTGGTGTAGCTTGTGACTTTTTGGGTCAGTGGCAGTGCTGAGCTCTGTAGGGCTTGTTTGGGAATGGTGTTTTTGGGCATTCTGCTGCTTTGGCAGATGGAGTGTTCGGTATTCAGCATGCTGTTGTGGGCACTGGGAAAAGCAAAGCCTTCCAGTGGGGCCAACATAATGGGCAACTTGGATGAGCATTTCAAGCAGGAAATGTGCTTCAATTTCACAACTGGGCTGAAGGAATACATGGTAAATTAGGGAAATTCCTGGTGTTTTGCAAATGTGGCATTAAAAGTGCACTGTGTGGACAGCAAGCTGTTTAACAGCAGGGATGATACCCACGAAATTCCACAGAAGGAGTTTGGAGTGGGTGTTTGCCCATGCACTGGTCTGAAACTATGGGAATAGGTGCAAACTGGCCTCCATGTGGAAAAGGTGGACTCAGTCTTCTCCTGTTCTCTGGGTGATTATTACAGCTTCCTGGAATGTGCAGGTAGCAGGGATGAATCAGTCCTTGGAAAGCTGAGGGCTACTCTAGGTATTTAATGGCATGTAAGGAATTCCAAACACTCCAAATGTCTTAATTCTTCGAAACTTTCACTAATGCACACTGGTTCGCTTGGATGCTTGACTGCTCATTCCAGAGTGGGTGGTGGAGCAGCCAGTGGGAAAAGAAAGAAAGTTAATTCCACAACTTTGTCTGTTTGTAGCCATATGAGAAAAAAGTGTCTCCTTCCTATCTCCAGAGCATTGAGGATGCTTACAAGAGGACCTTCCTACCAGAGATCAGGTTAGCAGAGCAAAGCGTTTTGTCTCTCAAGTCTTTGAGTAAAAATGTGTGCAAACCTTAGAATCTCTGCCAATATCAACAAATGATGTGAAAAATCTTCCTTGTGCCCCAGGGTACAGTATTGTGCCCCAATGAAGGGGTGCTGCACTCATGGCATAAGAGCTGTGTGGGAGTGTAGCTACCTCTGCCATCCCAGAAGCCTGCTGCCAGTGTTGGAAGATTAAAAACGGATTCAGGAGTGATGTGCACAATGCCACAGCTATGGCTGTGTGTGTGTTGGCATGACCTGAGGGGACAGTGATGCAATACAAGGTGTTCTCAGGCCTTTTTGGAAAGCTTCAGAGCTTTTCTCTCCTCAAAAAGTCCTTTCAGTTGTCACAGAATCCCAGAATGGTTTGGGTTGGAAAGGACCTTAAAGCTCATCCTGTTTCACCCCTGCCATGGGCAGGGACACCTCCCACCATCCCAGGCTGCTCCAAGCCCCAGTGTCCAGCCTGGCCTTGGACACTGCCAGGGATCCAGGGGCAGCCTCAGCTGCTCTGGGCACCCTGTGCCAGGGCCTGCCCACCCTCCCAGGGAACAATTCCTTCCCCATATCCCATCCATCCCTGTCCTCTGGCAGTGGGAAAGTATTCTGCCTGTGTCCTGTCTCTCTCTGGGCTCCCCTGGCTTCCTCTAGCTGGGAAGCAAAAATGTGTACCCTGTAAACTGGGGGAGAAACAGAGCTTGCCCAGCTCTCCCAGTTCTTAAAAAATGGCCCTATGGAAACTAAAGTCGTCCTAAAAACCTAAAAGCAGAATTATGGTCCCTTATAACTCTGGAAGGGAAACTCAGAGGTCATCAAATGAGTTAACTGTGTAAGTTGTGGGGTGTGCATGAGGCTGATTGAAATGAGAGGAGATTCCCAGGTGCTTTGTAGCCTGCCTGTGTGCCCTGGTGCTTGCTCTGTCTCCCGGGGTGGGTCAGTGTGATGGCTCTGCCAGCTGCTGAAGTGGATAACTCGATACTGAGCCTGTCATTCATGCAGGCAGGGATTGTGGTGTCATGTATGGTCAGCTGCCTCCCGGTGTGTCCCCACAGCCAGCACACAGCTCTTGGAATGGAAAGAGGGAAATGGGGATGGGAAGCCTTGGGAATGTCATCCCCCTGAGGGCAAAGCTGCTGCAGTTCCTGCTGGGGAGAAAGCTGCTGCTTGTTCTTTGGGTCACATCGAGCCCCACATACATCTCGTGGTGTTCAGTGAGGCTGAATCCTAAGTCCTGCTGTGATTTCAACTCCTTTCCCTCTGTGTGCACATGGTCAGTACCCCTGTTAGGCAAACACCCTCTGCTTGGCACGCTGTCTGCGGATGGGTTCTCAGCAGCTTGTCACATCCATCTTTGTCTCCTTCCCTGGCTGTGGGGGAGCTGGGAGTGCGTGAATCCAGCACCTCTGGACCTCAGGGTGGCTCTTGTCTGGGATAAATGCAGAAGCCACAGCTGCCTTTAACTGTTTGTTTGCTGGCAGTGGTGCAGGGAGCTGTGTTCACACCTGCCTGGTAGCTCTTAGTCTGCCTAGTTTGATTCCCTGGCTCCTGGGGATGCCCAAAATCTGGTCCAAGCAGGCTAAAAAGAGTTGTTACAGATTGCTGAGCTTGTCCTGCACACTTTCCATGTTGAAGTTTGTTTGCTTGTTCTCTTGAGAAGCTGTTTGTTACTGGGCAAAACTCCTGTTACCTTGTTGTGTTTAACTGGAGCAGCCTGGTGATGCTTAAAGGGGTTTATGGTGGATATTTGCTTTAAAATTGATGTTTTCACTCTAGTTGACTTGTTATGAATGTCTTTAATGTTTCTGTTGGTAGTGATTTGTGAGCTGGGTGCTGTGGCAGGTACTGCCTGGTGATTTGGAACAGACGGTGTCTGGGTTCTGTTTGATTTTTCCTGGAGCAGAGCCTTAAGATTAGCAATGTTCTCTTTCATATCCAGCACTACTTCCACTAAGCAGCTGTTTTCTCTTAAGGAAAGCTCTAATAATCTGCAGTGTCACTGAGCAGCTGTTTTCTCTTAATGAAGCCCTGATAATCTGCAGAGTCAAATCAAGAGATGGGATCAAGTGCTTTGATCGGTGTCATTAATGCAGTTGCTGGTGTCAGGCTCTGCTGAAGGCTGACCTCTCCCTTGGGCTGATATTGAAGAGAATATCTCTTATTCCAGGTGCCTGTCCCATCCCTGGAAGTGTTCCAGGCCAGGTTGGATGGGGCTAGGAGCAACCTGGGATGGTGGAAGTTCCCCCCATGGCAGGGGGTGGGACTGGATGAGCTTTAAGGTCCTGTCCCACCCAAACCATTCTGGGATTCTATGAGTTTTTTCTCCATGCTCCTAAGCTTTGCTGTGTGATGTTTGATACAATGTCCACACTGGGCAGCTATTCCAGGGCCTTCCAGGTCTTCCAGCTGGAGCAGTTTTGGGAACAGTGATTGCTGAATGTGGCTGAACAAGTGTAGTGTGAAAAGTTAATGTAGGAGCTCCTGTTGTGGCTCTGCTCTGCAAGTGCCTTTTCTCTGAAGTCTGCTGTCTGATTGAAAAATCTATCTTGTAACCAGGAAACATTACCTTTCAGAAATGTTTTTACACTTACAGATCCTGCTGTGCCTGCATTTGTATTCATTCAGCTAGCTCAGCCTGAGTGAATAGTGATAAATGTACACATTCTTCTCTTGAAATGATTCACAGGTAGTGAGTTGTGCACTTGCAAAGAGGAAAGTTACTGAAGTTCTGGGTTAGACTGGCTGAAAATCTCACTTATTTTTTCAAGCAGGTGGGGCAGTTGTAATAGAGGCAAGTATCCATGTTAATTAAATGAAAGCAAATTCATATGTGTGGGTTTTCAAATTTTTTTTTAACTGAAGTTATGTAGATATCCAGGCCATTTGCCCTTTAAAAGCAACTTTCCACCAGCAAAGAAGCAGCTCACAGGTGCAACAGGAATTCTATTGCAGCAGCTGGGAGCAATCTAAAAAATTGCAATGATTCTGGTTAGGTGTTTGTGCCTTTTAAACTCACTTCTGTGCCTTTTGGAGCAGGGGGAGGATGGGGAGAGCAGTTTTATCAGGGAATTCAATGTCTCTGTTCTTTGCAGTGAGAGCAGTGAAGTTCTGCAGTACACAGCAACCGCAGCTGAGGATGTGGAGAAGGTAAGCTTTGCTTTTCTGAGAGTAAGTTTAACAGCTTTGCCTTATTTCAGTGAGCTTTCCTGCTTGTGAAGGGTTATTAGTGGGATAACAGAAGCCTTTTGCTTTTCAGCATCATTTCTCTCATCAGCTTTTCTCTGTAGCTGCTGTTCCCTGAGGGAAAGAGCACTGAGGTTTTTGAGATTCTGGACAGGTTTTGGGCCTGTTTCAGTTCTAGGGGTAGATCTTGATTAATAACAATAACATGATGTTAGCAGGATAATAATAATCCTACATGGAAGCTTGCCAAGGAATTATCCCCACTTGGGAGGAGGGAGAGAATTGTCTGTGGGCTGTCTCCAAGGGCTTTTTGGCTCTTCGTCCTGACGAGGTGGAATTTCTACCCTACTTATACACAGCCCAAACTCCTCCTCCTCCTCCTCCTGTATTATGTGCAGTGTGATCTCAGCAGAGAGTTGAGTAATATATATGTTGTAGCCTGTACCTCATTAAGCTTATTAGCATACTCAGGATGTGTATTTTAATATTTAAATGACCCTTAATCAGACTAAAATTACCTTTTTGCCTGAGGAGTCCTTCAAAGTTCTGGTCATATCACTGTGTGAAGCAGAAAATATTGATAAGGACTTTCCTGGTCCTAAAAATTAACACTCCATACTCCCCCCCTCCACAGGTGCACTGCTGTTTGTCTTTAGGCCTTTTGGTTCCCTTTATAAGAACAGGGTTGTGTGCCACATTCTGGGTCCTCTGCTGTTGTGGATGGGTTTTTGGGTGCTCCCGCACTTGATAGTAAAGGTTATCATCAACAGTAGGCCTGTGGGGCAGTGTGGGTTTATACCCCTGAAAAAGGGCTGGTGGCTTCAGGGTGATGGCAGATAATAAACAGAAAAAATGCACAGAAAAAATCACGCTTGAGTGAACAAGAAAGCTGAGGTGGAGGTGTGAATACAGAGAGTCCAGAGCAATTACAGTTATTTTTTCTGGATGATAAAATAAAAACAAGAATCAGAGTTGAGAGCTGTGGTGTTTCAAGATGCTGCTTGGTGAAGTAAAGGAAGGTTGGCATGGGGGTTATATGCTTGGTTTTGCCCTGTCCTTCTCTCTGGACACATCTTGAAGTGGTCAGAGTAAAGCAGGTTGTTTCCTCCCTAGATTTTTTTGTAGTAAACCCCACTGCTAGAGATTTGATTTTAATCCTTTAAATCGGGGTTTAAAGTCAGTCTAAAGCTCTTATTGTTCAAGGAGCGACTCTCCCAAGCTCAGCAATTGTGTCATTGCTCTAAATAGGGTCATCAGGTGCACCAGTGGAGTCCTTAATTTGCTTGGACAAATCTGGACTAGGGGAAGGATTATTATTTGGAAGTTAAAGTACAATGCCACAGAATGATTAAGGTTGGGAAAGACCCTGTAAGATTATCCAGCCCATGATGTTGTCATGGCCATTGTTGGGTGTTGGTGATAGATATTGGTACTTGTTCTGCTTGAAATAATTCTTTTTTTTTCCCCTTTTCTGCTGAGATTGTTTCCCTTTGGGATGACACAGCAGAAATGTGGAAATCAGGGTTGGCAGGAGGGCTTTGGCTTGTGAGGTGTGTTTGCACACCTTAACAGACAGCAGTGTTCATTAGCTCACTCCAGTCTCTTTGTTTGGGGACTGGGGAGCTGAGGTTTTTTATGGCCTTGCAAGTTTAATAACTTCTGATTTGCTCAGAGCAGGCATACACAGCTTAGAAAGGATTTTTTAAAGTGTCTTAAAAAGGTCAGTTGGGGTTTCCTTTTGTAATTAACTTTGGTTGTGGTGGCTGAAGGGGTAATGAGCGCTGAAATGAGCTTCATTAGGGTGTTCCTCACTGGTTTTGCATGAGGATAAAACTGGGAATACAAAGTTAGCTGTATGTTTAATTCTTCTTAAAGCCTTGGATATTTGCTGCTGATTCCTGGGGTGTGCCAGGGCATTCCTTACAAATTAAGTTGTTCTATCCTTGTTGGGAAACCGATGCCATTGTTAAGGAGCTGCTGGGAGAGAGATCTTCTGACACAGTGATAACAGTGAGCAAAACTAATTTGGGTACAGATGCTTTCTCCCCTGTAGCACATTCTGAGCCCTGTTGTAGCAACTCTGTGATTAGTGCTGTTATCAGGTGCAGAGAGTTTCCAGAGCTTTGCTGTGGAGTAGAGAGGGAATTGCTTCTGTTCAGCTTTTCAATTAAATAATTAAAAGAAAGAATGGCAGTTTGCACTAACTTACCATACACCTCCCTTCCTCTTATCTTGGAGTTGTGCTGCAGCAGTTTGTGCTGAGAAATGTTCATTCAGTCATGTCCAAACCATTACTACTTACCATGAAAACATAATGCTCATAAGAGTGGACCTGTATAGTCAGGGCTACTTTGTAGTAGCACTTGGTTATCATTTTTGAAGTGGTAATAGCTGGGAGTTAGTGTTGGCAGGGAATAATTACAGTGGATTTTGTGGAAAGAACACAAAGATTTTTTCCTTCATCATTCTGTCACTTCATTGCTGATGTCTGCTTCTGTGTCAGTGGATTGACAATGTGCCATCAGGAATTTGGTTATGACCTCAGCTTTACCTTTCCCTATGGAAAAGGTCTCTGGAAAGGGATGTCTGGAGCTGTAACAATTCACTCCTTCCCAGGTTGCTCCAAGGTGCTGCCTCTACCTCATCAGGCACCTGAAGTGCATCCTCCTGACACCAGGGCAGGCTTCCCTCAGCTCCAGCCAGCCAGGTGTGATAAGCAATTACCCCCTGGCGCAGCAAAGATCTGTTTTCTGGTGGAGCCAGGCTGCAAATGAAGCTCCAGTCTGGAACTGATAAGCTTGGGGATGCTGAGGGAATGATTGCTGAGCTGGCATTGCCTGTTTGAAGGGTTCTGGCTGCTGAGCTGTGAGTGTTGCCTTTCCTTTCACGCGTGGGTAGGTCCTGATGGCCAGTGAAATCCTGAGCCCTTGGACTCCTCGGTGCAGCTCCTCCAGGTCTGAGTGTTCCAGCCTGAAATGTGCCTTTGTTTCTGTGATGTGAACCACACAACACCGAAGGAAATGCCACGCCTGCTCCCCTGCCTGTCTCAGGGAATGTGTTACCGAGCCTCTCTGGAGATAAAAACACCCAAACAGGCGTCCTCTGTACCACAATGATTTTCTTTTTGTACCAAAAGGGAGTTGAATGTAGACTTCTCTCCATTTCGTCCTCGTTCTCCCTCAGGGGTGAGGCTGTACCTTTGCTTTTCTGTCCCAGTGGCAGGTTAAGGAACAATGTCTTGGATCAGGTAAGAATTTGGAAACAAGGCACCTCTCAGCCCGTCTGTTCCCTGCCAGCCAAAGCTGAAAGCACGGGATGTTAAGAGATCCCCCATGTGTGTGCCCAGTGCTCCTGGCAGGGCCATGGCCTGTGGAAATGGAACTGGGAGATGATCATGTTATCTCTGAACATTTGCCTTGTTACTACAGCTTTAGCAGGGGAGCCTTTCTCATTTGTTTAATAATCTCTTTTGATTATTTCATTGATTTTTGGATCAAGCCACCCCTTAGTGAACTTTCTTCTCTGATTCCAGGTAATTGAAGACATTGAGTACCTGAAGTTTGACAAAGGGCCATGGCTGGAGCAAGATGATGTTTCTTTCCATCACTTGAGACTTCAGTAAGTATGGTGTTATCCAGCCACTGAGCAATTCTTGGCATCAAATCCCAAGGAAAATGGTCAAAGCCATGAGTTTTTAAAGGTGGGGCTATATTTTGTGATCCTGGTGCTTGGCACTGGAACATGGTGAGGCATTTTTGCTGCTGATGGATGAGACGAGGCTGCAGGCAAGTTTAAGAGTGGTTTTTGTCAGAGATCCTTGTCTGCCCAGTTGGATGGGAAGAGAGCAGACTCAGACTGTGGCAAGTGCTGTGTTGGAAAATAATTTGATTTTTAATCATTCTTTGTGAGTGCACCATTTATTTGTCAGTTTTATTTATATAAAATATAAAGACACATATATAAAGAATATATCTGCACCTGTAACTGTGTTAATAGCAGAAGTGAGGCAGCCTCCCCCCATTTTGGTGCAACTTCAGATTGAATGTGCAGGTGGAAATTTCAGTATAGTTACGCTTTTAAAACAAAATTTAAGAGTTACATTATTTTCATTAATTCCTGGTCATCTCACAGGTTAATAGAAACACAGGGATTTTTAAATTGAGTATCTGCCCCTAAGTTTGTGTCTTTGTGACAGGCACTGGAGTAGTAAGTTAAACTTTTTTTGCGGACTTGTGCTACTTCTTGCATTTAACTTTTCTGTGCTGTTACTTCAAATAGCTATTTAAAGATAGAGCACTAATGCTCCTTTTCTATGGTTTTTCTATCAAGAAGGGAAGGTAGATTGCAGAGGAGCAGTGTTGGGTGGTGTCTGAGAGGAACGAGTCACGATTTGGGTGCCTTTGATGTATCAAAGAGGAGGTTTCTTTGTGTAGGATCTGGAGGATAACATCTGGTGACTTAGGCCCTGCAAAATTACCACAATCAGATTTCCTTGGAAAGAGGGAGTAAGTTGCTTGTTTTCCTGTAGCTCCACACCAGTGCAGGTATTAGGAGGGATCATTAATTGTAGTGAGTAGGAGGGAGTTGAAGGAAACCTTGCAATTAGAGCAGCGTGTTAAGACGCTGTATGGAAATTGTTTCACAGCTTTAGAAAGGGAATAAACTGCTTTAAGGACTCCATTTTTCCTTGAACCCTAGAGGAGGGTGAGAGAGTCTCCTGCACAAGGCTCTTGTTGCTGTAGGTAACATGAAATTATTTCTTTTGGCAAAAACATGTGGTTGTTTGAAGATCTCAGAATGCAATAAACTGCTCATTTAAAGCACAGAATCATAAAATATCCTGCACTGGAAGGCACCCACAGGAGTCATCGAGTCCAGCTCCTGGGCTTTGCTTGTGAATCTTCACTTGTGCTGGGCTATCAGGGCAGTGATAAAGGGGTGGCAACACATCCTGTGCCAAGCTTGAGCTCATGCCTTGCTCAGCTGAGTGAGGGAGTCCTGGGCAATGTCTTGGGCAGTGTGGGAAGAGCCTCTTTGTACAAATGTGTGTGTTTGGACATGATCTTTTCCCATGGCAACTCCAGCAATGCAGGAAGCCTGCTGTGCAGGTCTTCCCTGTTGGAATTGCATGCTGGAGCATCCAATGCCCAGCTCAGGTGTGAGTCCATGAACCTTAAGGCTGATGTTTTTCTCGCTTTTTCCAGTGCCCAGGTAGCAAAGAGCTCTTGTTGTCCCCACAGACGTGCAGGTATCCTCTGCCCATGGGAATTCTCCCTTTGGAAAGCGCTTTTCCCGCAGGTTCCCGCTGCCTTCCCGTGTGCTGGCACATGCTGCCCTCTCGTGGGTGTTCCTGCGAGGTTCCAGCAGCTGTTGGGGATCCTTTAGGTTGGAAAAGCTCTCTGGGATCATCGAGTCCACCATTCCCCCAGCACTGCCGGGCCCACCACGAGCCCATGTCCCCAGGTTCCACAGCCGCATGGATTTGGAACGCGTTCAGGGACAGAGGTTCCACCACTGCCCTGGGCAGCCTGTTCCAATGCCTGACCACCCTTCCAGTGAGGAAGTTTCCCTGACTATCCAGCCTAAGTTCTGCCCTGTTTAGGTTTCCATCTGCAATTGCTTCCCTTGCTGACCTCCCAGCTTGTGGGGCTGTGTCGGCCCTGCTGTTGCCTTCCACCCTCGGGTCTGGGGGCCTGGGATGGGTGAGCAGGGGAGAGGAGAACTTCTTCATTGCACACATGGAGGGTCTAACGCACAGAAACCCCAGCAGGGCCCCTGAGTGATGAATGCAAATAGGCCAGCTAATCAAACCGGTGAGCCACACCCATGGGCAGTCAGCTGCACCGTGATCCCTTTTATCTCCCTGCCGTGCCCTTAAGTGCTCTCCCCTGCCCTGACAGTGTGGTTGGGGGACCTTGGCAAAAGGTTTAAAAGGGTTGTGTTTGTGTCTGGAAGCTGGAGGGCTCTTCCGGAGGATGCTCTTCACATCTCCCCTTCCTCTCCAGGTGCCCAGTCCAGCAGGAACCATTCTGGCTCTTGAAATGTCTCAGGGAGTTCCTCTGCTGTCACTGCAGTGTCTCAGGCCTGTTTTTATCTGGGCCCTTCCCAGTGATGTTTGTCTGGCCACACGTGTTGCAAAATGAAGCACGTTTGGGGTGAAGAGCTGCAGGCTGGGTAACCTTGCCTGTGTTATTTTATCAGCTCCTGGGGGGACTTTGCTGTGCTTGACTTGTTCCATCAGACAAGTGCACAGCTAAATCTGATCCATCCCTGCAGCTCCTTCAGAACCTGGGGAATGGTTTTCAAAGCCATCCCATCCTCCCCCTGCCACGGGCAGGGACACCTTCCACTATCCCAGGCTGCTCCAAGCCCTGTCTATCCCATCTTTTTGCTTCAGTTGAAACACTTCTTTTGTGATTTCCTCTTTGCAGTGGCTTTTGCAGGTTTGAAGAGCTGTTGTTGCACCTTCTCCCCTTTCCTTGCAGACCTGCTTCTTTTGGAAAATGCTTTTTTTTTTGTTCTTGGTGTTGATGGTGAGTGTTTGCTCACCAATGGAGTGGCTGTGCCTCACCTTGGCTATGCCATACCTGCTCTGCCTGGCCAAATGGGGGAATCTGTCCCTTTGGCAGAAAGAGGAAAGTTAATTTCATGTATCAACACAGAATTCATCTTGAATGGCTCTGTGGTGTTGGCTCTTAGGCCAGTGAATGCTTTTAGGTCTCTCTTGCCGCTTGAGTTTTTGTGACTGTGCCAGCATCAGGTGTTGAGAACTCACAGCCCAGCCTATGGCAACTCAGGGTTTTTTGTTGGGTTGCCTGGTTTATTTATTTGTTTCTAACCAGTCTCCTTCCCTTACCCCACCTTGCACCTTTGGCAAGGCTCATCAGACTCTGATGTTCATGGTGTGCGTCCTGCTGCGAGCTGCCTGTGAGGGAAACAGGAACGTGTCCAACCTGATTCTTCTGGTTGTGCTGGATAAAGTGTCTGAATTAGTGTGTAAGAGGTGCTTTAGGAGAAGAGATGAGTTGTCCATTGCTGTAGGATACTTCCAGGTGGGATTCCTGTGCAGCAGTGGGAAGAACCATGGTTAAGAGGGTTTTGTCAGCTAAAATTTGATGTTCTTAAAGTCTTGGGACCACACAGTCGCTTATGTGCCCTCAGTTCCTTTTCAAGTATGACCTAATCTGGAAGGTAGAGGTGCTGCATGCTGAGAGCTCCTTCAGGAGAGTCTGGTAGAGTGTCAGAAAAGAATAAATAGTGATAATTTTCTGCTGGGGGAGAGAGAGAAAACAAAAGCAACATAAAAGGTGCCTGTGAA
The DNA here is from genome assembly GCF_009650955.1 of Corvus moneduloides. Taxonomy (NCBI): domain Eukaryota; kingdom Metazoa; phylum Chordata; class Aves; order Passeriformes; family Corvidae; genus Corvus; species Corvus moneduloides. Next base: position 332,378 of record NC_045482.1, read on the forward strand.
TGCTTCCTGCTGAGCAGGGAATTAGTCCTGGCAGGCGGCTGTGGTTTTGTGGTTAGACATTGTTGTGGCAGGTGTCTTTGGGTGTGCTTTTACTTCACTTTCCAAATTATTTCTGAGGGTGCAGAGAACATGGAGAAGCCATCAGTAGCTTTCAGCATTTTCTTGTGCAAAGAATTTTTGGGAGCAGCAGGTTTGTCACTTGGCCCTTAACTAAAATTAATTGTGCCTGCGAGTTGTCCTCTCCAAATGGCCACTTGGCTGAGATTCAGGAAGGAATGGATTCACTGTGGGCTGGATGACTACAAAACCTGGTTTCTGCGTGTGAAGTTATGCTCTTTATGTGCCTGGACTCACTTTTGTGCCTTCCAGCATGTGAAATACACATCTAGTGTTGCTGAAGATAAATAATGTTGCTGTTTATAGGAAGTGTCTTTGATGTTGATCCTGATCTTGGAAAAGGGCATTTATCCTCACCTTCTCCCAGCTGAACTTTGACTGGGTTGTTGTATTTCCTGACAAGTCGGTCTCTAGAAGGATAATGTACAGTGTGAATATCAGGATATGTTAGCAAACCACTTTATTTGTTGAAGCTCTTCGTTGCTGGGAGGAAAGGTCCCAAAATTTATGATCCGAGGGTAAAAACAATTGCTTAAAGATGACGAACTTTGCTTTTCTCGGGGCATGTGCTTGATGTGCATGTCATTATTTGTAAGAAATGTAATTCGCTGAGAACAGCACCATTTGCAGCGGAGTTTCTGGCGTTGGGTTGAGGGTTGGGTCAGTGCTGGCTGGAAAGGGATGTGTTTTTCCCGGACGCATCCAGGTGGCACTGTTGGCCTGTGGATAAGCACAGGCAGCAGGAGGCTTTCTAGCAGTTTCTCAGGCGTTTTGAACTGGGGCTGTCTGAAGTGCTGCTGTGTGCAGAGTGGGTTGTTGGTGGATGCCGAGATCCACCACTGGAGCCGCTGCAGCAATTGCACACCTTCCTCCAGGTATTCCCAGGCAGGATGCTGGAGGCACTGCCGGCTTCCAGACCCTCTCATTGCCTCAGTTCTGATCCGTTTGGGATGGGAATTTAGCAAGGTAGTGTGTGGCATTCAATAAAACCACTGCTTTTATGGAAAGCTAAAAAGCCAGAGGGGGTTCATGGAGAAGGCTCCCAGGAATGGTGGAGCATCTCCAAGGAGGAAATAGGGAAGCAGGAAGTTGGAACAGGAGCAAACTGGAGGCAAGGATGAGGGGCACTACATCATAGATTTGTGAGGAGAAGGATAAATGTTTGGAAAATAGCCCAAACCCTTGGAAGCTTTATTTAACAGAAAGGTAGTTCTTTCATCATAGAATGATGATTATGAATCCCAGAGTGATTTGGGTTGAAAGGGTCCTTACAGCTCATCCAGTTCTACCCTCTGCAATGGGCAGGGACACCTTCCACTGGATCAGGTTGCTCCAAGCTCCATCCAGCTTGGCTTGGAATGCTTCCAGGGATGAGGCAGCCACAGCTTCTCTGGGTCCAGTATTTGGCCGTTGCTGGGGCAGGCTGTGAACTCACTGCTCCTTCTCCCCTCAGTGTCCAGGACAAGGCTGGAGTGCTGGATTCCGTGTCCATCCCACACTTCGTTCCCGAGATCACCATCGGGGGCACCGAGTACGACAAGATCTACTACGAGTATCGCTCGGTGAGTGCTGCTGAGGACACGGCCAGGGTGCTCCTCCCTGCTGGGCACGCCCTGCTGCCACCTTCCTGCCCTTTCCTACCCATTACTGCTGGGTTTTGCCCAAATCCCCACCTGTTTTGAAGTCTGGCTTCCCCCTGAGAGGAATAACGAAGCAAATGGTTTGTTTCATAAGCTGATTTTCTTTTTTTTTTTTTTTTTTTTTTTATCTTTAGCTGTGGACTAAAGGATAAATGGTTTTCATTTGTTTTTGTGTCGCGTGCCCTGATGAGTCTGTGACCTCTGAAATCTAAAATAATCCCTTAAGTCAAACAAGAAAACTGGAAACCCATGGCGACTCCTTCCCAAGCGCTGAGGGAGGGGGTGGGTTTTTTTTGAGGAGGAATGGATGCTGCCTCGCTTCCCCAAAGTGCTGTTGCTTTAAATAGAGCGTTTCTGCACGTGGGCACGCATCCAAAGCCTGTTGTGCCCAGTGCTCTCATACACCTCATGCAGGCTCCCACACAGGGTTTTAATTAGCTCCTGCCTTGCTGCTTCTGGAGACAGCAGCTTCCAGTCCCCTCAGAGCTCTGCCCTGCTGCTGCTCCGTGGTTCCCTGGCAGGGATGGGGTCCTCTCCCCCTACACGGGGCTTGCCTGAGGCCCAGCTATTGGAAAAGCTCTGTAGAGAAGCTGTGGAGCTGATGATAATTAATACTGAGTGGCCAAAGCTACAGGTGAGCCTCTGCTTTCCAGTCGGGTTGAAATCTTCTCTGCCACTGCATCTTATTATTTTCCGAGCACTCCTGAAGACAAAGGGAGGAATATACAATATAAATTGTTAGAAATCATGATTTGCATAATCAAAACACGATCATTTTTCTTTTCCTGGTAGCATACAGTCTCTTATTGAAATTAAAATGTAAGCTACAGATTTATGGACTTGTTTGGAAACTGAACTACCAATGTTTTCTTCTGGAATAGTCAGAATATTCCACATAATTTGTCCCTCCTCGGCTGGCTGTGTAGTGGAGAGGCTCTGGGCTTCACACTGTTCTGCCTCATTTGAGATGTGACCTTTCCAGCTTGTAAAAGGGGCTAAAGCTAAAGGTTAAAGCAGCAGAAAGCATCTGAGGTTGTCTAATGGGTTTGAAAACTCCCCGGTCCAGCCGAGAAATTGCTCGTAGAATTTCCTCCTCCTTGCTGTCACATTCTTAAATCCAAACCTTCAAGCTCGGGCTCAGGGTTTTTGGAGCCCTTCCCTCTGAGAGCCGCCTGTGCTGTGCAGCACAGATTTGAGCAGGATCTGCTGCACGACTTGTCTCTAGCACACAACATCCATCTGCACTGCCAGCGCCTTTCTTCCCCGAGATGAGAGGGCTTTTTTTGGGCCTGAGATGTCCCTTTGCAGTGGAGCTGGGAATTACTGAGGCTGCCTGACACACAGCTAGATGTGACCTCGGTGCTGTGTGCTGAGAGCCAGGGGTAAGGCTTCTGAAAGGCTTTTTTCCTCTGGCTGTTACAGCAGCACATCCCTCTTTGTGCTGGCAAGAAGCTGAGAATGTCCTGGCTCATCAGATAACTGGCTGCCAGGAGAAGTTTGTGACTTGCCTTGCAGATGTAGCAAAGGGATGCTCAGGAGCAGGAATATGGGTACCTGGGAAGGAAAGCTGTGCTCTTGGATTGCTCTGCTCTGTGCCAGTTAGCTGACAGCTGAAGCTGAGCAAAAAAAATAACATTGCCAAAATACAATCTCCCTTCTGCAGCCCTGTTTGTAGGCCCTGATTCAGGAAAGTGCTGTGGAAAGTGATAATGTCCTTTGGAATCAGGAGGAGCTGCTCGTTTCAGGAAGTATTCTGTTGGATTTAGCCTACACTAATACTCTCTCTCTTCTCAATGCTTGGGTGCTTGTAACCCTTTGGTGGTCTGGGGGGTGTACAGGGATGGTGCACAGTGCAAAAGGTGCTGAGTTCTCCTGTTTTCCATAAGTACTGGAAGGGGAAACACAAAGCCAGCCCCACCTGCTGTTTTATGTTCTGAGGATTGCATTCTTTGTGTTGAAACTCTGAAGATCTGGGTTGTTTCTTTTTTTTTTTTTCCTTCCAACTTTGTTTAGCAGATGAAGGGACTGAATTTTTTTCTCAGGCAAGGCTGCTGTGCAGAGGTGATCCAGCAAGAGGCCAACCAGCACAGGCACAGACACCCAGATTTGGGCTGTGATGTTTTGGGTCTGTAAAGAGGGAATCACAAGCCCTTGCCCCTCTCTGTGCAGGGATGGTCACAGCTGTGCTGCCACTTTGGCATTTGAAGATAAAGGGTTTAGGCTCATGTGACTTGTTAAATAAAGGCTTAATTACGGGATAATTACAGAAGTTTAACTTTTCCTCGTGAGAAATATGTGCTTTTAAAGTTGGGGTAATGATGTTTACCACATAAACACAACGATTTGCGTAGGGGATTTTTTTCCCCCTCCGTAACTACTCATAAATCCTTGATCTCTCCAACAGGCAGCAAACTGCTGTGCTTTTCAGAGTTCCGTGCACACAGTTCATGCTGCCTAATAATGGTGGTTTTCAGGGATTTACAAATTCCAGGCAGAAGCTGGGTTTTGTTCAAAATATTCATTAGAAGCAACCAAGAAGGAGGAGGAGGAGGGAACACTCTTCAGAGTTCAAGACTTTAGTGTGTGTGCTTTTCCACAAAATAATGAGGTGGCCACATACAGTTCTGAATACTCAAAACTCACCTTTTTTTATGTCTATCCTCTAAATTTCTTCTGTAAGTGTTCTTTTCATGTGTGAGGAGGTGGCTTTCTGCAGCCTCCTTACACCATAAAGTCCTCTGGCAGGGTCCAGCAGTTCTGCTCAGGCATTCAGAAACCTCTGAGGATGCTTTTCTGGCAAGGGAGAAGCAACCTTTCAGTCTGTAGATCAGAGATAAGCATGCTCATTCTTCAGGGAAGCAACATTATTTTAGGAACTGTCAGACTAGTAAAGGCTTGACTACCCTTTCCCCCCTCCCTTAACAACTGCTGTATCTCCCTGCCTTTCCTCCAAGTGCTCGCAGTCCCCAGGGATGATGCTCCAAATGCCGCGTGCGCCCTGCGAAGCTGGAGAGCTGGAGCACTTAGGCAGATGTGTTTGCAGCGAGGATGAAAACAAATGGCTCTGTTTAATGCAATCAGTGTACTTAAATAATGTGCTGATGTACTTCACACTCCTGCTGCATCTCCTGGAGTGGGCAAAAGCGGCTCCTTTGACGTGCGTGTGCTTTTCTGCGTGCATAAAAGCGCAGCTGTTTGCTGGAATTCAGAGAATCAAAGAATCACAGAACGCTTTGAGTTGGAAGGGACCTTAAAACTCATCCCATTCCCACCCCCTGCCATGGCCAGGGACACCTTCCACTGTCCCAGGCTGCTCCAAGCCCTGTCCAGCCTGGCTTTGGGCACTGCCAGGGATCCAGGGGCAGCCACAGCTGTGCCAGGGCCTCCCCACCCTCCCAGGGAAGGACTTCTCCCTGATATCCCATCTATCCCTGCCCTCTGGCAGTGTGAGGCGATTCCTCCTTGTCCTATGCCACGGAAAGGTAAGAGAAGGCTCTCATTTTGTTTCCATCCCTGTTTTCCTTGGTGGAAGACTGCTTTTGGAATAGAGGGATGAGGCAAGGAAAGCTTGAGCAGATCAAAGACCTGTCTACTGCTGTGAGGTGCAGTCCAGCTCCTTGCACAGCTCAGCTGCCTTGCCAAACTCCATCTTTGTACCCTGCTCCTCATCCTCCTCCCTCCTGCCCCAGGGCTTGGGAATGTGTGGCTGGCAGCGCCCTGCCAGCCCTGTGTCGCAGCAAGCGGAGAAGAGGGAAACAGGATGGAGGGGAGGGGAATTCCACACTCTTTTCCCAGGCTTTTCATTACACTTTTCCATAAGGATGCAGCCATAGGAGGGGAAATCCTCCAGTTTTGAGGTGGTTGCAGGGCAGTAGCTTTGAGTGATGGAAGGTGGGCCTGCAGCACAAGTCAGCTCTGTCTCACGCCCCAAAACTGAGAGTGCTGTAGGAGCATGTGTTTGCAGTGGGAAATCACTACCAGCCCCAAGGGGAGGACATTAAGGGAAGACTCTCCAGGTTTGAGGTGGCCCAAGAGCAGCCCGGGCCCCTCCTGGCAGCTGTGGGGCTCAAGGTGGCTGCTGGCAAGCAGAGGGGTTGGCAGGTCCCTGAGCTCCCCGTCTCTGCTGAGAGTGCAGAGAACTGCTCACATAAAAATCTCCTGAAAGGGCTGCAAAAGGAATACGTGAGCTTTCAGAGAGCCAGAGTCTGGAGCCAACAGCAGGATCAACTCTTGCCTTTGCAGGAGCAGGGAGCTTAGGATATCTTTCTTCTCCATGTTTGTGATCGTTGCCATAGTTGCTGTCTTTGATAGAACCTTCTGTTTTCTCTCTCCTGCCATTTTTTTCTTGGCTTGATGAAGTTTTCATTCTTTTTAGGATCAAGATCTCCTTTCCTAATTCTGTTTTAAAGGAGGTGTTTGACAGCTGTAATGCCCAGCCCTGTCTGCTCTTGAATCCAGGAAGGAATGAAAGCAGACACACAATAAATTAGAAGAGGCTTCATTTAAGAGTTGGGGTTTTTTTTTTTCTGTTTTATCTCTGCAAAAGTATTTTTGGCCCTTTCTAAAGTAACAAGATGTTGCCTGGCTGGGTATCAGTAAACCCAAAAGGACCTGAGGAATAACAAAAACCTGGGAATGACAGAGTTGTTGCTTAAGGATCTACTTCTCTTCCCACCTTCCCACTTCTCTGCTCTCCCCAGTCCTGTCCATATGGAGAGTGAGTGAGAGCAGCCCCTCTTGAGGAACAGGCAGCTTCTCCACCCTGCTCCCCCTGAAAAGTATCATGGACAGTTGGCAGGGATATCTATCCCAGAAATAGTAGGGAAGGAGCCTGACAGACCTTGGAACTGTCTCAAATCTTGGTCTTGGTGGTTGTGTCTGTTTCACTTTAGGTGATGGTTGCAGGCACTGGGTACTTCTGTAAATCAAAAAGACAATCAAATCCCACTGGCATTAAAAGAATCCATTTTCACCTTGATAGGCTGTCCCTGTGAAAGGAAACACATTTTTATGTGGGAGCACATCCCTCTTTCCCAAACCCCTCTTAATCCCATACCTGTGGAGGAAAGTGATCCCCAGAGTAGATCTCAGTTAAATTAAAATTAATTGGCATATAATTTAATAGAGGGGTAGCATCTCCATGGATCTTACACTGTGAAGTGGTGTCAGTTGGAGGTGTTTAACTGTGCTGCGTGGCTTGGATGAGCTCCTTGCCTTTTCCCTGCACTCTGCAGTGGATAACTGATCCTCTTATGGACACTTCTCTTTCCAAAGGATTTTTATTGTCTGTTTTTCTAATAAATAAATGAAGGGCAGGCAGGACAGCAGCCACTGAACAATTCCAGCAGGCTGGAATTGTTTTAGCCTCAATTCAGCAAAACCTTTGGGTGCTCTTGTGTTTTGGGCAGCCATGGATGTTAGCAGCACGGAGGGTTCTGTTGGAGTAAGGAGTGGCACGGGTGAAGCTGTAACAAACACCTGTCCATGCCAGGCCTTTGGAAACCAAGCCATGCGCCCCTTGGATGTGTGTTTGGGGGGAATTACCCCCTTTCCCTGCTTTAGTTGTTGCTTTGGAGCACAGGATTGTTGGGGTTGGAGAGGATCATTGAGTCCAGCTTAAACCCAGCATGGCCGAGGCCACCACCAGCCCACGTCCCCAGGTGCCACATCCATGTGGCTTTTAAATCCCTCCAGGGATGGGGACTCCTGGGCAGCTGTGCCAAGGGTGGTGGCCCTTTCCATGAAGAATTCTTTCCCTAATACCCAGTTTCAACATTCCCTGATGCATCTTGAGGCTGTTTCCTCTTGCCACTTGGGAGGAGAGATTGACCCTACCTGGCTGCTACAGCCTCCTTTTGGGTCTCTGTGGAGAGGAACCAAGGCAGGAATAATAAGGAGCAATCAGGAACCAAACCCTCCCAGGATCCAGCCAGCATCTGAAGCCCCATGTTCCCGGATTCTCTCAGATTTTAGCTGTGTGCCTACAGCACTGCCAAACGTTTGGAAGCGAGGATTTCTCCTGCAAAAAGCAGTCATCTGCTCCCAGCAGTGATGGAAGGGGCTATTATTATGGCTGTTATAAACAGCCACTGAAGGATGAGCTTGGGGTATTGATGAATGAGCCCGAGCTTGCAGAGTAATGACTCTGCTTTTAAGTGCTCTTTGATCAGCGCTGCTCCAAGCAGGCTATTTATAGAGCTCCTGGAGCTGTGCAGCCCAGCCATTAGCACAGAGCAGCCCAGGAATAGAAGGCAGAAGCGGCAATTCCTTTTGTTCCCCAAAGGCTGGAAAACAAGGCGGGCTCCTGAACAACCTTTCCAGGTGGTTAAAGCTCTCCAGAGCTCTACCTGCACATGCCCGGTGCGGAACGATCCGGAGCAGCCACGGCGCAGAGCAAACAGCTGGCTGGAGCTGCTTGTTGCTCCTCCACAGCCTCTGCCACTTTATAGGGCTTTTCATCATGTTTATAGATTTGACAGACACTTCTGTGGCAGGTTCTTAATTTAACTGATGAGACGGTCTTGTTTTCCTCTCTGTTCCTAATGCTCTTTTAAAGTTGAGCAGTTTGCTGCCTTGGAGCTGGCTCTACCTTTGGGTACAGCTCATTTCAGGAGTTTCATGCTCCGTGTGGTGGATTTTATCACATCCCTCTGGAAATAATCCTCGCTGCCAACTTTGGGGCTCTGTGCAGTGTAATGCAGCAGGCCAGGGCTTCATTCTCACTCAATTTCCATGGAGTGGAAAAATCTGTTCCTTGGTGACCTGGCAGGAGCTCAGCCTTGCCTCCTGCTGCAGGGATGTGGGGGAGCTCTTGGGGTTGCCTGGTGGGATCTCTGTTACCATAAAATTGTGGAATCGTGGGTTGGGTTGGAAGGGACCTTAAAGCTCATCTCAGCCCCCCTGCCATGGGCAGGGACACCTTCCACTATCCCAGGGTGCTCCAAGATGGCCTGGGACACTTCCATGGATCTCGTACTGCAAGAGAAGGTGGATATTCAGCCCCTCTCTGTTGTCTCAGCTGCTGGCAAGTCAGAGCTTTTTCCTATCTCCTCTCCATCATCTCTTGCAGCCAGACTGCCCAGCCTGGACAAACCCAGCAGCCTCAGGGCTGGCTGTTTGTTCCCATCCCTGCCCTGGTGCTGGCCAAGAACAGCCTGGGAGTTTCAGCTGGGTGCACTTTAGAGCACCAGCCTAACCAGAAGCAGCCCATGCTGCCCCTTGCCCTGCATCCCCAGATCTCCCCTGGTGCTCCTACCACTCCTCTTTGCTGTGGCCTCCAAAATCCTGCCCTGTTCAAAGCATGCAGCCCCCTCACCCTGGTCACAGCTGTGCAATGGGGGATTTGAAGAGCACAGCTGGAGAATTGGTCTGTGGCACTTGTGCACAGAACATCAGTTCACATCCTCCTGCTTCCTAGGTAATGTGGGACTTGTTTACTCTGCTTCCCTCTTCCCTTTTTGTTGGTTTTTTTTTGGTTGTTGTTTTGCTATTTTGAAAGCTTAGCTGTAACAAATCCCCCAACTCTCCTGCCTTTGCCAAGGCCCACTGTGACTGATGGAGTTATGGATGAATACTTATTATAACGCTTGCTTTGATGTCTTGCACGTCTTTAACCAGAGGCACACAGGGAATTTGTTTTGGACAACGAATTTGAGTTCTGTAGGGGCTGATACTGTAGATTTTTAAAGAGGGCAGATGTGCCCAGAAACAAAACTGTAAACTCCTGTATTTTCCCAGAGATCTCCTGTTGCTTTAATAATCTACTTATCTGGGAATCTCTTCAAGTATCAAAGGGCCAATTATGTGCTGCCTGGAGAGGACCAGGGAGAGCTGTTTTTGTGTCACAGGCTGGTCACAGCAGGTCTCATGTCCTCCCTGGCTCACCGCTGGAAATTCTTGGGGCAGAGATAGCAATCATTTATTTTCATCTCCCATCTCCTCTTTGCTCAGTGGGGGGAACTCTCAACAGGACTGTGAGGTTTCTGCTGATGTTTAGACAAGACATTAATTGAAAAACCTCAGACAAACTGATCACAAACGGTTTGTGACAAGGCAGGGCGGGGAGTGTCTTATGGAGCAGGTCAAGTCTTCTGTCAGCTTGCTTTTTAGGCAAAGAAGTGTCTTGTTTTTTGACATTCAAGTGAATAGAAACACAACTCTCCTTCCTCAAAACAACAGGCTTCATTTTTATTAAACAGCTCATTTTTGCGGCCTGAGTATAGATTTTATCAAGACTGCATCTTGCTTCTCTCTGCAGGGGCAGCTCTCTCCCACAGGATACTCTCACATGTTTTTTTGGAGAGGAAAAATCCTCGGGACAAGTCTGGGGTCTTGTGTGAAACCAGTGTTTGTGTGGAGACAGAGCAGATGATCTGTGCTTGATTATTTGGAGAGGCTGCCAGCAGATAGCTCATTTTTAAAGGAAGAGTTTTATTACAGCATCTTTGCTGGCTTCAGGCTTTCTCACCAAACTCACTGGCTTTTTTTTCTGGTGCTTTGCTTCTGGGGTCCAGTATTGGAGCCTCTAAGATGTTCTGTTCCGTTTCTTTTTCATTCCTGGACGTAGGAATAGGTGTTCTGGAGATGGATTCTGCTTTTGGAACTGGGATCTCACCATCTCTGGCATTTCAGGTCATGGTCAGTGCCTTCCAAAGGGCGCTGCTTCAGCACTGAGACTCACAGGCTTAATACCCTTAATATTTCGGGTGAAGGCTTCAAAAATCTTTGGGGTTTTTCCATCAGAAAGTGGTTCCTGGCTTTGCTGATGAAGACAGGCAGATACTCCTGTTGCTTTAATGGAGTTAAGTTCAGCTCTCGAAGGCTGAATGTGCAGCTTCATTTGAACGGCTTAATTTAATGTGGTAATTAACTCAGTATCTCATGCACAAAGCGTTTCGTGTATTTAATAACGCGTGTGCCTATTTTGGAATGAGATCCAGTGCCTCTCCTCCAGGACCCAGGTAGGGGAGCCATCTCAGGCTGGGGAGGAGTTGGATGAAGCCAGGTGGAATATGGTGCTGAGATCACTGGCCTCATTTTCACATCTGTGTTATGACACAGTGGTTTTTGCAGCCCCTCCTTCAGCTGCACAGCTCAGCCTTTTCCGAGAGACTGATTTTGCTGTAAGTTTTATCATTACAACGCAAAAGCAGGTTTTCATGTTCTGTAGATCCCGCAAGGCGCCTCAGAACTTTGTGTGGGGAGTGCCAAGTGTTGTGACTGAGCTTTTCTGCTTCCTTCAGCTCCCTGGGCGCAAGTACAAGGCAGGCTACAACGCTGATGTTGGGGACAAGTGGATCTGGCTGAAATGAGGTCCGTTCCTGTCGCAGCCCTGGCCATGGATGGACCACGGAACCTGAGGGAAGAGGAGCCACGTTCAGCCCACCTGCTCCACATCACTTGGGTAGCGCCGAGGAAACACTGCTTAGACCATCTCCAGCAGGAGGGAGCAGACTCCCAGAAGGAAAACCACTTTATTCCGGTTTGTTTGTCCCTGAGGAACTCGGGGATGTTGGATAGTCAGTGCAGGATAGCCAAGTGAGCTGGGACAGGCTTAACAACAGAGTTGAACTTCCTCTTCCTCAAGACTGTGGCACATTATTGTCCAGGATTATTGTTGTTCTGCTGAATCAAGAAAAATTAAACCTGTACCCTCCTGGCTCTCACAAAGTTAATTTCTTGCTCTGTCATGCGTGGTGTTTTATGAGGTTCATTAGAAGCAACAACACTGTTCTGAAAGGCACTGGCTGGACCTCAGCAAAACATAAGAAGTTCATTGAGAGATGGAAATAAGTGATCTCAATTCATACAAAAAGTCTCTCTTTAAGCAAAAGTCTCTGCTTAAAGTTATAAAAAATATTCAAATTAATTGCCAACAGTTGTACTCACAGCTTCTTGCTTTGATTCCACTGTAGAGCCAAATGTTTGCTGGGTATAAAAGACAAGTGTAATTATTATTTTTGCGAGTCCCTGAAAATCCAAGTTGGAGGGGTTTTATTACAGAAATGATTCATTTGGTATTAGTTAGTCACAGAAATGAGGCACCTTGGCGTTGGTTCAAGCAACACTGTCCAGATTTAGGCTGCAGTTAATGTTGCATTTCCAGCACGGGGCTCCCTGCTTCGGTCGCTGCGGGGAAGTGCTGCCAGGCATGCCCGAGTTCAGGGCAGTGCCTCGGAGTGCAGCGGCCGCGTCTCGCTCGTGCCCCTTCCCCTGTCCAAACCAGTATGGAAAGAGTCCTTTAGCAGCAGCCTTGGGGGCCTGCTGAGGTTCTGCATGAATGAGCAGTGGGACAGAGATGTGGCTCTTCTTGCTGATCCTGTAGCTCTTTGTTTCCATGTTTTACGCCTTGTCCATGTGTCCTCTAGGAAAGGATGCCTGAATCCCTCAGGACTGCCAGGCAGTGCTGCTGTTCTCTTCTCCTCTGCAGTGAGATCCTGAGCCTCCCTCCACCTGCCCAGAGCACTGAGGGCTGTGGGGATGAAAGGAACACCTGCCACGGTTTTGGGATCCCTTTGGAGAGCGCAGCTCTGTTTGTACACGTGTCCTCCATCCCGGCGCTGCCGCCTTCTCCGGGTGCTGGAATTCACTAGGCAGTGTGTGTGCAGCCTGAGGCCAGCTCTGGAAAGGTGTTCTGTGCTGTGGGTAGAGCTGGGGAAGCTGCTGTGGGGCTCACTGGGGTGCAGAGCAGCTTTAGGAGCCTTCCCCACCCGCTCCAGCAGCACAGAGGGCTGAGCTTTGGATGTAAAGGACTTCAATTCCAGTCAGGAAAAGCAATGCTGGTGAGCCGTGTGGTATGACAACATGCATCTCAAGCATACTTTTTATTTTATTCAGGCTTTAAGTCTGCTTTAAGACTGTTTATAACCTAAATCTGTGAAGGAAATAACTTTCTCTCCCCTTGCTGTAGGAAGGAGCGCTAGCTGTGTTTTTCTCTTCCCTCCTCTGTGTTTTTCTCTTCCCTCCTTCCCACTCCAACACCTCGAAAAAAATGTCTTAGCAAACCAGCTGTAAAGATTTGGGTTTTGGAGGCTATGCTGTGCCAGTTGGATGAATCCATCTCCAGTTCTTACTTAGATTGGAGAAGATAACACAGCTCAAGTCCTCTCTGTGCTTCTGCGTAGGTGCACGTGTGAAACCATCTGCAGTGTGTCCTCTTATCCCAAATTCCCATTGCCTGTGCTGATGCCTGGGGTTTGCCTCTTGCCTGTCAGGTCCCGTGCTTGGCTCTGCCTGCTTTCCCAAGGCAGAATCCCTGGGGAAGGTCACATTTATGGGCAGAACCGCCAGCTCTCCCTGTGGCTCCACTGGGCACTCCAGCAACGAGCTCCCCCTTGGCTTCACTTTGCAGTGGCACAGGAGGGGAGAAAGGAGAGAGGAGGTGAGTGGCTGGTGCTTGTCTGGGCTTTCCCAGTATGTCCATTAACAGCTTCCCCCTCAGCTGGGGCAGGCTGGGACCATCCAGGCTGTGAAGAAAGCTGTGCATGGCTGAGCTTCTCCATGAGGAATTGGCTTCTCACCTGTCCCTGTGCTCCTCAGCAGTGACATCAAGCCCAGGGCTGCAGTTACAAGGTCCAGCAGCTTTCTTCTTCCTCCTTCAAGGTGAAACTTTGATGTTTTAATTACAGAACCACAGAATGGTTTGGGTTGTAAGGGATGTTAAAGCCCATCCTGTCCCACCCTTCTGCTGTCGGCAGGGACACCTTCCACTATCCCAGGGTGCTCCAAGCCCCTTCCAGCCTGGCCTGGAACACTTCCAGGGATCTGGGGCAGCCACAGCTTCTCTGGGCACCACAATAGCAGTGAGGTTTGGATATGATCCCTGCTGCCTCAGTTCTGTTGTGCCCCCACTGCAGACAAAGGCTGGAATGAATCCCTTCTGTGGAAGAGCCTGCTGAGCAAGTGGAATTTAGGTGCACAACAAATCCCAGCTGGCTTCCAGTGCTTGTTTACAAAAGCAGCATGAATCAGTTGTGCAGAAGTGAGTGGAAGCAACCAAAGCAGAGGGGAGGTGGGATGGCACAATGTCACCTGAGGGGCTGCTCCCCAGAAATGTGCCTGCACAGGTTTAGTGTGGGCTGAGCGTTTATGGAGAACCCCAAAAGCCATCTGTGTTCAGGGAGGGCTTGGAGGAAATGGAGGTCTGAGGATCAAAGAAAAGGATGGACTCTCCTCCTTGGGGTGGCCTTCTGCTGACTTGCATTTGATGTGAGGGTGACAGGAGGTGACATCATGAGGGAGGTGAGGCCCTGGCACAGGGTGCCCAGAGCAGCTGTGGCTGCCCCTGGATCCCTGGCAGTGCCCAAGGCCAGGTTGGACACTGGGGCTTGGAGCAGCCTGGGATGGTGGAAGGTGTCCCTGCCCATGGCAGGTGGATTGGAGTAGAGCTTTAAGGTGCCTCCCAGCTCAAACCACTCCATGATTTTGTGATCCTGGCCAAAACTCCTTGGGAGTGCCTGGCCCTGGGAGCTCCCATCCATGCTGGTCAGCACTGATCCCATCTGATGGCGTTGCTCCCTGTGATCCTGCTCAGCTCTTACACCTGTGGGTGGCAGGATGCCACGGCGCTGGCAGGTTCTGCTCTGGTTCCCAGCTCTAAGCCTTGTTTTGTGCCAAGCACGTGTTCCCAGCGAGATCCAGCCCGGCGCGTTGCCTCCCGCTGCCGCGTAATTCCTCCGCAGGGGCTGGAGCCCAGCCTGGCTGCTGCTATCTGATGGGACCTCTCCTGCTGTGCTCCCCACCCTCCCGAGCAGAAACTGCAGGTACAAATGAGACTCCAATTCTCCGTGCCTGAGAAGGCTTTGTCTCAATTAGCTCAGCGCTGAGCGTCTTCAAAGGCAGCCGGGGCTGGAATCCGCGGCAGGGCTGCGCTTCCCTCCGGGAGAGGCAGGCAGCGCTCCTCGCTCCTCCACCCGCTCCTGGAGCGGCCAGCACGGCCTGCAGACAGCCTCAGGCGCTGTGGGTGTGGGGATGGAGGCACACGGGCTGTGCTCCTCCAGGAGAGCGTTCCCAGCCCTCACCGTGTCCCTGCACAGGGGTGTGAGCTGGAGATGTGGGGGGGAGATGGCCAAAGAAAGAACTGCCGGTGGCTCTTGCCGGGTGGGCATTCCAAACGGGAGCGTTGAGTCTCCTGGCTGGGGGTCAAGAGTTGTGGCAGAGCAATGGTTTGGGTCTCCCTGTTCCTCCCATCATTGTCCTCTGGCAGAAAATGGGGAACCAGTTCTTGGGGCAGTGTTTCAGTGCCAGGGTGGCACAGCAGTGCCCCTCTGCAGACTGGGAAGTGGGGTGGAAGTGGGGTTCATCGAGCTGCTGATGCACAGGTGTGCTCTTTTCTGCTTCCTCTTGTTTGCAGGAAGGTGGCTGGTCCAAACATTGCTGCTCGCTGTGGAAGCCAATTTCTTTTTGGGAACCAAGTGCTTCGATATAAAGCTCCCAGGAGAGTTTCTGGTGCATAAAGGGAGTTGATGCACAAAAGAAAGCACAAAATGGTGCTAGGATAGAGCAGGCGTGGCCTGTGCAGCCCTGGCATGGCCCATGTCAGCCCTCAGGGTGTTCCTGTCACCGCTGGGTGTTTTGGGAGACAAGAGTGATTGGTTTTGTGCCACAAAAGGTGAGGGTGTCAGAAACTGGGCTGGGATTTGCCATTAGGACACAGACTCCATTTGCTGCTTTTTGGGTTTCAGTTTCTCTGCTTACAGGAGAGGCTGAAGGAGGAAGGAACTTGATGAAAAAGTGGAAATGGATTATCTTTTGGATATGGGTAAAAATCAGGCTCCCATTGCCCTCACTGGGCAGCTGAAGCAGTCCTGGAAGCCAGGCTGGCACGGGCAGGGTCTGTCCCTTCAGCGAGGAAGGGAAACCAACCCCACCGGGGGCTCTGCGGTGTCTCCAATCCCCTGTGCCTTCTCCCTGGCGTGCGCGTTGCGAGCCGAGAGAGCTCTGCAGGGAGGTGAGGGGCTCCGACTGCTGCTCACGCTGGTGTTCCCCGGCGCGGCTCCGGGCACACGAAGCCCTCTCTGACCGGCCCCGGTTTGTGTTAGGGCAGCGTGAGGCACCTGCAGAGCCCCCCGGGGCCGCTCTTCCCAGCGGGATGCTCGGGCTTTCCCAGCAGGTCCCGTTAGGTGGCAATGCAGCCCGTTCCTCCGAGCTGCCCCGCGGCACGACGGCGCCGAGAAGCGGGCTGCAGCCTCGCTGGGCTGGGCTGGCGGGGCCGAGGCTCTTCAGAGCGTCGAAAGGGCCCTCAGATCGGGGCTTTTAGCTCTGTTTTGGCTGCTGACACCAAGAAGGACCCCGGGATTCCCGTCCCTCTGGCTTTGAGGTGCCCTGTGTCGTGTAGTGGCGGCTGTGGCCGTGCTTGGCCAGCTCTGGCCCTTGCCTGGGCTACACAGGTCCTGTTTGCAAGTGCTGTGGCCTCTGTGTCCACCCTGGTGTTCCCTGGTGCTTTATTCCTTGCCACTTCCAAGAAGCAGAAAGCACCCAAGCGGCATCAGGGCAAGAGGGACACTCAGCATCATCCCTGGGGTGACCAGCGAGCAGGACAGCTCCTGCTCATCCAGCTGCCTGGCAGAGCCAGCCCGAGCTCCAGGCAGGGCCAGGCTGCTGCTGCTCCCCGTGCCCCCTTTCCAGGCCTTTCCCAGGCCTGCAGAGGATGCAGACACCTGCCCAGCTCTTGCTCAAGAGCCCCGTGAGTCAGGAGCTCACCTGGCCAGCGCTGGCCTGCAGCCAGGGGCTTCCCGGGCTGCCCAGGCAGCAGCACTGCTCAGGGACCCTGCAGGGCAGCGCTGGGGGAGCGCCCTGTGCGGGGCTGGGAACGCAGGCCTGGGTCTCAAACAGGAGCTGAGCACAGGGCTGGAGGCTCCATGGGTGCCCTGGCGTGGATTAGGGATGCACTGAGCACCACCCTGCCCCGTGCTCTGTCCCCCCCTTCTCCCGAGCTCCAGAGGGTCGTGCATCCCACAGCCTGTCTCTTCCTGGTTTAACTGGGATGTTATTTGGAGACTGGGTCTGGATCTCGGAATGGAGCAGGGTTCCATGGCAGCCCAGCCAAGGGGAATGAAGCAATATTAGAGTGTGAGATTTCATTGCTCTGTAATTAACTTCAGCTGCTTTCAAGCTGCAACAAATTGCCCTCAAAGCCCGTTTTTGTACCGAGGAGAACTTTGAACTGCGCTTGCAGCCCTTGTGCCTGGGAGGGAGCGGGGAGGCCGCTCCTGCTGTCTGTGGCTGCAGCTCCGTGTGTGGTTTGGGATGCGCTGGCGTGGCCCAGAGCAGCCCCGGGCCAGCTGTGCCAGGCTGCAAACACAGGCAGAGGTGCTGGGGCTGGCATCCACCCTACCAGGGACAGCGCCGGGCGTGGGAAGCTACCACAGCATCCCAGGAGAGCCTTTGGCTCCACCCTGAGTGTCTTCTCTGCTGCGATGGATCCTGCTGCACCCAAGGCTTGAGGGGCATGCTGCCATCCCCAGGTCTTCCCAAAGTACTGTCTGGAAGTTAATCCAGGGCCTGAAACTTCAACCAGCTTGCTGGAGAGAAAATTCAGCTCAGCTGCTAGAAGGCAGCAGCCTGGGTCAGCAAAGACCTGATGCTCGGATGGTTTTTGGGAGCCACTGCTGCCCCTGAGAAGCTCAAAATGCAGCTCTGTGTTTCCCAGCAGGACCCCTCCTGCTCCCTAAATTCCTTGGACAATACACTTGTTTGTGTTTACTTTCCATCTCCTGTCTCCAGCAGATCCGGGGAGAGGGGCCTGTGCAGCCCAGGCCTGGGAATGTGGCACAGGCTGCTGCCACACACGGCCTGGCCACTGCCAGATTTCCAGGCACGGGGTCTGCCTGCCTGGCCTGGTGGTGCCAGGCCCTTCCCATCCTGCTCTGGAAGAGCAGAAGGGCTCCAGCAGCTTCTCTGGGATGCCTCAACCAGGGGCGGCTTAATTCCCTGTGATAAATCCATGAGCTCATGAAGCCAGAGGAAGATGGGAAGTGCTCCTGCCAGGCCCTCGCTGCCGATGGGATGCAAGGACCTGGGCTGGGCAGATCCAGCTCAGCAGCCAGAGGAGCTGCAGAGACAAGAGCAGCAGCAGGCAGAAAACAGCTGCTTCTTCTAATTCTAGTTTCCTCCATATATTTTTTCTTACAGAAGTGTGGATTATGTTTGTTAACTGACCAATAAGATTAATACACAATTCTAGTTTTTCTTTTCTTAACCTATCCTGGTCTAATTCTAAGTTGTAAGCCTTACACAAGTACTACATGGGTATTACACAGATTTACGTATGCAGTTTCTATCAGCTCTTATTGTTTATGTGAACACTCCATCTAAAAAATGTGAACAGTGTAATTCTATCTAGATTTTGTCTGAAGTAAAGAATTCTGTGAAAAGGTAACACTGCTGCAGCAAGAGCTGTGTTTAAGATCTCTGCTACAGCTTTTTCATGTTTAAGGCACTCAGCATATATTTCTACTGAAGTTAAAAATCTCTATTTCTATTTCACTTTGGTGTGGCTTCATGTACCTCAGCTTGTCCAAAGGTTTTAATTCAACCCCTGTGCTTTGGCTTCCCTCTGGGCCTGAGTCCAGAGGAGCTTTCACTCCACCAATGCCCATGGAGTGGTGCTGAGCCCAGCCTCGTGCTCTGCTGGGGCTGCAGGAGGAGATGTGAAGCAGTGACACGTGGCCGAGCTTTAATTACCCTTAATTACCCAAACCCATCCACCTGGGCCCAAATCTGGGGCAGGTGCATTCCCTGGGACACGGGAACAGGGAGACCCGGCGCGGACGTGCTGGAGCTGCCCTTCCTGGGAAAGCCACTTGGTCTGGGTTCCCCTGGGACGGCTGCAGCACCAGCCTTATCACCTTCAGCCGGGCCAAGTGGAGCAGGTTAATGATTAGATTTATCACAAAGCAATCTAACGAGCAGCAGTAGCGCCAAGCGCTTCCCATTCAGTGACGCACGTCCCAGGCTTAATGGAAGCTGACAGCCTGACCCCGGGACCGTGCTCTGGCCAAGGAAAATCAGCCTGATAGGTCCCTGGAGAGAGCAGCCATGGCTTCCAAGTGTCTTCTCAAAGCATTTATCTGACCAGCTTAAAAAAAACCCCAAAAAACCTACAGAGCTGCAGGGTTGGGTATGGGAGCCCCTCACTCGCTTCCTCATCTCTGCAGCTCGAAAAGCCTCGGCCTGGGAGTGTGCTGGGATGGCTCAATCCAGCAAGGAAAGCTCCACCAGCATCCCAAATCCTTCCCAGGCTGTGCTCTGGAGTCAGCATCACCGCTACCCAAGGGGAGGATTAACAGGCTGTGAGTGCTAACAGGGAAGCTTCCATCCCTGAAGGTGTTTGGAGGCTTTTGGTGGCATGTTTGTTTTTGGAGGCAATGTTTTATTGTACCAGCTCTTCCTCTGCTCTAAGCCTTTCCCTGCCTTCTCCCTCTGCAGTTTAGGAGGGAAGCAACCTGCTTTATTCTAGGTTCTCAGGGCAAGTCTCTGTGCACAGAGAGGTTGTGGAATCTCCATCCCTGGAAGTATTCCACGCCAGGCTGGACGGGGCTTGGAGCAACCTGGTCAAGTGGAAGGTGTCCCTGTCCGTGGCAGGGGGTGGAATGAGATGAGATTGAAGGTCCCTCCCAGCCCAACCCATATTCCATGGTTCTGTGGTCTGAGCAGTGGATGCAGCTCCTTGCATGGTAGGGGCAGAGATGAAGAGGAGGGCCAAGCCAGGTGTAAGGAAAACCTTCTGGGAGTGGCTGGAAGGAGAGAATCCTTGTGGTGAGAGGGCCGGATGCCACTGTGGCTAGCAAAGGGCTTTTATTGGCACAGCAGCTGGTGCCAGGAGCCTCAGGGAAAGCTGCAGGACTTCATCCAGGCTGCTCCCAAGGACCTGTTCCCACCAAGGTGTTCTGTCCTTGGGAAGTCTTCTCCAGAGTGGTCCTTCAACAGCCTGAGTGATTTCTGCTGCTTGCACTCAGCGACTTTCCCCCATCTTTAACGTCATTTACTTTTTGGTTTGAATAATGGCAATACCCAGGGCTGGCTCAGCAGTTGTTTGATCCCAGAAGTCTCTGCCCTTGGCCACATCATATGACATGCAGTTCCTTGAGGCAAATTGTGTGAAAAGATGCCTTTTTTTTTTTGTTCATCACTTCTGGATTTACTGTCCCTTCATTCCCTCTGAATGCCCCGTTGTCTGCAGAGCCTGAATACGAGCTCTGTCCCGGGACCAGGATGGCCCCATCCACTGGGCACCAGGGGACCCCAAGGAGGCTTTTCCCTCAATGTGCTGATTTTCAGAGGAGCCCTCCAAGGCAGGGCCATTGCTCTGGCTTTGTGTGACACCCGTCATCCAGGGGGTGGCCCCAGAGGAAGATGGGGATGGTGGCAGTGAGCAGACCCTGGGAGCAGGGAGGGAAGCCAGCCAGCTCCAGTGGGAAGAGCTCTGAACCCTCTTTGTGCTGCTGGAGCTGTGACCCCGTCCATCCTCTGCCCTTGGCTCGGTGCAAGTGCCTGGGAACCCCTGGCAGAGCAGGGACTGGGATGATGGGGCTGGACTTGTGCTCATTCCATGCTCGTTCCCTCCTCAGCCTTTCCCGGGGCTGCTCTCTGCCCTTTGCTTTTCATCATGCTGGATCTGTTCCCCATCCCTGGAAGCCACAGCCAAGCTGAGGAAGGGCAAGGGCAGGAGCTCCAGGAGCCAAACCTGTCAAAACCTCCTCATCAGCCTCAGAAGCATCCAGGTAAAACTCTGCAACTCTCTTGATCTTCGGGGACTTGTTTTGTTTGCTTGATTTTTCTTTTTGATCTTGCAGCCCCCTGACACTGCTGCAACCAGAGCAGGAATCACATCTTCCTTGTCACGGATGTAAAGCTGTTCCTCCACAGCTTATGCCACAAGGATCCTCCAGATCCACAAGGATCCTGCCCAAACAGGTCTGCCCAATGTACCTCAGAGACCAGATCTCTGCTGGAATTCACTTCAGCACCTCCACCACCCTCCCCAAAGCAGCCCCTGGTCCCAGGCTGGGTGGAGGACAGCAGGCACCTGCAAGGAGGATGTGGGTGACAAGTGGTGAGCCCTGAAACAGGAGAACCACCTGGGGCAGGGCCTCTCTGTGGTGGGGGATCCACGCCACGTGCCAGGAGAGCGGATGGAGTGGTCCCTCTTCCCTCCCGCTGTCCCACCCCTGGCTGCTGCCTGCTGGGAGTGGGTTGTCTGAGGGAGCCGAAGTTGCTGCCGGGTGTGGAGGTGTTTCTCACCTCGGGGAGAGCAAACAGGGCTGATTTGTTCCCTAATTGCTTGTCCATGGGAGCTGCAAAGCTTTGCCTTAGTGAGATGGGAGCTGGGAATTTCGCTCCATGTGATCGCCTGCTCTCCTGCCCCAGCTTCAGAGCTCTCTTTGCTTTTCCACTCCCTTTTATGTCCCATCTCTTGAAATTCCAGTCCTGCACGAAGGCACAAACCCAGGACAGCTAAAGGCTTCCAAATGCAGTTATTTTCCAAAGCATTTCAATAAATTAGCAGCTCGTTCCTCTGCCAGACAGCATTTCCCTTCCCAGTGACCCCGTCTGTGCAGCCCACAGTGTGCTGTGGACCTTCCTCCTCTGGGATGTCAGCTCAGGGGGACGCAGCCCGGCACTCTCAGCTGTGATTCAGACCTGGGCTGGGACTCCAGAGAGGCTGGCATGAGCATCTGCAGATATATATATATATTTTTTTTTTTTTTTTTAATAGCCTTTTATTTATGAAGCTACTCTGGAATCTGATTCCCTTGCTCCGTTCGATATTTATTGGTGCTTCACCCGCCTTGAACTGGGAGCCGTAAGCACTTTGATAAATGGATTTGCCTTTCCTGGAAGCGCGTCCCAACATCAGCTCGTCAGCATCCTCAGCCCAAGTGCGGCTGCTGTGAATCGGGGATGGCGAGGAGGGAAACCCCCGAGCAGGGCAGGGTGGCAATGCAAGCCCCGCCTCCCCGGTTCCGCGGGGTTCAGTGCTCGCATAAGGGATCGCTCCAAGGGACTGAGCTCTCTGCTTACTTCTGGGAGGAATTCCTTCCCAATATCCCATCCATCCCCGCCCTCTGGCAGTGGAAAGCCATTTTCTGTGTCCTGTCACTCCAGGCCCTTCTCCGAAATCCCTCTCCAGCTCTCCTGGAGCTCCTTTAGGTCTCTCTTCCCTGTCCTGTCACACCACAGGCTAAGAGGAGTCGGGTGCACAAGGATCAGGGGCAATGTCAGTGTAGGAAAGAGCCTGGAAACACCAGCTAAAGGTGAGCTGCTGTCATTGCATGATGAAACCCCTAGGCTGGGATCAAGCTGGGATTTTCCTTGAAAATGCTTGTCTGTGGCAGGGAGAGGTGGCATTTAGCAAAGGCAGCTTTGGGATCTATACTGAATGTCTGCATGTTGCTATGGAGAAGCTGGATGGAGGCCACCAGGAAAAAGGAGGCTCAGGGGGAACCTTGTGGCTCTGCACGAGTCCCTGACTCCCCCTGGAGGGGGCAGCCGGGGGGGGGGGTCGGGCTCTGCTCCCAGGGAGTAGGGACAGGAGGAGAGGGAATGGCCTCAGGCTGGGCCAGGGGAGGGGCAGGGTGGTGATTAGGGAAAAATTCCTTCACCAAAAGGGTGGTCAGGCATTGGACCAGGCTGCCCAGGGCAGTGCTGGAGTCCCCATCCCTGGAAAGGTGTGGAAGATGCGTAGCTGTGGCACCTGGGGACATGGTCTGGGGTGGCCTTGGCGGTGCTGGGGGAACGGTTGGGCTCAAAGCCCTTGGAGGTCTTTTCCAGCCCTAAGGATTCTGTGATTCTGTGAAACAGCATATGTGGGTGGGAAGGGACCGTGGCCCCAGGGAGATGTTCCAGGGGAGATTCCTGCTTGCCCAGGTGGCTGGACGCTGGGATGGGCTGGATGCCCAGGGCAGGGCCATATGGGTGGGGGGACCAGCAGTGACGAGGATGTGAACCCACAGCTGTCCCCTCTGCACAGGGAGCTTTTCTTTTAAAATGCTGACCAGCAAACATCCCTGTCACTTAACAAAAACGTTTCAGGCCTTTTGGGCTTTTCCCCATGGTTAAGTCTAATGATGAGAGACAGCAGAGGATTTATCAGTATCTGCTCCCTGATTCCAGCTTTCCCCTTGGATCTGACAGCAGATCCAAGGCTGTTACTCCTGAGCGAGGGCTTCCTGCAATGTGACCGCAGCTCTGATGGCAGAGCTGCATCCTAACCCTTCCTGAGGTCTGGAGTGTGGGGGGGAAGTGAGGCAGCAGGATAAATCGGGATGGAGGAAGAGATGTGAACCTTGGCAGCACTGCCATGGTAACGGGGGACCTGCCAGTGCCTGCTTCAGCCTGGCACGGGCACCGTGGGCACTGTGGCATGCTGTGATCCTGGATGGAGAGGGCTGGTGCCATGGGAGGCTGTGTCTTCCCTTGTGGAAGTCAGCA
This sequence comes from Corvus moneduloides, assembly GCF_009650955.1. Taxonomy (NCBI): domain Eukaryota; kingdom Metazoa; phylum Chordata; class Aves; order Passeriformes; family Corvidae; genus Corvus; species Corvus moneduloides. The sequence goes on from NC_045482.1 coordinate 355,567, forward strand.
GAGGCCTTGGGAAGATGGTGGCACAGGGTGAGAGGCAGCTGTGGGACACGAGAGTCTCCCGAGCAGTACCCAGCCTCCTGTGCCTCCCCTTTCCCCTCCATGCCCGCAAGTCCCCGCGCTGCTCCCAGACCGTGTGCTGCTGGATGGAGCACACAGACCATGGGGGAGGTTAGTCCTGCTGCTGGGAAGCAGGGATTCCCCTCTGGGAAAACACACACCGAGGCTCGGGCTGTGTTTGAATTCCCCTGAAGAGTGAAACCCAGACCTCCGTGCGTTGCTCGTCCTGACCAAAACCAGCCAGTGTCCTGCAGCATCCTCTGGGCCAGCTCCCGCAGCCTTCTCCCTGCTCAAAGCAGCTGCTGAGCATCCCAATCCCCCTTTCCCGGCTGCCTGCCTGCCAGGCTTCGCTTTGAAGGCAGGGTCAGGCACAGAAGACTCTGTCCCAGAGGGGCCAGGCAGTGCCCCAGTTCCTGCCCTGCTGGTGGCTGTGGCCGGGGCTTGGCTCCAAACCCAGCTCCCAGGGCTTTCAGCTGGCTCCAGCCCCTGACTGCCTTGCTGTGACCGAGCTGTGCGGGCAGCAGGGAGAGGGACAGCAGGAATTGGGTCCCTTGGGGCAGCACCAGTGGGATGGGGACATGTTTGGGTGGGGTATCTCTAGCAACGGGGGCAGCAGTGTTGGAGGGGAGGAAGCTCGCCGCACCCTGGGAGCACGGCTGGGAGCAGGAATTGATTAGCGAGGCTGCTCTGCCATCACTGCCCGCGTGTTTGCCCCCAGCCCTGCCGTGCTGTAGGGGGAGAACGTGTCCTTGCAGCCGCTGCCATCCCTCCCCGTGCAGCCATGTGAGAGGCGACGGAGGGAAGAGGAGCTGAAAATAAACCTGGGTAAAAATAGTCCCACGTGTGCTGGCTTTCAAGGGGAAATGAGGGGAATTTTCATCTGAAGGAAAAGGAAAAAAAAAAAAGACACTGAATTTTTTTTTCCCAGCTCGCCCTCTGGAAAACAGGACCTGTGTCCAGGCAGGGGACAAGGGTTTGGTCCAGAAGGGCCCCTGGAAGGTGTGCAGATGTGGGGAGCATCAGCTGAGGTGAGCTCTGGCAGCAGAGCTGGGCTGTGCCGACAGCTCCGCCGCTGTGGATTCCCAGCTGGAATTGGGGCTGGCAGAGCCTGGCCCCAGCATCACCCCCAGGTAACCACTCCTGTCTAAGGGGCCAACAGAGAGTCCCCCAGTGAGAGCCACGCTGGGCACCTCCCAGCACTGCTCCCAGCAGCCCAGGGCATCCGGGCAGCTGCGGGCTGAGCTCTGAAACCCAGCAGAAGCTGCTCTGTCCTGAATACAGAATTATTTCTCACCCAAATAGGGCAGGGAGGGAAAAAAAACCCACCAAAAAACCTGCTCTTGAGCTAGAAATCTGGGGTGGTTCCTTGGGAGTTTCACCCAGGGAGATGCCCGGGCTGGATCAGCGATGTCCCAGGGTCGGGCCTCCATCTCAGCCCGTGCTGATCCACAAAAGGTGTCAGGGCACCTCTCCCCTCTGCCTTGCCGCTTCGCTCTGCTGCAATTTCTCTCTTAGCAGAGGGAATTTCTCTCCTTCCCGATATCCATCGTGGCTCTTAATTGCTGGGAAAGCGGCTGAGCTGAGCGCAAACAATTGTTTAGGCCGAAACAGAGGAAAGAAATGGTCATTACATTCTGGGCTGGCACATGCCAGGAATGTTGTTAATCAACAGCGCGGTGGAAGGAAAACGAAAGGGGAATGTTAAAGCAAGCCCGTGGGCACACGCAGAGGAGGAGCCCCGTGAAGGGAGATGGAGATGTCCACAAAGTCTCTCCGAGCGCACCGGAGAGGACGGCGGGGCCAAACCTGGCTCAGCCCCCCGCGCTGATCCAAGCTGTGGCAGGACGGGAGGCTGGATGTGGGGCGAGGAAAGGACGGGAGCGGGCAGCCTGGATGGGGATGGAGCAGCTGAGGGGTCTGCAGAGGTGTCCTGCCGAATCAGAGGATGTGTTTTAGGTTCTGGCCGAACCTCGGTGTGCCAGGGCAAGCCCGCGTCTCCAGGCCGAGAAGGTGCTCCCCGCCTGTGCTTCATCTCCCGTGTGCAAATGAAGGAGGAGAAGCGGGGAAGAGACCCTTTGACACCTCGTTCCTCACCTTTTGTTAGGATAATCCTCCTTTCCAGTGCCGTCTTTGCTTTGTTTGCGTGGAGAGAGCACTGGCACGCACTCCAGGAAATTAGCTCTTAACTAAAAGCATTTATGTAATTGGGGAGGGAGGCAGCGAGGGAGGGGGAGGTGTGTGCGCGCTGACTTTGGGGAAGTTCAGTCTACAAAAACAAACCTCGCTAACTACGCTTGGTTCTGATTAAGGAAGATAAATCTGTCAGTGAGAGGCTAAATTTACCGAGAGCGTAACCCGCTGCCCCTCGCCCCACCAGCCATGGTCAGGCTGCGTTTATTTCTGTTGGGCAGGCTCCAGAAAGCGCTGGGAGGTGAAAAACAATCCCCAGAAATGTGAAAAATGTGGAATGAAGTGGGGGCGGCAGGAGGAAAAGTGGGGGGGGAGCGAGGAGCGAGAGACCAATGGCAGCACGGTGGGTGCGATCTCAGCTCCGCGGCTCAAATGAGAAATCCCGGGATGCTCAAAGCCGATGGGGAGCGGCTGGGAAAGGGGCTCGGGCTGGAGCAAAGGAGGCTCAGGGGGGACCTTGTGGCTCTGCACAAGTCCCTGACAGGAGGGGGCAGCCGGGGGGGAAATCGGGCTCTGCTGCCAGGGGACAGGAGAGGGAATGACCTCAAGTGGCATCAGGGAAGGTTCCGGTTGGATACTGGGGGAAACAGGTTGGATACAGGGTGGTCAGGCATTGGAATGGGCTGTCCGGGGCAGTGGTGGAGTCACCATCCCTGGAAGTGTTCAAAGGGTGTGTGGATGTGGCACCTGGGGACAGGGTTTGGGGTGGGCTTGGCGGTGCTGGGTGGAATGGTTGGACTCGGTGATCTCAGAGGGCTTTTCCAAGCAGAGATTTAGGACTGATGAAGCACAGCATGGCAGCGGCACATCTCCCCAAAATCATATGCATGGTGATGTCCCCAGCTCTCATGGAGCAAAGGGTCCTGCCATCACTTTCCCATGGGCTCCCAAAGGTGCCTCTCTATCCCTGGGAGTGTTCCAGGCCAGGCTGGACAGGGCTTGGAGCAACCTGGGATAACGGAAGGTGAGGTGATCTTTCAGGTCCCTTCCAATGCAAAACATCCTGTGATCCATTATCCTGCTGAGGATGACACGTCTGGGATGCCATCGCTGATGGCTCATGAGAGCAATCCCTCTCTCGCCTGGGGGATGCAAATGTGCTTCAGATTTGGTTATCAACCCAAATCTCTCATTGTACTGATTAATCAAAGTCACTGTCACCCACTGCCCACAAACCAGGAGACAAACCCACTTTGTTCTGGTTTTTAGCCCTCTAAACCCATGTGTTTGTGGAGGAAGTGCCAGGAGAGAGGGAAAAACTTGCTTGCACGGTTGTTGACAGAGACCTCTCACTTCCCAGTTTTTGCTCTTGGAGCTGTTTGAACTGCCTGATCCCTCCTGAGTTTTGCAGGTATCCGAGCTGAGGAAACCATCCTGATGCTACAAGGAAGGTGTGGCTCCGGGAGAGCCCGTCACACCTCTCTGAACTGCTGCAGGACGTGGTTTGGTGACAGTCGTGTGGCACTGTGGCAGCTAAGCCCCACCGTTCTGGAGATTCAGCAGGAGAAGCCCCAAGGAGATGTCTCAAACAAACAAACAACGGGGTCCAGCTGCTCCGTGGGTGTGGATGGATTGGCTGGAGCCAGGTGGATTCCTGCCAGGTGAGGCTTGGGCTCTGCTGCTGGAGCATCCCCGTGCTGCCCTGCTCAGCAGCCTTGGCTCTCTCCTCCAGCCTGTACGATCCGTGCAGCAAGGACACGGTTTTATATCAGGCTTTGCAGCTGCCAAAACAAACCCTGCCTCAGATGCAGCCCCAAAAGGCATTAACAGTATTGGCATGTGCTCTGGCGGCCGCGTTTCCTCCCAAACCCCGAGCTGGACCTTGATAAGCCTGATTGCTTTTTCACTTAACTCTGCCTCCTCCTTAATGAGCCTTCCACTGAAATGCCGGGCTGGCTTCCCGGCTGTGGGAGAGCTGGTGGGCATCCTTTGAGAACTTAGTCCAGGGAAAGCTGCTCCCATCCGTGGCAGGAGGCAGGGACAGGGAGCTCCAGGTCCTGCCTGAAAAGGGAGGGCTGCTGGAGCTCATTTATTGTAGAAACACGGAACCACAAAATGGTTTGTGTTGGGAGGGACCCTAAAGCTCATTCCATCCCACCCCTGCCATGGGCAGGGACACCTCCCACTGTCCCAGGCTGCTCCAAGCCCCAATGTCCAGCCTGGCCTTGGGCACTGCCAGGGATCCAGGGGCAGCCACAGCTGCTCTGGGCACCCTGGGCACTCCCCAGCTTCACAGGGAAGGAGTCCTTCTCAATATCCAATTTAAGTTACTCCCTTTCAATCTGAAGCCATTATGCAATGTCTGAAGAGGCGATACATGTACCCCCTTATTCCCCCTTCTTCCCTGGCAAAAACAATTGCATTAATGTGTGAAAATGGTTCTCAACCCAGCCTTTGCACTGGTGTCTTCTCCAGGCAAGGCCAAGAGGGGTGAAGGTGCTGCTGCCACTGTTCCCTGGGTGGATGGCTTTTCACATCTCAGATTGGCAGGACGGTGTGTGTGGTAAAACAGGGTGTCCTCACCAGTTAAACCAGTGCCTGGGCTCCTGCTGGGCTGCAAGGGCTCCTCAGGGTCAGTCCACGGTGCCCAGGTCTCAAGGAGCAGCTCAGAGCTCTGTAATGCTGAGGGCTGGACAAAGCCACTGCGGTCCAAGCTGACTGTGAGGGAATCCCACAGGGAACAGCCTCTCTTGTGGGGCAGCCGCTGCCCTGAGCTGTCCTAAATGGCCGGGAGCGGAGGGGAGGCTTTGATGCCATCCCTTGTGCCAGGATAGCAAGGCACTATGCTGATTGACCCCGTCACCTTCTGCAGCCCGTGGTCACCTCCCTCGAGCTGGCACTGTGCTCCCCCGGAGCATCCCTCCTCTCCCCTTCAGCCACATCCTGTCTGCGTGGCCAGCGGGTGTTCCCGTGCCGCCGCAGTCCGGCCCCGCTGGCTCTGGGATGCCGTGTGAGGGGCACCGGGAGCACAGCTGTGCTGCAGCTCTCCCACCCCGTCCTGATAAATGAGCTGCTGCCACACTGGGGAGCAGAGCCGGGAGTGCCCGGCCCGCCCGCGGCCGCTGCGGCCTTGCCGTGGGCCCCTCGCCGTGGGCAGAAGGTCCCGCTGGCCGTGGCTCCTGCCCTGCCCGCCCTCCAGCCCCCGCTTGGTGGGAAGGCAGGGTGCTCTCCTGCCGAGCTTGGCTCCCTCAGCAGCTCCTTGGATCCCTCACCAGGTCTCTGCCCCGCTGGCTCCGGGGCTTGGCCTGGGCTGCTCTGCTGTCCCAGGAGCTTCGCCCCTGGGGAGAGGGTGCGAGGGACAGCGTTGTGTCCCCAGAGCTCGGGGACTGACCCAGGATCTGTCTGCTGGGAGCGACGGGGAGGTGGTTCTCCGTGTCCGTCACTGAGGGCATGTGGATAAAATTAGGGAAGACTGGAAGAGAAATGGTGCGTTTTGGCAGGAATAAATGAGTGTGCTGAAAGGGAAGGGGAGGGAGGAGAAGCTCAACCCTTCTGCCAGCTCCCTTGCAGGCTGAGTAAGATGTCCAGTGTCCCCCAGGACCAAATGGTCTCAATTTGCTCCTGCGTCAAACGGAGCTGCTTCTGCCTCGGCTGGGGCCTTGGCGGGGCCGTGAGGATGCGTTTCATAACAGCAGCTCTTGTCAGGAACAACAACAACAACAACAGCAGCTTCAAAAACCTGTTGAAACTGTGCTGTGCTCCGAACAGAAAACACATGGAGAGAGGGAAAACTCCCTCCACGGAAAAGCCAACGTAATTAGCCCTGACAGGCTCTGCAGGCCAGCAGCAGCCGAGTGCTGGGAGGAGAGGGCCAAACAACCCAACACCGTTTTATAGGCAGATGTAAATGGGGCATTAGCTGTCTTCGAACAGAATGTTCCTTCCTGGGGAAGGCAGGGGACAGGCCTGGCTGGAGGAAATGTTGCAGAAGGCCTGGCGAGGCTTCATGTGAAACAGCTTTGCTGGGATGCCAGATGAAAAGGTTCTTGCTCTCGTTGGAAGCAGAGCTCCTGGGGCTTTTGCCTTCCAGCAGGGTTAGGGTGGCAGGGCACAGGTACCTGTGGTGCCCAAAGTCAGCTCTGAGCCTCTTCACGTCATCTTCTCCATCAGCAGAAGCATCGCCCTGCCCCAGGGTCTCCGGAATAGTTCCAAGCTGGAGGTTCTCCAGCTTAGGAAAAGTCCTGTGCCAGGTGCTGCACAGTCACCAGGGGAGGCACAGAGGAGGCCTCTCCAGGTGTCAGAGCTCAGCTGCAGTGCTGAGGGCAGTGGGAACAAGAGGAGCATTGCTGCAGACCTTGTCAGGAACCAAACCCCACCCAAATGAGAGAATCACAGAATGGTTTGGGTGGGAAGGGACCTCAAAGCCCATCCAGTCCCAACCCCTGCCATGGGCAGGGACACCTCCCACTGTCCCAGGCTGCTCCAAGCCCCATCCAGCCTGGCCTGGAACACTTCCAGGGGTCCAGAGGCAGCCACAGCTGCTCTGGGCACCCTGTGCAGGGAAGAATTTCAGCCTGAGAGAACTGAACTCTTTGTAGTGCCAAGGGTTTCTCTTGAAGCTCCTTTCAGATGCTGCATTTGCCACTTTAAGTTTTGTTGATCCAACCTGAGCAGAAAAATCAAAATATGTTCCTGTTTGGGCTCCATCAGAGCTCTCAGGTGAGTTACAGCCTGGTCCTGGCAGCTGATTTGTATTATTCACACCTTGGCTTCAGGCAGTTCAGGTCTCTGGTGACCCCTTTAGAATGACCACAGGCTGCAATGAGCTCTTGTGCACTGGGTGTGCTCAGCAGCAGTGTATCCTGTGCAGGCATGGGATGTGGTTGGGGGGCTGGAGCACAGCTGGCAGGGAGAGGGGGTTTTGTGAGACACCAAATCCTATCCTTTGCCCCATCCCTGGAAGTGTCCAAGGCCAGGCTGGATGGGGTTTGGAGCAACCTGGTCGAGTGGAAGGGGGTTGGAACTTTAAGGTCCCTTCCCAAACCCTTCTGGGAACATCAGGTTTGACTCAGAGCAGTTTGCATTCAGGGAACCCTCGGCGTGGGGGTATTGCTGTGCTGGATGGAGAGATCCTGCTGCTGAGCTCAGCGTCATTAATGCGGGGCTGGGAGTTTGTCAGGGGTCTCTGGGAATCGGGGATGTGGATCCAGTGGCAGCTGGGAGGTATTTGATGCACAACTCAGTTGAGGTCTGCTGTGAATGCCGTGAAACGTCTCCTTTGTGTGTCCTCAGAAAGGAGTTTAATGTGGGCACAGAGGTGCAGCCTGCTGGGGGGCTACAAGCGTGTCTCTGGCAGCCTCTGAAACCCTCCTTCACGTGCTTTTCTGAGTCCTTGATGCTTGAAGATCTGGTTCTGAACAGAGCAGTTTAGTCCTCCCTCGGTTCTTTCCTCATGGCTGGTTTTTGCCTGGGGTGATGCTCTGTGGGACTGGGCTGCTCATTCTCCCTGACGGTGTCCCCCGGTGAAGGCTTCATTTGAAGGCAGCGCTTCAGAGGCATCTCCAGCTTTTAAACTCAGAGAAAACTTGCATGGCATTATTTCCCGTGGGCCAGCTCCGTGTCCAGGGAACGAGAGGGAGCAGCTGCTCGCTTGCAGTTGGGGGTGCCAAGAGAAGCTTCATTTCCCAAAGCCTGGAGAAAGGGACCCTCAGAGCCACCCCCGGAGCAGGATGCACCCTTCAATTCTTCCCCCCATTTTCAGGAGGGACAAGAGCTGTGAGCTGGTTGCAAACAGCAATGCTCAGCTTCCTCTACCCTTTCTGGCACATCCAGGGACTGAGCTGCTAATTCCAGACACCGTGGTCCGGTTTCTGCAGCGTTTGTTCTCTGCTCCAGCTCCTCCTTGCCCCCCCAGCTCCTCAGCCTTCTGTGTGCTTTGCTCTGTAGCTTACCACCTGGTTTCCCACCCCTGTCTGCTGAGACAGCACATCCCAAGTGGAAATGGATGATGCAAAGTCATGGTAGGCCTGGCTGGAGTGGTGGGTGGTTTGGATATTGAAAATTAACAATGTAATCTGCAGATATACTGACAGTGATGAGCTGCTGCCTTTCACAGAACCACAGAATATGCTGAGTTGGAGGGGACCCTCAAGGATGATCAAATCCAGCTCCTGGCCCTGCACAGACCCCCCACCAATCCCACCCTGTGCATCCCTGGCAGCGCTGTCCAAACGCTCCTGGAGCTCTGGCAGCCTCGGGGCCATGCCCATTCCCTGGGGAGCCTGGGCAGTGCCCAGCAGCCTCTGGGGGAAGAACCTTTCCCTAATCCAACCTAACCCTGCCCTGGCTCAGCTCCAGCTGCTCCCTGGGTCCTGTCCCTGGCCACAGAGAGCAGAGATCGGTGCTGCCCCTCTGCTTCCATGGTGTGAAACAGATCTGGGGGATGATTTATAATGGCCTTCTGGATTCTTGCTTTTTTTCCTTGACCTTTTCCATCCCCAAGAGCTGAGGGCTCGAGCAGGGTTTGCGTGACAGCAGCCTCTTTGTATTGACTGCACCTTATTGTGAGTAAAATTCAATTTAAAAGCACAATGGCGACTTTGGACTCCAAGCAGGATCCTGCCCCTCCTGATGTGAGGATTAGCCTGATGCTACTTTGCTCTTGGATGGGAGGTCCCCATGGTGCCATCCCACTGAGCCTGCCCACATGGATGTGTGATGTGTTGCTCTTAGGGCTGCGAGCTCCCGGGAATTTGTAGGTGGAGATCTGACTTCTGCTGGTGTTCTCAGAGCCTCGTGCTGGTGCTGCTCCAGCTGTGCTCCCTCGAGTTCAATAACAGCTCTGGAGTCAACTGGGGAGCAGCTATTGTTCTCAGGGCTTCTCACACATGTATCACTTCAAGGTTTCCCCCTCTTTCCAGTCAAAGTGCTTGGGGATAGAGGAATGAGGGAAGCAAGCTGCCAGTGCCTAATGCGTGTTTCTTGGAGCAAAATGCATTGGTTTATTTTGTTTTAAACAGCTTATTGCAAATGGGGAGCAGCTGTGGATTTTGTGGTGACTTTTTTGTGTTTTAGTTTTTGGAAATGTGGGGTCATCTCCTTATTATTCCATAGCATGGAAATGCAAAAAAAAAAAAAAAAATCTAATTTTCTGATTTTGAAGTATTTCAAAGCAGTTATTTAGACTTAACCAAATTCTTCATTCCCTGATCTATTAAAGCCTATTCAGTAATCAGCCTGTTGAGAAGGAATGTGCAGTTTCCTCAGGGCTCCCTCTTGCCCTCCCCTTCTGAGGCAGAAATTAAGGCAGCCCTCAGTCCCATGCAGCAGATCTGTGATGGGGTTTGGGTATCCGAGTCCCAGTCCTGAGCACAACGTTCCCAGGCACGGGGTGGGATTCTGGGCACTGTCCTGTGCAGGCCCGGGGCTTGGACTCGATGATCCCTGTGGGTCCCTTCCACTCAGGGTGTTGTGATTCTGTGGGATGGGCTGGGAGGCTCCATCCCCAGAGACATTCCATTGTCCCAGTGTCTAGTTTGGGCCTTTAGCCACACCTGAGTGTCCCCAGGGTGCCTGATCTGAGCATTCCTGTGCATCTCCTCCAAGAAACCTGGCCGGGGAGGATTTGGGGTGTAACATAGTAGTGCTAAGATTTGGCTTTAAGCACTTTTCTCCCGAAAAGCAGATGGAAGGATTGTTCCTGTTTGGACTCACCTGAGTGTGCCGTACAGCCTTGGGATAAGGAGGAGGAGCACAATTCCAGGGGTGACATGAGGTCAGTGAGGCTCCAGCTCCAGCCTGGCAATTCATTTCACAGAATCCCAGGATGGTTTGGGTCGGGAGGGACCTCAAAGCCCATCCCATCCCACCCCTTGCCATGGGCAGGGACACCTCCCACTGTCCCCGGCTGCTCCAAGCCCCAATGTCCAGCCTGGCCTTGGGCACTGCCAGGGATCCAGGGGCAGCCCCAGCTGCTCTGGGCACCCTGTGCCAGGGCCTGCCCACCCTCCCAGGGAACAATTCCTTCCCACTATCCATCTTTATTGCTGGGAGAGTGGCCGAGTTCCCAGTGCCTGTGTGTACAGGTGTCCCCGAGGAGCCTGGATTTCAGCACAGCTCCATGGACGCAGGCATCCCCTAACAAAGGAGCAGGCCCTGAGTGTTTTGGGGAAGGGAGGTAATAATAAGCCAGTTTGGCACAGCTCTTTCCTAAGCCTGGCAAGTCAGCCCTGACAACGTAAACAGCTCTTTCGGGGTGAAATGTTGCTTTTCAGCTTCACAGATCTGCTGGCCGAGCTCTCTGCCAAGGCGTGGTGTGAATGAGGTGCCCTGTATTTCCATGCTCGCCTGTCCTGCCCTTTTCCTGCAACAAGCAGATAGCTGCTGGCTCTGCGGGGCTGGCCTGCGGCCTGGGCAGCAGCAGCGGTGCTGTGCTCCGCTGTCAGAGCTGCCCTGAGCGCGGAGGCGTGGGAGGCATCTCCAGATCCCTCCTGCCAGGATCCTCGGGGACTTGCGCAAGTTCTGCTGGGCAGGAGGGGGAACGGGGCGCTTCCCTTGCCGGGGTTACTGTCAGCCCTCACGAAATATCCTCTGCCACCTCCAGCTCCGCCCTGCACACCCCAGCTCCCAGCTCTGAAGTTTGGGAGTGCTGCCTTCTAACTCTTGACCTCCCACATGAGTCCAAGAAGCGATGCCCTAAATCTGCTGGCAGTGGCAGCTCACTGATTCCTACGGCATGGCTTGTTAAAAGATCTGAATCTACTAATAGGAATTGGCCTGATAAAAGGGATTTTTTTTTCCCTTTTTTTTTTTTACCTCCTCACTTAGCAGCTACACGCAGCCCCGGGAATCTAGAAATTAAATTGGCTTTTTGTCAAGCCTCTTCTATGCAACAGCAATGGGACCCCTGCAGTGCGGTGCAGTGTTTCCAATTATATTTTGGGGCATGTTGCTAATTTTTGGCAGACACAGAGAAGCAGGCCAGGCGAATGGCAGGTGGCAGGCTGTTTTCATATTTCACCAGGAGCATGGGGGAAGAGAGAGGGGAGAAGGAGCCGAGCTCCCTGCCAAGAAATGTGACCTCGTGCGAGTGTGAGCAGAAGAGTTTTGGCACGTGGCAGAGGATGGAGGGCTGGGCAGGCATGGCTGAGCCAGTTTACATCCCCTCCTGCTGGGAACACGCACGCAGGGAAGCGGGGCTCAAATAAACACGCTCCGGCAGCGACAGCCTCCAGATCTGGGTCTGGGCACCTCTGGGTCGCGCGTGTGGGGCTGCACCGAGGCTGATGTGCCACGCTGGGGACGGCGGTGCCACCGTGCTCCGCCTCTCTGCTGCTCCGTGCCTCGCTGCCCTGCCCTCCGCACAGCACCAGAACTGGCTTGGGTTCATTCACGTGTTCCCCGCGCCGCTGGTGCGCTCAGCGTGGCACCGGCTCCGCGGGGCTCCCCAGAGCTGTGGCACAGCCTGTGTCTGTGGGCACTGAGGGCAGCAAGGACCGGGAGCTGCTTCCCAGCGCCCGCATCTGCCCCAGCGTGGCTTTGCCCACCAGGACGGAGGTCTGGTGGTGTGAATTTTAGGAGTCAGATCGCAGAATGGGTTGGTTGGAAGAGACCTTAAACACCATCCAGTCATGGGCAGGGACACCTCCCACTGTCCCAGGCTGCTCCAAGCCCCAGTGTCCAGCCTGGCCTTGGGCACTGCCAGGGATCCAGGGGCACCCTGTGCCAGGGCCTGCCCACCCTCACAGGGAAGGATTCCTTCCCAATATCCCATCTAATCCTTGCCCTCCTTCAGCTCAAATCCACCTGCCCCCGTGCCCTGAGATGCTGCTGTGTTTGACAAGAGCAGTCAGAGCTACTCTGTGCTCACATCCTGGACCCAAGGATATGTCAGCCAGGAGGACTTTGGGGGAAAAAAGCCCCAAGACTCAGCATGGAGGCTTCTAAATGCTTGATTTAGACAATAAATCCCAAAATAAAATGGTGAAAGCTGTGAAGGAGGGTTATGAGGTATCTTATTCCAGGTCCGTCTGGAGCTGGGTATGTTCTGAAGCTTGCAAGTGTGGTTCTTGTTATAATTGCTGAATGTTGTTCTGATTGCTGAATGTTGTTCTAATCACTGAATTTCGTTCCACAGCAATTATTTCACTGGTAAAACCCAAAAGTCTCTCATTTTGCAAAGACTGTGAGGCGAGACTGGAGATGGCAAGAAAATTTCCAGTAGAGGAAAACCACCGGTGAGTTGGGCATGATGTCAGCAAGTGTTTTTGTTGTGTCTTTTGTAGGGGACTGGACGTGCTCAGGGTTTATTTCAAGTTGGCTTTGCTGCTGTGTGCTGAGAGCTGTTGCCAGAGGTAAATGTGGAGTCATTAAGGTAGGAAAGGAGCTTTAAGGTCCTCGAGTCCAGCTATGAACCATTGGGCCCTCATGGGGACAGAGTTCGTTCTGGTTGACAGGAGACTTTAAAACTCTTTTGTTTACTCTTCCCAGTGGTGTAGGCACCCCAAAAAACACCCCCCAACCATCTCTGCCCCCGCCCCCCATCCCTCTGCCTGTTCAGACATTGCCATCACATCCCATCCTCCTCCTCCTGCCGCTGTTTTGCTGCAGGGACAAGCCCAGATATTTTTGGCACGAGTGCTAATGTTCTTGAAATGCCTTTGAGCTGATAGCAAGCCAGCTAGTCAGGGACTTGTGGGATCCTCAGCGACCTTGTTTCAGAAGTAAATTGTCAGGGTTTCAACCTGTTAATTTGCTTTCTTGCAAGCTGCCTGGAGGGCTTGGGAAGCAGGGCCCTGGTCAGCTGAGACCTTGGCAGGGTGCTTTCAGGAGGAGGTGCTGCCTGAGGACACGGGGATGTTAGTGCTGGGCTGCGCTGCTGCTGGTGGCAGTGTGGTGAGGGCATCCCAACCCCTGCATTGGGCATTGGCTGGTGACCTGGCTGAAACCAGCGATGAGCAGTGTGCCATCAGACCTTCTGCGCTGTGACAGGCTCGGTCTGTGCTTGGTGGTGCTCTTCTGACTCCACTGAGGGGTGCTGGAGGACAGGATGGGTTTGACATTTCTTCAAGGCATCGCCTCCCAGTGCGGGGCTGTTTTCCCTGCTGAAGGTTTTTCCTGGGTGCGCAGCCTGCATTCTCCTTGTTGTGTGGAGACACGGAGTGTTTAATGGTTAGGTCTGAATTGGCCCGAGGACAAGGTGCCTCTCACCTGGAAACAGCTGTGCAGGATGGAAGGGGGAATGGGTTTGGGTTGGAATGGACCTTACAGCTCATCCCATTCCACCCCCTGCCAAGGGCAGGGACACCTTCCACTGTCCCAGGCTGCTCCAAGCCCCAATGTCCAGCCTGGCCTTGGGCACTGCCAGGGATCCAGGGGCAGCCACAGCTGCTCTGGGCAGAGATTTCCTCTCTCTGACAGCGAGCGGGATTAGGTTCTTTAAGACTATCCACCCCAAGAAAGCCAGATCCTTATTCCTAGTGAAGGTTATTCCAAAGCCCGGAGCAAAGATGAAAAGGGAAGGTCAGCGAGCACTTAGTTAAATGTGCAGAGTGTTGTTAGCCCCAGCACAGCTGCAAGTGTGCCTTGGGCTGAGACACAGCCTTTGTTCTCCTGCCTCACTCCGGCTGGCAGAGAGAGATCTGACACCTTGTTATCTTCTCCAAGCTGTCCCAGCATGGTCTGTGCTCCTGGGGCCACTGGAATTCACCCAGGGCCCTCGGAATGGGAAGATGCTTTAAACGGGAAGCATTTAAATGTGGCTTTCCAGCATCTTCATCCCCAAGCCCTTGCTTATTCCCGGAGTGAACAAATCCAAATAGCCCCGCTCCTCCCCCAGAGCCTGTGGCACCACCTGGAGCCTTGTGGCACAGTGGAGACTGGGTTACACATTTCCCCAGGGCTTGTAATATCCAGTTAAAATAAAGGCAAGGCACTTGGAAATTATTTTGGGAGGACAAGTTTATACCCCCATTCCCCCTCCTGATGAAGATCTTCATGGAGCTGTCAGGACAGGATGGATGATACCTCTCACCCCTTACCCGGGACTTGCAAGCCGTTAGCAATTTCGCAAAGTAAAGTGGAAATTGGGTAACTCCCCTCCACACAGCCTCTTTCACTCGGTTTTGTTTTGCTATTTGTTTTTCAAACTGTGATTAAAGCTACGAAAGCTTCGGCTCCGCTGTCTGTAAACGGTGTGCCCATGTTTGTGCTGGCATTTGAACCAGAACCATCTCCCTCAGGAACCCCAGGGAGCTGGGGAGGGCAATCCCCCCCTGGAATGATAAAAGCTAGAGCACTTGCCCACTAATAAATTTAGGTGCTAATGCCTTGTTTTTGTGCTGTTTGGTTGCCATAGAGATGGGGCCGCCTGAACTAATGGGTTTGTTGTGTGAAGTTCAGTACACATTTGCCAAATGTTCTGTTTCTCTTGTTACCTCTCTGCTTTTTTCTTTCTCCCCCCTCCCCGTGCCATGGAGCAAATGAGTTTGGAAGCAAAGCCATTCCACCCCCCAGGAACAGAGGATCCCAGGAAAGGAGCTTGCGGAGATAGATGTGGTTTTAAAGAGGTTGTTATCCTGTTCTGTACACCACAGGCCAAGGGCTAACAGGGGCACTGGCACCTGTCTGCCCAGGCCGTGGTGGCACAGGCGCCCATTTCATTCCTGCACGGAGAGCTCCCATTGCTGGGCTCAGCCGATGGACGGGGTGTCTCACTAGGAGCCCCTGCTTGTGCACAGAACATTCACCAGGAGCAGCTTTCCTTGGATGGACTGACAGTAAAACACGATCAATAGGTGGTTTTGTTCGGAACAGCGACTTCCCCGTTCCTGCCTGGTGACAAATCTCATCTCTGCTTTGTTTATGAAGTAGAATTTTTACTTTAAGGCTTGGAGCCTCTCTCTGTCACAGCATCCAGCAGCCGAAGGAGGCCCTGACTCTCTCGTCCCTGTCGCAAAGGCAGTGGCATTCCAGGGAATTGTGGAGTGTTGGGACCAGCAGGGTGGCACGGGCAGGTGATGGAGGAGGTGAAGGATCTGCTGCCCAGCAAGTGGCACTGCAGGGAAGAGGGAACCAGTGAGGGGTTGCTCTTGGGGGTCCCCAAGACCCTTAAATGGGCTGCCCCATCCCTGGGAGTGTTCCAGGCCAGCATGGACAGGGCTTGGAGCAGCCTGGTCCAGTGGAAGGTGTCCCTGCCCATGGCAGGGGGTGGAATGGGAAGAGTTTTAAGGTCCTTTCCAACCCAAACCATTCCATGATTCCAACACCCTCCAGTGCTACCTGGGAGCTGTCATTCAGGGGAACTCATTCCATGCATCCATGTGTGTTCCTCCTGAATTTGGACTTGGACTCAGATCTTTTTATGTAGGGATCACTGGAAATCCACCAGTGCTGAGGGGTTTGTGTGTGTGTGTGTGTGTGTGTGTGTGTCAGAACCTCCCCACTCACAGCACCAACCTGCACTTTAATTTAGAAAAGCCAAAAAACCCAGCAAAACCCCAAAGCTCTGAACAAATTTTTATTTTTCAAAGATTAAACGCTTGGTGCCTGCCAAGCACTAAACTGAAAGGTTTGTTGCCAAAATATCCTTTTCCAAAACACCTTCTTTTTAAAGTTCCTGCTTGCTTTAAAAAAAAAAAAAAAAGAGAGAACAAAAAGAGGGAGAATTGCTCAAGCAATTTTAGAGGAATAGCTCTAAAAGAAGTGGTTTTCCCAGGATGATTTTGCTGAAGGTGGGAATGGAGTGAACTGCGCAGGAGGACAGTTCTGGATGCCGACAATCAGATTGCTGATCCTTGAAGCATGCACATGCAGCTGGCTTTTGCTTTCCCAGCTGATCCTGCTGAAACTAGGGAAAAGCAGTGCTGGGTTAACAGTTGGACTCGAAGATCTTCGAGGTCTTTTCCAACCTGAAGGATTCTGGGAATCTTTTGAGCTGAGGAGAGCGCCAGGATCTGTTTTAATCCCCGCGGGCTGATGTAGCCCTGGCTGTGGGGGGGGATGTGACACCCGTGTTCCAGGTGCCACAAGGAACTCCTGATGCTGCCTCTCCCTGCCCTTCCCAAGCCTGTGGTGGCAGCACGTTTCCTGGGATGTGAGGGAATTTATTTTGGAGGCGGAGAGGAGAGGAAAACGGACTTGTCAGGAAACTTGGCTGGAGTTGTTTGAGCGAGGCCGACTGGAAAACAGCTGTGCGTGCACTGAACAGAGACTGCACCCTGCACTGCCAGGGTGGGCTGGCAGAAAAGTCCTTTTGCTCCGTTTTTTTTTTTTTAAGAAATAGAAATACAAGACCTGATTGGCAGCCTGGGAGGAGAAACCTGGGGTACCTGAGGGCCTGGACTGACGGGAGCATCCCAAAACACTCCTCAGTCCCTTGAGGTCTCTGTTACCCCAAAAAGTGCCAGTCCTCGTGCAGCTGGTTCAGAACAAAACTGCAGAGCAGGTGTTGGAAGGGTCAGGTGAGTAGGTCAGAAGTGAGCTGCACCTAAAAACCCCTCCCCTTTGTTAGGGGTGTATAAATAAAGTGATGTAAACCCAAACTGCCCAGCCACGCCGAGACCTTCGCTTTGCGAAGCCTTTGCCTTACTTTTGATGTTAGATGAACATCTAGTGAGCTTAATTAAAGTTTAATTAGTGTAAGTAGGGTAAATGTGGTAGGTCAGCAGGCACAGCAGATGCTAAAATACTGTCGGCAATAATCAACCTGACCAAAAAGAAAAAAAAAAAAGGGAAAAATTCCCTTGTTAAAAAATAAATGCCTCTAAGTGACTGGTTCAGACAAGTCATCTCTCAGGGGTGGTTTTTTACTTTCTTTCCCCAGGCAATACTGACCAATTGAGAGCAAATCCTGTTCCTTCACATCAGTGAAAAAAGGAAAAATCAGTTTTTGTCCTTCACTGTGCTCTGGAATTTTGCCCCAAATGCTTTTCTGGAGTCTGGGCATATGCCATGGGGAGATGTCTCACTGCTTTCTGCTCTTCTTTTCTCTCCAGTCGAGAGCCACACGGTGAGGGCTGTGGTTCCACAGCCCAGCCGAGTTTATTAAGGATCTGATAACCATTTATTAAGGGCTTTCAGTGAAATTCAGCACTGCATCACCAGCCTGGTTGCCTGTTGTTGCTTAGGATGTCCTTCGCAGCTATGGGTGATGTTTCCTTGACTTTGAAATGAAATTTGGATGTGACTTGGGTGTTTTGGCATGCAGGTATCTGTGTTTATCTGTGGTGGTCTCTGTTTTTTGTCCTGCTGGGTGCTGGTGGCAGCACAGCCTGAGCCATCGAGTTTTGTGGATGAACCCTTGACCTGTTCTTGGATGTGCTCTTGGATCAGGAATCCCACTCTGGCCACGAGGTTCTGGTAAGCCACAGCATTTTGCAGTTGGCTCCAGCAAAGATTCAGCTCGTTTCTTATTTTTATCTGTCTCGATTGGATCATCCCTAAAAATAATCTGCAATGCAAGATACTGCAGTGCTGAATTCCCCAGCTGAGCAAGGGGAACATGTCGAGAGGCTTTCTTGGATCAAAGGCCTCGGAGAGGAGCCAGAAGCGAAAGCCAGGCTAAAGTTCAGGAGCATCCCTCGGATGCAGAGGGTAGCAGCACACAGAAAGCTGCTGCTCTCGTGAGGCTTTCTTGGGCTTTGGGCTGTGCAGCAGCCAGGCTGCAGGGAATGTGAAATGCCTCCTCCCCGGGGATCCTGTAATGGCTGGGAAAGCGGAGATGAGCAGGAGGTATTTAGGGCAATGGTCTCAGACACAACAGGCTCAGGGTGTGCCCCCAGAAGCCGTGGGTCAGACATGGGCTAGGAATTCCAGTGGCCAGCAGAGCCTGCTCTTGGAGCCTGCTGGAGCTTCTGTGTGGAGCCCCCAGCAGCGAGCACTGCAGGCCTGGAAAAACACGCCAGCAAAATCTGCCAACGAGGGGGAACGTGTGCTCGTGGTTGGTTCGAGAGGTCTCAGATGGAGGGAAACTTCCCTTCCCAGAAGCACACGAGGAAAGGACGCCTCTCTGGGCTCCATGGAGGTCCTCTCCAAGTTTAGTGTTCTGTGATGGCATGAGATGGAGGCGTGAGGGGCCCTAAGGCCTTCTAAAGTGTCCTTGAACCCAAGCACAGTAAGCTCCCCTGTCAGCTGGAACTACGGGCAGATGTCTGCGCTCACACAGCTGTTTCTGGGTGACCCTGCTGGACAAGGGACGCTGGGGAGGCGATGAGCTGGTGTCTGGGACGCTGCAAGGCCTTGAAAGCAAAATGCAGCACGGGAGATGAGGCAGAGCCGCACTAACGCACAGGCTGCTCCTGGATAAGCAGAGCTGCCTCCCCCCTCTGGGTCAGGGCTGCTGGGACCACCCAGCCCAGGGCTCCTGGAGAGCCACCCCTGCTGTTCTGCTCCGTGGGAGCTCCCCGTGGCCGCAGCAATGCCTCCGTGGTGCAGGGCCAGGGCAGGACACGGGACACGGCCCCTCCGTCAGGGCACTTGGCTCCATTTCCTGCCCAGGCACCACCCTCTCTTTCCATTTGGCTGAGGGAATGTTTAATTATTATTATTATTATTGTTATTTTTAAATAGAGCAGTTTCGACAAAGTGAACTAACGTGCCCTTGTGGGCACATGGGCAAGCTGAGGCATTTCCTGCCAACACAGACTCTTTTATCACTGCTTATTGGTGTCACCTGCCTCAAACCCTGACGGGGAGAGTGCTTTATTTTCTTTTTTGTTTCTTTTTTAATGAGCTGTTCAGTCCCCTGATTTCTAAGTTTCCAAGAGACTTAAAGCAAAGCGAGACCTTTTAGGTCAAATTAAACGTTTTGGGTCAAGAAAACTTTGGTTTTGAAATCCAGCTAAGGAATATGAACTTTCAGTTTAGGATTAGCCGAAACCAATTTTTTGCAGGTGTTTTTTTTCTTCCTGTTTATTTGTAGAAATGAAAGGGAAAAGCTCTGCCCTGGGGTAGTGCAGCTCCCTTTCCTGGTGTTCCACCCGGGATGAGCGTCCTGAGAAGGGAACGGAGCTGGGCAAGGCTCTGGAGCTCAAGGCACAGGACAAGAAGGAATGGCTGGTGAGGTTTAGAGCAGAAATTGGGAATAATCTCCCCACTGGAAGGTCAGTCAGGCATTGGACCAGGCTGCCCAGGGCAATGATGGAGGCATTTCCCTGGAAACATTCAAAAGGCGTGTGGATGTGGTGCTCAGGGGAATGGTTTAGTGGTGTTGGATTCATGGATGGACTTGGTGATTTTGGAGGTCTTTCCCAACCTCAATGATTCTGTGATTCTTTTGGTTAAAAGGAAATGGAAACACAAATAAAAAAGGATTAACCTGCTGTTTGCAATGCTGGGCGTGCTCTGGTTTGGGGACAGCTTTCCCCTCCCCAGATGAAAACTCGAATCCATGCTTGCTGTATTTTAGTTTTGATCCATTTTTACCCTAAAAAAAGTGTGTTAATAAGCATTTCTTTGCAGCTAGAGAGCCACTTCCAGATGTGTTTATCCCGAGTGTCCTCGTCCTGTGTGCCATTTGGTCATGCTGAGCTCGAGAGGGAGCTTGTCCTGGACCCCGCTCAGAGGATGTTGCTGCAGGAGCCACTGCTCCGAGCAAAGCGCTGTGGAAACATCCAGGAGACGTCTATTCTCATCCTGATCCCTGAAATGTGTCCCTCATAAACACAGCCAAATGATTCGGGTGCTTTGTCTGCGCAGAGCGGGGGGAGCTGCTGTGGGCACTTTGAGAGCTGGAGTGTCTTGTTTGGCATGTCAGGTCTCAGCACTGGAGTGCACAAAGAGAGGGCTTTGCATCTCGTCATTTATAATTCAGCCCAAGAAATGCACTAATACTTTTATCAGAATGGGGAACGTCGCTCAAAGCACAAAAGCACGAGTCACCCAGGAACAGGCAGACATTGAGGGCTGCTGCTCTCCCTGCCTCTGGAGTAACAGCCAAGAATCAGGGAGATTTTCTCCTAAACAAATGTTTCGCTGTTGTGTGTGTGAATAAATACAATTTCTCTCTCTCTCTCTTTTTTTTTTTAAGCAGGCCAAGGAAGGAAAGGAAAAGCTGAAGTGCCTGAGGTGCAGGGAAGCATTTTGCTCTATTCCCTCACTTTGCTAAGTGCCAGCTGTGTTTGCCCACTGCAGAGTAAGAGCAGGAGGGCTGAGGATTCGGGATGGGAGGAATTTTGTCACAGCTGTCCCTGGTCATGGGACCTCTGGTTCTGCTGGAGGTTTGGTGGCCAGGCAGTGAAATCAGGGGGTTCAGGGAGATAAGCCCACCCCATCCAGGTGGGAAGGGGCTAGGAGCAACCCAGTCTAGTTGGAACCAGGTGATCTTTAGGGTCCCTTCCAATCCATGGCATTCAGTGTTCCTGTGGCAGGGAAGGAGGTGGTGGAGAAGCTTCTCTGTGAGCAGCACAGGATGGTTTTGAGTGCCCCCTAAAGCGCTTCAGCTCGGAGTGAGAAAGAAAAAAGTCCCACTTGGGAATGCTCATGCATTTGCCAGGGTTGCTGTGGCCACAGTATGTCCTGGGAAGCATGGCACCCGCCCACGGCTCATTTAACAAGCCCTGGGTGGCAAAGAAAGCAGGAACTGCCCTTCAGAACCCCATGAATGGACCTTCTCCTGCAGTCTCCCGGTGCTGATGAAGCCCAGCTTCACGGGCCACAGGGGAAGCCATAAAGCTGCTGTCGTGATCCCCGTGCTGGAGCCAAAGGCAGCTGGAAGGCTGTGGAGAGGCTCTCAGTGACTCCAGTGTGCTGTGAGGTGTGGCCCAGGCCATTAAAGCTCCACGGGGACAGGCGAGGGGAGGGAAGATGTGTGGGAGTAGGACTGCAAATCCCTCGCTGAAACTGTTTGTTCTCTTATTTTTAATCTCCAGCACCACTGGACACGGTCCCTCTGGAGGGGCTGCCAGACCACTGAGTGCTCCATCCCTGCCCTCCAGACACCCTCTTCCTGGAGGAAAGTCGGCAACTTTGGGTTTATTCCATTTTCTCACCCGTGCCAAAGCCTCTTTAATATCAGGTTTGCTGTGGGTTTGTTTGGGTTTGGTCCCACAAACGCCTCCGGGGCAGGTCAGTCCATCTCCCAAGCCACCCCTCAGCTGTGCCTTTGGAGCTCACAAAATCCAAGGAGACCTCCGTTGTTCTGCTCGAGCATCCCTCCCCACGAGAGTCCCAAGTGGTGGGAAGCATTAGGGAATGTTACTGGTGAACAATAGTCGTCTGGTGGCGACGCTGGTGATTTCCCTGGTACAAAAGGCTGCTGCATCCTCTGTGATAATTCCCCTTTCTTTTCCTCCTTGTTGGCTTTGTGGCTTTGTGATTTATTTGCGGGCTGGCAGGCGTCCACAGCCCTGCAGGAAATGGATGTCTGCTCTGGTGTTTGGGGGGGGGGGGGGGGGGGGGGGCATATAAATGTGTAATTTTCCCACTACATTAATTACAGGCGTTTCTCCCTGGCTGGAGCAGCTCCATGGTTTCTGTGCCCTTTTGGTTTGCTCTCCCCAGCCAGACTGAGAGAATTTATAGGGAACCCCAGCTCTGACATCCTCAGCTGAGCTGAGGGAAAAGTTAAAGAACTTGGCCACAAGAACTGTAGAGGGGAAACTCACTGGTCTTTTTTACCTGATAGTAACTCCATGACAGCAGCATGGCCAAGCTTTCCCTGGCTATTCCTCCTGCTGACACTTTGCTCAAGGATAAAAGTGGTTTGCCCAAGAAAACAACCCTCTTGCTATGGAAAAGCAATCGCAGAGCAATTTACCTTGGAATAGCTGTGCTACTTAATTCCTGGCTCCTGGAGAGAGACCCAGCTGAACTTGGAGCAAAGAAAGGAAACCCGAGGCAAAATTCAGTGTGGTTGTATCAGGTTTTGTTGGAGGAAAGGCTGGAAAAGGCACCGTGGGGCCCTGGCACAGGGTGCCCAGAGAAGCTGTGGCTGCCCCTGGATCCCTGGCAGTGTCCAAGGCCAGGTTGGAACAGCCTGGAACAGTGGAAGGTGTCCCTGCCCATGGCAGGGGATAGAACAGGATGAGCTCTAAGGTCTCCTCCAACCCAAACCAGTGTGGGATTCTGTGGTCTGGGACAGCAGTGGAACCAAAACTCATAATTTCCAGCAGATTGAAAGTACCCAAGGTGTCCCTTGGCTTGTAACGTGGCTTCTCCATGGATTCCTGATGAAACATGTGTCCTGTTGTGATTTTTGTTGGTTTTGTCCTGCCAGAAGTGGGGGTGGAGGATCAGGGATGTCTGCAAGGACAGGGCACAAACCTGAGCCAGCTCGGTGGCAGGAAACCAGGAGGGAGGTGAGGATCTGTGACGGGGGAACATCCAGGGATGCGGGATTCTGGGATCTCACCTCCTGTTTGGAGTCATTGCCTGGGCTCTGCTGGGATGTGTCTTGTTCTTTTTGGGGCTGGGAGCGTTCCACCCACAAAGCTTCTCCCAGGGGTCCCAGCTAAGCCTTCGAGGTAAATCTCTCCAGATCCACATCAAAATTAGGCATCTTACTGTGTTTGTTCTGCGTCATCCCTGTAAATCTTGAGCACCTTCCATGCCCTCTGTCACATTTCACTTTCAGAGCCCAGCCCACGTGTGGGGCACGTGCTCCACCAGTCTGTGTGGGCTTGTGCAGGGCTGTTGTTGCATTCCTGTGGCCCATGGCAGCGGGTTGGGGCTGGGACAGAGCCGTCAGGAGCTGGGTTTCCTTGGGAAAGCACCCACCTGACCATGAGTACGGCGTGG
The DNA here is from genome assembly GCF_009650955.1 of Corvus moneduloides. NCBI lineage: Eukaryota > Metazoa > Chordata > Aves > Passeriformes > Corvidae > Corvus > Corvus moneduloides. Next base: position 378,487 of record NC_045482.1, read on the forward strand.
CTGGGCCTGGACATGCAGGCTGCTCTTACATCTGCACGTGGCCTGGCCTTACTGAGAGGTGCAGGCTCTCCTGGGGAGGGAAGGATGCCCTGGTGAAGTCTATTTCACAGAATCCCAGAATGGTTTGGGTTGGAAGGGACCTTAAATCCCATCCAGTGCCACCTCCTGCCATGGGCAGGGACACTTTCCACTATCCCAGGCTGCTCCAAACCCCGGTGTCCAGCCTGGCCTTGGACACTGCCAAGGATCCAGGGGCAGCCACAGCTGCTCTGGGCACCCTGTGCCAGGGCCTCACTGCCCTTATACTAAAGAATTTCCTTCTAAATCATCTTCCCCTGATGTGAGTTTAGGCTCTAAACACAAACACCATTAGCAGCAACAGGCTCTGTGCCCTTAACTCCCTGCCCTGCTCTGAGAGCAGCAGCCCCAGCAGCAAACATCCCTCCCTCCCTCCATCCTCTCAGTCCTTAGCCAGAGGAGCTGCACCCCCTGCCATCACACCGTGGCATTTAGTGTAAATCTCATCCCCTCCCTTTCCCATTTGGCCGGTTTGGGAGTTTATTCACCATTAAAGCCTTTCCTTTCACACGCTGTTGCAAAGGTAGGGATTTATTTGGGCATGAATTTACTGCCCTTGTCAGTGACAAGGAGGGGCTGCTGTGATGCTGATACAGCCATCAGCTATAGAAACACCATTCTGGGCCCTGCAGGGGGGAAAGGGATTCAGGGCAGGTGTAAAAGTGGGCCAGGCATGACAGAGAATAGAGGAGGACAAGTGTGCTCTGCTTCCAGAGGCACGGGGAGCCTGTGGGAAGGTGCTGAGCAGGAACTGTAGCAGGACATCACAGGTACTGGAGGCAGCCAGAGAAACATCCAGTGTTTATATCCTCTCTGCAGTGAGCTCATGGCAAGTTGGGATTGGCCAGGAAGTGGGTCAGGATGAAGCGGGGTGAAGCAAACAGAACCTGAAGTCCTTGAGCGAGGCCCCTTCCCCCCTGCCAAGGCCGTGCTGAAGCTCTCGTGCTCTTCCCTGCTCCAGCACCCTCCCGCCAGCCCCTCGGAGAGCTGGATGCTCCTGCGGCCCCAGCCTGGGGACTGCATGTGGGCAGAGTGGGGCTTCCTGCACAGCAACACCCTCTGGGCACTGCTCAGCTCAGTGACCGGCACGCGCCTGTCCATCGTGTCCAGCTCTGGGTCACAGGCTGGGCTGCGGCGTCTCTGTGTGGGGCCGGTGTCTTTGGCCAGCCCAGAGGCACAGCTGGTGGAGGAGAGGCAACGTCCACGTGGCCACCATGGGTGGGAGATGCAACGAGTCAAGAGAGCCCCCGCTGCTGCCGCTGCTTCTCTAGGCACCCTCCCCACCCTCCCAGGGAACAATTCCTTCCCCATATCCCATCCGGCAGCGGGAAGCCATTCCCTGTGTCCTGTCGCTCCATCCCTTGTCCCAGGTCCCTCTCCAGCTCTCCTGGAGCCCCTTTAAGCCTGGAAGGGGCTCTGAGGTGTCTCTGGAACCTTCTCCAGGTGGGCACCCCCAGCTCTCCCAGCCTGGCTCCCTGAGCATCCTCGTGGCCTCCTCTGGACCCTGCTCCGAGGCTGCTGGTATCAACCACGAAATAGAGAAAACATTGCACTAGATTGCCCTGGGCTCCCATCAGGTCTGGCAGTCTGTTGTTCCTTAAGTGGAGGGGGAAAAAAGGAGAAAGAACACTTTCTCACACACACTGACTGCTACAACAACGTGAAGTGTTTTCCTCCTGGAGAGCCCTTCCTCCTTCTCCAGCGCCTTCCTCCCGGCAGCAGAGCAGGAGTCAAGCAGCGCCGTGCCTCCTCCAGCGGGCACCCAGCACTCCAGCTCGCGCTCAAGGATTCCTCGAAGCCAGGGCTGCGTGGGGAGAGCTCGGGGAGGGCACTCGGAGCCCCCCACCCGCGAGCAGCGCTGGGGGCCGCGCGCTGCCAGAGGCGCCGAGCAAGGAATGTCAAGGAGCATTAGGGAGATGACTGGAGGCCTGGAGTGCAATGGGAAGCAACTGCTGTTCCCAAGCAGGCTGCGACTGCTCAGCCCTACTAATCAGATTTTGGGGGATGCTCAGCTGGCTCTTGCTGTGGGGAGCTCGGGGTGTGTTTTGGTAACAGGGTCTGTGTTCCAGCGGGGAAGGAGAAGGCTCCTGATTTAATGCCCAGAGAACTGGTTCTGTTGGTGGAAGGGGAGGAAAAGGACATGTGGAAACCTCTGTATCCCCATTACAGCCCTCTGTGGGTCATTTAAAGCAAGCAAGGCAAGGCTGGGTGCTCCCTGAGGGTGTCCAAACCCAGCCAGATCTGCTGCCTGGCTCTGACGCCAGAGCCGTGGCCACTTGGCCACTCCGAGCCCCTGCTGGAAAACCAGCCTCATCCAGCAGCATCATGCCATCTTCATCATCCCTTCACCCTGCTCGCGTCAGTCCTGCCCCCCATTCCCAAAGCACCCTTTTGATCCCAGGAGCTGCAGTTCAGGGATCCATCTCTGAGCCGAGGGAAGTGGGGATCCTTTGCACAAGGTTTTAATTAGCAAAGGCTCGCGTGATTTTTTTTTTTTTTTGCAGGATTTGCTCCGTGGCAATTCCAGCGGGGGAAGAAAAGTTTGCTTCCATTCCCCAGTGCTCGGTGGAAGCAGCTTCCGTCAGCGCTGCCTGTGCTCTCGGCGGTGCTGGATATGGCAGGTCTATTTTTAGAAGCCAGGGTTGCCATGGCAACCCAGTGTATTTTTTTTCCCCCTGTTAAATATAGCAGCTGTTGCAGGGAACTCTTGTCCTCCTGGATGTAAAGGCTGTGTTTTTGCCCTCTGACAGAGCTCAGGGTATTAGAGGCAGACGAGAAAGGATGATTAAATAAGCGGAAGCCCAGAAGAAACCGTGGATCTGTAATTACACGGAGGGGTTTGGGATGCAGCCGTGCGTGTCTGCAGCTCCCGTGCTAAAAATGGTGTGGGGACAGGGATAGGGGAGCTTTTCCATGTGGGGCTCCATGAAACCACCCAGCCACCCTCTCTCAGCTGCAGGACTGTGTTGCATCCCAAAGCAGTTACATGCCCAAGCTTTGGGGTTCAGTGGGAAGCAAACTGACTCCGTTTATTTTTTTTTTATTTTTATATTTTTTTTAACTTACTGGATCCCTGTAAGATGCAAACATGTCCCATCAAAGGGCTGGTTTCCATCTCCTGGCAGGAGGGAGAAGGAGAGGGGTGGGGAGCACGATTGCTCGGGCCAAGGGCAGTCTGTCCGCTGGGAGATGGAGGTCTTTTGTTTAATTAACTAGTCCTTGCCTCATTAAATGAAGAAGGAAACCAGAGAACAGCAGACACAAGCGGGGCTTAGGATCGCTGAAAGTTTCCTTAAAAAGTGGATGCACCAACAAACAAACACAGAACCAAATTTAAACCAGCTTGAGTTTAAAGTATCTGCGGAGGTCACTGTGACCAAGGCTTTGAACGGGAATAACACATCTCTGGGAGCCTTATCTGCTCCCTGAGCTATCGTGAGAGGCATCTACTGCTGGGGATGTTATTGCTTTCCTGACTTTCATAGCAGGAGCAGCGCTTCAGCAAGCAGAAAGGTGCAGGGGAAGAGCCGCCTCTGTGGCCGTCGGGGGCTGGAGCTCACCCCAGAACTGCTCCCTGCCTGTGTCCCGGCCCCTCAGCAGCCCTGCAGGGTGCTTTGGAGGGATGGGGCATTCCCCAGCGCTCCAGCATCCTCTGGCCCAGGGCATAAATACGGGGCTCGTCCCTCGGGAAGTGCTGCCTGTCCTGAAGGAAGGCAAGGCTGCCACACCACATTTGAAGATTTCCTTGCCTCCCTCAGGGAGTGGGTTGTCAGGGGCTTCTGGCCCAGAAAATGGAGCTTGCAGCTGGGAGGGAGGTTCAGGGCAATCATTTCAGATGCTGCTTTGGTTTAAATCCAGCACGGGGTGGAGGGAGGACGGTGGAGTGGGCACAGCTCCAAAAATACATGTTTGTACATGGAATGGTTTGGGTTGGAAGGGCCTTTAAAGACCATCCAGTCCCACCCCCTGCCATGGGCAGGGACACCTTCCACTATCCCAGGCTGCTCCAAGCCCCGTCCAGCCTGGCCTGGAACACTGCCAGGGATCCAGGGGCAGCCACAGCTCTTTTCTGGTGAAGCCCAGTGCCCAGCGGTTGGATCTGAAGGACTTCAAGCAAAGTTCCTGTCCCTCAAGTGTCCCTTGGGGTGGCCTTGTCTGGCAGCCAGGCAAAGAGCACCCAGGGGCTGAGGACAAAGCTGCTCTGGGCATTCCCCATGCTTCCCCCGCAGTCAGTGGGCCTGGATTTCCCATACAAGTGCATTTTCCCATTGGCCTGTGGAGCCATGACCCTTCCAGCAGGGTTTGGGATCGTGCAGTGTGCCAGCAGCTGTTCCTGCTGGGGTGCCCAGCAAGGGGGACAGACCTGCCCTGTCACATCAGCCACACTGCCGGTGCCAGGCAGGTGGGTCACAGGCTCTGTCCTTTCTCCATGCCCCAGTTATCCCACTGGTTCCACTCTGCACAAACCTCCTGCTGGTGCCAGAGGCGGGGTTTCCCCAGGAATGGGTATTCATTAAAACTCTGCTTATGCATCCACTTCCCTGTGTATTCAGGGAGCATCTGGGTGTTTATGCTCCCTGCTTTCCCCGGGTTGATTTATGGGTTTGTTGTATTCCCTCCATTGTGTGGCTTCCCCGCTCCGGGCACCACGGGGCAGGCAGCAGTCCTGGGAGGTTTTCCCTTTCTCCCTGAGTGTTGGCTGGTCCATCCCTCGGCCCTTTGCAGGGACTTGTGTGAGGAAGGACCATGGCAGTGTCACACTCCACCTGGGATGGCGGAAGGGGTTGGAATGAGATGGGCTTTAAGGTCTCTTCCAACCCAAACCATTCTGGGATTCTCCGATCCTGTGATCCAGCCCCGGAGCACCGAAGGCTGCAGCCAGACACAAAGCTCATCCGTGAGGATGAAGAAGGAAGCTCGGAGCACCCAGTGTACGGAAGAGAGGCATCAGCACCTGCTCCCAGCTGGATGAGAAGGAAGGAGTGCTGGGAGTTCCCTCCCCACAAGTGCTGGGAGTTCCCTCCGCAAGAGGAGAGAGGATCTCAAAACCTCCAGAAATGTGTCCCACACACCCCTGACACCAGGTCTGTACATAATTTTGAGGCTGATACTCCCACCCAGCATCCCTGCTGGAGCCACTGCAAGGGCTGTTCTGGAAGGTCTGTTCTGACACTGGGTGTTTTCAATATCATTTTTTCTTTTCCCTGGGGAACAAGTGGATATCAGAGGAATTCCTTTTCATTGTACCCGGAGAGCTGATGGTTCTGCTCTCCCCGCTCCAAGCTCAGCCTGTATCAGCCCTCGGTGTGTTTGCCAGTCCAGCCTCTGCACCTTCTCCAGCAGCAGCACATTTGGGGAAGTTCTCTGAGAGAAGAGTGTCCATGGTAGTGCTGTTCCAAGGGAAAAGTCCACTGTTTCTGTGAGAGAATTTCTGGGCACCAGGAAAACAGGGAGCAAGTCCAGGCTGTGGACTCTCCATCCCTGGAAGTGTCCAAGGCCAGGCTGGATGGGGTTGGAACCACCTGCAACAGTGGAAGGTATCCCTGCCCATGGCAGGGGGTGGGACAAGATGATGCCTTAAGATCCTTTCCAACCTAAACCATTCCATGTTTTTATGATTTCCAGCTTGTCTCAAAGGTCTCCGCTGTCCCCATAGGAATGGGACTTTGAACCAAAGCCGTGGCAGGAGCTGAGGAAGCAGCAGGATGAGTTTCCTGTAGGATTGTAGCCCTGTTGGCTTTCAACCCACCCTAAACCCCAGGCATCATGGAGACCCTGTTATCAGCTGTGCTGGCGCCTCCAGCTTCATTAGGGGTTTTAATTATTTTTCCTTTCTAGTTTTAGCCCCTCCAAACCCTCCCCTGAGCCCCTTCTAGGAGGAGATCCAGGAAAAGCGTGTTTGCCTTTGCTGCGACCTGAGCAACCCCGAAAGCGCAGGGAGCACCGGGGGGAACAGATGCCAAAACCTCTCCTCCTCCAACTCCGAGATCCTCCAAGGCAGCTGCACCTCTGGAAGAGAGGCAGGCCCAGCTGGAGCAGAGGCAAGGCCAGATGAGATGATGCCACGAGGATGATTTCCTGTGCCTGTTGAACGGGAGCCCAGAGCAGCCCCTTCCACCCTGGCGGGGCAGCAGCTCCGAGCACCTGCGGGGCCTGGACAGCTTCGTGCTCCGGGAAGGACGAGATGTCCCCGAGCAATGGCCGTGGGAGGGGTTTTTTCAGGAGCTGGGAGCGCTCTGCTGAAAAGGGTGATAAAGCCAGGGGGTGTTGGACACGCACAAAAGGTTTGGCCAAGGGTGGGTGCTAGCCCAGGGCAGTTTGTTGGGAAGTTCAGGATGGATGTGGGTAACAGCATCTCCCTTCCCTGCAGAGACTTCTCCGTGTTCAACCCAAAAGCTGTTGTTTTGCCGGGGTGTTGAAGATTTTTCTGGGGGTGGGGCTTTTTCTGGAGGAGGTTTTTTTATTTTTGAGGGGGTTTTGGGGTGGGGTTTGGTTTCATTTTGCATGTGATTATTTGTTTGTTTGTTTCTAGGGTTTTTTGATTTTGTTGTATTTTGCTTCAGGGTGGATTTTTTGAGTTTTGGAGGGGTTGGGGGTTTTTGTTTCTTTTTTGGGTTTTTTGAGGGTGGGTTTGTTTGGGGATTTTGTGGGGGGAATCTGGTTTTTGTTTGAGGTGTTGGTTTTTCTAGCGTTTTCTGGGAGGGCTGGGTTTCTGGGGGGTTTGTGTGTGTGTGTGTTTGGTTTTAATTTGGTTTTTTTTTGTTTGTGAGTGCTGTATTTTGAAGGTGTTAAAGTTTTGGGGTTTTTTGGGGGTGGGGAGAGTTGGGGTTTTTTTATTGTTTGTTTTGTCTGGGGGAGCAGGCTTTGTGTTTGTTTCTTTGTTTGTTTTGGTTGGTTGGTTTAGGTTTTTTCCCTCTCAGACAAATACCAGGACGCAGCCTGGGAGGAGAGGAGATCAAACAGAGGTAATTATTAATAACTGTGAGAGTGGCCCTATCTGGGCTGGATTTTAAAGAGCCCCCAAAAGCACCCACCCCGCAGTGTAACCCCTGTGCTCACCCTGCCTTGTCTTCCATCCTCCTGTGCACCAGTTCTTCCTCTCCCTCCACGTTTTTTCCTTCTCCTCGCTGGAATTCAGACCAAGTGCCTGTTTTGTGGTGAGGATACACCTCCTCCAAACCTCCTTTGGAGCCCTGGGTGCTGTTTGGAACCCTCCACACCCTGGTCCCTGCGTGCTGTGTCCGTGGGGGACACGGGGAATGCTCGGCACACGCGCTGAAGCCTCAGCCAGGGCGGGATGTGCGTGATCCGTCTCACTTCTGGCAGCAGAGGGAAGAAAGAGAGCCTCCGAAATCTATAAATCAACCGTCTCTCAAATTGTGTGGGATTAAGGAAAAGGTGCAGAATGGAAATGATTTCCTGGGGGGGAAGCACATCGTTTCGTTTGCCTGGGAAAATGATGTCTTCATCTGTTGTCTTTCAGAGACTCTAAAAAGATTTAAAGGAGGGCTCAGAGCATGCAATTATTGTGGAACCTTGGAATCCCACGCTGGCTTGGGTGGGAGGGGACCTGAAAGCTCAACCAGTGCCACCCCCTGCCATGGGCAGAGACACCTTCCACTGTCCCAGGGTGCTCCAAGCCCCGTCCAGCCTGGCCTTGGGCACTGCCAGGGGTGAGGCACCAACAACTGAGTGTGGCTTCTCTGGGGGCAAAGTGGGTGGAAGAAAGGTCCCAGCTCTGCACTGCCCTGAGGGGATCTTTTATTTATCAACAGAGCCATGGGATGTGAATTTCTCCGGTGCCTTGGCTCAGCTGTCACACAGAAATCAAGTTTATTAAGCAGCTTTGGGCTGCAGCCAGTTCATGACAGCAAACTTTCATCCAATGATCATTACTAGTATTATTATTGTTATTATGACACCTCCTGCTCTGCTGCAAATTGGAGGGTTTTTCTGGGACTCTTGTTGGACTTTTTTGAGTTGTCTCAAAACTGGATGGCAAATTTCTGTGAGCTCTGAAACGAGGTTGGCCATCTCCAGCCATCCTGGAAATCTCCAACAGCAGGATTTGGCCAAATCTCCAGCTCCCTGCACCCTGGAGATGACCCCCTCCCACCTGTGCCCTCCCTCACCCACTGCCATCCCGGATTTCTTCCATCCCTCACTGCACTCCCAGCCCCGATGATCTCTGCTGTAAAACCCCAAAACTCTCGTTTGAGGAGTGGGAGAGGGGAAGGCGCAGCCATTCAGCGGAGCTGCAACGAGCTAGCGCTAAATCGAGCTCTAATTGCTCATCTAAACTAATTAATTTCCCAAACCCAAGGAATTTTGCGAGGGCGCTCAGGAGCCTTGCCCTCCCCTCTCCCAGGCGCGATGGATGCTTTCCGTGCAGCCTCCTCCGAGCTGCTGATGGCATCTCCCCCCAGGACCAGGGCACGCAGGGCCAGCCCGAGCCGCTGCGGCAATTCCCCGGCCCGGGAGCATCCCTTTCCCCACCCCCGGCCCTGCAAAAGCAGCGTGTGGAGCGTGGCAGGGCTTCGGCACCCGAAGGGTGCTCCGGGAGGGAGTGAACATCCCTGGTGCTGACACGGCAACAAACCCGGTGCGGCTGCAGGAGAGGCGTCAGCAGCAGCTGTGCCCCGGCAAAGTGCTCGCCGAGATGAGCGCTGTGCCCGGAGGCTGCTGATCCCTCCTTCTCTGGCTCCGGGGCCTCCTTTACCGTGCTCCCCGTGATTACACAGCTCTTTGAAGGCAGCGCTCGGAGCTCTTGGGGCCGCGGGGGGACGTCGCTGGCCGGGCTCGCAGCCTTCGGCTCTGGGCATGCGGAGCGTGTTTCACACGGGAGATGGGGACAGCGGTGTCCGGGGTGACCCCGAAGTGCTCCGAGCTTTGGGTGACCCCAGAAAGGTCCCGGGCAGATCCCCAGGAGGGTCAGCGGGCTTGGTGGAGACCCACCTGGATGATCCCAAGGAAGTACAAATTCCCAGGGAGCCGCTGCTTTCCTGGTGGTGCTTCCTGCCCCAGCCATCCGGGAAGCACATGGATGTGGGGAGGAGGGCCGTGCTCGGCGTGATGTGTTAAATCTGACCCTCCCCCCTGGGCTGGGGGCAGCTGGGCGCTGCTTTCCAGCCTCCACGAGCTGCCCTCGAACACTTTCTGAAGGATGCTGAAGCCTTGGTCTGCAGGAGGGACGCAAAAACAGCCCCAAGAGGACTTTGAGAGCGTCTGAGGGGCTTTGCCAAAATGCAGATTAGGAGGGAACTTGGAATCACGGAATCACAGACTGGTTTGGGTTGGAAGGGACCTCAAAGCCCGTCTGGTTCCACCCCCTGCCATGGGCAGGGACACCTTCCACCAGACCAGGTTGCTCCAAGCCCCGTCCACCCCAGCCCCAGGCTGACAGCCTGTCCCATCCCTGGCCACCCTGGAGCTCATTCCCAGATTCCTGGAGGTGGAGTAGCAGGTCCTGTAGATAGAGTGCAGCGATTGCCTGAATATTCATGGGTCGGCGGGCGAGCTGCAGCAGGCCCTGTTACAAACTGCTACCCGAACTGCTTACATCCATAAATGAGGGAAATAAATAAACAGATGCTTGTTAATTGACTTAATTACCCACCAGCAAACAGGAGACTGGGAGCACATCAATTAAAAAAAATGTTTTAAGAGCTGTCTCATAGTAATTCTTTTCCATGTGCAAGACACACCGGTCTCCTCTGCCTACGATGGACTCCTCCAAGACAAGGAATGGATTTTCATTATGCAGGAAGGAGGGATCATGAGGGTGGTGGCTCGAAACGAGCCCTGAATTTATGCCCTCTTCCCAAAACCAGGGCTGGGCCAGCACTTAACATAAAGCTATGCCAGGAGTGATTGCAAATAACCCTCCTTGAGCAAGAGAAATCCAGCAGCTAAGGTAATCCTTGTTTTCCAGTGGGGAACAGGCATGAAGGAGAAGGAGGCAAGGCTCATAAACTCTTATAGATTTTTTTTTTCTTTTCTTTTTTAAAGATCTCCAAGAAGAAGGCAAAATAGGAAAATTGCGGACTTGTTCCTCTCACTGCCGTGTGGATGTGGAATGACTCTGATGTCTCTTGACAGGCCTGAAGCTCAATATCCACAGCCGAGTGTTGAGCCAGCAGGATGGGACGGATGAATAAGAAGGACTGCCCAAGCCAGAGGCTTGTGGCCAAATCCATTATTTTTTTTGTCCCAGGGTGCATGCAGAAGGTCCCATGCCAACCCTGGGGCGATCACAGAGGGGTTTGGGTTGGAAGGGACCTCAAAGCCCATCTCATTCCCCACCCCTGCCATGGGCAGGGACACCTTCCACTGGACCAGGGCACTGCAAGCCCAGTGCTGCCAGCTGCCTGTGCACACACCTGGAGCCCCTCCAGCCTGGTGCCTGCCCTTTCCCAGCCTCCTTTCCCAGCGTGTTTGCCCTGTTCCCGCTCCACCAGGGCGCCTGTGCGGAAAAACCAGTGTGGGTTCCCTTGGGACTGCTGGCAATGGCTCTGCAGGGCCATTATCTGTGGATCACGATTAATGAGAGCCCCCAGGGCAGGCAGGTTATGAAAGAAGCCCCGAGATGGCGGCCCTGGCTGCCTCCCTGACGTCAGGGTGACGCAGCGCGCCCAGCGCAGCGCGGGCCTTTGGGTGCAACCAGAAAATGAAGAAAAGGAACCCAGGGGTGGAGTGAGAGGCAGTAAGAGATGAAAGGAGATTGTCTTATCAGCCAGAGCTGGCAGCTGGAGTGGATTTCCTCTCCCCAGTGCAGACTCTGCAGTGCGGGGGATGTTCCCCCGGACCCAGCCCTCGCCGTGGGCTCTGGGGTGGCTGCAGGACAGGGGGGGCACTGGGCAGGTGCTGCAGCAGATGTGGGGCTCCCCTTGCTCAGATCTGACGGCACGTGGGTTTTGAACCCTGCAGGGATGACGTTATGCCATGGACCCTTCACCACAGCCTCCTGCTGTGCTCTGGTTGGGATTTTACCCTCGGTGCTCGCAGCCATTGCTGAACACAGGTGATGCTGCGGACACGGCCTCAGAGCAACGCTCCCGTCACGCTGACCTCCCTGGCTTTGGCTGGACACCAGCTGGTGACCATCCAGGGGTGCCCAGGGTCACAGGCTTGTGGCCAAACAGCTGAGAAGGGAGCCAGGACAGGCAGGGGAGAGGAGCACAAGGCACAGGGGCTCTGTGAGGAGCTGGGATGCTCTCCCTGCTCCTGGCTGGGAACACCAGGCCCGTGTGTCTGGAGGCAGGCAGACACTGTGGTGGCATCTGGCACTTTTGCTCTGTCTGCCCCTCGTTCTCCTACTGATCCTGGTGCTGTGGGACACAGGCAGAGATCCCTCCAAAGCCGAGGGCTCGCTGCTCCCTGGCAGCCAGCGAGGATCCAGCTTCCAGCACGGGCGCCTGGAGCCCGTGAGAGATAAGCAGAGCTTCACAAGCTCCCTCCCCGTGGCCTGCCAGGCTCACGGCCACCCTTGCTGCCTGGCACGGCTCCTGGTGCAGTGCCTGGCAAGCAGGTAAGGCAGATAACACTGGGAGTGGGGCCACTGCACACCCCTCCCCTTGGGAAGGGCTGCAGGATCCATCAAAGGGCCACAAGGGGAGGAGTGGGGCACGCTGAGGTGGTCGTGGTGGGGTCACGCTCGCCCTCCCAGCCCTGCAGCACCGGTTCCCAGGCCCGGCGTGTCCCTCAGCAGCCTCACAGCTGCTCCTGCCAGCCTCTGGTTGCCACGTTAGCCCTTCGCCAGGCTGCCCGCCCGGCTCCCTGCGATGTGCCACATTTTGGAAATGTCCCGAGCCCCAAAAATGAGTGTGTGCTCCATGGATCACTGAGGGGGCCCAGGAGCCGGGTGTGGGAGATTCCCACCTCCAGCCTGCTGTGATCCTGCCGTGATCCTGCGAGCCGATCCTCAGTGTGGGATGCACAGGGAAGGACCTGGGTCCTACTGTGCCAGGTATGGATTCGAGTGACAAGGTCTCCAAACAGGATGGGTGGCAGCTGGATTTGGGGATCAGCCCCTGCATTAGGCAACACAGACGGATTTCCAGGCAGGCTGGATGCTCTTGGCAGGCTGGAGTTGGAGGCTACACTGCAGTCCTTGGGTTGTCCTTCCTTCTCCGGTGCCACAGCCCTTTGCAGCCAGTGTCCACAGCAAGGACGGTGAGCTGGTGCTCCCCCAGCTCCAAAGCACCTTCAGCCAGAAGGTACACCTCTTAGGTCCCTCGGCGACGTTGGGTTCCCCTTGCTGCCCATGTACTTGTGCCTCTTTCCAGAATTTAAAAAAAAAAAAAATCTTGAAAAAATGAAAACCTCACCCATTTTCAACTGTGTTGCTTTGCAGAAGAGAGAAGGGGAGGGCTGGGAGGGGGAGATGGGATGGAGCTATTTTAGTGCAAACCCATCTGCGTTGGTAATTCTCCATCCAGCCCCAATCATTACTGGATGTGCCGGGTGGCCTGGCCAAGGGAACACCTTCCCTGATTTTCCAGGCAGTTCCCACCTCCCTGTTGCCGCGTGTCCCCGCTGGTGGCAGGGTGGGTCAGCAGGTGCCTGGGGAGAGCCTCCGGCAGAGCTGCAGGTTGGGACGCTGAGGGGAACACGCAGCCCCTTCCCAGCGCACGTCCCCTTCCCCGCAGGCAGCTCCACATCTCGGGAAGAGCGATTTCGGCACCGATGGCCCCTCAGCATGTCAGAAAAGTTCCGCGCAATCTGTTTACTCTGGGACATATGCTGTGTTGATGCTGCCTGCAGTCTTGCTGCCTCTAATAACTTTGGGTGTAATTTTCTCCGGTTTGGTGCCTGGGGCGACCGACTGACAGCTGTGGGGAAAGGCCTCCTCCCGCGGGGGGTGCGGAACAGCTCCGGAGCCCCTCCGGTGCTGCTGCGCAAACCGGGACCCGCTGCTTGCTCCTCCCGGGGAAGCAGGGCAGGGACACACGGGAGAGACGCCGCTGCCCGTCCCAGGTGAAGCGTTTGGGCTGCGATGTTCCGCAGGTGGAGCTGCCTCCCGCAGCAGCGGCGGCTCCGCGCACACATTAAGAGTGTATTTACGATGTAAATTAATAAGTGCCATCTGCTTACCTCTGATGTTGTGGGAATGTTGTCTTGTGACTGGCTACAAACAAGACAACACTGAGGAGGTAACACCTGCTGGGACATATTTCTGCCGTTTATTTTCAAACATTGGGGGGTTATTTTGGATGGGAGGAATAGGTACCAGCTCCTCTCGCTGTGCATTAAGTGCTAATGAGTTGTGTGGATTGCCAGGCGACATCCTCGAGGAATTAGTGAGGCTGGAGGAAGCTGCATCCAAGGGCAGAGGGGCCTCGGCAAGGACGCTGCACCTCTGCGCCTTGGCCTCGACTGATGAAGATTTAAGGGGATGTTTTAGCTGGTGAAGGGTCGCTGCTTGTCAAATGCAGAGCTTGCTGCAGGGATATATTGATTCCAGGCAAAAGGGCCCTAGAGGTAAAAAAAAAAAAAAAAGAAAGGTCGGTCAAAACATCCCACTTCAGCCTTTGGGGATGGGACAGTCTCAATTTTAATTTCAGAATCACGGCCCACTTTTGAAATGGAAATTATTCTAATGCTGAGGCAGAGATGAAATCCTTCCCTTTTAGCAAAAGAAAATGTTTTGTTTGACCTCAGACACATTTCTTTCCCCCCAGTTTCCCCAGAACAGAAATGAAATCTAAAGAAACAGGTAACAGATAAAAACCTGGGATCCTCTCTGACTGCCAGCTCTTATTTCCACTCAGATGTTCCCGAGCTGACATCCATCCGCCCCTCATCCCTCTCCACTTCTCTCATGCCCTTATTTTTCCCGCAGAACAGCATCTCTGCAGGGCAAGGACTCACGGGCCGGGGGTTCCGTTCCTGGGCGTGCAGGGTGGGGGTTTCCAGGGCACAGCAAGGCTGCTGGTGGGGAAGGAGACCTCCTGCCCAAACCTGCAGAGCTGGAGGAGCTCTGGAGGAGCTGGAGCCAGGGATTTTTGAGCTTGGGGCCCTACAGAGGAGAGGGTTTTTCTAATGAAAGGGCAAGGTGGGAAAAGGAGAACCTGGGCGCAGAAGGGCGGGGGACTCGCTGCTGGGGCTGCCAGAGCACAGCGGGCGTGGGAAATGTTGGAGACTTCCGTGAAGGTAACCAAAGAGAGGAATGAGTGGGTTTGGAGAGGCTTCTGCAGAGGGCTCAGGGCAGGAATGAGTGTCCTGCTCTCCAGAGGAAGAGCTTTCCAAGTGACCCCGAGGAGGGGGGTTTGGAGCGTGGAGCAGCTCCAGGTGCATCCTTGGGGAGGATGGGGAAGCCTAAACAAGCAAGCCACAAGCAACCTCAGGAACATTTCTGCTGGGACATGTTTTCTAACAAGTTATTTTTGAGGCTTTTCTCACCAGCTCTGCTGAGCCAAACTGGCAGCGCCCTTTCCTCGGCCACAGTCCTGCAGGGAGTGGCCTTAGCAGGGTGCACCCCAGCAGGGATCTTCTCTCCCTGGGTGCAGGAGGGACCACAACCAGCCTTGGCTCGGTAGCAGGACTTTCATGCTTATTCTTCATTTTCAAAAGTATTTTTACAATGAAAAGACATCAATGTGGGAAATTTTTGCCCCACCTGGCTGACTTCCGTGTCCTTGTCAGCACAGGGGCAGTGGTGGGCTGGGGTGGGGATGCTGGAGGCTCCTGTGTCTCTGGGGCAGAGCAGAGAAGGCCGGAGCCCTTTAAATGACCCTGCTGCTGTTCAGCTGCCTCTCTGCCCCTTGGCCGCTCTCCATGTCTCCCCAAAACCTGGGGTGACACGGTCAAGCCCCAGCGAGACATTCCAGGTGACTCAGGCCTGCTGGCTGTTGTCAGTGGCACAGGGCCCAGGGCAGAGATGCCACCGTGGGTGTTTGTGGTGGGATGGGCAGGGAGAGGGGCTCTGGGGGCAGCCACGGGCGTGTCCCTGCCCCATGGGACCTTCTGCAGCGATGCTGATGTGGGGAATGCTGGGGGGCAGAGGGGGGTACCCGGCAGGGAGGTCAGCACGGTGTGGAGAGTGGAACAGTGGGTTTTGGTGCTCCTCACCCCCAGGGCTGGGCAGCTGCCAGAGGAGCTCTGACCACAGCTGGATTTCCTGGTAAAAATAACTCCATGGCATAAAGTTTCACAGCAGGAAGAGTGGGGAGCAGCTGGGGCTTCGCTCCCTCCCGCCACCACATCAGCAAACATCTGCCCGGGCCGGTGCGAATCCCAGCGAGGAGGGAAAGGCGCTGGTTGGCACTGGTGAAACCCAGGGGAAATTCTGGGGGGCTGGGAGCAGAATAAACACCGGGCTGAGCTGGTTCCCGGAGGCAAGGGCACCAGGGGTGGAAGGGGGAAGATAGGGAGGAGGCGAGGAGCCTTTCCCGAGAGCAGTGGGGGAAGACGGCCGGCGGTGCCCTGGGCAGTGATGCTGTTTGCTTCTCTGGTATTTCCTTTGTTTACCCTGTGTCCCAGCAGGATGGGGCTGGGCTGCCTGTGCGGTGTCGGTCTGAGCTGCCTGCTTTGCCAGGGCGCGGTGGGAGCCGCTCTCCCACCCCGGCTCCAGGCTGGAGAACGCCGCTGCCGCCGCTCCCGACGGGAGCTGCTCCCCTAACACAGAGGGACCGCAAGCCACGGGCGGGAGAGGACATCCCCCGCTGCTAGTCCCACCTTCCCACCGCGACCTTTCCTGGGTGGTGCTGGCTGCGCTTCCCCTCCCTGGAGCCACCAGCTGGAGGATGCGGCCGGAGCGGCGCCGAGGATGCTCTTGGCGAGGAGGTGACCATGGAGCCACCTTGCCAAGCCAGGAGGGACCGTGCCCACCCTGCGGAGCCAAGGGCACCCTGGGCACACCCCGGTCCGCACCCCACACCCCACAGGATGCGGTGGCAGCGCTGGCTCCACTCGGCACTTGCCGGGCCATGCCAGCGGCTGGTTCCTTCGCGCTGCCAAGGCCCGTGTGGCAGCCCTGGGAGGAGAAGCCGGTAATTTTCCACTATCCCGGCACGGGGAGGCACGGAGCAGGCACTGCAAACCTGGCCGGGCTCCACGGCGGGTTCACACCTATTGCTTTCGCAAGACGTGCGGTGATAAAAGCCCGAAAGGCAAAGAAAGGCCATTGCTCTGATTCACTCGGCGTGCTGCAAGCTGTCCCGCTTTGTTCCCTCTCCTCTCGCTCGCCCTTCTGCCCCCATTCTGGGAGAGGACAGGGGGGTAGCTCGTGTTCCCAGGCTATTTCGGGCAGTGGCAGTGTTAGTGATTCAGGTAGCCCGACACTGCCACCCTGCTCCTCTCCCAGCAGGGAGCCCAGGACCTGCAGATTGGCTGTGACACCTCCTAATTGCTCAAGATAGATCATTTAAGAAAAAATCTTCCATATGGTCCGCAGGATTTAATTTTTTTTTAATGTATTTTTTTTCTCCCCCTTGCTTCTACAACTGTTACAGGGAGAGATATTTTTCCCCCTGTTTGACACAGATATAATCTTCTTCTGATACACAAATGCCAGATGGCACGGCAAAAAAAGATAATAAATGTGTCTGCAGCCTCGACAGTTAAGTCTGGGAACCTGGGAAATGGCTGTGGAGGGGCTGGGAGTGGCTGGGCTCAGGGCTGGGTTTTTGTGGGGGAGGAGGGGAAGGGGAGGTGGAGCATTCCATGGAAGATGGTTTGAGGAACCTGGGAATGCTTTGTGACCAGTCCCTGCCAGGCATGCCAGTCTGGGACTTGAGCTGCTGCCAGTGATGAGCAAACCCAAGGAAACCCAAGGAAACCTGGGTGGCGGAGGGAGGTTGTTCTTAAATTTACCTCTGGGGTGCCATGAGGGGCAGGGAAAGCAAATTCCAGAAAGCTGATGACCTGCTGCAGTCAGTGGGCATCCTATGGCTGAGTTTGGGTGGGATATTTAAATCCCCTGGGAACGTGCCGCCAGCACAGTCCTGCAGGGTGCTGAGCAGGGTGACAGAGAAAGCCCTTCATTTGGTTAGGGCCACATTACAGCACCTAAATGTTGCTCAATGCTAATCTGCTAACGTGCTCTCTCTAATTACGGGGATGAGAAATGGCTGCTGTCCTGCCCTGTGCTCCGGGATAACCCTGGAAACGCGGCCTGTCACCGCAGCGAGGCAGTTCCTCCCCAAACCCGTGTTTAATAAACAAATACAAGAGCAGTCAGGTTGCAAAGCGCTTTCCTGGAAAAGGGCAGATGATTTTTTTTCTCTGCTCCAGCTGCTTGGATTTCTCCACACTGGGCTTCGCCCCTTCCCTGCTGTCCATGGGGGATGCAGGCAGGGATTGTGCAGGGCCTGAAATGGAGTCACCATTCCTTGGAGGAGGTCTAAAAATGAGTAGACGTGGCACTTGGGGACATGGTTTAGTGGTGAACATGGTGGTGCTGGTTCGGGGTGGGACTCGAGGCCTTTTCCAACATCAGTGATTCCATGGCTCTCTGGAAGCACACCCACCATGAGCCTGCATGTGCACAGACTCTGCGCCAAAACATCCCAAACACACCGTGGAGGGTGGCTCCCTGAGTGGTGGGAAAGGCTGTGTGCCTCTGTGTCCATCCCCTGCACGTCCACCCAGGGGTTTTCCACAGCCTCTGGACAGATAACCAGCCACGCCATCCCCAGGCCAGCCCCCCGGGGGCCCGTGCTTGAGGTTGTGCAACCGTCTTTTTAAAAGCTTTACCATAAAATGCAAACTCCAGGGGAGGCCAAAGGGCAGGGGAACCTGCTCGTGCATGAGGAAACAGAGCTGGGATTGCTTTTATGGTGCCTCATCTGGAATAACTGCCCGTGCTGGCACGTCCCCTCCAGAGCAAGGGGTCGGCCCAGCGTGTCCCGTGGAACCTCTGCGATGGGCAGCTGTCCTTGCAGCTGGATGCTGGATTTCAGCCTTGGAGGCTCTTGCCCAACAAATGTGAGGAGAAATGGAAGCAGGAGTGAAGCACCAGATGGACGTTGCCTGCTGCCCTCCAAATTCCTGGTGCCAGTGCTTTCCTGATCATTTTCCAGAGATCAAGCTCAAGGTTTATTTTTAGCAGAAAAGGTGGGAGATGGCCACAAAAAAGCGTTTTTCCAGCCTCTGGGCACAGAAGCCAGGGAGGAAATATTTGCTGGCTGAGCCTGCTGGGCTTTTCCAGAGGCAGCTGCCGAGGTTTGCCAAGGAGACCTTGGGCAGATGTGCTGCTGACTCAGGACACGTCGGAGCGTGGGTGTTTTATGGGAGCCCTCACAGGGTTAAAGAACAGTGGACACACGGTGAAAAATGAGTGTCTCTTCCATCAGCTAAAGAGCTGTTGAGACAGCAAAGCGATTATTAGATTTTCCCCCCAACATTTATTAAGTTTGTGTGTGTCTCTGAGATGTTCCTGCCGCTCCTCGCTGCGCCTTCAGACGTGTCAGCTCCACCAGGGCATTTCCAATTATCCCCTCGCCTGACAGATAAGGTGGTCTCTAACAGAACTTTTAATTTCTCGGGAGAAAAAAAGAAAAAGGAGAAAAGAAGCAGCTCAGCCATTCTGTATTTTAGATGGCCTCTGGGCAGCAAGTGCAGGGGAGAGCACCTCACTCCCACAGGGGCAGGTAATGCTCCTTCACACCTCCCTGCTCCATCCCGGACAGCTCCTCTTGCAGAAAAACAGGAATCAGGTCCATTTGGGACCCTTTCAGGGCTGGGATTTTTTCAGCAATTCTGACAGTCTGGAGAGGTTCCCCTCAAAACACACGTTCCGTGGCTCAGCAAGTGGGCAGCAACAATGGGGTTTTGGGGGGAATTTCGCTGGGATTTCTCCGGTGTGTGCCCTCCATGCTTCCCCGGGCTCGGAGGCTTTGCCACGTGCAGAAGGGAGCACGGAAGGTGCGTGCAGCTCTGTTTCACTGAGCTGTGTCCGGGGTCACCTGGGCTTTCAGGAGCACCTCAGAAGTGCCCGAGGCTGGATTTCAAAAGGCATTTCATGCCTCACAGGCAGGCGGATTCCGTGCTTAACTTCCAGGGAGAGCTCCCTAACCGGCCTGAGCGCCTTTGCAGCCTCCCTGGGGTAGAGCAATCTGGGGAGAAATGTGGCTTTTAACAGCGTGTGAGTCACGGTGAAGCTTTGCTGCCGAGCAGCTGTGGCTGCTGAGGGGCAGAGACTGATCCCAGGCGACTTCCACCCCTCCAGCCACGTGTCCAGAACCAGCCCTGGCAACCTGCCCTGCTCCCACAGCATCAGGGAGCAACACCCCGGGGTATCCCAGGGGCTCCCGGCTGGCCTCGGGCTATTAAAACACAAAGGATTGATTTCCCAGCGTGGCCTTTGGTTTGCCCTCCCGGTGAATGGGCGCTCCCTGGGAAAGCCGGGATGGACCCGATGGATGTGCAGTGCCATGGGGATGGCGGGAGCTGGGAGCTGCTGGAGACAAATACTCAGCTGACCAAGTATGACAAGCAGGAAAGGTTTTGGGCAGACATCAGGAAGGGTTTTCCCTGGTTGGAAAAGTGAAGCACAGGCTACAGCTTGGAGCACATTGCTGAAACCAGCAGGCTCCGGAAGGGACGGAGAGGGAACGGAGGAAGGAGATGGGGATGGATGAGGACGGAGATGGGGATGGGATGGGGATGAGTTTGGGGATGGAGATAGGGATGGATGTGGGTAAGGCATGAGGATGGGGGTGAAGATAGGGATGAAGATGGAGTTGGGTGTGGGTGGGGAAGGGGATGAAGATGGAGATAGGAATAGAGATGGAGCTAGGGATGGATGGGGAAGGGGATGGAGATGGGGATGGACACAAGGATGGAGATGGGAATAGATGGGGAATGGGGATGTACAGGCCTGGAGCCGGGAACTGGGCTGGCAATGGGACCCAGAAGGGTGGCTGTGGGCCCTGGGGTGAGCCCAGCTCCCTTCCAGTCCCGCTGCACGGCCCAAGCCAGCCCTTGCCCTGGCTGCCCAGCCCGGCCCAGCCCCACAGGGACGCCGGGAGCGCTGCCCTCCCCTGCAGCGCCGCCGTACACGGGCTGAGCTGCTCCAAGCCCACAGAGAACAAGCCTTACAGAGATATTTGCTATTATTCCTGATTGCGTGGACTCCGGGGCGAGCGATTATCATATTTCCCTGTGATCAAAATGTTAGTGATTATCATAAAGGATGCTTTAGGCTTTGAGACAGATACAGACTCTTTCAACAGCATTTATTTCTGAAGAACCTTCATCTTTACTCTCTCTCATGACAGCTAGGTTTTGAGTCATGAGCTGGTTGCAATTACTTTGCCTCTGTAATTCCATCTTTCCCACACTCTTCCTGGCTTCAGAGCCGCTGGAGGACAGTCACCTGTGTGGAGCCGTGCATGAAAATTGAATCCCAGCTGCAGGCAAGGCTAGGAGGAAGTGAACGTGGAATATTTCAATTTAAAGTGTGTTTATTGTGCATTCTGTCACTGATTTGATGTAAAAAAATTTGCATGCAAATGACAGCAGATTTGCATCTCTCCTTTCATTGACTGCAGATGTTGAAAAAAAAAATATATTTGAGGGTTTTGGTTTTTTTGTTTTTTGTTTTTTTTTTTAAAAAGCTTTCAAAACATCTTAGAGGAGATTTTGGCGGCTGCTCTATTAAAGCATCTATGTAAATGTGCTGACCTCTCCTGAAAAGAGCAGGCTGGTGCCAGGGCATGTGCACAGAGACATTTGCTGCAGCACTCTGCAGGCTCTGCCTTTCCAGGACTTCCAGCAGCATTTTGGAGAGATGTGGTGCTGACACCCTCGGACACAGAACTGCGTCTCTCATAAAACAGGAATTTTTGCATGGAAACATGTGGAAGGATTTTTCTGAGAGGTGTGAGAATTCTGGTTGGGTTTTAGAGCAGTTAGAATGGGCTGTAGAAAACTCTGAGCCAGGACCTGAGGAACCAGGAGGTGTCCAGAGAGATTTGGAGGCTTCTTCTTCCATCAGCTGGAGCAGGCACCAAGATCAAGGCAGCCTTGGGCAGCTTTGACTGAAATTGCTCATTTCCCCCTGGAAATGGGCAGGTCCTCGAGCACATCTTTGGCAGGACAGGGGAGGGGATGGGATGGGGTGGGATGGGGTGGGATGGGGTGGGATGGGATGGGATGGAACGGAACCTCCCCTGCCCAGAGCAAATGTGCAGCCCCAGCAGGTGAGCAGGGCACGATGTGGGTCCTGAAAACCGTCCAAGCAGGAGCTGGTTCCATCTCCTGATCTCCTGAGAGATGAGAATTCAGCCTCTCGCTTGACTTGATTTATTGCACTCCTTCCTCTGTGCTCCACGGCATCAAGGACTTGCTTTTTTCCCTCGTCTAGGTATTTTCTGGCCCACGAAAGCCAGAAAATGACCCAAGGAAAGAGAAACAAACAGCACAAGCAGCAAACACAAACAGGAATCAGGCAGCTAATGAACCAAGCTCTGCTGAGGTTGCTGCGACTCCGCAAAAAATTGGCAAAAAAGTTGCTCTTCTAAAGCTGCCAGATTTAAATAAGATGCTATCTCTGCACAGGGATTTTTTTTTTTTTTTTAGCATTAGCTCTGCATCTGCCTTCAGCTAAGGGCTATAAATAGATTTATACCTCTCTCTGTGTATGTGTATGGTTTTTTATATAGGTGTGAGTGCCCGCTGAGTGTCTGCACGTGCGCGTGTGTATAAAATATGCACGCGGGCTGGATGGAGCCATCCATCTATCAAGTTATTGGCCTATCTTGTGCTCATTCGGGAGAGGGTTTAAAAGGAATTGCCTAAATACATAATACATGCTGGCTTTTTTTTCCTTTTTAAGAGATGAGTCAAGTCAAATGCTATGATATAAATTTTTAATACCCCTATGACCTGATTTTTTTTTCCCTCTTGTGCGAGGAAGTTAACAATATGAAATGTCTTTCTGTTGTCTCTAATCATGGGCTGATTTGATAAGCTGTAATTATTATTCATGTTCGAGATCTGCAGCTAGGGAGATGCAGGAGGTGTGGGGACCATTGGGATGTTTAGGTTTATTATTATTTATTACTGCTATGAATAAAAGAATAATGATTTCAGAGATTCTGCCAAGTAGTTCAGGCTGCAAATTTAACTCTTTTAAAAACCGTTGCAATCCATTTGCATCGATGAGAGCCTCTTTAATCAGGTTTTTTTTTTTTTGGTTCCTTACTCCACTGGAGGGGTTGGAAAGATGGAAAAAATGGAAGGAATGATTTCTGTAGGCCCTACCAAAACGGATTGTGTTCCATGCTTGACCTTGAGCATCCCCTTCCCAGCCTGCTCGCCTCGGCTGGACCCCTCTGGAACTGCCAGCTCACGAACAGGGATCGAGCACTGGTTTGGACATAAGGGTGTGGGGATAACTTCTCCTGCACATCCTCCACGTGCAAAAGGTGGTTTAGCTGGGAGGAAGGAAGGGGAGAGCAGCCTGCAGAGAGCTCTGCTGCTTTCAGACCCAGAACCGGTGTGGCACTGTCTGTGGAATAAAGCAAACGCGTCTGTGGGCTCCTGATTCATCTTTCCAGTGATGTAAGGGCTCTGGGCCTCTGACATCCGTGGGTGGATGGGAGAAAACGCATTGCTTGTTTGTTCCTATTTCCCTCCTGCAGTCTGAGTTACCTCCAGCCATAACTCTCTCTGCTGTCTCCGTAAGTGTAGCCTGCCCTTGAAGGAGGAAAGAATGCATTGAAGTAACATCCCTGCAGGGAAAAAAAAAGAAAATTAAAAAACAAAAAGCGGGTGTAGGTTCCAGGAAAAGATGCTTCCATAAAGCTCATCGTTGTAGGAGGCTCAGCTGCGTGATGGCCGGGAGCCCTGGAAGGAAGAGCTCTGGAGGCCACGGCTTGGGAAACACCCGACCAGGAGCCTGGAATGAGCTCCTGAGCACAGGCCGTGGCAGGGACTGGTGTCCTTTGCAGGAACCCTGGTAGCCACGTCCCACCAGGAGCTCTGTTGGCTGGTGGGAATTCCGAGGCTGGAATAAGGAGCAGGGAGGGCAGCGAGGCTTTAGGGAGTGGTGTTGCAGCAGGGGGGGGGGAAGGAAAACGGTGGCATTTCAGTGCCATTTTCCCCGCTCTCCGTTTCATGGAGCTGGATCTTCTTCGTAACATACTCGGAGGCAAGGCATCAATCTGAGAACACAAAATACACAGATCCCTTCCAAAGCACCACACAGAGCCCCTCATGCTGCAGCTCTACATCTCCCTGCCTTCGACCGCTTTGCACCTGAAAGGAGAGCTGCAATTTGGGGTTGTCCACACCAGCACCACGTGCGACCAACGGCGTGGCCTGGATCTCTCCTTTCCGGGGAAGGCAGTGCCAGACTTCACATCTGCCGGCTCTCCAGCCCTCACACGCTTCGCCATCCACCTTTCTGTGCTGCAGTCTCAGCGTCTTTCCCTTCCTTTCTGCTACCAGGGCAGAAGTTTGAAGACATGAGCCACAACATATGCCATTGTCTCTTCCCCGAGATGAACAAAGTATATTGTTATGCTCCAACTGCGGTGGCTTTTTTCCCCCGTTCAATGTTTTCTAGCTGCATAGACCAACCATCTGCTTCTCTTTCTCCCTTCCATCATTCAATTCTTTGCACGTTATTCAAATTAATTATCAATTAAGAACCAGAACGTCTGGATAATCAAATTACAGAATGGTAAGATGGTCAGAGTAACACAGCACCTTATTAAAAGCCTCCAGACAGTTAACAAGACAATAAATTCCTGGTCTTTTGTTCTCCAGATGAACCTTCAGCCCAATAAAGGAAAACAAAGTGACACGTATCTCTTCTTGGTCATTTATTTATGAACGTGGGGAAAGACATTGACCAACCCCCTTCTCATTGCAGATTTCAGATCACAATCTTCTCCTCTCGGATGTCAAACTAACCCAGATAATAAAACAGCTCCAGTCTCAAGACATTCCCCAGAGAGATAAGAAACTTCTCTGTTATTTTTCTTTTTGTGCTGAAGGGAATCTGGTTTAAAAGGCGTGAAATTAACTGTCCTTTAGGTCCTCCCTGCCGGGGGAGGTTCTGGGGGTGAAGGCAGCGCAGCAGCGTGGCTGCTGTGCCCTTGGGCAGCTGCAGGAGCAGTGGGACCGTGGTTCCCCACCCTCCGTGGTGCAGTGCTCAGAGAGCTGAGGGATAATTTATGAGGCTTGGCAGCAGGGCTGGCACGCAGGGCGCGGCAGGGGAAGAGGAGCATGGAGGAGAGCTGATTGTGCCCTGTGTGATACCTGAGAGACTCTGGCTCTGGCCATCTGTACAGTCTGATGTGCCGAAACCTTTCCCACAGAAATCCCTGCGGCTGCTCGGCCTCCTCTGGCAGGCTGAACCACGTGGCAAAGGGGGTGGCTCATCCTCAGCCAGGAAAGCAGAGATTACCTGGAATTCAGGCCTGGGAAGCACTGGGAGAATCCTCTTGTCTGGTCAGGAGTCCCAGGGGATGAAGCCCACCTAGCCCACTCCTGGTGGCCAGGCTGCCACCTCCAGTCACTGGGTACCTTTCGTTTTCAGCTGCAATTTCACTCGAGGGCGGATTTGCCACCGTGCCAAGAGCACAGATGCCCCATCAGCCCCCTTTTCTCTGGAGCAGCATCCTCAGGGGGCTGCAGCCTGCCTTAGTCGGGCCCCTGGGGTTGCAGCGGCCCAAAGTTGCGTCGTTAACCCAAACGGGCTCGTGCGGTTCCCGATGCGACCGCTCGTGTGCCTCAGCACCATCCCCATCCCTTCTCCTCCCTCCTCCAAGGCCTCTCCCAGCACCCCGAGACAACCTCCCCACGCCGTCCTCGCGCGGTCGCTCACAGAGAGGCGGCAAATCTCCATGGCAGACCAAACCCCGCTGGCCAAGCTGCTCGCTCCGCGCCTCCGCGGAGGGATGCAAATCACGGCACCCAAAACATATTCCGAGTGGCACGCGAGATCTGTGCCCGCTTTGCCCATTGTGTCAGGAAAACAGAAATGCTTGTCAAAATACCAGCTCGAGTCGGAGCTCGCGGCTTCTGGAGGAATAAAAGAACCATGTTGGCAAGCACAGGACTAGACAGGCAGATGTCCTCCTCTCCACCCACTAGAATTTTATTGGCAATTGAGTTAACAAGCTCTTTGCATATGAAAGTAGCGGAGAGGCGCTGCTGCGGCCTCGCTGGCAGGAGACTTGGCTGCAAAACCAGTGAGACATTTGACAAGGAAGCAATATGTTAGCAACATCCCTCCATCCGTGTTATCGGGGCCAAATTGCCACGGCACTTGCAGCCATGTGGAGGCATTAGATGCAAAGTGTTAGACGCCCTGCCATTCTTCCCCGTCATTTTCTCCTTTCTCTTCTCCCTTTTTTCTGAGCAGCCTGGTCCTGACACTTCTCTTCGAGTGGCTCCGGAGCCAATCCTGCCTTGTGCTGCTGTATGTCCCTGGAAAATAGGCTGCCAGGTGCTGAACACCCACATTTTGAAGAGATGGCTCATGGTAATAAATGGTTCTGTGATTTTTTTTTTTTTTGGTTGGTTTCTCTTTGGTTTTGTTTTTATCCTTTTTTTTCCCCTCTCTTTTTTTTTTTTTTCTGTCGAAGCAATTGCATTTCCAAGTTTTCCTTTAAGAGGTCACGTTTCCAAGCTGATGAATGGGAGGAATATACAGACTGGCAAATCTCCTCCCCACACTGAACACTTAAAACAGAATTTGTACCCCACAGCAGCTGTCCCCACTCTCTTTAGGTTTGCAGGCTCCCAGCCTACCCACAGTGGAAAAGCAGGCTTCCCTGAGTTTCAGGAATCTCTGGTGAAAAGTGCCACCACGCTTCCACATTTCCCCTGGTCTGTGCAGTACTCACACGTATTTACGTATCTGCTGCTGTGTTTGTCCCGTGCTGTTGTGGACATTTCCAGTCTGGGATCCAGGAGCACAGGACCAGGCATGCACAGCACGATCCTCCTTTTCCCTGCTGTATGAACTGCAGGCACTGCCTGGAATCCTCTGTCACCCCTTGGCAAGAGGACACCGAGGTGCTCACCTGGAGGCCTCGCATCTGGAGGACCTGGCCTGTAGTGTTGCGTCGGCTGTCTCCAAATGTTGATTGTTGAAAAGGCTTTTGGAAGCCAGATTTCAGCTCCAAAGTCACATCGGTGCTTTTCAAAACGGCGCCCTCCCACTATCCCCGTGGTCTGGAGAAGTTGTGTTAAGAGAAGCTCACTGTCACTCCACCAAGGGGCTTAAACAGTGAGCAGCCAAACCCTGGGAGTACCAAAAGGTCCCTTGGAGCAAGTCTGGTCTAGGGGAAGGATCCCCCAGCTCTGGTGCCTCCTCTCATGACCTTAGCGGTCTGCCCTGCTGCCTCTCCAGCACGGAGCACATAAAACACCGGAGTGTTGGGAAGTTTGTGACTTCCCACGGCCAGACAAACCTCCGACAAGTCAGGGAACCTCATTTTCCACTTCCCAACCCTCCATCACGAGTCTGCACACCTCCTCACGGCCTGCATTCAACCAGAGCCTCCCAGCAGCTCCTGGCAAGAGGGTGGCAGCCCCTGGAGCTCTCAGCATCGCTGTGCCCCATCATGACACCACAAAAAAGCGTTTTGCTCTTCGCTCCCCGTGAGCTTCTCTGCGTTGGATTTTCTGCGTGACGATTTATTCCAAGTGTCCAGGGCTCTGGTCTCTCCTGGTAATTCCTTCTGGCCTGGGAATAGGCGCCTGCTCCCTCTGATTGCCCCTCTCATGCAACGCTCCACTGAGACGCGCACGGCAAGGTCAGAAATGAGGCTGAGCTCGTTTTATTCACCCTAAAAAACCAGCGAGCAGCAGAAAAAGAGATAACAGCCTGCCTTTAAATGGACAGGCTAACGTGCCTTTTGTTGGGAATGGTGCTGATGTAAAGAGGAGCCAACTGCACCATTCGAATGCGTAAATTGCTCATTAGTCTTTAGGTTAATACATTTTGGGGTGGGAGGGGATGGAGGTATTTGAAGGGAAAACGGCCTATTTGGAAGGGTGGGAAGATTAAAGGCGTGGAAAGAGATGGGTGAATCTGGTGTGGTTGGAGCACCAAAAGAGACCATTCCACCCAAAATAAAGCACCTGATTATCAACGAGCTCCGTGTGGATCCTTGGTGGAGAACAGCTTTGCACAGACATGCGCTGCCTTCAAAGTGCTCGGAGGTGACACAGCAAAGTCCTCTGGCTTTTGGGGGATGGAAACTTGAAGAATCATCGCCTGCCCTGGAAATAATCCCATCCTGACGTGTTTCCTAGGCAGGGCGTTTTCCCTCCTGCTTCTGGGCTTTCACCTCCACAAGCCCAGTGGCTTCCACTGATGATTGTCCCCCCCGGAAAAGCACATGCCAGGCTTTCCATGCCAGGAAGGACCTGGGAGTGCTGGACATGCCCTGGCCACATCTGCTGGCCTCCAGAAAGCAACCATGTCCCAGGCTGATCCCACAGCGTGGGCAGCAGGAGAGGGGGGATTCTGCCCCTCTGCCCCACTCAGGTGAGACCCCACCTGCAGAGCTGCCCCAGCCCTGGGGAACAACATCAGGAGGATGTGGAGCTGCTGGAGAGAGTCCAGAGGAGGCCATGGAGCTGCTCCAGGGCTGGAGCCCCTCTGGAGCCAGGCTGGGAGAGCTGGGAATGTTCACCTGTAGAAGGGGACGCTCAGGGAGATCAGGCCTAAAGGGGCTCCAGGAGAGCTGCAGAGGGACTGGGGATGGAGGGACAGGACACAGGGAATGGCTTCCCACTGCCAGAGGGTAGGGATGGATGGGAGATTGGGAATTGGGAATTGTTCCCTGGGAGGGTGGGCAGGCCCTGGCACAGGGTGCCCAGAGCAGCTGGGGCTGCCCCTGGATCCCTGGCAGTGCCCAAGGCCAGGTTGGACATTGGGGCTTGGAGCACCCTGGGACAGTGGGAGGTGTCCCTGCCCATGGCAGGAGGGTGGAGCAAGATGAGCTCTAAGATCCCTTCCCACCCAACCCATTCTATGACTCCGTGCTGCTGATCCCCGGTGTCCCCCGAGCCACGAGTGCCTGCGGTGTCAGAGCGAGCAGGTCACAGTGTGCACACCTGAGGGAGCTGGCAGCAATGACGTGGCCTGTGGGAACAAGCTGCCTCGCCTCAGGGGCTGACCCCAGCTGCTCTGGTGTCACCCCAAGGCCTGGTCCAGCTGCAGGGCCAGGCTGGCTCTGGTTACCAGGCTGTGGGTGGTGTGTGTGCCCCGAGAGGGCCTGGTGCTGTTGGATCACCCTGGTGATCTCCAGCAGTGCCAAACCCAGATCAGCTCAGTGCTGCCTGCACAGTTTATGACCTGGTGACGCAAGACAGAAAGAGCTGTGAAGGGAATTCAAAGCACATAAATTCCTGAGGCTCTCCTGAGCCAAATCTACATAGCTCATCCTTGGAATGACTACAGAAAGAAACTCCTTTAGGCCCAGCTGCCTGGCACTGGGGTTCACCACAAGGAGCAGCTGTGGCTGCCCCTGGATCGCTGGAAGTGTTCCAGGCCAGGTTGGACATCGGGGCTTGGAGCAGCCTGGGACAGTGGAAGGTGTCCCTGCCCTTGGCAGGGGTGGGACTGGATGGGTTTTGAGGTCCCTTCCCACCCAAACCATTCTGTGTTTCTATGATTCAGTCTCCAGCCGTGCCTTTAGTCCCCAAACTCGAGGCTGAAGCAAACTCTGGCTTGTGAAGTCAGTTTTGCACGTCCTGGGTGCTGCAGGGGTGAGAAAGGAGAACACTCCTTGTCAGGTTGTGTCATCCGAGCTCTGGGGCAGTGGCCAGCTGGAGAGGCAGCTAATAGACTCTCTCTGGTCAAACAGCCAGTGTGGATAAAACATGAAATTCACGGCTGGGAGCCTCAGCCACGGTGGCTGCCGTGCGTTGTCAGTCACAGGAACATGTGTGCCCCTGCAGCAGGGTAGTGCAGGCTGCTGGGGAGGTGCTGCCCTGCACCCACAGCCACGGGATCACCCCATGGAAGCAGAGGCACCCCGGAGCATCGCCAGGCTGCAGAGCTGCCACTGCCACCCGTCCCAGGGGCCGTATCTCCTGCTGCTTTGATCTCCCTCTGACCTTTGCTGTTGCAGCTGGGAAAGCTGATCCTATCGATTTCACGTGGACTATGATTTTCTGTAGATTGGCCTGAAACCTGCTAATTGTGCACACAGCTATTTATAGCATCCTGGGGTGGGAGTCAGAAGTTTTTGATGGCGTGAGAGGTTATCTGCACACCCAGCCACGGAGCTGACACTTCAGCATTTTCTTTTAAGTGATGGCAGGAGGCATTTCAAAGTAGACATTTTCTGCCCGCTTTGAAAGGCCTCTGAAATTTCCCACCTCCTTTCAAAAGGAAAGACCCCATTTGCTGCTGACCTTCTGGAATTTCTTACTGTGTGTTTGGGGGTGGGGGCTGAAGGATAATTTGGGGTCAGACCTGCTCCTGGCTGGGGTTCAAGACCCCACGTGCTCAGTCCCTCTCCTCTCCACGAGCAGGTAGGAAAAGGTGTCGGGTCTGAAAGGGGAGGTTTGGCAGCTGCTGTGTGACCAATCCCAGCCTCCTGCATCCCCATCCCGGCCTTGGGACATCTGTGCCTGCAGCAGGTGGTGAAGCAGTGGGGATCAGTGCAGAGAGCACCGAGCGGGAGGCTCGGGCAGCCTTGGTTGATTCGGTTGCGGAGTGGTGGCTGCACCATCTCTGCTGGCTCCCAGCAGTGTGGCTGGAGTGCAGGTGCTAAACCAGCCAGCTAGAGCTGCACCTCCTGCTAAAGCAGCCATTTATTTGTGCCTCTGCATTTGTTCCTTGCTTGTCCTGTGTGGGGTTTGTGTCTCCTTGCCTTTGCTGGGAGAGGAAGTCAGTGATTTTAGCTGCCTGGAAAAATAAAAATCAGGGTTTATCGGAGCTGTTGCTGCAGGATCCTGCTCCTCCCCGCTCTGGCCTTGGGTGCCTCTGAGCTATTTGTTCCTTTCCCGGCTCTTTTTCTGCCTCTGCTGCAGGTGAAATTAAAAAGGAGCATCACTTGTCTGCTTCAGTGTAGCCCTGAACTGTGTAGTGTCAGTGGATGCTGTTCCACGGTGGTGCTGAGCCCCTCGTTCCCCGGCCCCAAGAGCTGTGCAGGATCAGCTCCTGCCTCATCATGGATGCAGCCCACTGACTCCTTCAGTGAAAAGAGAGATTTATCTTTTTTGCCATGCATTGTATTAAGTGCCTGCTCGCAACAGCCTGGAGCAGTCATTCAGAATATTTTAAGAGTGTCTTTCATGCTGTCTGAAATACCTGGCAGTGCACAAAGGCCGAAAGTGGGAGTAATTGACTGCAGGATTATTCTCTGCTGCCTGAAATAAAAGTACCGTGTCTGCGAGTGTGACACGGAGTCAGAGCCACACCGAGAGCTTCGTGGAGGCTTTTGGTGTAATTAGACACAATTATCCCGGTGCCACGACGCGCTGCTTCCACACATCCCACGTTGGCTGGGAAATCAAGGGCTAGCAGACAGCAATCAAGGTCCCGGAGGCTGGGAGCTTGGGAGATTTGTAGGAGCATGGCATTCGTCCTCGGGCAGGGACTCTGGGAGATGGATGTTGGCGGGGAAAACCTCCTGGGAGGATCTCAGAGGAGTTCCCGTGAACTTCAAAGGCTGCTCTGCCTGTGCCACTCCGATGGCTGCTGCAGCTGTGGGCTGCTTGCGTTTCACAGCCAGCATCCTTTGGGACAGTCACCTGGGATCGACCCCTGGAATACGGATCCCAGAGCCCCGATGGGGTGTCAGGCCACGCCTGTGTCTTGGGGGTGCTCGGCCCAGCCTCTCAAACAGCCAGAAGGTGTTTTACCGGAGTTGTCCCTCTCCCAGCCAGATGCCTGTCTCCATCCCTCCGTCATCTCTGAGAGTGCTCTTAAATCAGCCCGGGCTCATAAAGCATTACAAAACCTCGCTGAAAGCCAGAGCTCCTCGTAATATGGGAAAGGTGTGTGAGAAGAAAAGGGGTGGATGTGGTGAGAAAATGAATGGCTGGGCTGGGAGGGGAGAAAGCCACACCTTCTCATCAGCAGAGGTGTATCCTTAGCGAGGAATCACGGGCTGGTTTGGGTTGGGAGGGGCCCTAAAGCTCACCCTGTTCCACCCCCTGCCATGGACCTTCCACTGGGCCAGGTTGCTCCCAGCCCTGTCCAGCCTGACCTTTTCACAGCAAGGGATGAATCTTTGAAGAGTAAAGGGTCAGTCCTGCTGCAGATGAACCTCCCTGAGCTCTGCCGTGGCACAGCCTCCCAGCTGTGTTTTTTAGGCTCTGCCAGGTGAATCAACAGATCCAAGCCCCCCCAGGAATAATATCCACCAGCACTAATGCAATTAGGACAAGTAAAGAGTGGAATGAGGGTAATGAGGGGGGACAATAGGGAAGCAGGCAAGCACACCATCCAGGGAGACATTTCCCTGGAAGGACAGCTCCTTGGGAACAATCTCCACAAGGCACTCTGGAGTTAAAAGTGCATTTTTAAAGTGTGTTTGTCAGGTAGCAGGGCTTCCAGCTTAAGATCTTCCTCTTCTTTTCAGGATTATGCTTTTATTGTGTGACTGTAGGGGAGGAAAAACGTGTAAATAAGCCAGATGTGACTCCTGTAGCTTTGCAGGAGCCACGACTTGACCCCGTCGCTTAATCAAAATGCTTTCACTGGTTTTTATTCTTTCCTAGAGGTAGGCACTGATTGGTGCTGCTGACAGATGTGCACAGAGGCTTTCAGCTTTCCTCAGAGCTCCGAGCTCTCCTGAAAGCAGCCCATGAATTATTAAGGCAGGAGATTACCTTAACTGGAATGGATGTGGCTCCTTCCTCCGTGAAGTTGGGGCTCACTCCGAGGGGCGGGCGGGCTGCCCGTGGAGGGCTGGAAACCCGAAATGGGAAAGGCTCTCCTTGTTTTACGGGAAGTTTGCAGCAGCTTCAGCTCCAGAGTGGATATGGAGCCTTCAGGCTGGATGTTCCCATTTTTGTGTTTTAAAAAATTCCTTCCAAAGACTCTCCTTGGTGCTGCTTTTACCTATTTATCTATTTAACCTTTCTTTTTGATTCAGAGATGACAGGTTCTGGGGTGCCCGTTGATGGGATTCCTCCTGCCATGGCTTTGGGGTTCTTGGGGCAGCACAGCACCAAGCACTGCTCTTCCTTGCTCTCCCTGAGCAACAAACTCCTTACCAGAGCAGGGCCATGATCCTTCTGGCCTCCCTGACGGATGCCTTCACCAGGGAATTAAAGGATTTGAGGGGGAGCAGGGAGGATGGAACAGCAGCAGGGCCCTGCCAGGGCAGAGCCCAAGATGCATCTCAGAACCCCCCAGGGCAGCAAAGGCCTCCCTGGTGGGACAGGCTGTGCTGGGAGAGGGGCCCTCGTGGCTTTGGAGGGGCTTTGGGGGGTGACTTTGGAGGGGTGGCTTTGGGGGGTGGCTTTGGGGGGTGGCTTTGGAGGAGTGGCTTTGGAGGGGTGGCCGTGGGGGGGGCTTTGGAGGGGTGGCTTTGGGGGGTGGCTTTGGAGGGGTGGCTTTGGAGGGGTGGCTTTGGGGGGTGACTTTGGAGGGGTGGCTTTGGAGGGGTGGCTTTGGGGGTGGCTTTGGAGGAGTGGCTTTGGAGGGGTGGCCGTGGGGGGGGCTTTGGAGGGGTGGCTTTGGAGGGTGGCTTTGGGGGGTGACTTTGGAGGGGTGGCTTTGGAGGGGTGGCTTTGGGGGGTGACTTTGGAGGGGTGGCTTTGGGGGGGTGGCTTTGGAGGGGTGACTTTGGAGGGGTGGCTTTGGAGGGGTGGCTTTGGGGGGTGGCTTTGGGGGGTGGCTTTGGGGGGTGGCTTTGGAGGAGTGGCTTTGGAGGGGTGGCCGTGGGGGGGGCTTTGGAGGGGTGGCTTTGGGGGGTGGCTTTGGGGGGTGACTTTGGAGGGGTGGCTTTGGAGGGGTGGCTTTGGGGGGTGACTTTGGAGGGGTGGCTTTGGGGGGGTGGCTTTGGAGGGGTGACTTTGGAGGGGTGGCTTTGGAGGGGTGGCTTTGGGGGGTGGCTTTGGGGGGTGGCTTTGGAGGGGTGGCTTTGGGGGGTGACTTTGGAGGGGTGGCTTTGGGGGGTGGCTTTGGGGGGTGGCTTTGGGGGGTGGCTTTGGAGTGGTGGCTTTGGGGGGTGGCTTTGGAGGTGTGGCTTTGGAGGGGTGGCTTTGGGGGGTGGCTTTGGGGGGTGGCTTTGGAGGGGTGGCTTTGGGGGGTGGCTTTGGAGGGGTGGCTTTTCAGGGGTGGTTTTGGAGGGGTGGCTTTGGAGGGGTGGCTTTGGGGGGTGGCTTTGGGGGGGTGGCTTTGGAGGGGTGGCTTTGGGGGGTGGCTTTGGGGGGTGGCTTTGGGGGGTGGCTTTGGAGGGGTGGCTTTGGGGGGTGGCTTTGGGGGGTGGCTTTGGAGGGGTGGCTTTGGGGGGGGCTTTGGGGGGTGGCTTTGGGGGGTGGCTTTGGAGGGGTGGCTTTGGAGGGGTGGCTTTGGGGGGTGGCTTTGGAGGTGTGGCTTTGGAGGGGTGGCTTTGGGGGGTGGCTTTGGGGGGTGGCTTTGGGGGGTGGCTTTGGAGGGGTGGCTTTGGGGGGTGGCTTTGGGGGGTGGCTTTGGAGGGGTGGCTTTGGGGGGGTGGCTTTGGGGGGGTGGCTTTGGAGGGGTGGCTTTGGGGGGTGGCTTTGGAGGGGTGGCTTTGGGGGGTGACTTTGGGGGGTGGCTTTGGAGGGGTGGCTTTGGAGGGGTGGCTTTGGGGGGTGGCTTTGGAGGGTGGCTTTGGAGGGTGGCTTTGGGGGGTGGCTTTGGAGGGGTGGCTTTGGAGGGGTGGCTTTGGAGGGGTGGCTTTGGAGGGTGGCTTTGGGGGGTGGCTTTGGGGGGTGGCTTTGGAGGGTGGCTTTGGGGGGTGGCTTTGGAGGGTGGCTTTGGGGGGTGGCTTTGGAGGGGTGGCTTTGGAGGGGTGGCTTTGGGGGGTGGCTTTGGGGGGTGGCTTTGGAGGGGTGGCTTTGGAGGGGTGGCTTTGGGGGGGTGGCTTTGGAGGGGTGGCTTTGGGGGGTGGCTTTGGGGGGTGGCTTTGGGGGGGGCTTTGGGGGGTGGCTTTGGAGGGGTGGCTCAGACCTCGCTGCCCACCTGCCCCTTCCCCAGGCTCCCCGTGGCCAGGGCTGGGGGATATCACTGCCCCCCGTCAGGTAGGCAGGCTTTGGGGAAATCAGAGCCCGAGACCCCAAGCTGGCAGCCCCGAGGCTCCTCTTGGAGCTTCAAGCTCCCCGCTCTCCTTCCGAATCCATCACCGGGACAAACATCCGACTCTGCATTAAGGCAAAGCTGTCCCTTGGGCCCCATAGGTGCTGATAGGAACATCTCAGCTCCGAGTTTATATTCTCATAAATCTTGAAGAAGGTGATTTTTCTGTTGTTTTTTTTTTTTTTTTTTAATCTTCTCTCCCGTTCCCTGCTTTAATTACCAGCCGCAGGCAGCGAGCTAACGAACAGCCCGGCGCAGGGCACGCTCTCCTTGCCACGGAGCTGCCAGCAGAGCCCGGGCTTAGGGAATTGCTGGAATCCCCGAAATTCCGCCGCAGAGCTTTCCAAGGAGCCTGGTTATGAGCGGCAGGGAGAGCCGAGGGGATGCTGGGCACACCTGGGCGCAGAGCTGTGGATTCAGCCTTTTTTCTGGGCTGCTCCCTTCCTGGTCATTCACAGCGCCATGGATTGGGCTGGAAGGGACCTTAAGGATCATCTGAGGGACACCTTCCACCAGGTGAGGTTGCTCTGGAGGCAGGCTGTGCTTCCCACCCTCTCCTCTCAGCCACCTCCCTTCACCCCACGGGATTTTTCTCTGGGTGAGGAAGTATTTCAGGGGGATAATTTTAATGGAATCTTGTGCCAAATCAGCCAAACAGAGGCTCCAGAGCACAAGACACAGCACACTGGGATTCCTGGGATGTGCGGGGCCACGAGTCGGGCTCGAGGATCCCTGTGGGGCCCTTCCAGCCCGGGATATTCCGTGACTCTCTGGTTTTACCCCCCCCCCTGCTGCAGGTGCCTCCTGGGAACTCCACCTCTGGATGCTCCCAGGGATGCAGCTGCTTCCCAAACTCTGCTGAGGATTCGCCCTGCTCAAGGAGCACTGAGTGACTGAGAAGCACTCTGTGCTGCTTTGCTCTCCACCTCGCACAGATCCATTTAGACAGGGAGATGTTTGATTGCAAACCCATTTAGGATTTGTTTTCATGGTTTTAGGCTCTTCCTTCGCTGTAAAGTGCTCCAAGACTGCAGCCAACCACTAAAATGCAAAACCACCCATAAGAAAATATACATTAAATGGAGCAAAACAAAGAAAACCCTAAACCCACGACTCGGATAAATTAAGTGGAACACACCATAAAACAATAGGAACTATTATAAATCACACCTAACCAACAGAATCAACATACCAGTATCTGGTTTGCCAGCACATACTTCTCTGATAAAAATAAACTGTTCTTGGAATGAACCCCTGCTTTGATTTATATCTCACAGTCCAAGTACACACAAGGAGGATGTAAAATCTGCTAATATAAATACCACTGGTCTCAGGCTTTTATCAGATGCCTTCTACCAGGAAAGAAAAGGCTCTTTTTTCCCTGCTCAGGTAATTAGTGTGTTCCTTTGAGCCCAGCTCCCGTGCTTCCTCCTTTTTCAAAGCCATAATCCTGGGTGTGGGCCCCACAGAAAATTACCCCAGTGCTCCGTGCCAGGGAACATCTCTGAGCCCCAAGCCCAGCCAGGCTCACAGAAAGGGTGGGCAGGCCCTGGGGAAACACGGCCACAACTGAAGGCACAAAGCAGCTGGAGAGGCCCCAAAGGGGGCTTAGACCCACCCTTGCACTGGCTGAACCCCCCCAGGGCTGTGCTCAGTGTGTGCTGGCTGGGATTTTTGGGGAGATGCTGGGGGAGTGCCTGCTCTCTCCATAGCCATGGCAGGACCGTGCTGGTCATCATGGAGTGGTTTGGGTGGGAAGGGACATCAAAGCCTGTCACGTTCCACCCCCTGCCAAGGGCAGGGACACCTCCCACTGTCCCAGGCTGCTCCCAGCCCCAATGTCCAGCCTGGCCTTGGGCACTGCCAGGGATCCAGGGGCAGCCCCAGCTGCTCTGGGCACCCTGTGCCAGGGCCTGCCCACCCTGACAGGGAAGGATTTGTCCCCAAAATCCAACCTTAACCTCCCCTCCTTCAGCTTAAAGCCATTCCCCTTGTCCTGTCACTCTGGGCCCGTGCAATACACTGCACGTGGAGGGGACATCTCCCCATCCCAGTTTTAACCCAGGGAGCAGGGCAGGGAATGAGGATAATGTCCTGGAGCTGTGGGGTGCCTGTGCTTGCACCTCATCTTTCGGTAAAGCAGCAGAAACGCTGCCCAGCCGCTGCCCCTTGGAGCTTTTGGAATGCTCCCTCCCTTCTCACTTGATCCTGGGCAAACAACCTGTGATTAATAATTTATCCTGTGAGTTTTACCTCTGCGGCTTAAATCTAATTATCCCAGCTGAAGGCTGGCCAGGCTTCAGAAACAGCGCATGGACTGAGAGGGGTTTTATCCCAGAGCTGCCATTTACCCTTCTCCATCTCCTCGGAGAGGCAGCTGGGATGATGGAGCTTTTACCCGCACTCCACAGAGCTGTGCTCACACTTCCACCCTCTCACCGCGTTCACAGCTCTGCACTGCTTGTGCAGGGCCTCAGGGAGTAATTTCTGTGCGTGTGCTCCCCCGTGGGAGCTGAGTGGCCACGAGGGGCTTTGGGCTGGTGCAGGGCTGGCGACCAGGGAGCATCGTCCCACAGATCCCTCCTGGCTGGGATAATTCAGCCTGCCGGGATTTACAGAGGGCTACACTCAGCATGGGGTCGTGGATCTGGGAAAGGACACACCTGCAGTGCAACGAAAGCCACAGCCCAAAAGCTGGGGGAGCTGCTAGAAAACACAGCTTTGCCTTCCTCTGCTTTTCCCTTCGGAGGCTGCGCTGCCAGGACATTTGGCACTCCTGTGTCTCCTGCCCCCTGAGCTTTCCTCATCCCCCTACAGCCTTGCTGGGGGTGTAGCTGTCCTCCGAAACAAACCAAACCCATTCATTTTATTCTCTTCCAGCGAATATATTTATTATTCTCTTCCGTTCTAAAGAACACGGGCAACTACACAGGATTCATTCCTCTCTCTCCCCTTCCTACCTTGCTTACTTTCGCTATTTTTTTCGTGGATTTATGACTACGCTCCGGTTTTTAGTGGAGCCAGGGGAAGGGCTGTGCTCCCTCTGTGCCTCAGGATTTACAGTCACGGGAGTGCTGTTCCAGCGCTGGCACGGGAAGGACAATGCTCGGGAGCAGCAGGGCGTGACCAGCCGCATCCACCCGGCCGCAGGAGGATCTTTTGGAGCATGGGGAGGGATGCCTCGTTCGGGTCAGGTTATCCCGACATTCCTGTTGCTCCTGTGATGCGCTGCCAGCCGCCCGTGCCGAGGCTGCCTCGCTGATGGGCTGAGGAGACGCAGATCTCCCTTCCCCAGATTGTAATCGCTGGGCGATGCGGGAGGGACGGCGGCGCTGATATTTATTCTGCTGGTTTCCTGGGTGACTCCCCCTTTTTGGGTTTATTTTGGAGCCCCGTGGTTTTCCGTAGAGAGGCGAGTTCCAGCTGCGTCTCCCGTGCCTCCGGAGTTTGCCAGTGCCAGGGGAGAGGCACGAGGGTGTCCGAAATGGAGAGGTGGGAGCACGCACACCCCAACTTCCTGCTGCTGCACAGCTACCGAGAGCCCTCGACTGTTTTGAATCCTGTCCTGATTAGTAATGATGTTTTTAATTGAAATTTCAAGGTTCATTACTGAATGCAGATTAATTAAATTGCGAGGAGAGATAATGAGAAACGTTCCCTTTGGAGCCATAAAGGAGCACACGTGTCCTAGCGGGACTTTCCCAGCCCGACCTGCTGCCCATCTCCCCAGAGAGCCTCTTCCAGGGTGGAAAGGTGCCGTGGAGAGGGGGTTCATCCCCCTGGGCTGAGCACCAGGCACAGGGGGGCACGCTTGGCACCCTCTAAAACCAGGCCAGCAGCATCTGTGAGTCAGACTTGCCAGGTTTTTCCCAGTCCCTGCTCGGGGAGAAGCTGGAAAGCTGTGGGTGTCCCTGTGGGAAAGGTTAATTGAAAACTCAAGGCTGGGAGCTGGAGACTTCCCGGCCTGGTTTCGGGGGACTGGGTGATGTGCATCACTTGCTGGGCTGACTGGGATGTCCCCAGGCTGGTGTCACCCTCCTGCACACCCACAGCAGGGCAGGAGGGCAGTGAGGGTCCCCATGGCCCCACTCCCCCTCCCACAAAGTCACCTCTTCGCTTGGAGTCCTCAAATCACCGGGGAGGTGACCCTGGCTCTGATTCTGTGGGAAGGGTTTTGTTTTTTGGGTTTTCCCTTCTGCCCCCTTGGTGAAAAAATCTTGGTGAGCCCTGCTGGGCCTTGGAGAGCTGGGTGTCCGTAGTGGGTTTGCTTTCTCAGCCCCAAATTCCAGCCAAATAGGGTCAATCCTACCAGCCCTGCTCTGTAAACCTGGCAGGAAAGGTCTGCTGTCCCTCCCTAAGGAGCTGCAGACAGCTGATGGATTTCTTGCAGGTATTTGATGGTCTGGTGGACACCTCCATGCTCCTGAGGACAGCGTGGGACCTGGAACAAACCCCAGTGTGTGGCACAGCAAATCACAGCCAGGCTTGTCACTGTCACCAGAGGAGGGAGTGAGCACCAACACAGCCTCCACGAGGTCTCCGTGACTTCTGTACACCAGATATTTTCTGGGGAGGTCTGTGAAAATCAGAAAGCTTTAATTGGGCTCATCTGGACCCTGGTAAAATCTCTCCTGACTGCAGGATGATGGAGCAGATAAAACAGCACTGAAGATATTATTTCCTGGAAGCTTTTCTATTTCTGTCAGCTCTTACTTGCTAGCTCTGCCCTCCCTGGGGGATGAGCTCTGCTTTCACACACTAGTGGGTTTTTATTTTGGCAAAAAAAATTGTGGGTTTTGGCAGAAAAAAGAGACAGTACATCAATGAAGAAGGGAAACCAATTTTTTTCCAAATGCTTCAAAGCTACCAGTTAAGGGTTTCCAAAAAGCTTTGGCGTGGGGAATAAGTGGATGCTAAAAGAGATGGGAGTTGGCTCCCATCCTGCACAACTTCCACGATTGCTGGAAAAAGCACCGGAGTTCTGCCAGGGTGTTTGTGCAGACCCCAGTGCTGGAGACTCCCTGCTGAGGGACGGGGTTGTTTTACCCAGACCCTGCACACAATTCCCAGGAGCAGAGATGGGAACAAACCTCGTTAAGGAGCAGGCACACACCAGCGAGAGACTGCCCAGGCCCTGCCCTACTTGCAAGGCTCCTTCATGGCCAGAGAGCCCCGAAAACCCCAAAAATTGTGGCAGCTGGTTCTGTGCCTGCTGGCTCCCCGCTGTCCCCACGAGCCCCTCTGCAGCAGGACGTGCTGGGGGACACCGAGGCACCTGGCACATCCGCCCCAAAGCAGCTTGGAAGGGGGGGGCCAGGCGCTGTCCCCCTGTCACGGAAGGCCCTGGTCCCTCGCCCGTGAGGGGCAGGCTCGGGAGTGGCCTGGTGCCCCTCTGGCACACGCGGTGTGGTGGCATTTGGGATTTCAGGCCAGCACAGGCTGCTGAGACGTGGCACAGAGGCTTTAGGGGAGCTCCGCACCCAGCCAGCGACGTGCAATGGGTTATCCAGCCAAAAACTCTTCCCTCCTTAATCCCATTTATTTATTTATTTATTTATTTCCCAGCAGGATGACTGAGCCTGGGATAGCACAGGGGTGAACTCCTGCACCGTGTCCAGGCAAAGCCAGGGATGCTGCTGCTCCTCCTGCCTGTAGGGCCAGCAGGGAGACCCCCTCAGGCACCTGCTTCTGTTTCTGTCCTCTGGAAAACCAAAATCCCAATGTTTCCTGGGTTTTTCCAGCCTCCACCAAGCAGCATTTCTTACCTTGCAGGGTTCTGCAGCTCAGCATTAGTCAATATTCCAGTGGGAGGGGAATTGGGCAGGGCTGGGGTTTGCCAGCCCGGGGCGGAGGCTGATGCCTGCCCTGGGAAATCTTGGTGTAAGGCTCCAGCTCCCCCATCCAGAGGGAAATTAGGATGGACCCGTGGCCCAAAAGACCGTTCCCAAACCTTGCCTGGTGATCAATAACTGCACAGGTATCACTGCCCACTGCCCGTGGGGGAAAAATCCCAAAAGCACCTGGAGCACAGGCGCCAAGACATGGTTTTGTCTGCGTGCTGCCTGAAAAGCTGCAGAGCATCCCTCGGTCCCGGGATGCTGCTGAAGATCCCGGGATGTGGCAGCAGGAGCCCAGGGCTTTGTGCGCTTGGCAAGCAGCCAGCCCAGTCCGTAACACTTAAGCTGAATGGGAGACTAAATAAAGATTAAATGGAGACTGATGCTCCCATTTGCGCCGGGAAAGGTCTTGAGTCTCCTTCAGCTGCCTCCTCCAGGATAAATCCTGGGTTTGCCTTGTTTCCAGTAGACCTCTTAATTACAGGGAATTAAAACTTAAACGAGGGGATGGCAGCGAGCAGTGGGCTGGATTTGTCAACAACTGGCCGTGATGTGGGCTACAGGACCCAGGGCATTGCTCCAGAGATCCTATTTACACCGAAATAAGGACAGGGATGAACTGGGGATAGGGAAATAACCCCATCGAGCTTGTTTGCTTATCACTAACCCCAAATTTTTCAGCCAAGTCACTTGCTGTTTAGCCAAAGTGGAGCCTTGTCCTGGGGAGTTATTATTGGGATGAAATCCTGCCTTATTGGCAAACACAGTGAAACGCCCCAGTCCTTCCTTTCACGGGAATTTGGGGTTTGCTTTCTTTAGAAACCCCTGACCTAAATGGTAATTACAGAATTTTGAGAATTGGCCGGAACAGGAAAAAAAAGGGGAACGTTCTTGCTTGTCCCGGCACATTTTATTTTCCTCCCGAGTGCAAGGAAAATGAATGGGCAAAGCACGAGTCTGGGTTTTGACTTCCCCCCGTGCCGACATCTGGAACGAGATGCAAACGTCAACAATCGATCTCCGAATCCCACAAAGTCAGGGCAGATCCCTCACAAATCAACACAGAACTTCTCCAGCCTCCCCTCCCAGAGGGGTTTGGCTTCGAGGGGAGACCCAGCCAGTTTCTTTGCAAACCCTCTCCTTCCCCCTCAGCCCCTGGAAATGCACTGGCCCAGGGAGGTGCCGGGGGCATAAATGGAGAGAGCAGAGTGGTTGCCAATTAAATGCTCTTTAAAATTTAATCTGAGCATTAAACCTAGCAGAGAGCTGCACTTAGGGCTCTGCCCACTGCTGACCCCCTTGTCTGTGGGGCACAGAGGGCCCCAGGGAAGGGCCTCTGTCCCTTGTTTGTGGGGAGCACAGCTGGCTGGGAAAAGGGGTCCTCGAACAGCAGCAACAGGGGGAGTGAGGCATGGGGGCAATTTTTGGGGGGCTGGTGACCAAACTGGGACGTCCTTCCCTGAAGAAGGACACACTGCCCTGAGAGCAGCGCCCAAAGTGTTGTCATTTAGATGGGATATTGGGCAGGAATTGTTCCCTGTGAGGGTGGGCAGGCCCTGGCACAGGGTGCCCAGAGCAGCTGGGGCTGCCCCTGGATCCCTGGCAGTGCCCAAGGCCAGGCTGGACACTGGGGCTTGGAGCAGCCTGGGGCTAGTGGGAGGTGTCCCTGCCTGTGGCAGGGGCGGGACTGGGTCATCTTTAAGGTCCCTTCCCACCCAAACCATTCCATGATTCTCTGGAAGCTGCTCCATGACAACCAGAACACACCAGGAGGGCAGTTTGGAGACTCGAGCTGGCAGGATTGGCTGTGGATATAAAAATAAAGGCACTTTGGAAGAGACAAATCTTCTTTTCCATGACGGTTTGGGGCAGCAACCACAACCATTCCCAAGACCTGGGGGCAGGCAAGGACACAGCCGCAGCTCAGGCTGGGAATCCGCGTTTTTCACCCCATTTTTTTTTGCTGCTGCCGCCGCGGTTTTTGAGCTGCACCGTTCGCAGTGTTGTGCTCTTGCCATTAGATGTCCCTGTGTCCTGCACGGAGCTCAGGCAGGAGGTCACTCCAGGCAGACAGAGGTCACCGAGCTGCAGCAGCGCAGAGAGCGGGTTTCACCGGGGTAGCACGGGTGGGCTCGGGGGGCTCTGCTCCGCGCAGAGCCGGGCTGTGCCGCATCCCTGGCACATCCAGCGGCAGGAAGGATGGATGTTCGGAGCCGCACGTCCTGCCAGCTCTCCGGGAGAGAGGGGGCCGTGCTCTGACAGCTCTCCAGGGGACACTGGGAACGGCACACGCCTGTCTGTAGCCGCGCAGGGTTCTTTCCACATTTGTAATTGCAGCCTTTTTCCCCTTTTGGTTGTTACTAATGTTGTTCGTTTCCTCAAAAATTGCATCTGTTTAGATGTTAATTGAGTTAATTGTTACCATTCAGCAGCTGGAGCAGCAATTTAGCACCTGCTAATAAAGATGCTGGGTTTGGAGCTGGGTGAAAATGACCATATTGGAGGATGGCTGCTGTGCCGTGGTGCCAGAAGTGAGGGGATGGGGTGGAGGGATGCGCTGGGGGGTGGCTTCTTTGAGCACGGCGTCAACTTTTGGAGTCAGGGATCGGTGGAGAAGCGGTGGAATCACGATAAAAACCCACTGAAGCTGCTGGGGGGGGGGGGGGGGGGGGGGGAGAGGAAACAGCAGCAGAGGAAATAGAGGTGGCAAGCACAGAGTCAGCAATAAACATCGTCCCTCTCCCAGGGAAGGAATGCAGCTTCCCCGCGGTGGGCTAATGGGTGGAATCAAAGGAGGGCAGAAACGGAATAAAGAGGGACTGAGGGCACATGTGAGGAGGAGACCTTTTACCAAGGCTTTTCACGCCTAGTTGTGGGAAGACCTTCCCGGGGAAAATTCCCAGGGAAAGGAGAGGATGGTGCTGGAGCAGAGTAGCTCGGGGATGAGCGATGGTGGCCACAGAGAGCAGCAGGGCCTGGCTGCAGATTCCCCGATGCTTTTCCCTTCTTTTCCCTCTAAAATCGTGCCACGCCATGGGGCACACGGGCTCTGACAGCTGTGACACCACCAGCGAGGAGGCACTGCAGGCTTGGGGTGCTCACCCCAAGCAGGAGGGTGAGCACATCCCACCTCGCTCCTGCCTGGAAGGGGTTAATTAGGTGCCTCATTACTGACCCAGGCTGTAATCGAGTGGCAATTAAAAACTGTTGAATAAAGGTTTAAAAGGAAGGGCAGGGCTGCAGCGAGGCCTTGGGGAGGTGCTGCGTGGCAGAGCAGGGGGCTGTGTTGGCCGCAGGGCTGCTGGAGCTGCATGAGCCAGGTAAGGAGCCCAGCTGGGGTTTTTGGGATGGTAGGAGGGGAATATCTTCCTGGGAAAGACAGGAGCAGCTGGGGAGGGAGGTGGAGATGGGCTGATGGGCCTCACAGGGAGAGTGAGGTTTGGGGAGCGCAGTGGGGAGTGTTTGCTGCTCGGTGGCAGACAGCGCCTGCCTGGCTCTTATAACTGGGGATATCCCAGTGCTTTTTTCGTTTTTTGCATTCCCATTAGCTCATTTCTTTGGGGTCTGGACTCTGGATCCCTGTGCTGCTGCCTGCTGACGGGTGTGGCTGAAACGTGGCTTTCTTGTGACTTCCAGGAGGCCAAGGAGAGGAAAGAGCAAGCTCAGCCCTGGGCCACCACGGTACAACCTCAGCAGGCTACAGGGGGTTTTTGGTGTCAGAGAGGCGACCCTACAGCCCAGTGCCACGAGGGATTTGGGGTTTGCTTCTAGGAGCTGGCTGAGCT
The DNA here is from genome assembly GCF_009650955.1 of Corvus moneduloides. Lineage (NCBI taxonomy): Eukaryota > Metazoa > Chordata > Aves > Passeriformes > Corvidae > Corvus > Corvus moneduloides. The sequence continues at coordinate 422,382 of NC_045482.1, forward strand.
GCCATGTCTGTGTTTTCCCACTGAGGGGAAGGCGCTGGGCTCCATCTCTGGGCTGGGTTGTTCCTCCAGTGCCCAGCACCGTGGTTCTGCTTCTGGGTGTTGGGGCTGGGCGTGCCGAGGATAAAATGGTGGATTTTAATACTCTCCAGCCCCCGGCATTCCGAAACCCGGCATGAAATCCCCGCTTATGTTTAAATAATCTGTATGTTTGAGGAGAGGATTATGAGTCAGCGGAGGAGGCAGCGCTTTCTGTGCTTCCTGCAGGGAAATGCAGAAGGGAGTCCTTGGGAACTGGAGAGCAGGAAGGGCAATCCAGGGATGCTTCCAGCAAGCTCCAAACGCGCGAGAGAGCCGGGAGACAGCTGCTCACAGAGGCAGGGGAAGCAATAGTAGCGAGAAATAAGATTTAATTACTTCTCACTGCCGCCGGTCTGGGAAAGGAGGGCTCTGATGCCCGGAGGAAAGGGACTGTGCTCTGGCGGTGGCTGGGTGTTCTTCCCCAGGGGTACCAGGCGGGTGCTGGTACCAGGGGGCCGTGGCTCTGCGGCCGGGCACCTCCCTGGTGTCACCTCCGCTGTCGCTCGCTTCCCAGACGGGAGTTTGGGGAGCGCCAGAGGTGAATTAAACAGCGGGGTAACCAGGGGCTGTGGCAAGGGACTGCGTGCGGCCGGGCTGGGAGGAGCTGCCCCGGGGGAGGGGAGGCAGAGAGCAGCGTTCGCTCGCTCGGAAACGGTGCTTACCGCGTAATTACCGCGTGGTAATCACTCTGTAATTAGGTGGTCAGCAGGTACCGTCTGAACAAAGAGGGCTTAAGTGACATCCCTGTGCTGAGGCTTAAAATATTCCAGTGTGGTAAAGGCAGGAGGGGAATGGGGACGGGAAAGTATCGATGGAAGTGTGATGGGTGTAGCAACTCCGGCTCCCCTGAGGGAGAGGAGGAAACATCCAATTTGTTGGTGCCAGGTGGAGAACAAGGGGCCGGTGTTTAGGGCAGGAACGGAGATTATGAACTCAGGGCGGGCCGGGTTGATGTGGAATCACTGAACATCCTGAGCGGGAAGGGACACACAGGGATCATCACCAGAGTCGTGCTGGCTCTGACGGGACATGCACGTCCCTTGTCGCTGCTCACAGAGGTCCGTCAGTGCGTGAGCCTGTGGGTGCTCCTCCTCGGGCATCCCGCGCCCCTCAGCCCCAATTCCCACTCCTGTCCCTGCCGGCGGCTCGGAGGCTGCTCGGAGGAGCCTTGGAAAGCTCCTTCTCGCCGCGCTGCGCCTTGTCCTCGCCTGACTCCTGCTACAACTAATTAGCACCTTGACATTTGCGCGGCGAGCGCGGCAGCCTTGATGTTTGCGAGGGAACAGAAGGCACATCTGTCTGCGTGCGCCGCTCGGAGGGGAGGAACGCGGCTCCGCGCTGTTTAGAGCAGGCGCTTGGGGGAGGAATTAATTTACAGAATTTTTTGAATGAAAACAATTCCAATAACTCGAGTGCCCTCTCCCTCCCACGTCAGCTGTTTACAAACTGTCGAGTGGAATCTGTCCCACATGTCCCCTGAACCTACCAGCAAGGCAGGGAAACAAAATCGAAATGCATCATGAAAAACTAATTTTGAAAGGAGCGGGGGGGCGGGGGGAGGGGGGGGGGAAGAAAAAAGAGAAATAATCCTGCCCACGGAGTTCAAACCAACCTGTCTTGCCTCAGCTTATACCGATTTTCATGCGCTCAGACAAATGTCACCAGCGGCAGACTTAATTGACTTCATTTTGATCTTTATCCTCATTAAAGAGGAACGCCGTTGTTCCTCGCTGTCTCTGCGCCCGCCCCATGAAGGTGCTCTGTGTGAGGCACCGATTAACTCGATTTGTTAAAGACCTCTGGAGTCTGAGGGCGTCCAAATGCCACGGTGGTGATCGGGCTGGGGAATCTCCTCCTTCCCGGGTCACCGCGCTTGGAATCGTGGAATGGCTGGGGTTGGAAGGGACCTCAAAGCCCATCCCATCCCACCCCTGCCATGGGCAGGGACACCTCCCACTGTCCCAGGCTGCTCCAAGCCCCAATGTCCAGCCTGGCCTTGGGCACTGCCAGGGATCCAGGGGCAGCCCAGCTGCTCTGGGCACCCTGTGCCAGGGCCTGCCCACCCTCCCAGGGAACAATTCCTTCCTCATCTCTAACCTCAATTTCCCCTCCTTCACATGCAGCCCATTACTCCTTGTCCTATCGAACCGCTCCTAATGAGGAATCTTGCCCTGCCCTTTCTCCCTAGGGAGGTTATGCTTTGTGGCACAACCACGGAGGCTTTCAAGGGTCTTAAAAATGTGCTTGGGGGAAAATAAAATGGGTGGAGAAGCACAGCAGAGGCTGGTGGGTGAGTCCTGCTTGCATCCCAAGCTCAGGCTGCTGTGGAACACCAGTTTTCTCAGGCTTGCCTGGAATTTCTGATCTCTCGTTCCTGCTTTTAAATGGAGGGAAGCTAATTGAAGGGAAAGGGCTGCAATTAACATGGTTTCTTGGAGGTTTTTTTTTTCCTTGAGGATGTCTCTGGCTCATTAGGGTTGTGTAAGTGTCTCTTGCACGATGTCCCTTGAAGCTTTCCAGACTCAGAGTTAACTCTGCCCTCTGCTCTTTGGAGGTCTGCTGCAGCCAAGCCACATGGTGCAGCATGGGGGGAAAACTGACTTCCCCAGCCCTCCGTGCAAGGAGAACCGAGGAAAGGCAAACCCCTATCCCTGCCCCCCCAAAACGGGCCAAGTTGATGGGGAAACACTTTTGTAGGGAGCTGAGGGCTTTGACCTGGGGTTCCCTGCCCGCGGGTGATGAGCAGAACACATCTGAGCATGGCAGGGAGGACCTGTAACACTCAATTTTAGGACGCTGGACAACCTTGGAGAGTCTTTGATGGGTTTTGAACGCGTTTGAGGTGAAGCCCATGAGGTTCTTGTGGTAGTGCCGGGTCAAGGCCGCCCCACGTGCAGAACAACCTCCTCTGAAACCAGATCCAGGGTGGCAAAGCTGCTCCAGTGTCACTGAGGTGCAGTCCAGCAGTCCAGGTCAGCCTCCTGTGTCACTGGGGCTTGGACTAGGGCAACTTTAAAGGCCTGCTCCGCCCCAAGCTGTTCCAGGATCATGGGAAAACGCCCAGCTCTGAATGTCTGTCCTGCATCCCACGGGATGCCACTTGCAGGGGTGGGTGCAGACGGTGGGGCTGCTCCGTGCGTGATGCCGGCTGCCATGCCCCCTTCTCCCCCTGTCCGAGCGGGCCTTTGGTGAGGACGAGGCTTTCTTCACTGGTGAAAGGCAACTCAGAAGGCACAGGAGCAGCGGAGCTGAGGGCAGAACGTGCAGCATGACGAGAAGCTGGGCTTGGGAGGCTCCGGGATGGCTCCTCTCTATTCCCTGTGCTGCCGGCTGCTCCTAGGCAGCAGTGCCCATAGCAACTGGTGCGAGCCAGGCTGGAGTGATCCCGCGGGCATCCCTGCCGTGCCAGGGACCTGGATGGAGGTGCTGCCTGCTGCTGCTTTGCCCCCGAAAGCCGTCTGAGCGGCGCCCGTGCCGAGCGTCCCGTCGGGAGGAGGTGAGGGAACTTTCATCCACCAGGGATGCTGAATGAGAGCCACACCTCTCCCGCCCGCGAATGCAGCAGATTTACAAACCTTCCCCCTTTTTTATTAGCAGCTTCTCCCCGTGTAGCCACGTTCCTGTGGGCTGGGGTTGAATGAAGAGAAGCTCCTGTTTTAATTTTTGCTGTCAGGAGTAACGGGTAAGTGTAGGAGGAGGAATATTAATCATCCCCAGCAGGCATTCTTCAAACTTAGAAACAGCATAAGGAAGGAGCCCAAATGGTTTAAACATTGCGGGGACCATTTGTATGGGAGTCTCATGCTTGGAAACGTGCAGGGTACTCTTTCCATTTTTTTGCTTTCACCCTGCTTTACTTTAAAGGGGAAGTTGTTGCTCTCCCACCTGCTTCCTGCAGCAGGGACCGGGGCCTGATGTGCCTGCAGAGACCAGGGAGGTGTGCAGGGCTCATCGTTGCTGCTGTTAAATTCTCTGTGGCACCAATTAGCTGCTGCTCCTCCAAATTAATTTGCTATCTGGATGCAAAAGAAAAGGAGAAGGGAGTATTTTGGGTTTTGCTGGTCGAAATCTTTGCACCGGTGTTGTAACAGGTGTAGTGCTGCCATAGCAAAATGGAGCTTTTTGCTTCTTTGGGGTGATTTGAGGCACCACTGGAGGTTCAGGAGGGACCTGAGTTGGGCACCGTGTGTTTTTATGGGTCCACCATGTGAAGACAGGGTGGCTTTAATCCCCCTCTGGGGCTTTGGGAGGCCCCCAAAGCTCATCCCCTGCCCCACAGGTGTGCAGGCTTGCTCACATCTTACCCGTGACCGAGGAATTGGTCCTCACTGGGAGAACTGCAACATCCTTGTGTGACTCCTTCCCTTCCCTTTTTGCTTTTTTCTACCCTATTTTGGGGTTTTTTTGGTGCTTTTGTTCTTTGGGGTTTTTTTATACAAGAAGCCCCTGGGGAAGGGCACAGGGTGAGTTTTTGCTTTCCTGGAGCCTGCCTGTGTTTTCTCACAGGGTGAGAAAGGTGAAGGGTGAGAGCTGCCTGAACACCCCCACCAGTCCTGGCCCCACCGCGCTGACCCGGGGCTGGCAGCCACTAAGAACAAACCCCCCTTAGCCAGGGTGCAGGGGCTCTTCCCTGGGGCAGGACACGAGGCTTTGGGCCTTATCCCAGCCCCTGTGCTGTGTTTGTTCATCCCTCACAGCCGCCTCTCTGGGGCCGGCAGGAGGCTGCAGGAACGCCACCGCACCGCTGTGCGAAATCGCTCTTCTCTCGCGCTGCGCCGCGGCTGAAATTGGTTAAGAGCCTCTGACTGGGAACCAAATTTCCTCTCCATCTCCTCAAGCACCCAGGAAAGATTGCTTGGCAGCCTTTAGCGTGCTTCAAACGCGGGTAAAGAAACGAGGGATGAGTTGTTCGTCGCAGCGCTGGGATCCTGCGATGAGCTTTCCCAAACAGAGCGCAGCCGTGCCGGTGCTGAGCCAGTTTGTCTCGCTGGGCTCCCCGAAGGGCAGCCCTCAGCATGCTGGGCTTTCCCAGCACGCTGGTTCCTGCCTTTTACCAGGGGGTCATCCAAACAGATGTGGGAGAGAAGTGGTTTTGGGACAAAGCTGCGTTCTCCCAGCCGAATCAGTGTCCCTGCAGCGCTCCCGGCCCCTTCTGGTAAGGCGTCCCAGCCGCGGGGCCTGTGGGAGGCTGCAGCATTCCTTGCTCGCAGAGGTTTGGGGCCTGGTTCCACGTGTGCAAAACGAGTTTATTCTTCTGCAGCAGCTCGTGTTCTCCTCCAGCCACACAGGGTTTGTTTGGGTAGGGAACACATCCACCGAGGATGCCGCAGTCGGAGAGCAGGGCAAAGGGAAGAAAAAGCCCTTGTGCGGATGTGGGCAGGCACGGCCCGGCAGCGGGAGCCGAAAGAATTGCGGCACCTGGAGCTGGTAAAACTCCCAGATCCTGTTGTCTTGCCCCAAACCTCTCTCCAGGGGCTTGTGGGCCCCCCTGCCCCACGTTTGGTCCCCCCCTGACAGCATCATTCAGCACAGCAGCACGAGGAGCAGCAAGCTGTAATTTGCCAATGGGCCCATGTCCCTCAATGAACGCTTCCTACGTGTCTCTTGGAAGATTATCCTATCAAATCCCCTCCTGCTCTGAAAGGTACGCATTTAAAGCATGACTAACGCCGAGAGATGCTATTATTCTATTTTATTCTGCAGCTTGTGAGTAATGTCTCATTATAGATGGGGATGCATTCAGAAAAACATCATCTGCCTGCCGGAGCGTGGGCCGCGCGGCACGGGCGGCTTGTGCCGGAGCAGCCAGCGCCCGGCGGCACGTGGACGGCTACGGGACGGGTGGCAGCACCCCGGGAGCCCTGAGCCGGCCTCGGGCTCTGCTTGCTGCCCAGGCTCTGCTTTGGAGTGGTTTTGGCAGCCCACAACATCCCAGTGGCAGCAGGGATAGCGACCCACGAGCCCAGGCTGCGGAGCCAGCGCTGCTGGGAGCTGAGGGCAGTGGCAAAGCCAGCAGAGTCGTGCTGTGGAGGTGTTTGGTGACCTCCATGAGGTCTGTGCTTCCCTGCTAAGTGCTGTTCTCGAAGCACAGCTTTCCCTGTGGCTGAATACCTGGGAAAGTTCACTGTAATGGGATGAATGGGCTCCTGCCAGCTTTCCTGCCTCCCCAGCTGGGGATGTGGGTCTGTGCTGCTCCTCTTGAGGCCACTCAGGTGTAAGACTCCTTGTCTGGGGATGGGCACTGTTACCCGGCTCTAAAGGAATCCTGTGTGTGTGGGAGCCGGCATCCTCTCCCTCATCCCATGGGATATGTCTGCTGTCCTCCACTCGCTGTATTCCCTCTCCTGTGGTGCAAGCCACTTGCATTTTTGGGGTGTTCACCACAAGGTGAATGGCTGGTTCCACTGTGGAGTGGGAAGGTGTCAGGTTCTGCAAGCCCAGCGGGATGTCCCTGGCAGTAGTGCAGCCATCATCACATCCATGGGATCTGCTGGAGCTGCTTGGAACCACCGAGCAGACAAAATGCCTCCTCTCACCCTCACCTGGATAATACGTGTCTGCCTGATTCCCATGCCTGGGCTGGTGTGTCAGCTCTCCAGGGGATACAGTCAGGGAGCAAGCATGCTGCAGGCTGCCCAGGGCAGTGCTGGTGGAGTCACCGTCCTTGGAAGTGCTCAAAAATGAGTGGATGTGGTGCTCTGCAGTTTAGTGGGCATGGTGGTCCTTGGCTGGAAGTCAGACTTGACGACCTTGGAGGTTGTTTCCAACCCTAAGGATTCCCTGCGGCAGAGAGTCTGCCTTTGGAGGTGCCTGTGGGGGTGGGCGCTGCCAGGGCTGGGGGCTGCCACGCTGATGTTGCCCAGCTCTCGGTTCAGCCTCTTCCCAGGTGTCCAACCCTCCTCCTAAAAGGAGCTCCCCAAAGCCCCAGTGCCCGTGGTCAGTGCTGGCTACGTGGCTTGTTTGGTTTAAGTGCCATCCTGCCCACCTCTCTGGGGTTTGGTGGAGTGGGGTGAGGTGGCACTGACCTTCCCCCAGGACTGGTGCAGCCCAATCCCCTTGTCCTGTGCTCAGCATCCCTGGTCCAGGGTCCTACCATCAACCATCTATCCTTAACAAATCGCTTTTTTTAGGAAGGAATCCTTCCCTGGGAGGGTGGGCAGGCCCTGGCACAGGGTGCCCAGAGCAGCTGGGGCTGCCCCTGGATCCCTGGCAGTGCCCAAGGCCAGGCTGGACACTGGGGCTTGGAGCAGCCTGGGACAGTGGGAGGTGTCCCTGCCTGTAGCAGGGGGTAGAACAGGATGAGCTTTCAGCTCCCTCCCAACCCCAACCATTCTGAGATTTATCTGCCTCGTGCAAAAGAAAATGAGATTCAATTATTTATTGATGTATTTTTTTTCCAGGCGTTGTTTTTCCTTCACCTCCTGCTGCGGAGGTTTTGGGGTGGGGTTTTTTGTTGTTTTTTTTTTTTTTTTCTCCCCCTTCCTTTTCAGCTGATATTGTTGGATCATTTATTTCCCCTGCTGTTTTTCTCCGTGCCCCTGAGGTGTTATTAAGCTGAAAGGCTGGGATTTGACTGAGGCACGCTTGCACCTCCCACACCCGTGCAGCCGGTGACGCACGCCAGCATCAATGGAGAGGGGATGAATAAACCCAGCTCTGCTCCCAGAAAGAAGGGGGTGGAGGAGAGAGGGAAAACTGCTCCGGGCACACAGTTTTCAGAGCTGTTTTCCCTACAGCCAAGGGGTGCCAAAGCATCCCCATCCCTTCCCAGGTTCTCTGTCTCATGGGGCTGCTGCAAGTGTGGCTTTGGTGTCCCTCATGCCACCAGGCTCTTTCTGGAGCAGCGGACCCCAAGCCGTGCCAGCCTGGTGCGGGTGGCTTGTGGCTCTCCTCCGCTTCTAGCCGGTGCTGGAAGGATGGGAAAGGGGCTTCCACGTGCTGCACAGCTCCTGGTGATGCCAGCCTGAGAGGCTGAGTTCAATAACTCATCTTTTGGCTGTGCAATGGTCCTCAGCAGCATATCCCAGACTGGAGGGCTCCCCTTCCCTTAATGGGAAGCCAGTCTCAGGGCCCTTGAGGAGTGGAAGTGCACGATCCTGCCTGTGAAAGATGGATGTGCTTAGGCTGGACAGGGTGGAGGTGATGGTCCCACTGATATGAGGGACAGGAGGTGGGGAATGCTGATCTCCAGGATTTGTGCACCTCCTGCCTGCCCCAGAAACAGAACAGGGGACAGGGACCCACCTGGGAGCCTCCATGCTGAATAAATGGCTGAACTGGAATCAGATGCTGGACTCCAGAGGCTTCCCATGGCACTGAGAGGATCAGGCCCTCCTCCTGCTCCTTAGAGTGTTCTCCAGCCCCAGGAGTTCCTCTTTTCTGAGGGGAAAGTAGCTGAAACACTGAATAATTAACCACTGCCACTTGGGTTTTTTTCTTTTTTTCTTTTTTCTTTTTTCTTTTAAATTGTTTTTCTGCCCTGCTCTTGCCTTCCTGCATGTGCATGATTTCCCTGTGTGACCTCGAGCTCTTCCCTGTGGTGCTGGCCCTATAAAATTATGGGCCTGGAGTGGGATGAGAGGAGATCTTTTGCTTCTGGTTCAGATCATGCAATCCACTGTTCAACAGCGCAGCACTTCCCTTTGAAAGATATCAGTCCTTGTTTCTCTCCTCAAGTTCATGGGGATCTGGGCCTAAGGAGGGATGGTGGGATCATCCTCCATCAGCCTTGGATCATGGGCAGGTGATCCAAGAGCTCTGCTGAGGAAACAGAGGGGAGAGTGTGGGATGACCCTGCCTGTAGTCCCCCAGTCAGCTCCTCAGCAGAGTGGGAACGGGCAGCGTGGAGCACGGAAAGTCATCATCTCCAGGCTCGCGTCTCTGCTGGATCTCGCAGCTCCTCATTTCCTGCGGTGTTTGAGCCGGTTTCCAGCTCGTTTGCGTGTGGTTGCTGTCAGGGAAGCTCGTGGGACCACGTGCAGCGCTCTGTTATCCCTTATTGCCAGGTAAGTGATGGCTTCCCTGTCCTGCATCAAACCACAAACATTCTCTGGGCTCCTGCGCTCCCAGCCTTGGCCTCGATCAAACCCTCTGGCAGCGCACCTGGGGCTGGATCTCCTCTGCACTCCGTGGACACCTTCAGGTCGGGCCCTGTTTCCCAGGAGTTCCAGCACTGAAAACACGGTGCTGGCTCCAGCTGAGGCGCTGCCCTCCTTCCACACAGCATCAGTAAGGTTGGGAAAGCCCTCTAAGAACACTGTCCCCCACTAATCCGTGTCCCCAAGCGCCACATCCACGTGGCTCGCTCTGTGCCCTGACCCTTCAACCTGAGGGTTGCTCTTTACCTTGTTCTCCCACCCTATTTCGAGGCATTCCTCTAGAGCTGGGACACCTCTAGGTGTCCATGGCTTTCTCTGTTTGCAGGAATTCTACCCCAAAGCCCACATCTCCAAAGGAATTGTTGCACAGAGTTATCTTTGAGTGTTTCTGTTTTGCTAATCCCCTTCCCACCATGGGCCCAGTAAAGCCCAGCACCCCTGCAGCCCACCCCAGGCTGTTCTCACCACATGGGCTGCCTCAGGTGTATAACCCTGGCGATGGCATCCCACCCCATTCCCTTTGGAAAATACTGCTTTCCATCCCACTCTTGCTTGTAGCCACTTCTGTGTCTACTTCGTGCTCACACCCTCCTGCAGCTTTTGTGGCAATTCTGGGGAACTGGGCTCTCTCTGCTGCTCTTTTCTTCTGGTCCTTTAGCCCCCAGGACTTACAGGTGTGGAAAAGAGGAGCAGAACCTTCATGGACCGCTCTTTGTAGAACCACAGAATGGTTCAGGTTGGAAAAGGCTCCCGGGACCGAGTCCAACCTTTAACCTAACGCAGCGTGTTTTCACAGCCAGAACTGGTGTGCTCTTGGGGAGAAGGGCATCCTGAAGATCCATCTGGGGCCGGGATGCCTCCAGGGACCTGTGGAGACAGCCTCTGCTAGATCACCTCGTGAGAAACCCTTCAGGCAAATGGGGATTCTGACGGGGTTGGGGCAGGAACCCTCTTGTGCTGATACAGAGATGTTTTGTGGGCTCAGTTTGGCAGCAAGGAGCCCAAGGAGGTTTCCCTGGATGCCTACCTGCTTTCTCCCTGCTTTTCTACTCCTGGCTGCCTGTTGGGCAGAGAGGAGGGAAGGGTCCCAGTGTCTGCTTCCTCTGCTGCTGGGCAAGCTGCTTATCCTCAAGCCCACCCTGGCTCAACCCTGGCACTTGCCTGCCTCCCCTTCCACAAAGAAGGTCACAAAAGGAAAATCCAGACCCCAAACCGACCCAAACTCCCTGAAATGAAACTCCATTTCTGGCTGCCCTCTGAAAAGGCAGCGCTTTCCTTTCCATGCAGCTCTCACAATGTCCCTCTTTGCTGTCTGGAGCACTAAACCCTCTCCTCCGATGTCTCGGTGGGTCCCTGCAGGTTTTAGGTACTTTGATGTGTATTTTCAGGCCCTCTCTGCCACCCCCTTGCCAAGGGTATTTTTAAATAGCCGTTCTGTTGGTCGGACACGCAAAAAGCCAAGCTCTCTCTGTTGCTGGCTGTGCCAATGCTGCCCCTGAGGCAGGGCGCGGGCAGCGGTGGGTTTGGCACTGCCCTTGGCAGGGGCAGCCCAGATGTTTGTTTCATCTCTGCTGATGGCGAGGGGCTGGGTGGGAAGGCAGGGATTGGTGTTTGTGACAGGGGGGGCAACAAAAGGAGAAAAATTGACACCATCAGGGTGTTTTGGAGGCACTACAAAGAGCGGGGAGAAACCCTCTGCCACCGACATCTTCTCAACACAGTTCAGCTTCTGCTTCCCTTGGTCTTTCCAGGGACTCCTGCCTTCTCTCCTGAGAACCACAGCAAAATTTCTAGCTGCCTGTGAAGCAGCTGCTGTCCTCACTGTGGAAGAGTGGGTTTATTTAAGGCTGCTGTTGGAACTGGGGAAGGCAACCCGGCTGGTCAGATGGAGAGAGTTTATATCGGGCTCACAGCAAAGTGCGCTTGGCTGTGACAATTTCCTGGGGATGTCGCAGGGGGGTTTTGATTGCAGCTGGAATAACCAGCTGAGAAGTGCCAGTAAGAGGCTGTGGCAACATCCCTGGCAGTGTCCAAGGCCAGGCTGGACGGGGCTTGGCAGCCTGGGATAGTGCAAGGTGTCCCTACCCATGGCAGGGGGGTGGAATGAGATGGATTTTAAGGTTGCTTCCAACCCCAACCATTTCGTGATGGAAGACAGCAGCATTGTGTGATCTGGGTGTTCATAAAGGCCCCATTTCTACCATCTATTTACAAAAACCACCATTACCTGCTGGAAGGTGCTGCGGCTACCACGGACCTGATCAACCGAGCTTGTTTTAAACCATTACAGATGGTTTAACCCCACGTGGTGTCCTAAACACACCCTGAAATGTCAGCATCGCCGATGGCAGCTCCCATCTCCAGGATGTCTTCATGGCAGCCTGCTGGATGTGTTATTTTTCCAAGTGGTTTCAGGTAATAACAGGGTAGGAAGTGTTCTGCTGTCAGTGAAACATCAACACAGGCAGCTCTCAGCAGGTAGCTGGTAATAAAAGAATCAATTGCTGGCAGTTTTAACAATCTACGGATTCAGTGCCGAGCTGCTAAAACCAAAATGCTAATCCTGAACCTGATTTCCCCCCCACCCCCCATATTTTTAGATATCAGTGTATCTCGCTGCAGTTTTAATTAATTTTTTGGGGGGAGGGAGTTCTCAGCAGTAAATTGAATCTTAGGAAATCCGTCTCTTTATTCTTAGCAGGGAGGTCCAGGTCCATCGGGACACGCACAGGTTGTGTCTATTTTCTGCTGTTTGGGCAATCTAGAAATAAATTTATTTTTTCTTTTTTTGAGGTCACAAGTATTTGTGGTCATCAGCTCTGGTAAAGAGCAGCCAGGGCTGGTGGCTACGGGTTAAACAGCTCAGCTGAGCGGGGAGGACAATGCTGCCGTGTGAATCCCCTGATTTATCCCTCTGTTCTTCCCGACTTCCAGAGTGGTGCTGGCCGCACAGGGGACTCCTGTGGCCAAGGCTGCCGTGCAGGCTGCCTGAGGAAGGAGCTGAGCAGCCCTCAGCCCTCTCCTATAATTAACTTGTGAGGGAAAGGCTGTTTCTCAGCCGAGCCGGCTGGGACCGCTGAAGGAGCCCGGTTTCCTATGGCAAGCGGGGAACTGTCAAGGAATAACCGATCACAGGAGAATCCCTCTTAAAAGAAACCAAAAAAACAAAACCAAAACCAACCTGGAAATCAATTAACTGGGAGTGAAGTGCTGCTCTGTAGCTTTCGGCTTTTAAAGAGGTTTCTCTGCCTCGGAGCTCCTGTAGCTCTGAGGGGTGGATTATTTTCCAACCTGGCCTTGGGCACTGCCAGGGATCCAGGGGCAGCCACAGCTGCTCTGGGCACACTGTGCCAGGGCCTCCCTCCCAGGGAACAATTCCTTCCCAAGATCCCATCCAGCCCTGCCCTCTGGCAGTGGGAAGCCATTCCCTGTGTCCTGTCTCTCCATCCCTCATCCCCAGGCCCTCTGCAGCTCTCTTGGAGCCCCTTCAGGCCCTGCAAAATCTCCCTGGATCCTTCCCTTCTCCAGGTGAGCACCCCCAGCTCTCCCAGCCTGTCAAGTTAAAGTCTTGCAGCTCCTTGGTTTTGTCTCAGTCCCATACAAGGGATTGATTTGATTCCTTGTCCCCAAATTCTCAAGCCCTTCTCCCTTCCAGTGTAATTTCCTGAATTCCCACAGGCACTCAGCTGCAGCCACTCTGTGAGGAAATTCTGATTTGAATTAAATTTGGCTTGCTATCTTGCTGAGGATAGAAAGGAGCGATTCTCTCAAGGGTGGATAGCCTTACTTTTAATTTCTGGGATCCTGTGGTTTGTAGAGCAGCATCTCATCCTGTGGGCAGGGATCACAGGGCTCCCTGATAACAGCAATCATCCCATCAGAGCAAAAGGGCTTGGTTTTGGTGTTAGTGCAATGCTATCACCTTTCCATCACCAAGAAATACAGTCCTGTGATTGCTAGCAGAGCCTTCTGGTTGGCAATAACTCAGCTGAGTGCAAACAAATCTCCATAATGCTCCCCAACACGAGGAGTCAGCTCCTTAAGCAGAGCCCAAGGCGCAGCGGTAGATCACCAAAATGTATTGCAGGTATTAGAGCAGCTTCTCACAGGACTCAAACGATCTCCTGGGGCTATTTGGCTCTCTTCAGTTCTTGAGGGAAGTGTTCCCCTAGCTGAGATAATTCCAGCTCTCTGGTCATTGCAGACAAGTGAAGGAATTGCGTTGTGTGGTAAAACATGGAAGGAAAATAATCCAGCCCCTGTGGGAACTTCATACTCGAAGGGGAGAGAGTCTGATCTCGCTCCAGGAAGCTGTGATGCCCCAAAAAGACACAGGTTTTTAAACAGTGCCTGTCCTCTGGAACAGGCTTTTTAGCAAAATCTCTCTTTTGGGCTGAGACTGGTCTGGGGTGGTTGGGCAGGGCTCTGTGTTCCACTCCTGGAGCAGAGACAGAGCCTCCCTGAGCTCAGCCCCAGGGAGTCCCTGAGCCTGCTTCTCCCAAACCCAGGACCCCTCTTTTGCTAAAAGTTCCTCCAGTGCTGGCTGTGATGGCCTTGTCAGAGCACCTCTCCAGCCTGAGACGAGCTGTTTCAGCCTTGCACTTCAGGGCAGGTTTTTCCAAGCTTCCAGTGAGATCTGGGCCTCTTCCCCCGAGAGCTGCTTTCCCAGACGTGCTTTCTGCACTCTCCCAGCTGTGGGCTTGGCAAGGTGCTCTGCTGGTTTTCTGCTCTGCGCATCTCTGAGCGCTGACACGAGCTCTCCCTCTCTCCCTTCAGGTCCCTGTGCAGCCAGGGACTCTGGTTTTGGTCCCCTCTTCCTTGAGCCATGGGCAAGGACCAAAACCTCTGATCCCAAGGCACCTCAGAGCCCCCAGTGAAAAAGACTGGAAATGTTTTTGGAAATCCAGGAAAACCAGAACAACTAATCCAGGTGTCGACTCCTTGACAGGACCACCACGGTTTGGTGAGGGTGGTCCTTTATGGGGATGGGGATGATGCTGATTCTCCAGGGCTGTGCCCCTGTCCATCTGTGTGCCCTCCTTTTTTAAATGTAAAATTTGGGGAGAGGGTGACTGCTTACAAGTTCAATTATTTCATCTTTAATTTCCTTTACAAGGCACAAATGACTTTGTCAATGAGAAGTAATTGATTCCAGTGACTTTATTGTTTGTTTTATCCGTCTAAACTCTTTCCCAGACACTTTAACACACAAGGTTCTCTCCCTGACTGTCCTCCAGCAAGGAAGTCATGGGGGAAAAAAAAAAATCCCCTTGCTCCAAACTGTCCTTTTCCCTACCCTAGCAGCATGCCTTGGAAGTTACATCCATGCCTAAATGGCAGGGTTGGATGGGATATTGGGAAGGAATTGTTCCCTGGGAGGATGGGGAGGCTGTGGCTGCCCCTGGATCCCTGCCAGTGCCCAAAGCCAGGCTGGACAGGGCTTGGAGCAGCCTGGGATAGTGGAAGGCGTCCCTGCCCATAGCAGGGGGTGGCACCGGATGATTTTAGGGTCCCTTCCAGCCCAAACCATTCCATAATTCTGTGAATTCCTTGTGCTCTGTCCATTCCTTTGCTCGCTGCTTGGGAGTGAACTGAGGGTTGCTTTGGATTCTCTCTTTCTTTGGGAATACTGAGGGAGAGGCTGAGGTGAACTCAGCCTGGTTTTGTGTTCCTGCACCTGGGACTCTCTTTTATTGCCATGTCCCACAGTCCTTTGCAGTTTTTTTCTAATTCTCACCAATTTCTGCTGCTTTAAGTCATTATTTTTTTTCTTCTGCAAATGCTCCAATACCCCTTTTCCTGATCCTTTAGGCTCTGAGAACAGCACATGCCACAGCCCAAACTGCTCAGGGATTCCACTGGGATTCCCTCTGCCATGAAAAATCACCATTTATTCCTACCTGTCCCTTTCTGTTTCCTACTGGTTTGGAATTCACCTGAGAACCTTTCTTCTAATCCCAGGGGAGATTAATTTCCAAGGTGCCCCCAGTGAGGGAGCTTTTGAGAAACCAGAGTACATGGTATCAAGTAAATTGCCCCCATTCTGCACACATTGGTGGCCACAAAGGATTCCCCAGGAGCCACGATTCCAGCTACCAAAAGAATGGTTTCCTTCCATCCCAGTTTTCTAATTATCTGTAATGTTGTTGTACAGCCTCAGTGTTGAACTCAGTGATAAGTAGCTCAATTCATTCTTCTTTGGATTTTTTTTTGTGTGGGTTTTTTTTTTTTAATTTGTTTTTGTTGTTGGTTTTATTTAATTTTATTTTTTAAACTGGACACTTCCCTCCTTCTGCAGCTGACAGGCCCAGAGCTGATGCCTCCTTGTTCCTGGGTCATCCCTCGTTTGCCCTGGTGAGGGAAAAGGTGACACCTGGATGTGAAAGTGTGTTTTCTGCAATACTGAGGGAGAATATGTGGGCTACGAATGCTTAAGGTTTACGGGAATCACACAAAACAAGTGCTGGCTACACTTCAAGGTCTCTCAGATGTTTTGGTGTGAGGTGCAGAGGACGAGCACCACGTACACCTGTCCCTCCCTGTGTGTCTGATGCTGCCAAACAATCCTTGATTTTAGGGCTACCTTTGCAGGAAAGCTGGTGCCACCGTAACCAAAGCTGGCTCTGCAGGCCCCAGGAGCTGCACGGAGGTGTTGTCCCAGGATCCCTCCTGCTCCTCTCCCAGCACGAATGGATTTTCAGAGTACACTCCAGCCTGGCTCTGCAAATTCACGTGAAACAGCCCTGTTTAGAGGTGATTTTTTCCCGAGGCAGTGCAGGAATGCTGTTAAGGTTGCTGAGCTATCTCAGCTTGAGGAGCTGAGCTCTCCTTCAGCCTGCAGCGGGCAGCCCGCCAGGCATTTTTCTTATAAATATTTTCAGCATTTCTTTGAAGCCACATATTTTGGGGGGGGGGGGGGGTTTCCACCCCCCTCTCCTCATTCCCATTGTGTCCCCCCCCCCCCCCCCCCAATCTTTTATTTTTCCCCCATGGAGGACATCTTATGGTCTCAGGAGAGATCCCACCGAGGGCTAGAGCCCAGCGTGGAATTCCTGCAGTCCTGAACCACTCTCTCAGTGTTCCCAGGGCTGGATTCAATTGACAAGAGGCTCTGCAGCCAACCCCCTTGGACTGCACATGTGTTTATTTAAATGTCAGTGGCCCACACAAGCTGAATACCTATTAGCTGCAGCATGCCTCAAATCCAAAGCAGAGCTCCAGTTCATATTTATTGTTCAAAGTACAGATCCCTTTATTGTTGTCATTTCAGTCCCCTCGTATTTATGGAATTATTCAGGCAGCTCTGAGAAGTTAACTAGCACTTTGCAGCATTCCTTTACTGCCAGGGTATAATATCTGTCTGTAATAAATATATAGGTAAGGGATTTCAGAAACAAAACAAAACAGCAACAACATACTGCATGTGAAAACTTTACTAAGCAAATAAAACACTCCCTGCCAGAGAGGCAGAAAAAACAACAGCAAGCTGGTACCATCTGAAGCCAGTTAATGCACAGGGGATGGGTAATTCCACTCCATTCTTTTAACTCTGTTGTTTTCTGTCAGTCTCCAGGGTTTCTGTACCCCACTCGCTGCAAAACACCCAGGCAGGCTGGAAATAAATTGCTGAGGGTTGTAACGAGAGGTTTTTTAAGGGCTGGTGGGAGCTGAGGGTTCTGCAACTCCCTGACAGGAGGGGGCAGCCAGGTGGGGGTCGGGCTCTGTTCCCAGGGAACAGGGACAGGAGGAGAGGGAACGGCCCCAAGCTGTGCCAGGGAAGGTTTAGACTGGATTTAAGGGAATATTCCTTCATGGGAAGGGTCGCAAAGAGTTGGCACAGGCTGCCCAAGGCAGTGGTGGAGTCACCAGTCTTGGAAGTGTTCAGCAACTGCGTGGATGTGGTTTGGTGGAGAACGTGGTGGTGGTGCTGGGTTGGCAGCTGGACTCAGCAATCCCAAACGTCTTTTACAACATAAATTATTCTTTTGTGACCTGAAGGCAGCCGGGCTGGGTGTAAGTGTGGCCCTTCTGGCGCTGGGATTTCTGGGCATGAGTAACATTGGAAATGCCACTACCTGGTATGAGCAAAGCAGCAGTGACAGGGAGGGTTTGTTTTTGCCAGCAAAGCTCCTGGTGGCCCTGGGAACGAAGGGAGCACCTGTGGCAAGCGGGGTGTTTTGGGCATGATCACCCCTCCACGACACGAGGAGCTGCAGCATCCTCATTTCTCTAGGCTTGGTTTATCTCTTCTGAAGGAGGAATGCAGACAGAAAACATCTTCTGCACTTGACAGTCTAAAAACCTGCCCCACTTCAGTTCCAACCGTTGGCTCGGTGAAGAGGCATCCAGCAAAAAAAAAAAAAAAAAAAAAAAAAGATGCTTTCTGCTTAAAGCAAAGCTGTCTCAAGACAGTTTTTAATTTCACTGGCAGCATTCACCTGTGATCTTTCTGAGTTTGGAATGAGGAGAATGCTCGCATTTGATTTGAGAGAATAACAGTTTAATTAAAGGGGAAGAAAAAAACAAAAAGAGAGAACTTTGTGTTTGGCTGGGGCTGTTCTGCTGACGTGAATGTGAGTTACTCCAAGCGGGACTTTGGGCTCAAGTCCAGGAGAGCAAAAATGCTCCTTCAAACCCAACTGTCAGGCTGCTGTTCTGCAGCGGGGGCTGTCCCGCTGGCTCATTAAAGCCCACGGAAGATGGGATGCCTCGGGAGCAGGGATGGTTTCTCTGCTGGTTTGAATCCCGTCCAGGCTGGCAGCGAGGGGAAGCTGCGAAGCTCCCGTGTTCCCTGGTGGCCTGGTGCCCGTTCCGGGAGCTCAGGTGTGTGCATCCCAGAAACCAGCACTTCACCTGGCCGTCACACGATTCCGAGAGCTGCAGGTACGTATCCTGCCAAGGGTGTGACCTCACGCTCCGTACAGCTGCATGCTGAAGACTAAGGATGCCTTTGGAGAGGTTTCCAGGTCCGACTTTGTAGGAGAAACCTCAGGAGAGGTTTTTGGAGTGTGACTTCAGAGATGGATTCGTAGACAGTCAGTAACTGAGGCACCCCAAACTGATGGATGCTCTGGGAATTCAGCTTGGGAATATGTAAGAGACCTGCAGAGAACTTCTTTCATGTTGGCACAGGAGTCCACCTTCCAAAATCCTCAGTCCTGTGGCAAGATCCCTGTGGCCAAGCATGGGGGAATGTATCACTGCAGATCCCTGCCACATCCAAACTAGATTCTGGTACCTGTGTTGGACACAGCTCCTTCCTCTGGTCTGGTAATTGCAGTTCCATGAGTTTTCCAACCTTGGGAATCCTTCTTCTGTCATGTGAAGGCTACCCAGCTCCATTTTATTTTTGGCTGGCTGCAGAGCACCAGCATCCGAGCCAAAACTCGATGGTAAATCTGTGACAGTCTCTATCAGGAAAAAGGATAATGATGGCACCCAGGAGTTTTATCAGCCACAGCTGTTGCACTGTTTGCTGGAGAAACTGTTCTTTGAAATATATGACCAAAATAAAGAGCTGAGCATCTGTAGCACTGTGGATAATTTAACAAGTAAACTCCCATGAAAGAGCTGTCTGGGTTTACCGAAAGCAAGGTGATAAAAAGTGTTCTTGTGCCAGAGATGAGACAGGAGACAAGCTGGGAGTGTTCACCTTGGAGAAGGAAGAAGGCTCTGGAGAGAGCTTAGAGCCCATTTTAGTGTCTAAAGGGGCTCCAAGAGAGCGGGAGAGGGACTTTGGGCAAAAGATGGAGGGACAGGACACAGGGAATGGCTTTCACTGAAGTAGGATAGGTTTGGATTAGACATGAGGAAGGAATTGTTCCCTGGCAGGGTGGGCAGGCCCTGGCACAGGGTGCCCAGAGCAGCTGGGGCTGCCCCTGGATCCCTGGCAGTGCCCCAGGCCAGGCTGGACACTGGGGCTTGGAGCAGCCTGGGACAGTGGAAGGTGTCCCTGCCCGTGGCAGGGGGTGGCACTGGATGGGCTTTAAGGTCTCTTCCAACCCAAACCATTTTGGGATTTACGATTCCCTTGACCAGAGAAGCAGGGGAAAAAAGCCCCAACACCTTCTGTCTCCCCAGTTCCACAGAAGCACATCCCAGTTTTGGAGCACTACACTTCCCACCACATGATCGCTGCTCCTTGGGCTCTAGGTATGAGCAGAACACCTCCTGCCCCTCGTCCCGATCCAAGACAAAGGCTCTGCTGATAACCGAGTCTTTAATGTGCAGCAGGCCACCCGATAAGAAGCTCCTGATAAGGATGAATCAAGGTCCATGTGCCTCATCTCCTCGGATCACAGTGTGACCATCCTAAACCAATCCCAGTGCAACGATGCACACACATCCCCTTGGATCTAGTCCAGGCTTCCATGGGTTTTCTGTGATCTGCTGTGTTTCAGAATGGGAAGTCTGCCTTTTTTCTTCCTTTTTTCCCTTGTGGAACCTCCTGGTCTTTCGCAGACCCGATCTTGCCTAGTGATCCTGGAGGAGGGAAGTAGCTCTCCTTTCTGCCCGTGTTTTACAGTCACACACACAGACATTTCCAGGGCTGCAGAGGTTTTGACTCCCCTGACCTCTCATCCCAATACATTCTAAACTTTATTTTTGTCAGTAGTGGGCCAGCACTCACTTCTTACATTTCTATTAAACAACGTATCTGCAAATGAGGGCCGGATTCCAGAGTCCCACCCAGCTCCTTGACAGGGTCTGAGTGCAACCCTTCAATGGCTTTTCAGACATTCCTCTCATGATTTCGATGTCACTGCTGCTATTCCGGACACTTCTGCTGGCACATCCTGCTCTACTGTGATGCTTTTTAAGAACTCGGTGAAGGTGCTCATAAGGAACGTGAGTTTTCAAGATACCACATTTAAGGAGCTTGCATTAGGAAAAAACTCCTTGCTCCTTGATGAGCAGACAGAGAAAATTTGAGGTATTTTAGTGCTTTCTAGTGGATTCCAGTCCAAAGCTGGCTAATTTTGGTTTTGCCATAGGAAAGGGAAAACAGGTCGGCTGAGGTTTTGCCAAATGCAAAGCACAGGTGCCTTTTAATAGATATTGGTATTCAGGAAATGCTGTGACCCACATGAAATGAGATTAAACAGCCCTTAGAGCAACAGAACAGAGGGGAGAAAAACTGGGAAATTGAAAGGTCTGTGCAATTCTGTCCCCACACATCATCTATCAGTGCAACTTCAGTCTCAAGTGCTCAAAACCGTGAGGTCATCTTGGTACCTTATCACGAAGGCAGCAATTCAGTGCTCTCCAGAGCTTGGCTTCTGGAGTGCCGAGCTCTAAACCACCTTGGTGCTCTGCTGCTGGCCCCCTCGAAACCTAAGCTCAGATCATGGGAAGATGATTTAGAAGGAAATTCTTTGTATAAGGGTGGGCAGGCCCTGGCACAGGGTGCCCAGAGCAGCTGGGGCTGCCCCTGGATCCCTGGCAGTGCCCAAGGCCAGGCTGGACAGGGCTCGGAGCAGCCTGGGACAGTGGGAGGTGTCCCCATGGCAGGGGGGTGGGACTGGCTGAGCCTTAGGGTCCCTTCCAACCCAAACCATTCCATGATTCTGTGCTGATACTCCAGAACCCAAACATTCCTCAACCCTCTGTGTATCAGCTAAGCACGTTAACATCCTGCCTGCTCTGTCCTCTCGCGCACCCTGCCCACCCCGCTGCTCAGTGCTCCGTCTCTGCAGCAGGAGGGACACTGTCCTGCTCCACCATGGCCACGGTCCCTCGGGAGGAGGAACCTGTCAGGCAGAAGAGGGATCTTGGCGGGCTTGGGTCCCCCGTTCCGTGGTTGCGTGCTCTGAGCTTGAACGCGCTGCAAGGCCTGGGCATCTCCACAAACAGTGCAGGGACTCTAATTCGGCTCCTGAATAGGAGAGTGGGTGGTGGGTCCCTGGTGGAGGGCAGAACCTCCCCACCCGCAGGCCTTGGTGACAAGCTGTACTGAAGGCTTGCTCCCGTGCCCAGCGCTCCCTGCCTCCGGAACACCCCGAATCCAGGCTGCTCCCTGTGCTGGCCATTGTGGAGCCCATCCTGCCACATCCTGACCGTGCTTGCACGCTCTCCCAGAGAGCCCTGGGCTCCCTTCCGGAGGCTGCCATTGTCGGCTTGGCTTTTTATTCCAGCTTTGGCCCAAAGTGGATTGGACCCGAGACAGGAAAGACTCCAAGCACAAGCTCTGCCAGCTGCTCCTCGTCTGCAAAATCTAAAAGTTGCTGCTCCTTGAAACCAGGCATTTTTATTTGCATGAGAAAGCTGGAGCTGTGTGTAAGATAGTCTGTGATCTGATTTTAAAAGAAAAGGATAAAAATAAGTCTAATTGTGTTCTCGTTCTGCCTCAATTTAGCTGCTGGCCGTTCTCCTTTGTGCTCCCCGCATTTCTGGAGAGCTGGTTGACACTTATTTAGGTTGGCACAAACTAAATATAACCAAGTGTGTGTGAAAGAGCACGGACTGGGTCACAGCTTCCAGAGCAGCAGAAAGAAGCATTTTGCCTTAAAATACGAAAATCCAGCTCTTCCGAGACAGCTCAATGAAACACACACAACCTGAACAAAAAGTAAGCGTTCCATTCAACTCCTGAATGCTGCTGAAATTTTTTTTTTGAATTTTTTTTTTTTTTTTGCCAGCTTTTACAGTCCACAGCCTTCTCATTCAATCTTGAATAATAGCTTTGAATCGAGCTGTAAAAGCTTCCGAAGTTTGAAGTCTTTTGACAAGTTAATTTAGCTGTATGGTAAAAAGTTTTTCCCCCAGATAGAATAAAGCCATCATCTCATGAATGTAGTAGTCAGCCAAGGGAAAGAAAACACCATTAGGATTAGAAATGATGGGCTTTCTGGAGATAGTTTGTGGTTTAGTGTAATCTACTATCAATATTTCAGTAGAAAAATATCCTACTCGTCATTCAGCTGCAAGTCAGAATCTTCATGTAAAACCAACACCCAGGGGCCAGGCTGCAAATATTTTCATTTCTAGCTTGTTTTTTTTTTTTGGTCACGTTTTTCTTACACTTATGTAGATTTTAATTGGTTTTCACCCTGGATGATGTCTTTTTTGGTTGCTTTTTTTTTTTTTTTCTGGGTGAAAGAGACAGAATAGAAAAATGGATCAATATTTCCTCTAAGGTTCCCACTACAGAGAGACACACCCCACATTATTCTCCCAGCAGCTGCCATGGATGAAAATAAATATAATAAATTGATACCCATTTCCCTTGTTTTTACCATTAAGAATAAGAAAATGAGCACTGATAAACGAAGTGTATCCAACAGTTACCCTAGCCTTGACTTCACAAAGATTCCGTATTTATTTTAGACTTACTTCTGCTTTTTATCTAAATTTAAGGCTTAAGCGTGCTACTAAAATTGACTGAACCAAAAAAACAGTTGAGGGGGGAAAAGAGATTTCTGTCATACTCTTAATTCTTCAGTGTAATTTAGAGGGATGATGACACGGTAAGAACTTTTGGGCAGTGGTTTGTAATGGCCCCAGAATAATTTTTCTCTCTGCAGTAGGAATCCTTGTGGATCCCTTCCAAGTCAGGATGTTCCATAACACAGTCGAGAGCATAGCTGCTAAACAAATAGGAAGTTTATACAAATCCAGAAAAATATTAAAAACAAACTTCAGCAAGGAGTTTTATTTTAAAAGCGCATTGCAAAATGACCGCCATAACAACCCAGTGTATCTCCATCAGCAAAAGTAAAGTGTAAATATGGAGAAGAAAGCAAACTTTACATTGTGACCTTCATTTTGAACTTAACTTGCTCTTTTTTCCCCCCAAGTGGGGGACAGGGACTTGCTTTTGCCCAAAACAACAGCAAGAACTTGTTTCTGAGAGTCTGGCTCGTAGTGCTTCAGGATTCCAGCTCTTCAGGCCCTGAGTGCTGCAGACTTGATGAAGTGTCGGGTGTGCAGCCAAGCTGGGGAACGGCTCCTGCAGCCAAACACAGGCGTGGGGGGCTCAGGAGTGGAGGAGAACCCCCTCATTCTGCCTCACAGCTCGCTCTGAGCCACACAGGGCTGCAGCAGGGTAAGGAAGAGGTGTGTATCTCTGAAAGAGTTGTGCAAGGAGAGGAGGAGGAGATCCAGCTGAAGCAAAATTCACCAGGATTAAAAAAACCCCCCAGTAACAACAGAACAAAACTCCACAACAAAAGGTATGTTGGGGCAGAACACAGGAGAGGGGCGATGTAAATGTAACACTGCCTGTCCCATCAGAGCTGCGTTGTGAGTTCGGGGGGCTTGATGGGGTTTTTACTCCAAAAAGGAGTAAAGCAGTGTGCTGTGGGAAAGATGGAGAACAGGGAATGGGAGGTTAAGCACAGAAGGGTGATGGGCGGGGCAGGAAAACCAAGGGAGGTCAGTGATGGCATTTGAATGATCAGGAGGAAGAAGAGGAAGCCATCACCAGGCTGGAAATTGTGTCTAGGCTTGACTTTCTCCACAGAACCAAGTGGCACTGGCACTTCTTTGGTGTCTAGGCTCCAGAGGAAGTTCCTGCTGGCTCTCTTCCTAACTTTATCCTCCTTTTTTTTTAGGCTGTGGAGTGGCAGGATTGGAGTGGAAAGCTGAAGCACCCTATTTTACTTTCACCAGCTCCCTGTGACTAGTGAGGGAAATTAGCTGGAGTGTTGTGATGGCTGTTTCCTGCTTGAGAACAGAAAAAATGGAATCATTCCTGACAAACAAGGAGTTCAGCTAAAGATGAGGTGGAGGTAGGCGGGAAGTTCTGTAATTGCTTTTTATTTAAATCTTTATGAATTAGCTCTGCCAGGGTTGGATTTTTTTTTAGATTTTTATTTTCTGCTTCAACTGGCTTCTGAGTAAGTTCTTCAGCTACAATTACAGTAAAAACAGACTATATACAGCTATAGCCAATATGTTGGGTTTAACTTGTAGCAAGGAGCCTTTCCCTCGTGAATCTCTGAGGTCTAATTCACACGAGCAACGACAAAGGTTTAGTTTTCTGCCATTACGCACAGGTTAGCCTAGACTGGGTATTAACAGAGACATGTACTCACACCCACAGCCACAGGTACGGCATCAATCAAAACCCGAAGGTAAAACTCACACTCCATGGCAACTTTCAGGGCACAGCTTGCTCCTCTCGTTTCCTGTTTCCAAACTGCTCCAGCAGTGCAGAGAGGGAAGGCAGCTGGTGTGGCCAGGAGAGTGCTCTGCACCACAGCCCCCAGCTCGGCTGGGGACACAGGTGGGGCACACCTACAACCTGCAGTGACCACCGGGGCAAAAAAACTGGTTGTAAGCCATGTTTAAAGGGTTTGGGACCAAATCACCCCCCAGCTGCAGCAGAAATGGGGACCACAAGGGAGGGCAGATGCTCACCTGGCTGCTGCAGGCGTGTCCTATGCCAACCTCCAGCAGCAGAGCTGTTGCTGTGGCAAATATTACCTTGCCTTGGTAACCTTCTAACCCCGAAGCCCTTCCACCCACAGGTCTCCTGACACTCAAAAATAATTTGGGAGGTTATTTATACATATATTCCCCCATCCCTCCGAGCACACAAGCTGGCCCCGAATAAAGAGGGCAGAACAACCATGCGAGGAAACCCAAAACCTCACCAGCCAAAGAACAACAAACAAGCCCACGAGCCCAAAGAAGCTGAAAATGAAACAGAAAGGGCTTCAGCTTTAGGCAGAAGTGGCGTTCTTAGTGCCAGTGGTGCTCTCAGGTGTGTATTCCAGGGAAAATAGCCCCAAACTCCCGGCCTGCTCCAGGGCAAGCCATGCTGCTCGTGTGCTCGAGCCTAGACCTGTCAAAGTGTAATGGTGGGAAGCTGGCGGGAATAAATTGTTATCTTAAAATTAAAGTAAGATGGAAAGCTGAAGTTAACGGGATGTTTTTGCTGACGGGACTGTCAGAGTCCACCCCCTGCCACGGGCAGGGACACCTTCCACTATTCCAGGTTGCTCCAAGCCCCAGTGTCCAACCTGGCCTTGGACACTGCCAGGGATGGAGAAATTATTGATGGATCATCCTTGTCCAACCCCCGTCCCTGCACAGACAGCCCACCAATCCCACCCTGGGCATCCCTGAGAGCGGTGTCCAAGCGCTCCTGGAGCTCTGGCAGCCTTGGGGCCGTGCCCATTCCCTGGGGAGCCTGTTCGCTGCATGAAAAAAAAGCAATTTTAAGGGTTGGCTCAATATGCCAGGGATTTTTATAAGGGCAGCCCTTTCAAATGAAAATTTAAATGCTAAATATCTCAAAAAAGGTAAAAGAGAAGAGGAGCGGTGTATATACACTACCACATATATGCAGATTTTGAGAGAGGGACAAAGTTGTTAGCAATTCCCATCAGGTCCCGGAATTTATGTAAATCCAGATGGCTGAACGACACGAGTTCATTTTTTTTTTTTTTTTTTTTGCTTTAAGGAAAATCTGGAAGTTTTAAAAACAATTTAGCCAGAGCCAATTAATCAAGCCCACCAGAAGCGTGCTGGGATGGCTGCCTGCGAATAAGGAATGTCATGTTTCAGCTTGTCTTAGGCAAGGATGGGAAGAAACTCCTTGGAAGCTTAGCAGGAAAGTCTCCTTGCCATCATCCCAGGGTGCTCCAAGCCCCAGTGTCCAGCCTGGCCTCGGACGCTCCCAGGGATGCAGCTCTGGGGATAATGGGATAATGCATCCCAGGCGGGATGTTCCCATCGGATTGTGTCCCACAGGTCCCCCCAGATACACTTGGGCTTCCCCTCATCGGGAATGCTCGGAGCAGGACCCGGGGAGCTCTGGGCAGCGGGCGAATGGAAGGTGAAACAACGAAATATGAGTTTTATGAGACGAAGTGCGTCAGTTCGATGGGGTAATTCCACGTACGGCTGAAAAATCAATTCAATGTTCGATGGTCGCCGCGAAAACACGGCTAGTGGGAAGCGCGCCGGACAACTCCTTTTTGTTTTTATCTGTCTTTATTTATTCCCTCTCGGCAATTCAGGCAAAGACGTTGAGCCGTGCCCTGCCTTTTCTGTCCTTTATCCCTCGCTTCAGCTGTTTGCCGTTGCGGACGACACCTGAGGGATAAAACAAAACAGCCCACTCGGGAGCGGCATCGCGGCTGCGGAAAACCGGAGGGGGGGAAAAAAAAAACCCCGAAGTTTCACGTTTGGCTGCAATACCGTCGACACGGTATGGATCGCATTTGCTGTGGGCTCGCAGCCCGCCTCGGTGGGGCCGGGACCCCGCTCCTGCCACCCCGATCCTCAAGCCCGACCCCGGCGAGGCCGCGGGCTCGGCGCCAACATGGCGGCCCCCGGCCCGCCCCCCGGTCGCCATGGCGACGGGCCGCGCGCCACGGGGCGTGGCCGTGGGCGCGCGGGGCGGGGCCCGATTGGCTCCCTTCCCCCCGCACGGCTATAAATAGCCCGCGCCCGCTGATTGGCCGCGGGGAAAAAATGGTTGCACCATGTGACTCCCCATCTAAAAAAATTTCCAAGATGGCGGAACCCGTCACGGGCTGAGTCCGTCGGTGGCGCGCTCCGCGCCGGGGGGGCCATCGCCGCGCAGCTTCCCCGCCTCGCCCGCCGCTCAGGTCAGTACGCGGCGCTCCGCTGCCCCCGAGCCGCGCCGTCCCCGCCGCCGTGCCCGGGCGGCCCGCGGCGCGGGCCCTTTAAGGCCGCTTGCCTCCCCGCCCGCCGGGCTCGCGGCGCGGCGGGGCCGCTCCCGGGGGCCGCTGGTCCGCGCTGCGCCCCGGCCGTGGGAGGGGGCGATGACGGGCAGCTCCCGCCGCCAATCGGAGGCGCCCGCGCGGCGGTGGCGGGCGGATTTGAGCCGCGCGGCGCCCCAGCCCGCGCGCTGATTGGGCGGCGCGCCGGGCGGGGCGGGGCCGCCGCGCGCCATCAGCCCGGCCCGGGCGTGGCGGGCGGGGTGGGCGGGGCGCGGGGGGCGTGACGGGCAGCGCCGCCGCCCACTCAGCGCGCGGGGCCCGGTTTTTGTGAATGGGGCGGGCGGGGCCGGCGCTGCTTCCAGCCCCGCCCCCTGCGCGCCCGCCCCGCCCCTCCCGGGCGGCCGCGGCTCCGCCTCGTCCCCCCCGGCGGCGGCGGCGGCGCTCGGTCCGTGCGGGGCTCGGCGGGGCGATGCGGGCAGCGGTGAGTGACCGGCGGAGCGAGCGAGCGCCCGGCCGCGGGCAGCGCCGCGCGGGGGCCCGGCCCCGCGGCTCGGCGGGGCGGGCGCGGCCCTGCGGCGGGGGCGACGCCCGCGGCGGGGCCCTGCGGCGCCGGGCGGGCCGCGGCCCGGGGTCGGTTCTTCCATCCTCTCTCCCCCCGTGCCTCCTTCCCTTGTCCTTATCCTGGGAATAACGCGGGACTTGGGGAAAGTTTGTGTCCTCTCGCCGCGCTCCCCGGGGCTGCCGGGCTCGGCCGAGGGCCCCGCGGGACCCATCGCCTCTTAAAAAAAAAAAAAAGCCCCAAAACGGCTTTTTTTTTTTTTGTGCCTGGGAGGAGAAAACAGGGGGTGCTGCCCTCGGCAGCGCGGCGCTCTCGGGGAGCCCGGAGGTGGCGGTGACAGGTCCGAGGCCCAGGGCTGCAGCCTCGCCGCCAGAAGTCCGGTTTTGGGGGGCCGAGGGGGGACAAACCTCGTGTGCCGCCGCGAAACCTCAAGGCTTGGCTCGCACGGGGCGAAACGAAGCAGAAAAAGCTGAGGTTTGGGGCTGGCGGAGGAGCGCGGAGGGAGGTGTTGCCCGGCAGCCGCGTGTGGGTTTTGCTGCAGGGATTTATCAGGGAAGATGCTGCGCGATCCCGGCGCTGCCCCCAAAATGTTGCCCGCGCCCCAGATGTGGTGTGCGGGATGTTGGCCGGCGCCCTGACAGCCCCGCGGAGCAGATGGATTTACATAACAATAATTTGGCGCTGTCAGAGCTCGGCGCTGGGCAGCGTCTGGAGGGGAAGGGAACCTGCCCTTCGCTCAAAGCACTTGCGTAATTGTGTTGTGCGCCCACTCCGCGGTAGTGGAAGGTGCTGCCTTCGGTGGGGTTTTTGCCTGTCAATAGGCTGTTTTGGCAGATTTGCATAAATTAGGCTCGTCACCGCTAACGCCCGTACGAGCGGATTTCATCTTCCAGCCTTGCCTCATATTCCAGGCTGGATTACAGCTCTGAAAACGCTCCCAAGGAGTGGGGATCTGTGTCGGGAAGGTGTGGGTGGATTCAGGGTGTGAAAATGCCTTGTAAAACCCTGGGATGGGGCGTGCGGCGAGGCATTGGCTCTCTCCCGTCTTCCCCACTTCTTTCCCACCAGGCAGCTCGGTGCCGTGCTCGTTTCCCACAGCTGCATCCCGTTGTCCTCATAGCGCTGATTTGAGGCCGGGGAGATGGAGCAAGCATTATTTTGGCCCTGGGAGCCACAGCGAGTGGATAATCCGCTGGCCAACGCGTTTTGATTTACTGGCATTATGCCCTGTCAATAAATGGGACTCGTGCTGCATTATTCCCTGCCCTCAAAGTGCTTCGCTCGGTGCCAAAGCTACCTGGAGTTAATTATCCGAATTGTGCTTTTTTTTTTTTCTTGTTGTTGTTGTAACGGCAATATTTTTTAAAAGCTAAGGAGCTCTGAAGTTTATATAATAATCTGGTTCTTGGCAGGGTTTCGTGGTGGGGTTTTTTCTGTGTGTGTGTGTGTGTGTAATGCTGTCGGTCGCGGCACTGAGTTTTAATCGTTTCTGATGTTTCCAGCACCACTGTTCGGAGTTCTCAGCCTAAAAAGCTGCCGTCGCTGCTCCGCAGCCTCGCTGGAAGAGTTGAGGGCATTGAATTAAAGAAAGCTCAGCTGCTTGTATACAAATATACAGCAATTACAAGGCAACAAAGTTATTGCAGAACCCTGCTGTCGCCATGGCAACACGCTCACTCAATTACATTTGGAAATGTAAAATGCCACCCAGTTAGAAAGAGTAAGTTTTAGCGACTGCAGATTTTCTGGATAAAGTGAAATGTGGAAGATGCAGCTTTCCAGGATTCTCTGCTTTTTCCCTTCGTCCTTGGATGGCATGTTTTAGCATGTGCATCTGACAGATTCCTGGTGTTGATATTAAGCTGTACTCTTGCTGGTCTAAACTTAGGGAAAAAATACATTTAAATTTTCAAAATTTTAACTTTGCCACCCTGGGTTTTTTTTTTTTTTGTTTGTTTGTTTGTTTGTTTTGCTTCAGGACTTAGCTTTAGAAAGGATTAGAAAAAGCATTTTGAAAATCAGCTCAGAAGGCCAGAAGAATTGGTCATTTGCTCAGCGGGATGGAGGCTTGTATTCCCTTGGGAGGAGATGTTTGTTGGGCAGTCTGTGTCTGTGTGCTGCCATCTCCTAAAATCTCCTAAACAGACTATCCTAAAGTAGAGGAACACTACCAGGTGTGAATTACCAAGTTCTTGAGAAGCCCAGGGAGTGTCCAGGGTAGGAGATAACAGGTGGAGGATACCAAGATTCTGCTGTGGGATGCAGGTGAGCTCCTTAGTGTGGAAATTAGTTTCACTTTCTTGCTTGCCTTTTGATAGTGAATCACTAGGAAAATAGAAAAGGGCCAGGTTGGACAAGGCTTGGAGCAACCTGGGATAGGGGAAGGTGTCCCTGCCCATGGCAGGGGGGTGGAACAAGATGGGTTTTAAGGTCCCTTTTCACCCAAACCATTCTATGAGTAGATAAAACCAGTAAAAGTAGTTTCTTGCATAATCTTTGTGCTGGTGAAGATTCAACTCTCTGCTGTGCTTACGTTTCACAGGTAACGTCCTATTAATGCAGGAAAGATAAAAACCAACAGTGCAGTAACAGCAGGAAAAGGTAAATTCAAGAAAAGGTAAATACAAGAATGAGGGACTTTTTAAACTAGCAAGGTGTTTGCCCAAATCTTCAGGGGCTTGAACTCCAGCCTGCCTCCTGAGCCTTGGAGCACCTGGCTGGGGAGGTTTGCAGGTCCCATGGACCTGTGTTAGCTGAGGGATGGTGTTGGGTGGAGGCTTTGCCCAACTGGTGAGGTTGTTCTGCTTGCAGCACCGGCCCGTGATGTGCCAGCCTTGTGGTTTGCCCCCTCCTCGAGAGCAGCAGCTTGAGCACGAGTAACTTCAGCCCCCATGGTCAGTGCCTGTTTTTCTCCCAGCCTTCTGCCATAAAATCATGGAATAGTTGGGGTTGGGAGGGACCTTAAAGCCCATCCAGTGCCACCTCCTGCCATGGGCAGGGACACCTCCCACTGTCCCAGGCTGCTCCCAGCCCCAATGTTAAAACTGCCTGTGGGTTTAGCTGAGTTTGCCCTCTTTATCTCTCTTTCAAATGCTTTGTGCTTTCCAGGGAATAGACCTTTTAAAGCCAGCTTAAGGTGTATCTGTGATCCAGAAACTTGGTGCAGGGACTGAAACTTATCCTCAGGGTTCATTTGCAGGTTTGGAATCAGGGAAGCTGCAGACCAAACACATTGCAGATGAAGTGTTGAGACTAAAACTTGCCCTTAAATACGTAAGATGGGATAGAAGCAAATATTTCAGGACAGTTTTCCTTCATCTTCCAGCGTTCCTCCCATGCTGGTGTGCCACGCTGTACCTCTGTAAGGTCACTGGAACCCGTTGTCCCCACGTTTTGTCGAGGTCACCCTGGGTCTGTGTGGGTTAAGTGATGCTCCCTTCAAGGTTTGAGAACCTGAGTGCTCACTGCCCAGCTGTGCCAGCTTCATCTTGGGGTTAAAGCACTTCTTTGGTGTCCTCCTCCAGCTAAAGAAGTGTTTGTGCGCTCCTTGGCACTGTGTATGTTGTATTTATATATAAAAAATGCAAACCCCAGCCCTCGGGACTGTATTTCCCTCGTCTTGTACCCATGGTTGAGTACACACAGAGGAGTTCATTTGCTCAGTGGGATCTGTTGCTTGCCTGTTCCAAATGGCAGAGCTTGTCCCAAACCACAAGGAAATATTAATTGAAGATGTTATTGGGCCACTGGTAATGACATTTGTTAAATATTTGCCAAGTATTCTTCTTGCTGGCTTCTTTAGCAGTGTCATATTCTACTTTCTTGCTCTGCCAGTTCACCTTTAGCTTGTTTCCAGTTACCCCATCACTTTTCCGTCATCCTTTTCAGTCCTGCTACCTAGTGTACGTGGGTTTAGATTTTATCAGAGTCCTGCTGGAATCCCTTGAGTTTGTGCTTTTGTAAGGCTGTGTTTCACTGGGCAGAGAAGCTGATGGGATGTGTCTTGCCGCTGAATGGACAATTGCTTTTCAGTTTTGAGCCCCCTTCCCTCATGGATAGCTTGTCTTGCATGTACCTTTGCTTCCAGGTTCCCCAGCATGCCAATGCTCCAGAGCAGTGGAAGGAAACAGAGCAGTGCAAGGTTCCCCTCACTTGCTGAGCTTAGAGGTCTGGCTTGGGGGGGAAAAAAAACCCCATGAAAATATGTGTGTTTGCCACAAATAGCTGAAGCTGACAAACAGCAGAAACACGAAAGCTGTCTGCTTTAATAATTAGAAATGTGACAATATTGGAAACCAGTAAAAGGGGTAAATAGTCCTTTAAAATATTAAAGTAAAAGCTGTGTGTGGTGGGGGAGGAAATGGCTGTTAGCATTTTGGTTCGATTTACGTTGCCTCATATATATATATATATAAAACTATATATGTATATATAGCCTATATTGAATCCTTGGATGAGGGAACTCCTCAGAGCCCTCCTGTAATTAATGCCACTTGCATTTTGATTGTGTTATGCACAGCCCCAAAGTGGGCCAGGTTTACTTTCTCCTGCAGTGGACCGTGTTGATAAGGCAATATATAACAGATGATTCATGAAGTGCTGCTTGTCATTGCCAGGGCTGCTTGAATAGCGAGCAGATTTTGGGCAATGCTTCTTCACCGGAAAGATTTGGGCAGTTTAAACTGAGAGGAGGAGGAGGAGGAGAGAAAAATCTGCACTGTATTTCTGGCTGTCTTAAAGGAGCTGCCTCACAGCATTTAGAAGAAGTTTGGGGGGGAGAGAATGGGTGAAATAAAGGGGGGTAGAGAAGCAGGAAAGCACACGGAGGTTGCATAATGATGTTGAAAAAGGGAACAATTAGAAAAAGACTGTAAAAATCTCTTGGAAAGCTTCCGTGGTTTTCCCTTTGCAAGGAATTACAGCTTGGCCTTCCCCTCTGAAAATTCAGGCCTTTTTCATGGCATTCAGTACTGGGCATGTCTTGATCAGCTTCATTTTTTGTAGTTCATTTTCATATTGGATGTTACCTCAGAGAAGTTTGATTAAAATGTGCTTCAAAGAGCCATCTCCCAGTGCAGAGGAATGTGTGTTGGCTCATGGGCCTGGGCACACTCGGCCCTCTGCCCTTCTCCGCAATGGCTGAACCTTTGTTCCTCACATCAGAAGCATTTAAACCCCCAAAAGTTGCAGTTTGAAAACTGGATCTTTGGGTCACGAGAATCTTCTTTTTAGTTTGGCCAAGATTAGGTTGTCTTAATTTAGTTTGGTTTTCTAATAACAAGCCAGTTATATTACCTATTTATCTGTCTATCTGTCTGTATCTGCTGGGTGCAGAATTGTATTTTAAGGGTTTTATTTTCTGCCATCACAGGATAAAATAACGTGCAGAGGCTGAGCATCTCAGCCTGGCTTTTGGCAGCACAGCAGTGTGTTGTTTTAAATGTCTTTTTAAGCATGTCACTCCTTCATTCTGGGGAGCACCGACATCCAGTTGAACTGAACTCCATGTATCTTTCATGAAGAGTGAAAAACCCCGATATTTCACATGTAGGAAATAATTCACTTTATTAATTTTTCTGGAGAAGTGGCGCTTTAATGAGGTGTCTGTCAGCGAGACTTAATTACAGTTAAATTCTGTGAACATTAGCACACTGTGTCTTGTTCCGTGTAAAATGAGCTTCCATTTGTCACGTGAGAGCGTTGGTTTGCTGGTAGAATTGGTGCTGCCTTCACTTTGAGGAATAGTGGTTACTCATAACTGGGCTCTCACCAGTCACTTCACCTCCTTCTCCTGCCTGGAGTTTCCTGATGTGCTGCAACAGCTTATGCTGCCTTTGCTCAGGGAAAATGATGCTCAGGTTAGTTCTGGGGTTCTGCTGGACAAAACTTTATCTCCAAGGGAAGGGTCCTCCTCAATGTGAGCCTGAAGCAAGGAATTCATCCTGGTGTGTGCTGTTCCCAGGAAGTTACATTTTTTTCCCCCGTGGGAGCTACAGTTATCTAGTTCTTGTTACTGTCCGTTGTGGATTCTGGTGAAATCCTCAACGCAGGTGGTTCTCCTGGAGAGCAAAAGTAATTGGGCTGCCTTTTGCTGCAGATTCATGTGCACGTGGAGTGGTGAGATTGGCTTCTCTGCTCAACTAACGTGCACGGAAATGAAGAAGAATGGCATTATTCACAGCTTTATGGCAACGAGGATTCTGCAAACTGGAACAGTGTGTGAGTTTTAGCCTTGGGAGCTCAGGGCAGGGAGAAGGGAGAAGGAACACGGTGGCAGCGGGCAGGTGTTTGAGAACACTGGTTTGGAAGGGGGTGGGATGAGATGGGCTGTTGGTCCCACTTTGGATGCATTGGATCCAACTGCAGACAGATAGGGATGCAAAGATCATGGAGTTCCCAGGGAGCACTGGAAGAGGCAGAGCTGTATGCAGACTATCCCTCAGGAGGGGTCCTGAAGGAAGAATTTGGGAGTAAAACTGAGCTTTCCTGCAGGCTGGGTTATATTCTACAGCTCTGCGTATGTGCAACTCATTTGTTCAAATGAAGAGAGTCGTTTCTCCAGGCAGCAGAGACTTGCAATAAAATAAAATCACTGCCCCTAGTGCTGTGGGTGAGTCAGGAGAGGAGACCTCTCCAAGTCACGGTGTGACCAAGGTCACCAGGACGGTGACACGGAGCTCGGCCTCGTGCGGCACAGCGGGGTGTGCGTCCTGCTGGCAGGCCTGGCTCATTTCTTCAGGCTGCTTGGGGAAAAGGCAGCGCAGAATGCTTTGGAATAACTCAGAGGATACTGGATCATGTTTCTTGGGGAGGTCTTGCTGGAGGGGATGAAGGCTGGCAGCTTTTCTAAAGCTGGAGAGGGCGAGAACACAGTGAAGTGCAGTTTCCTGCTGCCTTCCCGGGGAGATGGCGCAGTCTGAGTGTGGGTTGTGCTGCTGGGGCATCTTCAGGGGCAGGGAAAGAAACAGCTCTGGCTGAGGTAATGGTTGGACTCGATGGTCCTAGAGGGCTTTTCCAACCTTAATGATTCCGTGAATATGAGCAGGATCTCTGTTGGATTGTTGCAAAGCTCAGCCCTTCTTTGCTCCCCGTGCAAAGCAGAAAGCCTGGTCCGACCCTGCTCTTCCTGCTGTTGGTCAGCAAACCAGCCCCTGGATCCTGTGCTCCTGAGCCCTGCTGTGGGTGGGAATTGCTGCATGGATCATCCAAGTTCTCCAGTTTTAGGGCTGCTGCTGCTCCTACTCAGCAGGGCAATGAGGGCCCGGGTGTGTTGGGTGGTGAGAACGCTCAAACTTGGTGTCTTGTCCTTGCTGTGTGCTGAAGAGGAAGGCAAGGCAAGGGAAAGAGGCCACACAGAGTCAGGTGTGTTGGGATGTGGTGTTGGATGTCCTGCTGAGTGACCAGCCCTTCCAGTGGGCTGGGACAGGTACTGGCTACCGTGATCTGCGTTTGCCTCTCCGTTCTTCCTCACCACTTGATGCATGTGAACCTCCCAGAATAAATGACTCTCCATATGGATTCTGTTGTGCATTTCTCCTACCCAAGACAGATTTCCTATTTGAATCAAACAGCAGTGCTTTGGTTGGGAGGAAATGTTCTTTACTTATTTATTTCCACAACTGATACCTGCTGTCAGATCCTGGTGGGGGCTGAAGGGATACATTTGAGTCAGGACTGCCTCTCACAAGATATTGACCTGGAAGCATGATCAAAGGAGGAGGGAGAGGACTAGAAAGGAGTATTTATTCTGATTGTACATGGTAGGTATCTAATGCTTCCTTGGGGGCTGTGTTTGCCTCTCATTGTCAGGCTTTTCTCCATCCCCTTGTTCATCCCTGCTGCCTCATCTGCTCCCTGTGCCTCGGATGGAGCCTTTGAGGATGGGATTAATCATAACAGTGAATGAAATATTCAACATTAGGAAAAACACTTCCTGCTTGAAGCTTTGCAAAAACCACCAGCTCGTGACAGGGAAAAGTAATCTGAGTTTTTATGTTATAAATTATCCAACCTGCAGGAAAGCTGGAGACTTCTGGGTCAGTGGACAAAAAGGCTTGATGTGATTTCAGGGCAAAGTGTGGCTCTGTCCCTGGCTGCTTTATACCTCGGAGAAGATGGCCTTGTCACTGCAGTCTTGTTCACAAGGACATTCCGTGAGCTGTTGAGAGTAGAAAAAACTTTTACTGTGCAATTTTCTGAGCCATGCCTGCAGATTTTGGGTGGATTTGCACAGATTGCACGATCTTGTTCATCTCACTTGCTGTGTCTGGGTGTCTCTGCTGCTGTTGCCTCTACTAGGTTGTGTTGTGTCAACAGGAAAAGGTGGTGGTGGTACCTGGTGGAGCTGATTCTGTTATTCTATAATTGCACCGAAAACAACAAGCTGTAGTAAAAAGAAGGCAAATATTGGTATTTAGAACTCGAAAACCACCTCTGACCCCAGAAAGATGACGATAAAGCTGGGCAGGAGCCTCGCTTTGTATATTGGGGCACTTCTCCTTGTCTGTGTTGGTGGTTAAGGGCTTGTTCCAGCACCTGGTAAAGCCAGCAGGGATCTCCCATTTGCCCTGAGGTGGCTGTGAGTGGTGACCCCAAATTATAAATGTTCACGTGGAGCCAAGGGGGAAGCTCTGGGCTCTCCTGGGCCAGCACAGTTCTCTGTCTGGACTTTCAGGGTGGACATCAGGAGGAATTTCTTCCTTGAAGCAGTTGTCGGGTGTTGGAAGGAGCTGCCCAGGGAGTGGCAGAGTCACCATCCCTGGGGGTGTTCAGGAAACACCTGGATGTGGCACTCGGTGCTCTGAGGTTGGAGTTGATGACCTTGGAGGTCTTTTCCAGCCTCAGTGGTTCTGTAATCTTGCCTGGTTCGTGGCACTGCCGGTGTGAAGAGAGGGGGGATCAGATCCTTCTCCGTGCAGAGGGCTGCACACACACACAGGCAAAAACAGTTCCTTTGCTGGAGAGGGGACTGGTGTGGCAATGCTGGGCTGAGCCTTGTGGCCACCCAGGGCCCGTGGTGCGTGCAGCTGGGAGAGCACTGCAGGAAAAGCCCAGGGGTCAGCAGTGGCCCTGGGTGGCAGCCACGGAGCTGCACCAATATTCTGTGGCCACCAAACCCGAGTGTCCTCCTGTCAGCTGACAGCATTAGAATCGCAGCTGAATTCTGTTTGGCACCGAAAGTGTGCTGCTTCTGGGCTTTGCTCTAAAAATGCTGGTCTAAAAATAAACTGCTGTGCAGGGATGCTGGAAGCAGGGGAGCAAACGGAGAACTTGTGCACGGAACATAAGGCTTGGCTGACTGCAGGGATGGGATCATGGAGCAACACCTGCCCTGGCAGCAGCCAGGCCGAGGCAGGAAAGTTCTGCACGGGGTAGTCATTCCCTGGGAAGGGGAGGAGGAAGTAAGGGAACTGAGAGTGGCAGGTAGACATTGAACTCTTCCATCAGCCCGCCGGTGGCCGGGCTGCCCCACTTCAAAGGGAGCGGGCCATAAAAGCCCAAACAGCAGTTGGGTGAGGAAAATTGCACCTCAGATATGAGATCCTGGAGTTTAACAGCTCAGCCAGGCCGGCCTCATGCTGGTCCTGGTAGAAATGGGAGTTTGGACTGCGCAGGCAGTGCAGCAGGAAAAAGCACTCATGCTGAATGAGGTGGCTACCTGGTCTGGAATGGCAGCAAACCCCAGCAGCCTGAGCCATGGTGGCTACCTGGTCTGGAATGGCAGCAAACCCCAGCAGCCTGAGCCATGGTGGCTACCTGGTCTGGAATGGCAGCAAACCCCAGCAGCCTGAGCCATGGTGGCTACCTGGTCTGGAATGGCAGCAAACCCCAGCAGCCTGAGCCGTGCAGGAATGAGAGCATCTCCTTACCACCCTCCTCGGGACAGGGATATCCAGTCACTGTGCACTCTCCATTCCTCGATCTTCCCAAGTGCCAGTATGAATGACATTCTCCACATTCTTTCCTTAGCTGGAAGGAGCTGCTCAGGCCTGGAGGTTGGGAGTGCTGCTGGAAGCTCTGAGATAGCTCAGGCTTTAGCTGCTGGGCTTCCTCTTCCCTCTGCCGAGGGTATTCCCGGTGTGGGATGCCCCAGTCCAAGGAGTTGGATATGGACATCTGAGCCTCCTTGCTGCCTTTTTGCTCCAGTAAGAAAAATCTTCAGTGTCTGCTTCCGCTAGAGGAATGTCTAAGAGGAGCAACTTAGACTATATTTAAATAAATAAAAAAAAGCAGCATATTCTTGGCAATAATTTAGACTTTTGCTATAAACTGTCTACATTCCCTGGGGGATGAGGTCTCCTTTTGAGAAAATCTGTTCTGGATTCAGCATGTTTGACAATTTCTCTGTGTGACTACCTTCAGGTTTTTGTTTTGGTGGGGTAAATGAGCACAATAACGTGTGTGTGCTTCTAAGTGCTCAGCTTGGGGGTTTCTGTCTAATTTTTTTCTTTTAAATATCAAAACCCTCTCTTTAGGATACCAGGACTGACAAGGTTTGCGTTCCAGTATTGCAACACAAGGTGTTCTCTGTTTCAGACTGTAAATATTTATCTCTTGTCAAAGCAGAGCAGTTACTATTGGGAACTGATCTGGCATGTGAAAAGGTTTTCCTTAAGGAATTTGTTTCCTTTTATTTACAGTGTTATCGTATATTTAAATTCCAGGGCCTCAGCATATAGCTCTGAGGCTCCTTCCTAGCACTGGCAACGAAAATGGGAATTACCGCAGCCTCGGAACAGGGATAAGGGAATTCTGAGCATATGCTGGAGCCAGCCAGCGAGTGTGGCTGTGGATCTGAGGCACACACAGGGACAGCTCCTGGTGTTCTCCTGCCAGGGCGGTGCTGGGGCTGGCTGGGATGGAAGGAGCAGGGATTGAGCTCAGGTGAGCGCAGGTGTTTCCTGGGCTGGGTTATTCCCTCTTCCCGAGGCTCTTCTCTCCTGGAGCAGGCCCTCACAGCCCCTGTCCATGTCTGTGTCTCTCCTCCCTGCCGGCAAACCTGCTTTGTCAGAACCTTCCTGCAGCACTGGGAGCCTTCCCCAGCCATCTCCCATTGGATTGCTCTCTGCTGTGTTTGCCACAGGTTTGGGGATGGGTTCCTGCTCCTGGGAATCCCGGAGGCCTCCCTGCTCCTGGAGAGCTGGAGCCTGCTTTCATGTCCCTGCAGCGCCTGGCATTGCTGGGGAGATCGCTCCTGTTGTAGTCTGCTGCACGTGGGAGGCTTATTCAGCCCCCAGAGGTCTGGTTTTTGTTTTTTACATCTCCCTACCTTCGCTACATGCTTATTTTTTGATGCTGGCGGTTGCTTGAAGTCCTCGATGCTCTTCCCCGCGTGCTGGAATCTCAGAGGAGCGGCCAAGGGCTGTCGAGGAGGGTGCAGGTTGTACTGTTTTCCCTCTGCTAGGGAACAGCCTTGCTGAATGGAGTCAGTTGTGGAGGCCGAGTTCAGTCCCTGCCGTGGCAGGGGGAGAGCTGCTTTTGCTCTTGCTTAGCAGTGTGCAAAGTGTGTGTCTCAGACTGTAGCCAGCACTGGCCTTTGAGCTCATCTCGCTGATTCAGAGGTGGTAGGCAGATAAAATGGAGTGAAAATAAGAAATGCTTTCTTTGCCTCCGGTGCTTGAATATACATCTGTTTATTTCACACGTATATACTTCATATGTATGAAAACAAATCATGTCTATATTTAATATTTTCATCTCTCTCTCTCTCTCTATATATATATATATGTATATATATGTATTTCTGCCCAGTGCGTCTGTCCAAACCCCAGGGGCAACAGATGGATGTCCAGGGAATGCCTTTATCATCTCCTGAGTTTATCATCTCCTATCAGGTCACATCAACTTCAGTTCTTGCTCTGTAATCTCTGTCTCCGGGGATGCACATTCAATCCACCCTTTATTTTCTCCTCTCTGACATCTCGTGTGAAATTTGCTGCTTGTGGCTTCAGGGCAACAAGCCCTTTCCTGGTTTGGGGAAGGATTTGCGGCTGGTACTGGATGCAGCTTTTCCGGGGCGGTTTATGGCTTTGTGGAGAGTTTTTAGTAGTACTTGCAAATCAGACTACGAAAAGGTAAATGGCCAAAGTTATTCATAAACACTGTGATAGTCAGCGTGGAGATTCTTAGAATAGAAAGCTTTGTTCAGGATTCCCTGGAGTGAGAAGTAAAGCTGTCTTGGTCAAAGGGAGCTGCTCTGTGTGGATTCGGTGCTGGGCTTATCTCCCTTGTTTAATGCGATATATTTTAGCAGAATCAAAGTTGGTTCTGAGTGTTACTGGCAGAAATGGCAGCCCATTTGCATATTTACTGGCTTCTGGGAGTCTAGATATGTCAGCAGCCTCTGCTCCTTTTCACTCGATCTTATCTCTCCATTCCATTTCAGGAAAAAATTCCTGCAATCTCCTTCCCCCCCCCCGCCCCAGCCTTGGAGTGTGCTTGGCATGCCGAGTGCTCTGAGGTAATGGGAGTCGCGTTTGCTTTGCAGTGGCCCCGCACTTTGCTTGAATGTAGAACGGGTGCTGAAATGTCAATTTTCAGCCGCCTGACATCCAGAGGAGGTGTCTGTCTGTCGGAGCGTGCCGTGGCTGTGCGTGGTTTCCTTCAGGAAGGGGCTGCACTGGCTGGAGGTGGCTGCAGGCATCGGCTGTCAGGCCATGTTTTTCCCCCTCTGCCATAATGTAACTCGTTCGTCATTATGTTCGCAGAAACACAGGATCGTTTAGGTTGGAGAAGTTCTTTAAGATCATCAAATCCAACCGTTCCCCCCATGTCCCCAGGTGCCGCCTCCACACGGCTTTGGAATCCCTCCATGGACGGGGTCTCCAGCACTGCCCAGGGACTCACAGCTCTCTCCATGCAGAACTTTTTCTAAATATCCCAAGTTAACCTCCCCTGGCACAGCCTGAGGCTGTTTCCTCCTGTCCCGTCACTTGTTACCAGGGAGAAAAGACCAACCCCCACCTCAGTACAGACTCCTGTCAGGTACAAGACGTATCCAGGTTAACGCTTACATGCAAAGCCTTTGGATTTGTTTTGTTTTCACCTTGTATCCTTTCCTGTTCGTTTATTTCAGAGTATCCCAAGCAGCAGGGGATCAGGTGAGAGGGGATTCTGCAGAGCAGAGCTTTGGTGACTAATGGCAGCTTCTCTTGAAAGCCAAGCAATTCCTCCTGGAAGCTGGAGCTGTTAGCGAGAAGTTAAGGGAGGAGATTTAGGAGCATGCAAAGGTGCAAAATCCCAAGCGCCAGGAAAGTGAAAAAAAGACCCCCAAGATTGGGCTTTGATGTTTTAAAAGGCTGAAGAGGGACAAAAGCAGGTGTGAATTACTTTGCTTCATTCCCACCCTGAAAGGGGAGCGAGTTGCAGGGAGGAATATTCTGTCTGTGCTGTGTAGTGTGAAAAGCCATTAAGGGCTTGGAGGTGTTGGTGGATGAGAAGCTCAACATGACCCCAAAGAGCAAAGTGCTCTGCAGCCCAGAAATCCCAAACCCCGTATCCTGAGCTGCATCAAAACAAGTGTGACCAGCAAGGGAGGGGGGATTCTGCCCCTCTGTCCTGCTCAGGTGACATCCCCCTGCAGAGCTGCCCCAGCCCTGGGGCCAAAGCAGAAGGACCTGGAGCTGCTGGAGGGAGTCCAGAGGAGGCACACAGATGCTCCAAGGGCTGGAGCCCCTCTGGATCCAGGCTGGGAGAGCTGGGGAAGAGAAGAGAAGGCTCCAGGAAGACCTCAGAGCCCCTTCCAGAGCCTAAAGGGGCTCCAGGAGAGCTGCAGAGGGACTTGGGGACAAGGGCTGGAGGGACAGGACACAGGGAATGGCTTCCCAGTGCCAGAGGGCAGGGCTAGATGGGATATTGGGAAGGAATTGTTCCCTGTGGCTGCCCCTGGATCCCTGGCAGTGTCCCAGGCCAGGCTGGACACTGGGGCTTGGTGCAGCCTGGGATAGTGGAAGGTGTCCCTGCCCGTGGCAGGGGTGGGATGGGATGGGCTTTGAGGTCCCTCCCAACTCAAACCCTAAGTTAGGGCTCTAAGGCTTCCTTGGGGACACAGAGCTGCAGTCCCTTTCCAGCTGGCGATGAACAGTATTGTAAAACACACCTTAAAAAGCCCCCGTGGCAGGTACTGCGTCAGTCCTTGAAATGTGTCCAGTGTTTTGTGTGGCTTTGCAGTCCAGTTTTCTTATTTCAAAGGACAGTTCCAGTTTGCCTTGCTGTGTTCACGTTGTGCAAACAGGCAGAATGGGCCGCATAAAATGTGGTGTAAATCCTAAAGTAAATGGAGCCCTTCCTTCTCACTGAGTTAAGGAGCCACTGTGGTGTTGGGAGCAGCACCTGGAAAGGAAATTCCCAAAAGTTTGCTGGCATTGTCTATCAGGGTAACCTGCAATTACTTCTTTAAAGGGTTTTGTTCCTTTTTGGCTTTGGTGGTGTTATAAAACATAAATATATAATTAACAACCTGAAACCCCCTGGAGTCTGAGTAGTTCCTTCCTCGCTTTTCTTGCTTGTCAGCTTTTAAGACTGAAATATTTGCCTGAAGATTCTAGATTTTATTAAAGGGTGATGCTGGTCATGAAAAATGTAACCCTGTTCAGAGGGATACAACAGAGGGACTTAGAGGTTTGTGGTGACTGACTTGGTTTTCTATTCTTGCTGTGGATGTGGCTCAAAAATGTTATTTGTGATTTAGAACTGGAAGTCGTGGAACTCCTGTGAATATACAGCCATCTCTTTTATTTCAGCTTCCCGGGGGAATTCCTGCCTGTTCAGTTTTCAGCAGTCTGGGGCTTGGAGTCCCAGCAGCTTTGGCAGAGGAGCTGGGACTGAGCAGGGTGCCTCGACTGCCGTGTGTGCTGAGGGATGATCCTGTGAGTGGGTACAGGTCAGCATGACTTTTTCACATGATGCTGGTGAGAGGAGAACAGGTTTTCCCAACAAATAAAAGCAAATTACGTTGCACTTTAAAGGTGAAGTTGTGATTTCTTGCTTTCTGCTTGGTGCATTATTTATGGTCATATGTAAAATTTGGATTTAGGCGGAGTTCCTTTGAGTAAGGTACACAAATGCACAATGCACCCACTGGCTGTAAGATATTTTTACTGGCTGTAGACCCTTTAAAAGGAGAAGTGGCAGAGTGGCACCACGCGTTGGGGCTGGAATGAGGTGCTCTTTCAGGTCCCTTCCAACCCAAACCATTGTGGTCCATCAGGGCTGGGGTCTGGCCGATGGGGTGGCTGTGGGAAGTGCAGTGTTTTGGTATCGTGACTCGCATGCAGTGCCAGACAGGAGAAATGAAACACACAGAAATGTAAACTTGGGAACCCATGATGGGATCCCAGAGCTTTTGTGGGTGAGGGTGTGCTGTGCCTGAGGAGCTGGGCAGCAGCCAAGGTCGAGGGCGCTCGAGTGAACCGCACATGTTCCTGCAGGGCGGGTTGGGAAGCAGGGCCTGGGTTTGGGGGCAGAGTTAGGGGATACTGGGGGACAGGAGTGACAGAAGCAAAATAGCTTCTTGGAGGTGGACAGTGAGTGAGCCAGTAAGCTCAGTGAGCATGAAGAAATGTAATAAATATCGAGTTCAAGTGGCTCCTCCAGGGAGAGTGGCTGGACCAGGCTCTGTGAGCAGGTGCAGAGAGGGACCCCTCTGCCTGGCAGGAAGGAGAGCTCATGCTGGGGCCAGGAGGTGATCTCAGTGAGCCTCTGAAGCAGGGGGACAGTCCAGGGGCAAGTTGGCATTGCGCTGTGTGGCTCCTGAGTGGTTTTATGTGCTGGCAGCAGATCTGCTGCAGATGAGAACGCACAGACAGCTGTGATCTCTCTGTGTCACTGTTTTGCAGCCGGCAGCAGAGGGCTAAATGTCCACTCCACAGTGATGCAACGTGTTTGTGGAGACCTTGGGGCACGTTTCTTTCCCAGAGCATGGCAAAGGTCAGGACTTCCAGAGCCACGGGGGCAGTAGGTGGGAACGGCATCGTGGTGAGCACGGGGCTCTGGAGAGCAGCACGAAGCTTCTGGATCAAACCGGCCCTTCCAGAAAGGGATTTGGGGAAATGTCTCCTGCACCAGTTATGTGGCAGGGTTGCTTGAGTGTTCAGACTAAGTCATTTTCTCTTGGTAATCAGATAGCATTCAATTAAAAGAAAAAAAAAAAAAAAAAGAACTAGACTGACCTTAAACAATGTTTGTTCTTTAAAAAAAAGTCAATATTCGTTTTCCAAGTTAATGAAGTAATTAACAGTGATTGATGACACATGTACTCAGCTATTTTATGCTGGGAGACCAGATGGGTTAGGCACAGCTAGTGACCAGTAATTCTGATTCTTTGTCAGAAGGAACAAGAAGTTCAGATGTGGCTGGAACAGCTCAAGTACATGAAGAGAAAAGGTAAATGTTTTTCTCTCTGCCTTTGCCTACCTGA
Source organism: Corvus moneduloides (assembly GCF_009650955.1). Taxonomy (NCBI): domain Eukaryota; kingdom Metazoa; phylum Chordata; class Aves; order Passeriformes; family Corvidae; genus Corvus; species Corvus moneduloides. The sequence continues at coordinate 466,170 of NC_045482.1, forward strand.
GGAGCTGAAAAACAAGAATTGCTTTCAGCCAGTGAGGTGAGCTCCCCGTCTGCTGGCCACACAACCTCTTCCTGGCACTGGAAATGTCGTTGGGGGGATTCTGGATAAAAAGAATATGGAATTACAGGAGGGTTTGGGTCGGAAGGGACCTGAGAGACCATCTAGTCCCACCCCCCTGCCATGGGCAGGGCTGCCCCTCACTGGTTCAGGTTCCAACCCGGCCTCCAGTATTCCATTTTTAATGACTTCTCAGTCAAGCATTTAAAAGGAGTTTTGATTTTTGTGCTCCTGAGTGTGTGTAGTGAGGGTGATCCACAAGGCAGGAATGAAGAATCGGGATAAACTCCCAGTCTGCATTCGCCTTCTGTCAGGCACTACTTTCAGCTATCTGATTTGGACTCCTTCGAATGTGGAAATAGTAGGATGGAGGAAAAACATGGAATCGGGAAAGAAGAGGGCTTCAGAAGAAGCCAAGGCAGTAGATTTTTATAGGTAGCTCTGCCCAATTTGTGCCGACTCCTGCAAGGCTCTGGTAGCAGCTGGAACAGGCTCCCGAGGCAGACTTTTATCCTTTCTCCCTCCCACGCGGATCCATCTGTGAGACTGCTTGTTCTTGCTGCTCTTGCTGAGAAACTGGATCGAGCTCAGAAGCATCCTGCTCTTTCAGACCCTCTGCCAGAGTCTTGCTAGTCAAGGAGGGCTCTGTATTCCTGCAGATTTGCACAGTCCCAGGTTTCAAACAGTCGCCCGTGTTTCTGAATCTGCAGCTCTTCCTGCTTGACTCTGAAAAAATAATTTCCAAGCTGTTGGCCACTCTAAATGGGAGCTCCCACAGAGTGAGCACGAGGTGGTATTTCCAGATTTGCTCGGGGTCTTTTGTTCAGAGTCTTGGGTGATGCACGGGAGGATTTGGGTTCACTCCTCATGCACTCGGTTGTTCCCAAAGTGTTTTTGCTTCTCTGTGTGTCTGGGATACCTGCAGTGGTTTCGACATCAGTACTTGTCGAGGTCTAAAAATGGATGAGAGATCTACCAGTGGTACTGCTGGGAAATCTGTGGAAGAAGAAATCGTGTGGATGCTCTCCTGTACTCCTAGCAAGGAAGGAGAAGGGGCACAAAACTTTCGGGGTTTTGGGTGTCCACCAGAAGATTTTTCTTTTTAGGCTGTGGAGGCACCTTCGGTTTTCAGAGCAGCTCTTGAGTGCTGGTCAGGGTGGTGATTTGCAAAAGTACAAGGTACCATGAGGGATTTCCTCGGTTTCAGACTTAGTGAGGAAAATACTGCCAGGGGCAAGCTCAATAATGTCAGTTTTGTGTTAATTTAACATGGAAATGGGCGTGGGGTGTCTTCACTTCTGCTGAGATACCACATCTTCAGTTTGGGCTGGTGTCTCAGTGCTTGGATTTCCAGAAGTACAGGACTGCCACCAGAGATCAGCGTGAGCACCTGGCTTTGAGACACAGCTGACAAGAGCCTGGGAAAAGCAGCTTTACTCAGGGAACCTGTGTGCCCTGGAAATCAGTTGCGGAGCGTTACTTGACAGTGAGAAGCAAAAGGATGGGAACCTGTAGAAGACGTTTGCCTTGAATTGTTTTTATGGAGAATTTCTGTTGCACGTAGTGAGATTAATAATTTCCATCTAGGTTTGCTGCCTTTAGACAGCTGCGGGTTAGTTCTGCGCTGATGAAGCAGCTCACAGTCAGCTAACAGCGTCCTGCCCTTCGTGGCTCTTGCTCGTTTGGGTTCCTCTGCGAGCCTGACGGTGCCTTCAGCGCAGGGGAAGCACTGCCTGCCCGGGGTACCAGCGGGATCGCTCCAGAGCAGCTCTCGGCGACGGCCCAGGAAGGCACCGCGGCTCCTGGGGGAGCTGTGCAAGTTCACAGCAGGTGCTGGTTACTCCTTGGTTTAGCACAGAGGACGGACATGGCTGGAGGTGCAGTTTGTGTGTGACTGTTCCACCACACAGAGCCTGGCACGGGGTCACAAGAGTGACACAAGCAGTCACTCTTCACCGTGTGTGTGTGCTGGAAGGTTCAGGGGGAGGCGGAAGCACCGTGTTTGCTCGGCTCTGGGCTGTCATGTGAGAGTCTCTTGTGATGGCTGGCGGGGAAATGTCAGCATTTGCTAAACAAATGCACCGGGGGCTGATTCCTTGAAGTGCTGGCTGAACCTTGCTGTGTTTCTGAGGTGCTTCGTGCATTTGAATCACCGTGCTGAGCTTTTGATGTTGAAGGCAGGCACCCCTGGTTCTGGTGCTGCAGGGTTTGGCAAAGATGGGATGTCCTGGCAGAGAGGGCTGGACTGGTCAGTCTGGATCCTCCTCACCCAGGCATGTTTGTACCTGGTATTCCTCTGGAGAGGAGCTGTTGGTAACAGCTGGATTAGGGTGGGTTTCCTGTTTAATTGTTACTTACACAGTTCTAACTGTGGTGAAGGCTTCGGTGGTCACACTGCTTGTGCTCCCTGCCCCTCTTCTGTGAGGATTCCTGAGTTTTGTGTCAGCACTTCCATCTGCCAGTATTTTCCTTTACTTCCTGAGTGCAGGTGTAGAAACTGTAAAGAATCTGATACGTGATTTCAGTGCAATATAGAAAGCTTTGCAGAGCAAACTTTGTGTTTGGTGAGATGAGGCTGTCACTTCTGCATGGGACAAAGCAGAGCTGGGTTGGTTTGGTGACTGTAGGTTGGTGTCCAGGTGAGACTTGAAGGTTTTTCAAGGTCTTTAAAAGTACTTGATTGCCACGTTTGCCAGCAGCATCCAAGAGGGAGGCATTTCACAACAGGATATGCGCTGTCACTGAAGGTGACACTTCTCAAACATGCCTGAGAGCCAGTGACTTGTCCCATGGATTTCCTGGCCTTCCCTGCTGTGTCCACCCAGCTTCCCACCCAGCAAAAGCAGGGGAAAAACTTCTAGCTCTGAAAGAAATAGATGGAAAGCAGAGCGATGAGTGATTTGTCTGTATTAATCATGACTCTGCATCACTGTGATATCTCTAAGTCACCTCTGTCTGGGCCGCAGGTTTATCATCACCTGCATGAGGAATTTGTGCCACACCTCTGGTGGTGTTTTTCTTGCCCTTTTGAAGCTCTTATACAGTGTACTTGGCAAAGGAGGGGGAATGTCCAGGTCTGCACAAAATCTGCGTGGGTTTGGAGGAACTGGGCTAACGCAGCAGCAAATTCGCTGCTCTATTTTTGTTTTCCATTATTCTGTGATATTCTGGTGGCTCTTCTGGCCCCAGCTGAGTGTGAAGCTGATAGTAGATTTTACAGTGTCACCTGTTACTCTCACAGTGTGTGTTTAGAGACAGAAAACTGCTTAGAGACTCCGAACTCTTTGAGGGTCTGATGATATTTGAGGTTTGCAAACGTATTTCCTGGAAGAGGTCTGGTTATTGCTGAAACTGCAGGAAAAGCAGCACGTGTGGAAGTGGGCAGTGCTTGTGAAACCTGCTCTCCTGGGACAGATCCAGTAAAGCTGTATTCTGCTGCAGAGACAGGAATTATGGGGATGCTGTCAGAGGGCTGTGGGGGTCCTGGGGATGGCTGCCACTCTTTTTGTCACCTTGCAAGGTGGTGGCTGGGAGATGTGGTCCCCGGAGGGGAGATCAGCTCGGGAGGCTGTTCCACCCTGGCTCTGCTCTAAACAAAGCAGCCTGGCCTAGTGGAAGGTGTCCCTGCCTGGGTTTGGAATGAGATGGGCTTTGAGGTCCCTTCCAGCCCAAGCCGTTTCATCATTCTAAATAAAGACGCAGTAAATCTTCCTGTGGTCACAGTGAATTGTTTTCAGGCACCTCTAAGCCTCTTCCTTCCCTCTTCTTTTCATGTATGGATCCTGTGCTGGCAGTATTTTATAAACAAACCCTGGAAAGCAAAGGCAGCTTTCCCCTGCTCCGGTTGAAGTGCAGGATCTGTTGTCAGAAGAGAGAGTTAATCAATAAAGCTCTGAGAGAGGCTGTGCCCCCCTTCAGGCTGGCGAGTGCTGAGCACGTGTGTGCTGCAGCGCTGGGCTGTCTGCAGGCTGCCTGCTACGAGCAGGAATCCAAGGAAACATCAGGGTGATGCTGGCATCTTACGTGGAGCACGTGGGATCGAGCTTGGGGCTGTTTGCTTGTGAGTGCAGCGAGGAAGGTAATTTCGGGGGAAAAAATAATGATCTCGCCGTAATCAATCCGTGGCAGGCAGGAGGAGCGGCGCTGACGCCGTCTGGAAGGTGGTGGTGGTGTTTCCATGGCTTTTGGAGAGCAAGCGCCACGGTGCTGGAGTGCTGCTAAAGGAGTGCCAGGATGGGAAGCATCCCTTCTAGCATCGCTTCGTGTCACCCAGGGCTCCGAGGGATCCTGGCTGCTGTGTCTGAGAGAGCCGGGGCATCAGGGCTCCTGGTCCTGGAGCAGCCCGGCTGACTCAGCCCCGAAACCTCAGCCCCAGGCCAAGATTCTTATCTGGGCTGGAGAGCAATTAAAGCTCTGAAAAATGCAGCTCTGTGTAAATAAAGTTCTGTGGTAAGTGTCGTTAGTGGTTCTGCACATCTGGGCTTGTGACTAGCACTGCCAAAGAATCACAGAACCGTGAGGGGGGTTGGAAGGGACCTTAAAGATCATCTTGTTCCACCCCTCTTCCCCTATAGCCAGGTTGCTCCAAGCCCCATCCAGCCTGGCCTTGGACACTTCCAGGGATGGGGCAGCCACAGCTTCTTGGGCAACCTGTGCCAGTGTCTCACCACCCTCACAGTAAAACATTTGTTCCTAATATATAACCTAAACTTCCACTCTTTTCAGTTTGAACCCATTATTCCTTGTCCCCTCACTGCAGTTCCTGGTGCAGAGTCCCTCTCCAGCTTCCTCATAGCCCCTTCAGGCAGTGGAATGTCGCTTTGAGGTCTCCACACAGCCTTCTCTTCTCCAGGCTGAACAGCCCCAGCTTTCTCAGCCTGTCTTTGTAGGGGAGCTGCTCCAGGCCTCCTGTCAACAAACCATCCTTGTGGCAGAACTGTATGATTCTTATGTAAAAGAGAAAAAACCCAAGCTTTCTCTGGGGGTAAGAGGAGAGCTGGAATTACTTTTCATCCAGGGAAGGTGCCTGACAGGAGCTGGTGGTTTGCTGAGACACCAAACCAGTAAGAAACGAGGCGCTTTGGCAGAGGCTGCAGCCCCTCGGTCCTGCTCTGTGCTGGCTGCAGGTAGAGGCTCGCTTGGGGCGGGGACAGGGAGGTGCCAGCGTGCTCAGAGCACGGCCACCCTCTGCTCCAGGGATGTGCTGAGGATGCAGCTGCTGATGCACCAGCCCAGTGGTTTCAGGGAGCCTGCGCTCTCAGGTGTGCCCTGCCAGAAGCAGGCTGAAATAAACAGGTGGTTCCTTGTGCTCCTGTTGCTGAGTTTGTTAAAAATCCAGCAGTGACCAGACTCTGAAAATTCTCCTGCAAGGCAGGAGGCTTGATGATCCCAGTCCTGATCCAATAATGTTTTACACACCTGCTTGTTCGAGCCTGCAGTTGTGCTCGGCAGTGCCCCATGTCCGTGGATGCTCCCCCGAGCCCTCCCTTTGCCCTGTGCCCAGGCAAGTGCCAGCCCTGGCACGGCCACCGTGGCCCCGCGTGCTGTCTGCCAGGACAATTCCCGTAGCCAGCAGTAATCCCGGGGCTCGCGGCGCGCTCCGGTGGCAGCGGCCGTCCGTGCCCGGCTCTGCTCCCAGCAAAGCCTGATGTGCCCCCGACCCCCCAAAACCTGGGGCTGAGCCTTGCTGAGACCCGTCTGGCCAAGGCAGTGGGGTCTGAGGTTCCTCCTGCATGCTGGGATGGCAGCGGGCAGGCGGCCCTGAGCCGGTGCCGGAGGGGAACGTGCCTCTGGAATGATGCTTGGGGTGCACTCGCTGTTCCTCAGGCCAGAGGTGATCGTCCTTGTCCTGGGAGGCACTGGAGTAGAAGTTAAACAAACTCGGGTTTGTTTTTCTTTTTAATCTTTTTTTTTTTTTTTTTTTCCCTACGAGATAATTGGCTTGGAAAACCCTCCAGACCTCCAGAGAGCCGAGGCATAGGGACAGGCAGCGTTTCACTCCTTTCAGTTTAAGGAGCGTGTTCCTTGAGACAGTGGCAAAAGGACACATGTACACGGGAATTGTTGCAGGTGGAGGCCTGGCAGCGGCTCTTTGGTCTGCACTGAGGTCAGTGCAAGGGCTACCTGAAAATTAGAGTTTGGGAGGAGGTCACTTGGGACGTGACTGCTGTGTCCTGGAGAGAATTGTGGAATCACAGAGTGATTGGAAGGGACCTTAAAACCCATCTCATTCCATCTCCTGCCATGGGCAGGGACATTTCCCACTATCCCAGGGTGCTCCAAGCCCCCGGCCTTGAACACTTCCAGGGATGGGGCAGCAGCGGGAATAGATGAAACCATTAAATGGTGCTGTTGAATGGATTTGGTGCTACTGATTGAGTCCATTTCCTTTGGGAAACTTCCCACTGTTCATGCTCACATTTTCATTCTTGTGCTGGGAAAATGAGGACATGGGGATCTGGTAACTCCACTCCAAATCCTTCTTGTCTGCAGCTGAGATGGCTTATGCTACAACAGTACCTGCTGGTTCTAATGGAAATAAATTATGTTAGTGTCTTGCTAATGCCTGGTCTAAGCTGACCCAGCTCTGTTTAGCAGGATGTGCTCATTAATGGGACTGGAACATCTTGAACATTTGGGATGGCAGAGACCTGCAGGGGTTAGAAATGACATTTAAGTGATTTTCTCTTGAATTTGACGCGTACCGTGGAACGCGTTCCAGGTCTCTAAGAATGCAAGATGGGCAGAGAGGAACTTGGAGAGTGGTGATGCTGAGACACTTGGGCTGCAGAGAAACAGCCAATTAAAGAGGGCTTTTAATGAAGCACAGCGAGGAAGGGACTGTGTTCAGCACTGCCTGCCGGGGCGCTTTCCTGCCCTGACCTCAGAAAGCCCATCCTGAGCGACTGTGCTGGTGCTGGAAGGCTCAGACCTGGTTTTGCTTCTTGGAAAGGAGCACACAAACCCGAGCGTGCTAAGAGCTCTTCCAGGAACAGCCAGCACTGCCTGAAACACTGTGGCACAGCCCTGCTGTGGACAGATGCTCCTTGTGCAAGGCAGGAGCAGCTCCCATCGCAGTTCCCATCGCAGTTCCCATCGCAGCCGTCCCCCGCCCCAGCGCTGCTGGAGGGCACCACTCCTTTTGGGATCTGCTGCCAGAGCAGTTTGGGGTGAGCAGAGTCAGCTGGATCCGTAGGGATGGGTTGGAGCTGGCTGCTGACAGCAGGGTGACCTCATCCCAGCGCTGGGTGATGCCTGGCCAGGCAGGAGGAGCTCACCCCGTGCCCCTGGTGCCCAGGAGGGCTGAGCTGCTGGTTCGATGGTGTTTTATGGTGCAAAGAAGGGAAATCACCTGTGGCTGTGGGGTGCTCTGCATGAAGGACACAGCTGGGTTTAAGCTAGGTCAGCTGGCTGGGAGCAGAATCCCTGAGATACTCTGCCTGTGAAACAGGGATGTCCAGGAATCCCAGAATGGTTTGGGTGGAAAGGGATCTCAAAGCCCATCCCACTCCACCCCCTGCCACGGGCAGGGACGCCTTCCACTCGACCAGGTTGCTCCCAGGCCCCTCCATCCTGGCCTGGAACACTTCCTAGGATGGGGAATACTGGATGTAACTTGGTACAGTGCCAAAAAGCCCCTGACCCCACCCAAAACAGAGCTTGAGCAGGTTGTTTCGGTGCAAGGGTGGCTGGCTGGGTCAGCGTGGGTGCGTCAGGTGGGCTTTCTCCAAGCCAGGGTACCTACTGCTTCTACACTTCCAGTTTTTGGGGGGCAGGGGTCAGGGCTTGCTGACTCTGGGGGTTACTTCCCCTCTGTTCTCTCTCCCTCCCTTTAATATACAGCTTCAAAATAATTGGGAATGGTGGATTTTTTTTCCCCTGGGGCAGTATGGAGCTGCTCCTCAGTAATCTGCTGGAGGCTTGGGTAGAGTGGGAGTGGAATTGATTGTGTGGGTTTTTTCCTTCCTGCTCCAAGACCACTTCTTGGCACTGAGGAATTTTTCTTTAGACTTCTTCGGGGAACAGATGCGTGAAGTACAGTTACCACTCATACATATGGCTTTTAAAATATGGAAGCTGTTGGACTGAAGTGGCTTCATATGGTGCTGTTGGAGGATGAGAATTAACATGGAATTTTGGGTTTCTGAGACTTGAATGTGTCGTTGGAAAGTGTTGTTTTTTTTTTATTGTTTTTTTTTCCTAAATAATGTTAAGTATTAATCTGCATCTTTATGGTTATTAATCAAAATAACATTTACAACTCTGAAAATTACTCTCTCTGCAACCCTTAATGCCTAAAATAGCATTGTAGTTTAATCTAGGGGATAAACAGGTTACATAATGTACAATTTAAATGGTTGTTAATCTTAATTTGCTAACGCAGACATCTTTTTCTTTAATTGCAGGTTCCCATTTTAAAAGCCATTGGAAGATACTCTGCCACCCTCTTGGATTACTTCCCATACAACTCAGCATGTCACTGTGCCCTGGATTTTACAAGGTGGCCATGATTTAACCCCCCCTTCCCATTCCTATGTATTGGTGAAGCACTGGAGCTCTTTCGAGCTGCTGTTACTCCCGCGGAAACTGATCCGTCTCGAATCCCTTCTCCCAAGGACTAGACACTGCCAGCAATGAGCTCCCAAAGCCATCCAGGTAAGGGCAGGGCCGCTTGGGATCCCAGCAGCGACCCCAAGGCACAGTTGGCTGCATGGACACGCCTTTTACCGTGCTGAGAGCATCATCCAGCCCCGCTGCCTTCGCTGCTTTTGGTGTGAGGCTGGAAAGCGCTGTTGCTGTTACCACGAGTTAACAGGGAAGCTTTACCATGTCAGGTTTCTATAATCGTGCTAAAATTCGGCTCTCTAATTGTTGCATCAGTGCAAGTTGTTGGTATTTTCTGAGTCATTAGCCAGATGTTTAATTTGTTAAATCAGCGTTAACGATGTGCAGTGTACCTCCCAGGAATGGGCATGGTTCTGCTGCTGCCTTTAGTGATACTTAAGAAAACCCTTTGACTTTTAAAGTACTTTTTAATAGGAAGGAATAGTTTTGCTGGAACAAAAGTCAATTGATCCACCTCAGTGCTGGCTGGGGGATTACCCCTAATGTGTCTTGCAATTGGAGGCGTGATTCATCACTACCAAATGGTGCATTGCTGTCTGTCAGCAGGCTCTGTAGCTACTCGGTTACCTGCTTTTGAGCTTAAAGGTGCCTCATACATTTGTTTTTGGGGAGTTTGGGGCAACTTTTGTGACAGGCAGAGCTTTGTAAGAGGAATTTTAATGGTGCTTGGGCTGTTTGAGTTTATGGTACAGAACTGGCTGCTGGGAAGCAAATAATCCAACAACAACAGGGCACGTGGAAGGACTTACTTAACTCTGCCTCTGAGAGATTACTCTGTGACTTCAGTTTAATCAGGGTTGGGTTAACAAGTAAGGCTGAAGTGCTAAAAGCCGGAGAACAGCTCCTAAGATTTAAGGAACTGCTCATTTGTGGGGGAAGAAATCCTGCAATAAATAGGGGTGCTGGAGTTCACCGGCAGCAGGGGTAGGTCCGACCCTCTCCTCATGGCTGAAAGGAGTTTGTAAGTCTCTAAAATCATCACAATTATCAAAAAGAAAAAAAAGGTGGTCTCTGCTTCCATAATGTAGCAGCCTTAGGTTTTGCAACTTGTTGGCACTATGAGGAATTGGGAAACTGAAGTGTGTTTGCATGAGTTCACCTGGGCCACAAATGCAGAGCGGTGTTTTTCAGGAGCTCTGCTCTTCAGATAGCAGATAATTGTTGTTTCAGTGTTTTCCTGCCTCTGCAGTGAGGCTGGGCAGCTGGGGCCGCCTGCTTTTCTCTCGCCGTGGCGGTGGGACGCCTGAAACATCCACCTGCAGTCCAAACCCAACCATGGCTATTGCTTGGCTCCTTGAGGAGCAGCTCTCCAGAGGTTTGGGAAGTGCTGATGTCCTTCCTGGCTGGGCTGTTACTCAGTGGAAGCCTGCTGCTGGTTTTTCTGGCTTTCCTTTATAATTCATTGCCGAACCCTTGTTTCTCCTGCCTCTTTCTGCTGGGTCTGCTGCTTCGGCTCAGCTCTAAAAACCAATTTGAGCTTCGTTTTCCCAACAACCCTGTCTAGAATGGTGCAGAGAAGGGCGGTCTGACCATAACCCAGGGGTGCAGCAGCTGGGCAGGATGGTGTTGGACATCCGTGTGCCCTTCCTGAGTGCTGGGTTCTGACTCTGGTTGTATTTCCAAGGGCTGGGCTGGAGCTCCGCCGTGTTCCGTGGTGGCTTTTCACCCCCGGTGTTCCTGTCGCTCGTTTCTCTTTCAAGAGTCAGTTGCATAATGAGGAGCAGAAACATTTCCCAACCCTTGCCAAAGATGACATCTGGACTTCTCATGTCAGTTATCGTAGCCACGGTGATTATACAGCTACAGGTAATTATCCCTAATGATGGGCATTGTTTAAGGGAAGGCTCTGGCTTAACTCGAGAGCCTATTAAGCCTTGCTTCAGTGGGTTCAAGCTTTCTTCTCTAATCTTCTCCAAGCCCAGCACTAATGGGATGTTTTAGGAGCTGTGCCATAAAGTTGTTGCGGCGTAGATGAATGGAAGTGGTTTGGGTTGGGTTTCTTTCTGTGCCTTTTTGATTTTTCATTTCACTCTGCAAAGCTTGTGTGAGAAGTGTCGGGCACTGAGGGCTTCTCGCCCTCAGGTGAAAGAATTCGGAGGAGATTTAAGTTGTCTAAGAAAAGTGTGGCTTCTTCCCCCCTCACTGCCTCCTCTCTCGTTGTGGTTTGGAGTAAGATTCCTCAGGGAACAAGAAACAGCTTTTGGAGAAGAATACCCAGGTGGGAGAAAACTTCCAGTGGCTAAATCAGTGTGAGCCCTGGACACAGGGTAAAGACCTCGAGCTTTGTTTTCTGGGCTCTCCCCACGGCCTCCCTTCTTGAGTCTGGGCTTGGGACCAGCAGCTCTTGTGCGCACGCGGAGCAGGAGAAGCCGGTGGGCTGCCGGTGCCCCTCGTGCCGCGGGCACCATGCTGGTGTGGTCCAGAGGAACAAGCAGCTCCCTGCAGCTGGCTGGAGGTGGGGAAGGGGGCTGGATCTGGCTTCTGCCCGCGGTGATGGGAGCAGGAGGCTGTGCAGATCCAGTCAGGACCGAGCTGGGAGGCGTCACGCGCCCTTTGGCTCCTGGCAGAGGAGTCGCCGCCTCTTCCAGCGCTGGAGCAAAGCTGGAGAAAAGCGCTGGGATTGTGCTGCGAAGGCTCAAGTTGCTGTGAAGTATAATTAAGAAAATTAGGCTAATTAAGATAACATTTAGGATTATGACAAAGCTTGGGGGGGCGGGGGAAAGCGTGTTTAGTTTCACTCCTTAGCCTGGTAACGTTGGCCACAATTTAAACTTGCCTCACGTAACCTGTGGTGCTCACCTTACCCAGGCTGACTGCGTTGTGAGTAGTGTGGGGTTTTTTTATAGGGGTTTTTTTGTGTTTTGGGTTTTTTCCCCTCTCTTATTGACCTTAAATGATTCCTTGCAGTCTCCTTCTACCTCCCTCCTTAATATTCAGTGGCTTGAGTTTCACTGTCGTTCGCTTCTTTAATCAGTAAAGATTGTTCTGCTGATACTAGTTATACATAAAGATTAGTTTTAAAAAACCAAAACACTTAAAGTTAATCACTCAACTGATTTGTATTTGTTTAAAGTTCACTTTCCTTTGTAAAAGCTGAAAACCTCCATGTTCAATGAAGCATTTTGTTTATGAAATGTTATCTTGCAGGAATTAACCAGTCTGAATGCAAATGCTCCATCCTTTCTTCAGAGCCACTCTTGCAGAGATGCAAATTTCAGCTACATTTTGCAGGGCTGAATGTTCGATAATTAGGAATATTGAAGTTTTAAGAATGAGCTGCCTGGCTGATAGGGGAAAATCTGCAGCAGGGATCATTAAGGCTGAGAGGAGCTCCTGGAGGAAGCAGAAAGCTCCAGGATCACATGGCACTGGGAGAACGAGTTAGGGAGTCACGTACTGTGATTTGCTGGGCAGATAAGGACTTTTGTACGGGGCTTTATCTGCACCCAGCCACTCTCCTCCCCTACTCCAGGGCTCGGTGAGGCATGGAAAGCCATTTCATGCAGCACACAGAAGAGCTCTCCCCGTGAGCGTCTCCCAGCGTTTTGCACCGCCCAATAAATATTTGATGCGTTCTCTTTTTAAAGATTAAGAAGTTTCTGTGGAGATGCATTTCAAGCCGGCTTTAAATGACACTGACCTACTTTCCGGCAGTAATGAGGCTGTCTGGGGAAGTTATCTGGGGGCAAGAGCATCATTTCAAATAAACACAGGGGCTGTGGGGGTAGATTCCAGCCCGCCTGCAGCAGGGCCAGGGCGGGTATTGGCTGTGGAAGAGCATCCGGACGTGGTGTATCACAGAGTCGTGGAGTGGTGTGGGTGGGAAGGGGCCTTAAAGCCCATCCCATCCCACCCCCTGCCATGGGCAGGGACACCTCCCACTATCCCAGGTTGGCCTGGAACATTTCCAAGGAGCCCTGCTTCCCCTTACCAGTCTGGTGCTCTGCTTTTACTGGATTATTCTAGACTGGGAATTCAGAGGCTGTTCCCCTGAGCAGTCTGGTCCCCCAGTTTTGGGGAGGCCTTCGGGGTTGTCTGTGGAGTAAACTCAGTTAGAAGAGCTGAGAACTCCAGCAGATGGGAACTGGCCATGCCTCCATTCCCTTTTCTTTCCCCAGCCCACAACAGAACACCTATTCCAGCTGCTTTCCTGTTCGTACCTACGTGGGAGCTGAGCCTGTCCTGGATTTCCTCTAGGAACAGTGTTATTCTGAGGTCCTTGAAAGTTTTCAGTCTGCCCACACTAAACCTGTGAAGTTTTTCCTTTCTGGAGCATCAAATAGCTGGGACTTTCTGTGCAAGGGTTTTACTGTACCCTCAAAAGAGAAGAATTGTTTTGTGCTTCAACTTGGGGTTCAAGTTGAAGTTCCTGCTAGGTCAGTGTCCCTGCCAAGTGCATTCCTCTCATTTCTGCTTTTTCTTTAAATGCAGTTCTCACACTTAGGAATTCTTTAAAAGCCTGTTTCTAAAGTAAGTTTTTTAGCCTGTGATGTTTCCTGCAGTGCGAAGATGAGAAGCACGTACTTGTGATGAGAGGCAGAGAACTCTGGATTATTTTGAATGAAGTACAGGGTAGGAAAAGGATATATAAAAAGGTCGTACTTTTAAAGTCAGGAGATTCTGTAATAATGGTTGAGATAGTCCTTGGGATCTTGTGTCTCACTTGGAAAGGAGACAAACCTTTTTCTACGAGGTGTTACTACATTTTTGTTACTCACTTTTGGTCAACCCCTGTTTGCCCTGTTTGCCCATGCTTCCCCAAATTAAGTTAACAAGGAGTGTTTTCTCAGGGTTTGTTTTAAATTATTCAGCTTATCACCTTTGGGGCCAGGCTCTCACAGCAGTGAGGCTTGTTGGGGTGTCCTGGATGTGCATAACTGGGACAGAGCTGATGGCAAAGGACTGTCTCAGTCACCCCGCTGATTCTGAAAGTGATTTGAGAGCAGGGGCAGAAAATCCACTTATTCCCAGAGGGATGTCAGCCAGACAGGGCACTCTGCATCCTTTAAGTCTAGGACTGGCTACCTGTGCTTGGCAGGTGCTGCTCACACTTGCTGCAAAAGGGAAAACAGGGCTTTATTTTTGAGAGCTCTTGGTCAAACTCTTTTGGAGATTTATTTTTATTTGAAGATGTTTCCACGTAGGACCCAAGGGAGTGGCTGGAGCTGTGCCAGGGCAGGCTCAGGCTGAGATCAGGGAAAGGCTCTTCCCCCCGAGGGTGCTGGGCACTGCCCAGGCTCCCCAGGGAGTGGGCACGGCCCCGAGGCTGCCAGAGCTCCAGGAGCGTTTGGACAGCGCTGCCAGGGATGTCCAGGGTGGGATTGGTGGGGTGCAGGGCCTGGAGCTGGATCAGTGATCCCCGTGGGTCCCTTCCAGCTCTGGAGATTCTGTGGTTCTCTGATTCTGTGCTGCTGGGTCAGGAAGAAGAGTGGAGAGACAATTGCAATGACGTTTCTTATTTTAGTGTAGTTTTTAGCATGTTTTTTTCATCCCCTAACAGCTGTAGAAACTGCCTTCACAGTCAGAGGATAGCCAGGAGTGAGGGAACGTGGAGTAGCAGGTGCCTGGCTGGAGAATGAACAATTGTGGAGTTGGTAACTCTCCCATCCTTCAGGAAAGGCTTTGCAAGTCCCTTTCTCCCCGTAGCTTGCCATATACCAGGAATTTCCTCCTTCCCCCTCCCTCCCCTTTATTTATTCATTTTATTATTTCTATTTAGGCCATTAAGCAAGAAAGGCCTTGACACCTGCAAGGTGTCAGGTGGGGTGGTCAAACTACAGGGAAATGGGGCACACAATTTATTCTTCCCTTAAGAAAGCTAAAATTAATACATCAGCAGGTCTTCTAAAGCTTTTGTTTCCATAACCAAAACCAAAATCCTGTTGTTTCATCAGTTCCTGGGAAAATCATTGCTTTACCTGCAGTGCCCTGGTTTGCTTTGAGATGCTCAGCAGCTCTTGGGGTTGCCCCTGGGGATTGCTGTCACCCTTTGGCTTGATGGACTGATTTGCTCAGGTGTGGGAGCAGATTTTTAGCCTCTCAGAAGGATGAGGCTGATATTAAATTTCAGCCCTATTGAAAGCTGAATTCCATGCAGGAATAACCCCAGGGGGGCTTTTCTGAGATCCTCCTCTCTCAGCTCAGTTCTTGCGGGAGTTTTCGGGAGCCCTGGAGTGTGTTTGGGGTTCAGTGGGGCACTGCTGATCCTGCTTTGAACCCTGTTGACCCGGGCTTTTCCAGGGAATCCGCAGGCCAGGCTTAATCAGTGTTTGTAGCTGCCCTGCTGCACTTTGATGTAGCAACATCAGCTTTGTTTTGAAGGCTGGAATTGCCAGGCGTGAGGAGGTTCTGCCAGGATGGCTGGGCAAGGTCAGCCTGGGGAGACGGGAGCCTGACCACAGCCACCTGTGGATGCCTGGGGAAGGGGGGAAGGACAGGCAGGATTGTGCCAACAGCCATTAGCACACCCTCTCAACCTCTGGTCGCGTGTGATGTGGATTTTTGTGGGGGGGCTGATAAAGTGAATTCTACTTTTGTTAGTTGTTTTGTTGTTTTTTGTTGTTTTTTTTTTTCCCCGTCATTTTGGTTGTACCAAGAGCTGAATAATCCCAGCACTGAAAAACAACTTCCTTTGTTGACTTGCCCGTGAACAAGTGGCATTTTGCCAGTGCCACCCTCTCCTCCAGGAGAAACCTCCAGCCATGGAGGCATGGAGCCATGGGCAAGGCAGAGTTGCTTGCAGTGGAGGGGACTGCTGGAAACCCCCTGTGCTCTGTGGCAAGGCTGGCATCAGGGTGCTGGAGAAATTACAGTCGAATTCAAAGAAATCACTTGTTTGGAAAAAAAAAAAAAATCAATCCTGACCCTTTCACTGTCCCGGAATCTGTGGACTCACGTTGTTTGTAGCTGCTGTGCTGCCAAACGGCATAAATAGCTTTATGGGGCAGACTGTAATGGGGGCGAGGTCTGCTGTGGGAGCTCTGAGCTACCAGCCTTGGCTTCAGGTACCCTTTGTGCCCTCCAAGGCGCTGCTGTGGCCGTGTGACCCCACCAGGATCGGAGGCGCGGGGCGAGGGCCGTGGGCCCTGTGCTCGCCGTGCTGGGCCTTGGGACTTCTCCTTCCCCAGCTGCTGCTGTCCCTGAGCTCCTGTGTGATGCCTTTGTGCCGCCAGGCTTCAGCCCGTGATCAATAGCCCCAGATCAATGGGGCTGCGGGGCTGCAGCCAGCCGGCAAATTGGGGGCAGCTGGGAGATGGGGAGCGCTCCCTCGGCTGGGTTATTTGCTCCGAGATCTGAGGGCAGGTGGTTTTTTTGTCTGCTGCTGGAAAAGGTGGCTTCAGTAGTTCTGATCAACGGACAATTCTTCAGGCAGGAAACCCTTAAAGCCTGCTGATGTTAAAATAATCCATTGGGAATTATATTTTGCTCTTCTGTTTCAGCATTCAAAACTTACACTTTCTACTCAAACAGACTTAACCCCCTCTGTTAACTGTGACCTTTATTTTATGCTGCCTATAAAGAGAAACAGTTTTAAACTTTTTTTTCCACTCCTGATCTACAAAATGCTTGAGCTGCTCCTGTGGGAAGACATAAAAGCCTGAACTAGACCAACCATCCCTTCTCTGGTCATAAAATCATCCAAAACAGTAAAAAGACCATACACCAAACTCCACAAGTCCATCCAAGTACTGAATCCTTCACGTCTGTCACTTCAGGAAAAACCTCTGAAACTTCCAAGAACTCGCTTTATTCTAACTAAGGTGCCACTGGTCTCACAGAACCTCTGCCAGGGGGAAGCATGTGATCCTCACAGCTTACCAAACCCAGGAGAAGGGCTCTGGCATCTCTTCCCTGCCAGCAGCAAGAATCTGATTGGCATTAGATGGCTTTTTCCCTTCCTTTTTTTTTTTCCTTTCCAGCAGGTGCAAGGCCTGTTCTGCAGGCTCGTAACTCTTGACAGGTTTATCGTGATGTCTTCTTGGCAGGTAGGGCTGATGCTGTTCCTTCAGTCTGCATTAAGGATTCTTTTCCTTTTTATTTTTTGCCTTCAAAGTGGAGCTCTGTGCAGCAGCTCTTTCAAGGAGGTGATGGGACTGTTGCCTCTGCTTTCCTTCTTTTTGTCCGGAATTGCAGCAGGTAGAGCCAACTCACAGGGTCATCCCACCTCCACCACCACCTCCACCTCCCCCAAATATACTTGAGACCCGTTGATCTGGACAAACACAGCCCCAGGTTGTGTTGACAGAGGTTTGGGAAAGCTCTGATTTATTCCTCTCATGTATTTTCTTTCTCACAAGGAAAGTTACGCAGGGCAGTTCTGCTCAGGCACTGCCTGATTCCTGAGTCTTTCTAAAGAAGCTGCTGGGTGAAAGTTGCCCTTTTAATTTTTTTTTTTTTTTTCTTTCTCTCTCTTTTTGATGGTGTTTGCCATGGGAGACCTCAGCCTGTTGTTTTTAGCAGCTCACCAAAGCGCTTAAAGAGAATTCCTCCTCCTCCACTGATTAATTTCTGGCATGGAGCACAAAATAGCTCTTGCGTCAATAAATCGTCACAACCTTTGCTTGTCTCTGTCAGCGTAAATACAGTTGGACTCTAACATGCCCCAAAGTAGGCCAGAGGTTGCCAATTTTGCAGCTGCAGAGTGGTCAAGTCCAAGAGTGCCTGCTTGGGGCGTCAGAGCTGCTGCAGTTTGTATTGCAAGCCCCTCTGGCCCCCTCCTTAACCCCTCCTTTGGGCTCTGCTCAGGGACTCCCAGCCCTCCTTTCACCGCTTCACCTCCCGGCACCTGAGGGGCTCCTTTTCGAGCTGCTTGCTCAGACTCCTTTTATTTTTATTTTTTATTTTTTACTGGTAGTCCCAGTGTTTGCTTTTGTCGGGGAGACCGCGGATGGCAGTTGCACAAAAGAACGTGATGTTTTGGGAAGGATTGCCCAAACCGTTGGGCAACAGGGACTTGATCTTTAGATGTTCCAGCCGCCAGATGAAAGAAACTTTCTGCAAAAGCCATTTGCTGGAACAACTGTTGTGCAAAGCGGGTGCTGAATGCTGCTGGAAATGGTGGGGGGTGAGAAAACCTGGGAAATGGGTGATCCTTCTGCACTGGGGTTCTTGCAGGGAAGCTTGAGGGAGCTGCTGGCGAGGCTGGGATGATCCACTGGCAGCTTCTGAGTCAGAGAGTGGGATGGAACCTGCTGGTTCTCCCAGGCTCCAGAGGTTTCTCCCTGGAGAATGCCCTGATGAAACTGCTCATCTGGGCTTTCCTGGAGCACGTTCTTCCTCCCACTGGCATCGCTGCCCCCACAGCTGCCCTGCCTCTAAATGGAGCAGTTGAGCAGACTTGAGAATAAGAATGATTTAGAAATGTTTCTAAAATTTAGATTTTTTGTTGTTGTTTATTATTCTCTCAATCTATATCTAAATCCAAACACAAAACTGCTGGTGGAGGGGTGGGGGCAAATTCCTCCATATCCCACCCGTGGATGAAAGTAGCAGTTATTTTGGCCAGTTTTGAGAGACTGGCTGTAGCTGCTCTAAACCAAACTGTTTGTTTCGTCACAAACTTCTGCACGTATTCCTTCTGTCCCTGGAAAAACAGCCAGCCTGTGGATGCCAATGGGTCAACTCTGGAGGCCCCTGGAAGGGCAGGCCTCGATGTGATTTGGGTCTGGAAGTACTTCCAGAGGTAGAACACCTATTTTGACGAGGAAACTGTCTGCTCAGAGTTGACTTGCCTTGCCAGAAAGGAGAGCATGGCTTGCTCTCATCCTGATGCGGGGATTTGATAAACTCTGTATTTTCTAGGGTTTTTCATCTTGTTCCCTTGGCCTTCCCCCTCCTCCTCTCTGGAGCTGTGAGCTAATATTCACTAATAGATGTACGTGTTTTGGCCAAAACGCAGAATGTGTGCAAAGAATACCCCCCCTGCCCTTTGTCCCCCCTCGAGCTCGAGGCGGAGTGAAAATACAGGTTTGGAAATGTTTCCCTGTCGGTGTGTTCACTGCCCGTCCGCGATGCGCGGGGCGGTGCCGGAGGAGCGCGAGGCTGCAGGAAAGGCAGTGCTGGTTGTGTCACCGGGCCTTTCTGGCAGCTGCCTGCCCGTGCCTGTGTCGGGGTGCAGGCTGCGTGGGCTTTTCCCTCTTCTCCCTGCCAGGCAGGCGTTGCTGCTGATGCCAGGGCGGTGTTTTGGCTCTGCAGCGGGCGCACAGCAGCTCCCGCTCCCCTGACGTGGCTGCGCTGCCGCTCAGCCGTGCGTCTGTCCAGGCTCCTCCTGTCTGAACTGGCCAGAGGTTATTCCTTAGGGCCGTGCTTTTCCCCAGCCTGGTGTAGGCTCGGGGTGTTGGAGCCTGCTGATCACACTCGCACACTCATTTCCCCGTCTCTCGGGTGTCTGTTGTGCAGGGAGTGATGTGGGGGTGAAGACAGACCTGCAGCTGCCGAGTGAAGCTGTGCCAGCTCAGGGTGTGCTTGGCTTCTCCTTCTCCCCAGGACCTGGGCGCTGCAGAGCTGGAGATCCCCTACCCCCACTGATCCGGCTGGGGCATGGGGTGCTGAGGGCTGGTTTGGGGAGCTCTCTGGGCTGCCTGTCACACACTGAGGAGTCTTTGACTTCCTTTGTGCCTGAGGTCAAATATTTTCCTTGTAAAGCACTGGAACAGGCTGCTCAATGGAGTCGCCATCCCTGGAAGTGTTTGAAGAAACGTGTGGACTCTAAAATTCCTAACTTCCTTCCCGTTTTGGTTTGTACTTGACTGTTGGAGCTGCTTTCCTCAGGAGAGGCAGGCAGGAGAATCCCTTCAGGAGCCACCAGTCCCTAAAGCTGGGTTCTGTAGTGGCAGCAGCCACAACTGGCTCTGCTGTGGGATGAGCCCTCCCTCCCAGGGAAGGTGAGCTGGGATAAAGGAGCGTGGCTGTGGTGTCTCGTTTGGCTTTTCAGGCTGCTGAAGCCAGGGAGCTCTGCAGAAGGAGTTTGTTTTTATTCAGAAATAGTGATGTAGTGGCTGGTTTAGGCACATCAACATTTCTGGCTTGAGCAGGCAGAGGTATGAGACACACTTGTGCTGGGAGATTAGTCCCATCACGCTAGAAACTCCTTTTCCTCTTGCAAGAAACACCTGGGGGACTCTTTCTTTTGGGCTGCAGTGGGTTTTTCACCACCCCCCCCCCCCCCCCAAAAACCTTCAACTGGTTTTATTTTGCAGTAAGAAGCAGTAGGTAGTGTTTAGGAACCGTTGTTGGTGAGATTGTATCTGGCAAAGATACCATCTCACCGACAGCTTTCAGAGATTCTGAAAGAGGCAGAATGCTCCGTATTCGCTCCTCTAATATTTTTTCTTGCTGTTTCCCACCAAGCCGGTGTTTTCATCGTGTCTGCGAGCTTCACTGCTTTTGTCACATTTGCAAGTTGTTAATAACATCTCGGTTTGTTAATATATTCTCGGTATTGGCAAATTCTCCGTGATTTATCTGCTTAGATCCGCGTTATTTACCGCTCTGCCTCTTCCAAGTTAATGATTCCCCTGACTAAGGATACCTTTGTGCACAGGGGAGATGCAGGGAGGAAAAATTTGCCCGGGATATTTCTCCTCCCAAACCGAAACTAGGGGAGACTGCTGGTCACTTCCACTGAGTCCTTTAATTGGAACATTTCTGACTCGGAGCTTCCACATCTCCTGGCTCAGGCCTTGCATGCAGTCAGAGGCATTTCAGCTGCGCTGTCTCTGGTCTCCAAATTGTAATTTCAGCTCAAGCCCCCTTTTTAGATGCTGGGAAAATGGAATTGAGCTGTGTGAGGTGTTTTACCCCTCTGTCCTGGGCTCAGAAATGCTGCTGTGGGTGCAGGGTGACAAACGCTGCGACGCCTAATGACGGATCACCCCGAGCATGCCATGCCTTGATTCACTGTGCAGCTTCTTGGAGCTGCTGACCTCGGCCGAGTGCCCTTGGCTGTGCCAGCCCAGCCTCGTGCTGGCAGCTGGGTGATGTTTTGTCTGGCAGAAGGGAAAACTTGGTGCTGGTGGGAAGAGCTGAGAGGGCAGAACGAGGGCGTGCGCTGGGTTTGGGATGGCCGGCGGTGCCTGGCGCGGCCGTGGCGGCTCGTCCCTGGTGGCAGCTCGTCCCTGGTGGCCAGAGGTGCCATCAGTGCCAAAAGCTCAGGGGGTGCAGCACACATGGCACCGGGGCTCGCTGGCCACGTGTGGCTCTGGATTGATTGGCCCGTGCTCTGAATGAGTGGTTGTATACGGAGCGGGCGCGTGGCACGGCTCCGCTCTCAGCAGGTGAAGGCACGGCAGGAAAACACCTCCGGCTCGGGAAGACACAATGGCAGAGCGCAGGGAGCTGGGGTGAGGCATGTGAAGGATGTGGGATTTGTGATACCGGAGGCTCAAAGGCAAAAATAGCACCATTTATAATAGTAAAAGAGAAGGCTCCTGCGCTACGCCTTTGCATTCTGCCAGTCTGTAGTGAATGGAGGAGTAGTTTGCTTACAGATGACAAGCAGGGATGAATAAGCACTTAAAATTTTTTGGTGCTGGAGGAACAGCTTTTCCATCTTGGCCTCTGAGCGAGTCGGAGTCTTGCAGTCCCTTTCCTCGCAGTGCTGCTTGCTGCTCCAAAGACAGGCGTTGGGAAGCATGGAACTAAAACTCTTCTCCGCATCCCTCGGCCTCGCCGTGGGGTTCCCTCTTCTGCTCTTGGCATGCTCTGGGACCTGTTCTGACTGCGCTGTGTGCTGATTTTGGAGAGGACCCCTGTGCCACCCGGGTTGCCCCCCAGCAGCTGGAGGAGGTATCTGAAGCACAGTCCACGAACTCCTTCACCAGCTGTGAACATCCCGGCAGCACGGACTAGATAGATCCTGATGTGTTTCAGTGGATGGCCGCCTGAGGATCTCCTGGAGGTGAAATGGCAGAGCAAACACGTTAATTTGGATGCTTGAAGAAGAGCAGCAAAGTGTGGGTAGCTGTAAGGTTACCTCCTGGAGTAAGGAACTGCCCTCCCTTGAGGTGTCAGTGCTGGGGCTGTTGGCTACAGCAACTCTGCCTCTGCTCCTTGCTCTTGTCCTCTGTGCTTAGTTTCCATGGGATTTCCTTGGGACACCTGAAGTATTTTAGTTGTTGGAGTTTTGTAATGGGAGGTGGCATTGTTTGGTTGGAGTTTTTTCCTTTATTTTTTTGCTTTTCCCTTCTTTCTTCCCCTAAGCTGCTCCTTTGTGGGCTTTCTAGGAACCTAGTCCAGGGTGGAAACAGAGGGAAAACCACCTCCTGGTAAGGAAGGGAATGCAGGTAGTGCTGTGTGTTCCTTCTAAGTTAATACTGTTAATTTCTTTCTTGGTGCTTAATTGTTAAGACGTGTCCAGAAGGGGTTCTCTGACCAGGAAAATGTCCTTTTTTTGCTGTTGTGTTCGCCCGAGCTGGCAGCAGAGAGACACGTGTAGTACCTGAGGAGCAGGCCTCCTGAAAACTGGTGTTTTGGAACGTTCTTCCACTTGCCTGTCCATGACTACCACCTGCACCACTTCTGGTGCCGTCCTCACACCACGGCGCGTGGCTGCGTGCAGATTTGTGTGGGGATAATGTGAGGAGAAAAGCCAGCCACAGGCCTTTGGATATCGGCAGGCATTGCAGCAATGTCCATCAGGGCTTTTATTATTTTCATATTTGGCTCCAGCTGAAATGTCAGTGACCTCCTGCTCGGAGAGGTCCCGTCCGCAGGGAGCCTTGGCAGGCGTTTCCCAAACACAGCACGGGGATCTTGCCCCCTCTTACAGGACACATTTTACACCCTTGAGGTGTAGCTGGGAGAGGGTCCCCTGTTTGCTTC
Organism: Corvus moneduloides; assembly: GCF_009650955.1. NCBI lineage: Eukaryota > Metazoa > Chordata > Aves > Passeriformes > Corvidae > Corvus > Corvus moneduloides. The sequence continues at coordinate 488,673 of NC_045482.1, forward strand.
CTTCAAAAATAACCTGCAGTGGTGAGGTTGGCAAGTCCCCGTGGGAATTGGTCTCTCCTGAAGGTATAAATCCAGTCCTAGACTGGGCTGTACCTGAGGAAGCTGAATGTTGACCTGGACCAGTGTCCTGCCTGACAGTGACGAGCACGAGGTGTTTATGGCCTCTAAGAAGCAAAACAGGGAGCCCAAAATGAGTATAGAATATAGAGTAATATGTGAAATGAGTTTATAATTCTGGCAGTTTTGGTGCTTGATAATCCGGTGCTTTTGCTGGCCCAAGAAGTGAAGGTAAAGAAGGCCAAGCTGGCAATTAAAGGTGCAAGGAGAAGCTTGGGGGTGACTTAAAGTTTGGGGACACTTGCTGTTTGTGTGAACCATAGAAAATCCTTTGTGAATGAAATTTCCCGTTAATACTGGACTCCAGAATAATTCAGGATTATTCCAGATCGAACTGGAGAGAGAAGCGCTGGAGCATCATGGGCTCCACGATTTTCCAGCTCTTGCTGCGATCATTGCTGCGTGCCGGTGTTTCGGGGAGGGAAGAGGGATTCTGTGGCACCTGTGCTCAGCTGAGTCAGCTTTATTAGCACTGCACGGCTTCCTGAATTGCTGCCGAGGAAGGATGTGCTGTTGACTCAGAAGAAAGCCTGCGATGTCTGGGGACAGGGTCAGTGGAGTGGATGCCTGAGTTCCAGAGCTGGCCACGCACTCTCGAGGCTGTGAATCACCGTGACAGCAGAAGTGAGTGAAAGGTGCCATTTTCTTCAGAAAAAAACCAAACCCCCGGTGAGAAGGTGGAGGAAGGCCCCGGAGGTTGCACTCGGTTAGATAACAGGGCAGGGTGGAATTTGTGTTTGCATCATTAAATTTGGCACTGGCTTCACCCGAGCGTTTCACCCGGCTGTAAGCTCGGTGTGTTCCCTGTGGCTCGCTCCTATAAACTCCGTCTGCACAGCTGCAAGTGCAGACTCAATTCCCGAACTGGATTGGGACAGCGGAGGATTTTCTGCACAGAATCTGCTCTGAAAAACACGCCCACACTCCCCAATCAGCCTCACTTTTCCTCTGCAGGCGCTCGTTTGTCTCCGAGCGCTCTGTCTGCCTCGAACATGCCCATGTGTGTGGCATAGCTTGAATTTTTATGCCGAGGAATGTAAACACCAAATCCGCACAAGACTTGCCGAAGAACTCCGGGGCTCTGGTGCATCATCTGTTTGTTATGTAACCTGATAGAATGGGAGCGAAATAGAAACCAGATGTCAAGGCAGAGCAATTACAATTTTTCATCCGCGAGTGTTACAGTAAATGCACTTTGTGTTCCTTCTCCCCCTCCCCGAATGGGGTGTTTTATTTGGGAAAGTGCTGTGGGGGACCTCGGAGCACTCAGCATGGCTCTTGCTTAAAGACTTTGTTATTCTGTACTTGTGTTCTTTTATGTAATTAGAGCCTGTGTGCTACTCCAGATCCACGAGCCAGCGTGTTCCCAACTTGAAATGAGCTGGACACAAGTGCCGAGTCCCGGGAGAGCCCCTCCGCGTGTCCGGCTCTGTGGGTTACACGGTCAAGCTGCACTAAATTTAGCATTCCAAGGGAAGCTGCTTTGCTTGTCATGTTTAAATTTGGCAAGAGAATCCCGTCAGGACAGGTTTGGTGCGGGCTCTGCCGGGGATTCCGGAGCTGGAGGAACATCTGGGAGGGGAGCAGATGGGAGCTGCAGTTAGCTCGTTTGCTCCGATTCGCCGTGCGACGAGGAGGATAAAAGGGAAAATGGATAATCATTGATTCTCTCTGGTGGGGAAATGGATTCTTCCACCGCTGGTTTATCCCGGAGGTTTATCTCTGCTGTATCCCATTAAATAAGGCAAGCCCTGGGTTGAGAGAGGGATCGATGCACATCTATCTTGGTCTTCATGTGCATCTTCACGAGTCGAGGCGTGTGTGTGATCTCACCGAGTGGGAGCTGACGGGAATTTTCCTCTTCCCTTCCCTCGTGTTTTTCATCCTCCTGCGCTCGTGTTTGTGCTTTTGCTGCTGAAGATGAATTTCCTTCTGTCTGGTGAAGCTCGGAAGCCCAGCAGAACCTTGCTGGTGGAGTTTGGGCTTGGATAAGGCTGCAGGGGCTGGAGATCCAGTTTTTCTGTGGGAGCAGAACCTGTTTCAGGCACCCCCTTGTTAAGTACAGATAACTTCAAGAAACTCTTAAATCAGTTGCACGTTCCAGATGAAGGAAGAATTAAAGATTCTTGCTCCTCCTAAACAGCAAGTTTCTTCCTCTAAAACCAGCAAACAAGTGGAAGAAATCAGTGTGAGCCCTTGCTGCCAGCCATTCCCAACAGCATCCAACCCGTGCCACCTCTCCTTTCACGGACAGCATGGAAAGAGGACTTGGGCTCATTGTATGTGGTCACTGCTCAGCTCTGCTGACACCCAGGAGTGACTTCTGCAAGTTCCCTGTGGAGCCTGAGCTTAAACTGAGGATTTAACTGTTGGAGGCACTTTTCCCCCCACATGAAGCATTTGTAGAATGCTTTACAACTGCAAGGAAGGAGCGGAGCCTCTTGCACCTCTGAAGTCCAGAATCAGGTGTTCCCAGTTGGAATTGCTTCCTTTTCAACTCCCATTCTGGAGAAGAAGAGGCTCAAGGGGGGACCTCATCGCTGTCTACAAGTACCTGACAAGAGGTTGTAGTGAAGTGGAGGTCAGGCTCTTCTGCTGTGCCTCAAGTGAAAGGATGAGAGGAGGTGGCCTCAAGTTGCACCAGGGGAGGTTCAGGTTGGATATTAGAAAAGGAAAAAAAGCCACTGAAAGAGTAGTCAGGCACTGCAATAAGTTGCCCAGGGATGTGGTGGAGTCTCTGGAAGCATTCTGGAAACACTTGGGGATATCACTGGGGGGGATTAGGGTGGTGCTGTGTGGGTGTTTGGACTGGGTGATCTTGAAGGCCTCTTCTAACCTTGAGGATTCTGTGGTTTTCTTCTAAATGGAGACTGTGGAGAGCCCAGACATGGTCACCATGGAGAACATCCCCTCAGGCTGGTCATGGTGGATGTTTGACCAGCTCTCCTGCAAAGGTGTGGGCGCTCCTCTCTCCTCACTGAGCTCTGCAAGGCCTGAAGGTTGGAGCTCTGTGCTGAGCTCTGTGGGAACACTGCCGTGTTACTGACACCGGGCCCTGCTGCAGTGGGCCTTAAAGCCATGGGAATGCAGGATGGGAGTGTTGGCCAGCGGGCAGGAACGACTCCTTTCAGTGTCAGTCACGGAGGACTGGTTTTGAGGAGGAGAACAGGTCCATCGAGGAAGTGCTGGGCTCGGCCTGTGTGCCGTGGCACTGCTGCCTTGGTCCTGAGCAGCCTCCGTGAGCCAGCGGATCCCGGCGTGTGCTGGGACACAAATCCTGGCAATGGCAGTCAAGTGTCACCGGCAGCTCCTACTACAAAAACAGCAGCTCCGCCGAGAGCGACCTTCAGCATGGCTCCCAACGTTCCCCGTGTTATTTTTAACCTGTCTGGGTAAATTTCCAATACAAAGGCCAGTGCCAATCTGATGTGTTCGCTTTCCCAAATCCTTATCTTCTGCTTTCTAGTGCACTGACGCATCAGATGGAACAGCGAGTTTCGGGCTCGGGTCAAGCTTTGCTTGTATGGCCACAGCACGGGAGAGAAAGAAATATTTCAGCTCTGTTTTAGTGCTAAATACATTTATTTTTCAAGGGGGTTTTTTGTTTCTTTTTTTTTTTTTCTAAGATGGGTTTTAACAATATTTCTTTTTTTTTTTTTCTCTTTTTAAAGAAAAATACTTTAACTGGGGTTTAAAAATAGCTGAAGGCTGTACTTTGATTAGGTTGCTGTGGCACTGACGTCAGCGGGTGACATTTATCTCTGTACGGATTTGTCGCCCTGTTGACTAAGGCTGTATTTACACAAATGGGGATATTTCTGTCCCCTGTGGGGGGAGCCAGCAGCAGCTCTGCCCCAGCCATGTCCTTGCCCTCAGTATTCCTGAACTCTGCCTCTCTCCCATGCAGCAGCAGCAGCAGGGGTTTTTTTGAAGTGTTGGAGAGGCCTTTTAGGTATTTACGTTGTCGTGATGGTCCAGGCGTGATGATGATGGTGATGGCTCGGTGGAGAAGGACGCTGGCAGAGAGATGCTGAACTTGACTTGGACTTGGGAAAGCATCAGGTACGAGCCTGGGTGGGTCCTGGCTGGATGGCTTCGTGAATAGACAGGTAATGGATGTTCTCCAACCAGGAATTATAGAAAATAGGCCCTAAACAAGTGAAATAAATGGGAAAAAGGAAGGAAGAGCAGTGAGCAGTTTCAGACCAGCATGGCTTTGAGAGCAGTGTATTTCTCTGTCACTTATCTAATGTTTTCATCCAGCATAGCTGCTGTAATTCACTTTTTTTTTAAGCTTTAATTATTGCTCTTGGGGTTTCCCTGGTCCCAAATCCCACTGTTCCAACAGCAGCAGAGAGCAGTGATAGCTTCCTACAAGCACTCTTGTCTAAAATCCGATTCCTGGAGCATAAGGTTTCCCAAAAGGAGGTTTCCACAGATTCCCAGAATGGTTTGGGCTCCAAAGGACCTCAAAGCCCATCGAGTTCCATGGGCAGGGACACCTTCCGCTATCCCAGAGTGCTCCAGGCCCTGTCCAGCCTGGCCTTGGACACTGCCAGGGATCCAGGGGCAGCCCCAGCTGCTCTGGGTAAGTGCTCTCAAAGCTGTGCCTGTTATTAGGGGGATGCACTTGGAATAACTTTCAAGTTATCCTTGACACCGAGACAGCAAGAAAGGGAAACCTCCAGAAAGGAGCGTAATTAAAGGCTGATACAGATGAACTTGCAGACCTTTTCAATTTATCATACTATTCCAGTCTGCTTTGCAAGGAATCGTGGGTTTCAGTCCTGAGCCTTGTCAGCTCTGCGGGGAGGAGGCAGCTGATGCCGGCTGGCTTCAGGAAGGCATGAAATGTGTTTGTGTCTTCTGGAGCTGTGAATTAACTGTGTGACTCCTCTGTGATGGGCAGCCAATCACAGATTTGGCAGGTTAATCACAGTGACTTGTGCAGAGCTTTTAGCTGGCCCTCATCCCGTGGCAGGAGGGAAAGGAGCACTAATTAACATCCTGGACACAGAGCCTGCTGGCCCAGGAGGAAATTTTGGTGCTGGTTTCAGGCAGCAGGTAGTGTACGTGTGGAATATATTTTCTCCAGATTTCACAGTGGATGAGACCTGCGGGGTGAAATGCCATTATCTCCGCTGCTAAGCCGTCTGTATTTGGGGGCTTTTTTCCCAAACAGCAATTCTTTGGGCTGCACTCACCTGCAGGCTCGCTGCCACTGCTGCAAATGATGTTTTCTCTGCGAGCCGGAGCATGGCACGGAGTCAAGCTGGTTGTTTCACATCTCACCCCAAGGCAGCTGCTGCTTTCTAAACCTTCGTAATCTTCCCTTAAAAAGACAAGGGAGCTCGGGGGAGCTGCTGTCTGGTGGCATCCATGCTGGGAGGGAGGGCTTGCTTCCACCCCCTTGCCACCTTCCCCCCACATTCCAGCTTTTCCAGCGTCTTGCCTTGTAAGTGTCCGGATGCAGACTGCAAGGTCAGTGCAGCATTTTGTGGGCATGAGGAGAATTAGCACCGGGTAAATCTTTACCTTGTTGAAGAAGGGGTTGGGTCCACACATTCCAGACGGCTGTTAGGGATACCAGGCTTCCCATACTGTGGATGGGACCTTAGAGCTCATCCCATCCCACCCCTGCCATGGGCAGGGACACCTTCCACTGTCCCAGGCTGCTCCAAGGCCCAATGTCCAGCCTGGCCTTGGGCACTGCCAGGGATCCAGGGGCAGTCCCAGCTTCTCTGGGCACCCTGTGCCAGGGCCTGCCCACCCTCCCAGGGAACAATTCCTTCCCAATATCCCATCCATCCCTGCCCTCTGGCAGTGGGAAGCCTTTCCCCCTTATCCCAGCTCTCCAGGGAGCTGGGATAAGCACAGGGATCTGTCTGAGTGGAAGCAGCAGCGGTGGCTAATGGGGTTTCCATGATAAATGGGAATTTCTGCTGGGGTGAGATATGCTTGTACGTGCAAAGCACACTTTGGATATGGATACATGCACATCTGTAGCCATGCATATGAGCATCTCCCGTGCAGAAACCAGCATCTGGGTGACGTCCCTGTCCACGGCAGGAGGGTTGGAATGAGGTGATCCTAAAGGTCCCTTCCAACCCAAACCATTCTATGATTCCATGATCTTGTTTTCCATCCCCAGAGAGGGGCAGCAGCCATCAGGGAGGACAACACTGGTTAAACACAACATTTTGCATTCGTTCGGCCAGGGCTGACTTGAGCTTGCCTTTTTAGTGTCTAAAGGAACGAAGAAAGGTCTTCTGGGCCCTTCTTGTTAAGGTGTGAGGAGGGAAATGCCTTCTCACCTGCTGAGGCTGCAGCAGAACGTGTGTGGGGTGTGTTAGCCTGGAGGCCAAAGGGTTTCTGACTCTTTGGGAAGGCTCTTCCAGGCTCGGAGGGTGTAGGAATGGGTGTTTAGGGATTTCTGTCGGGGTGGGTCTGCTGTTTTGGTGCTGGCTGGTCAGCTGAGCTCCTCTGGGTTTCAAAGCAGCTGCTCAGGTGCAACCTTGGGATCCCTAATGTGATGCACTGCTGCCTCAGCTGGAGGAGATGGATTTTCTCCAGCAGGGCTCAGAATTAACTTCTGCAGTTGCGACAGAGGTCGGAGAGCATTGCTCAACAGCCCGGCAGCCCTTCAGGTGAGCGCTGCTTTTGCAATGCACAGCCAGCAGAGTTAACCTGGGCACATCACTGAGGGGAAAACGAAGGCTTGCTGGTGGTTTTTCGCCTCTTTTCCAGTGGCTTCTGCCGTAGATGAAAGCGAGTTTCAGGGCCTCGAGCTCTGAGTGTACAGTAACCAGGCTGCAGCCTTGGCTCTCTGCTCCAGTTTGTCATTAAATTTTAAAATGGAGAAGCGATAAGGAATCTCTGTGCAGGGAACATTCCTCATACCGTGGAGTTAAACTGCAGCTTTTGGGCCCTGCTCTGAAAATCTGATTAACCTGAAAGAGATGAGGTGTGCCCCGGATGATGCCAGATAAAGCAGAGCGCTCACACGGGTGGTTATTGCTTCTCTACCTGTTTATAGCAGCTCCCCAGCCTTTATTTGCTCTGATAGAATCATTGGAGAGTGCTGTGGGGCAGGAGCAAATAACTATTGAAGTAGAAGGAGTAGCCTTCAAAGAAATTGGACTGGCTTTCCCCAAAACAGAAGCTGGATGCGGAGCTTCCCATCGACATCGTCCAAAAGACTCGTGCAGATAGGCTTAAATGAGGATTTATGGTGAGCGAAATGGAGAAAATTGGCTTTGGGGGTTTTTAAACAGCAGCAGAATCGCGTGGAAGGAGATGATGGCTCTCCTCTGCCTGCATCCAGCTTGTGACGTGACGGCTTCGCAGCTGTATTTTTGGAACATCTTTCCCGAACTCACCTAGAGCTCCCGGCTCGAGGCGCCGCAGCTGCTGCCAGCTCTGCTGCCTGCGAGCAGCTGCTGTATTGACAGGCACGTTTTTACCCCGGGAGATGCCGGCGGTGTGGAAATGAGCAAGAAACAACTGTTTATATAATCCGCCCGTGCAGATCAATTCCTGGGAAAACAAGCTGCTCCCTGTCTGCAGCAGCGGCGGCAGCACACACCTTGAGCTGCTATAAATAGCTCCAGAGCCTCTTCCCAGGGCCAGCTCCGGGCCCTTTGTGTTCTTCCCGGGCTGGAAAACTGCTCAGCAAACCGGCAGTGATTCCCACCGCGGGCAAGGCAAAGCAGGGCCTGAGAGTCTCCCTGCTCCTCGGGGGATTCTTTGGGAAAGTGCTCCTTCCTCACCTGCATCTCTGCTCTACTGAATTTCAGGGAATTATGGAATAGCCTGGGTGGGAAGGGACATTGAACCCATCTCATTCCTCACCCTGCTGTGGGCAGGGACACCTCCCACTGTCCCAGGCTGCTCCAAGCCCCAATGTCTAGCCTGGCCTTGGGCACTGCCAGGGATCCAGGGGCAGCCCCAGCTGCTCTGGGCACCCTGTGCCAGGGCCTGCCCACCCTCCCAGGGAACAATTCCTGCCCAATATCCCATCTAAAACTACCCTCTTTCAGCTTAAAGCCATTCCTTGTGTCCTGTCCCTCCATGCCTTGTCCCCAGTCCCTCTGCAGCTCTCCTGGAGCCCCTTTAGGGCCTGGAAGAGGCTCTGAGCTCTCCCTGGATTGTTTTCTTCTCCATGTGAGCACCCCCAGCTCTCCCTCCTTCCCCTAAATGCCAAATTGGTACCCAAGTGATGTAAATGACTGATCAGCCAAAGCTCTTCAGGAATCATGTCCCTGACGTGTCTAGAAAATTCTTTGCAGTTTTACAGTAAATATTTGGAGTTGGTGGTTCTTTGAGTGGCAGTCAAAGCCCCACGTGTCAGGAACATCACTGGGGTCAGCTCTGCAGACAGTTCCTGCTCGCTGGTGGCAATATTTGCTTTATTTGGGTGACTGACACATTTTTAATCAGCCAGAGCAGGCACAAAACAAACAAACCAGTACCGAGGGTTTCAGCCACACGAAGCAGAGCAGAGTCGAGGAACTGCAGCCTTGAGCCACGGCACTTGTGGTGATCTCTGGCTTCTAATGGCTTCACCCTGTGTTCGCCTCGTGGGCTGGTCGCTCACTACGCGGGCAGGGGAGTCCTGTTCGTCGATCGTGCCCTGAGCTGGACTTCCAGGAGAAGCTCCTTGGAGCCAGGGGAAAACGCTGCTGACCACGGCAGGGACTCTGCTCTTGCTGACCTCCTGTAAATTAGGATTTGGGTTTTTTACCATAATGGGTTTTTTCCTGTGAGTGTTTCAGCTGGAGGTGGACTGGGGAGTCCTGGGCAGGGTTTGCTGTGCTGCAGGATCACTTCCTTGGGTAACTTCTCTGTGCAGCAGGGCTCTGACAGCTTAGCAAAACCAAATTTTCTTTCCACAATCATAATTCCTTACCCTTTCTCTCTTCCCTCTCCTTTCTCTTCTCTAATGCTGGACAGAGGGGCTCAAGCAAAATCCTTTTGGTTTGTTTTTTTTCTTTTTTTCTGAAGCTTTTCAACCATTGCTCCTGCTTAAAATTTCTAAAAGAAAGCAAAATCCAACCCATATTTCTGCTGCAGATTGGATTATTATTGGAAATTACCCACGTGACAAGAATGATAAAAACCAGATATGGCAATCCCAGACTGGGTTGGGTGGGAAGGGATCCTAAAGCCCATCCCATTCCACCCTTTCTGTGGGCAGGGACACCTTCCACTATCTCAGGGTGCTCCAAATCCCATCCAGCCTGGCCTTGGATGCTTCCAGGGATGGAGCAGCCACGGTTTCCCTGGGAAGCCTCTGACAGTGCCTCACCACCCAATCCCATTGGGCAACACAGAGCCTGAATTGGCTCAGTATTTTTAGGATTTCACACAGTCCCAAGTCCTATCATTAGAAGAAGCTTCTGAATAGATGAAAGATTCTTGTAAGAACATTTTTTTAGGGAACATTGTGTGCAGGAAGATTTTAAAAGCCACACGAGGTTTAAGGGATGCCTGGCAGGATGAAGCCTTTGGGAGCTGCTGCTTCCACTTGGAAAATCGTGGAAGGATTATTGGGTACCAAACAGCAAACTGGTTCAGTGGCCTAAAACTGCTTAACTTTTAAAACCTTTGCTTTTTTAAAATTCTTTTTAAGTGACTTGATTCTTTTTTAACAGAATGTAATTTGAGGTGATTCCTCAAGGATTTGAAGTTTTTGAACGCTGTCATCACAAGGTTTAACACAGTAGAAGAATACAGGATACATAAAATATTGATAGGGAAGGGGTAAGGATTTAAGCTAAAAGAGGATTGATTCAGATCAGATTTTAAAAAAGCAGGGTTTTTTACATTGAGGGTGGGCAGGCCCTGGCACAGGGTGCCCAGGGAAGCTGTGGCTGCCTCTGGATCCCTGGCAGTGTCCAAGGCCAGGCTGGACAGGGCTGGGAGCAGCCTGGGATAGTGGGAGGTGTCCCTGCCCATGGAACAAGAGGAACTTTGAGGTCCCTTCCAACCCAAATGATTCTGGGATTCCATGAAAACCAGTTGGACAGTGGTTATTCTTGATGATGAAAAGTCTACGGTTGTGGTTGTGCAAAGTGCAAAACTTCTGATGTAAAGTACCAGGAAAAGCTGGAGTATAAAAAGGTGATGGAATTGCTTTGAAATAATTTTTTTGGTCTCTTTTCTTGAGGTGTCAGTGTGTGCATTAAGCATTCTGTGCAGCTGGGAAAAATGTTTTGTTTTTAATTTTAGCCCTGCTAACAAAGTCTTGTCATGTATGTCAATGAAGCAGAAAGAAAATGACTCCAGAGCTAACTGTAGGTTGTCATTAAAGCTGATTTCCTGCTTTAAGCCAAAAACAAGGCAAGATTTCATTTCTGGACTTCCTAAAGATGTTAGTCACGCTGACGGCTTCCTAAGCCCCAAACGCTGAGAGCTATAGAAATTTATCCTATAAATGAAAGTGTTTGCTCTTGTGTGTCTCCTTGTCCTGTTCTTCACATGTTGATCTCCTGCTGCCCTCTCTATTTTTAAAATAATTTGCCTCAGCTTCCAGCTGTTGACTCTTGCAGGCAGCTGCTTGTAGGGTCCTGCCTGCAGAATCCCTTCCTCTCCCCGTTTGGCCGGTGGAACAAGAAGTGATCTGTTGTTGGGAGAGCACAGCTGAAGGCACATCCTGCCAGATTCCTGGGCAGCAGTGCCGGGGGGAAAACTCCTGCCATGACTGCCAGGGCACTGCTAAACTTCGGGAGGGTTTTGAGTCGTGTTTGGGTTTGTTTTCAACGATGACTAAGCCGGAACCTGAGGAGCGGTCACAACTGCAGTGCTGAGGGATTAAACTTCGTGTACTTCACTCTTCCATGGTAATGTGTTTCTGAGAAATCTCTCCTGGTGTTCTGCTCCCTCTCTCTCTATTTTCACCCTCAGGAGTTAGTTCTGATATGCTGGAGCTGTTGGAATGACTTCTCCTTAGGCTGCTCCAGCTGCAGCAGTGCAGAGGTGCTGAAGCAATTTTTGACTTCTCTTTGGAAGCTCAGGTGCAAACATGAGCTTGTTCTGGCAAAGCCAGCTCAGGATCCAGAGGCTTTGGCATGGATTGCTGTGCTAGCAGAGCTGAAGGCTGAGGAGCAGAGGTTTGGTGCAGGCCACTGGGCAGATCCTGACACTTTTCTCCAGCCCCGATCCACTGAAAGCCACTTTTCCACCCCAAGGTGCTCCTTGGATTGATGAGTGACCTCAGAAGTCATGGCTGTTGGAATTTTCTTACCTACAGTCACGTTTGTCTTGAAATGGTTTATGAGAAAATTAGTATGAAACAATGTCTTCAGTTTATTTTGTGGTGTTGGCAGGATCTTTGTACATTCTCTTTTGTCTCCTAATTGTTTGCAGGAACATAATGGTGGCATTTTCATGAGTTAATTATGGTAGAAGTTTGTTTGCTCTCTTTGTGTGTGGTGGGAGAGCTGCAGCAGCACAGCACCAGCCTGCTGCTGGTGGCAGGGACCCTCCTGTGACCCAGCAGCTCTTTCCCTAATTCCCACTCCTTTCCAGCTAGGAGAACTAGGTATTTGTGATCTGTGCTGACAAATTCTGACAAATTTGCAGGTCTTTAATTAAGTTGGACTGAGATCCACGGGGAGCATGGAAGGATCCTTGTGCAGCATGCTCCAGGACGATCCTGCTTTCCAGCCTGACCCACTCTGTGATCCCAGCTTTATCTACATCCGTGGCTACCCTGTGCAGAGCTTCCTGCAGTGCAAGGAAAGTGGGACCAGTTCAGGGTCAGCACAAGAGCCGCGGTTTGGGGCTCTTTCCGAAGGCTCCCCTCATGGAATGGGGGAAGACATTTGTGTCTCAGCCCCAAACCAGCCTGGCCCTGCTCTCGAGAAGCTCGTGGTATAGGAAAGAGGAGGGAAAGCGTCTTTAGTGTGGAGAGAGAGGGAATAGGCTGGGGTTGGGCACAGAAAGGTCAGAACACGTCCGTCAAACAGCAGGAATTCGGTGGGGTGCGGCCATGGGTTATCCCTCAGCTCCGCTGGGATTACGCCTTCACTTTATTTGACACACTGATCCTCCCTGCCAAGCTGCGGGGAGGTGCAGCAAGCTGCTAATTACACATTCGTGTCCCGAGACTTATTACAACCTGGGAAAATGCAGAATGTCTTTGGGAGGGGGGCAGAGAGGGGGGAACGAGCGCTCCCCTCCCGCTGAGGGGGCCCTGTGTTTGTGCCGGCCGCGCTGCCCATGGCGCCGGGTGTTGGAGCGCATCGGCGGCTCCGTCCCCGCGCTGGTTCTGCGCGAGTGCTGCGCTCTGACAGCGATGAATCACCCGCTCAGCTCTTGATTTGCGTCAATCAAACCACATTTAAGGGCGCCTTTGTTCGCAGCTTGGAACGCCAGGCCCGGGCGGGTGCGCGAGCGCTGCTCCCAGCGGCTCCTCTCCGAGCCGGGTCCGGCAGTCCGCGCTCCAGCTCTGGGGGGAGAGCCTGTGCTTTGAGGGAGAGGTGGGAAGTTGCTGCTCTTTTTCTTCCAGCCCTCTCCCGCTGGATGCTGGGTGTATAAATTCATCTCGGAATGCACAGCATTGGGCTTGTCTTCGAGGGACTGATCTGTGAGGTTTCGGCGTGGCAGCATGGGGTTTCTGCCCAGGGTTGCTGTGGATAAGCGTTCCTATGTGAAGGGACGCAGGCTTATCTTTGCATTTAATTATTTGTGAGTTTTAGTTTCTTGTTTTTTCTTAGTAAGAATTTCAGTCGAATTAAAATTTTTCCAGGAGCGTTCAGGGATGCACGGGGTGGGATTCTTGGGGTTGTCCTGTGCAGGGCCAGGTGCCGGACTGGATGATCCTTGTGGGTGTCTTCCAACTCGATAAATCCTGTGATTGTTACAGAAGCCTCTTTCTGACCTAGAAACTGTGACTGCCGTGGGATCACGAGCCAGGGAAAGGCAGTGCCGAAACGCAACTCCCAGCTCGAGGGGGATTGCAAGCCCAGAAATAAATCCTGTTGGCAAACCCAGCCCTGGGGCGGGACACAACTTGCTGCTCCTGCTGCTGTGCAGGAAGGCTTTTGGAGAGGTGGTAAAAAACCCAAAGAACAGCCAAACCCCACAAGTCTTGTCTGCTCTTCACTTCAAGTCTCTGGTGCCTTAGAGAGGTCTCCAAGCTGGATACAGAGCTGGTCCTGGGAGCTGGCTGAGGTTTGTGGGTTCCTGGTAAGGGCTACCTCGGGCGGATGGTGCTTCTCGTGTTGCGTGCGAAGTCCACTGTAAATCCTTCTCCTTTCCTCCTCTAAGAACCCTCCTTTCACTTGTAGGTGAGAGCCACTACATTCCCTCCTCTCATCTTTCCTCCCAGCCTTCAGGGCTGGTGGCTGAGGTCCCACCAGCTCCCGTGTCCCTGTCCAGGCATTCCCTGCTCTCCCTTGTCCTAAACGCACCCCTGACCTAATTCATTCCCAAACCACTTCCCTGCCTCTTCCTCTCTCCATGCTTTCAGCCCATTGAAGTCTCCTCTCCTGCTTCCCGTCCCCCTCTGGCACAAGTCCTTGTGCTCATCAAAACATTGATCTCATGGGCTGTAGCCTTGCCAGCATAATAAGGCCACTGCTCGTCCAAGCAGTTCTCCCCCCCTCCCCCCCTTTTACAAATGCAGAAACAATTTTTATTTTTATTTTCTTCGTTGGGCTTGCTCTCACTATTTTTCAGGCTGAAGTGAGAGGATTAATTCCTGCTTTCCTGCTGACAGTTGTGAAAACGAGCTAATTTCCAAGTGTCAGGATGCTGTTCCTTCTCCCATTCAGTTCCCAAAGAAGGTAATAAAAGAACTATAAGAATAAATCGCTGTAGCAGATGCAGCACGTGGGCATGTGGTGGTCTATTAATTCCCTGTGTTCCACCCAGCTTTTAAAATAAATCAATAAATGTTAATAAAACACGAGAGAGCATGCAGGGTTTTCCCCCTCCACCCATCTTTTCCTGCTCTGGACTCTCCGATCGTTAATTTTGGCGGGTTTCGGACGACCTCAGAGTTTCCCCATGGAAATGAACACTCCCAGGTCTGCCTGCCTCCTTCTCCACACTTGGGGATTGTGTTTTCCTCCTCGGAGGCAGACTAGCCGGGAGGGAGCTGTTTCCATAGAGTATCCTGAGTTGGGAGGGACCCACAGGGATCATCCAGTCCAACCCCTGTCCCTGCCCAGGACACCCCAACAATCCCACCCTGGGCATCCCTGAGAGCGGTGTCCAGACTCTCCCTGGACTCTGGCAGCCTTGGGGCTGTGACCATTCCCTGGGGAGCCTCTTCCAGTGCCTGACCACCCTCAGGGGGAAGAACCTTTTCCTTTTTGTCAGTTCATTGCATCACCTGTTTGCAGGGTGGGAGTTCATGGCAGACCCGAAACAACTGGGAGCTGGAGAGCAACCAGCCTTCCTGAACGCTGCAGAGGACCCTCATGTGCCCAGCTGGCTTTTATTCCTCACACAAATCCCTTTTTCTGAGTTGTTCCAGCAGTTAATCCCCAGCTCTTCCACAGATGGGCTCCTCTTGGATTCAGGTTGCACAGGGTGGGTTTAGGTTGGGTATTAGGGAAAATTTCTTCATGGAAAAGGTGGTCAATCCCTGGCACATCTGTCCAGGGCGGTGGTGGAATGCCCATCCCTGGAGGGATTTAAAAGACGAGTGGATGTGGCACCTGGGGACATGATTTAGTGGCAGCCTTGGCAGTGCTGGGGGAACAGTTGGATCTGATGATGGCAGAGGGCTGTTTTTGATTTTGTGGTTCTATCAAAAAGGTCTTTTCTTTGGAATCTTGTGCTGATCCCTTGTCCCCGTTTGCAGGTGTGTCAGAGGAGGTGTTTGGGGTGTGTGTAGAAACTGCACCTGCCCTTTCTTGGGGCTTGTAGGAGACAGCATCTTGTTCTCCCTAGCTTAAAGAAGGGACCTGTTCTCTCGTCGTGTTTTGTCACCCACACCCCCCTGCACACGTGGCTTTTGTGCGAGGCAAAAGAAGCTCTTTGCAAGCTGCAATGTTACTCCCACCTCCGTGTTCAGGAGCCCCTCAGGGAGCTGCCCTTCCTCAGCCTGGCTGGGGTGGGAGACAGGACAGAGGAGTCCTCTGGAATCAGGTGGATCCCTGTGGCACCTTTGTGGGTTATTTAACAAGTTCTAATTGCTTAATGAAGCACCCAAGTGGATTTCTAGCATCTTCTGGCTCACCTTGTCGTGCAGGACAAGTGGCTGCTTAATCCCCCAGTGCTTTCATGGATCCTTGGCCACCTAACCCTGCTTCTCCAGGCTACCCAACCCTCAGGAATACAGCCTGAAGCCAGAGAGGAGCTGGGGACCTGCTCAGACTGATGCTGCTGCTCCCCTGCCCAGAGTTCCAGAGCTGTAAAGCTCAATGGCCACAGCTACAGGGAGAGGATTGTTGTGGAGGCCCTGCTGACCTTTGGTTTGTGAACAAGTGCATTTCGAAATTGGGTATGGCTGCAGTTAAGGCTCAGGAGTGAGGAAAAGAGCAGCCTGTCACAAAAAGGCAGGGACACCTCCCACTGTCCCAGGCTGCTCCAAGCCCCAGTGTCCAGCCTGGCCTTGGGCACTGCCAGGGATCCAGGGGCAGCCACAGCTGCTCTGGGCACCCTGTGCCAGGGCCTCACCTCCCTCACAGCCAGGAGTTCCTTCCCAATATCCCATCTGACCCTGCCCTCCTTCAGCTTAAGGCCATTCCTGTTGTCCTGTCGCTCCATGCCCTTGTGCAGATCTCCTTTCCTTGCTGTCTATCCTGAACAAGCTGAAAAAGCAGGAGGGAGAATGCTTTTTCCATCCTCAACTAAAGGAAAGCTTTTGGCAGTAATTCAGTGGAAATTAAAGTTCAATCTTTCTATTAGCTTGACTTAAGTGGAAATTGTTAAATGCTCCAGGATGCTGTCATTCTGGAACCTAAGACTGCACTTACAAGTTTTTTTGGGATGTTTCTGCTTTTTTCACCATTTTCTGACTCTTTGATTTACTCCTCAACTTTTTCGAGCTCTTCACAACAAAAAGTCTTCATGTTGGGTTTTTCTTTATTCTTTCACTCTTCTCAGTGATACTTCTGAGCTCCAGCCTGTCAATATTAACACAGAATCCATAGGCCAGGGCCTCCTGTTTTGTGCTGGTTTAGTGAGTGACGTTCCCTTTGATTGGAGAACTGCAGATGCTTCAAGAGCCCTTTTACCCTTTGGCAGCAGAGCTGCTGGAGTGCTCTTGGAGTGCAGGCTGGAGCCTGGCTCCTTATACTTCCCAGGGTTAGGCAGACAGAAACTGGCGAAAAATTGAATCATGAAATCTCAGAATCTCCTGAGCTGGAAGGAACCCACAGGGATCATCCAGTCCAGCTCCTGGCCCTTCACAGGACTCCCCAACAACTCCACCCTGTGCATCCCTGAGAGTGTTTCCCAAATGCTCCTTGAACTCTGGGTAGTGTGTGTACGACCAGAATTTCTAGCTGGGACTTTGACTTGAAATGAAGATGGTTTATTTCTGAGAAGTTGTACAAAGGCTCTCTGTCCTTTGGAAATATAAACTTAGCTTTGATTGACTTTAAAGTGTGGGTCTTAATTTGTATTAAGAGGCTATTGTGTGGAGGGGGGTTGTTTATTGTTACTTTGTTTTAATTAATCCTCTTGCTGGTCTGCAAGCACAGTTGTTTTGCTTCAGTCAAAAAGTTATGGCAGAGGCAGAAATGAGATGCAGGAGCAAGATGGGGAAAGGAAGGATTCTCACAAGAAAGCTGGAGAGGGATTTTCACAAAGCCATAGACTGATGGGATGAGGGGGATTGGCCTTAAGCTGGAGCAGGGCAGGTTTTGATGAGATACTGGGGAGCAATTGTTCCCTGGGAGGGTGGGGAGGCCCCTGGATCCCTGGCAGTGCCCAAGGCCAGGCTGGACATTGGGGCTTGGAGCAGCCTGGGACAGTGGAAGGTGTCCCTGCCCATGGCAGGGGATGGAACAGCAGCGCCACACTGAGATCCCTAAACCGTGGGCAAACAAGAGCCCTGTGGGTCTGTGTGTTTCCAAACTGCACGTTCAAAGTCCTTTCTGGTGGTTTCCATACAGAGCATCTACTTGTGAGGACAGAAGATAATTCCGTGTGTGCAGAATAAAACCCACCAGCTTGTGTTTCCAGTGGAGCCCGTGAAGTAAAACCAGCTTTGCCTCAGGGGGTCTGTGCCCCCATCCTGGTGTGTTTTTGTTTTTCCTGGTGTGTTTTTCCCCTGTTAGCTGGGGCAAAGTGCAGGGCTGGTGTCTCCAGCACTCGTGGCTGTGGAGCTGCCTGTGTGGTCACAGCTTTGTATCCTGTGAAGCTGATCCTACCTGTGAACAGTTGGGGTTTGTTTGAGTGGAACTGAACTGAATCAAGGACAGACCAGGCTGGAGGACACCAAACAAACTCAAAAAAGCCACCCCAAACTCCTGTCTCTTCCACATCTCCTTCCAAGCGTGGAGGGAATAATTCCAACTGTCTGAACTAATCTCTGATCCCACATATCTCTTTGGAGCTCCACTTAGCCCCAGATGATGGAATTGGTGGTGGTAATCACGAGTTAAGGAGTAAAACAACCTGGCAGCCTGTTGATAATTTGCTCTCTTCTTGGCGCACTACAGCTTTTAATTTCTTGGGGTGAAAAAATCAGCCACCCTTTGGAGACTTTGAGGAGCTGCTTCTGCCTACTGCGGTGTTTGTTGAGCACATGGCACTGGGATGGAGAGAACTGTGTGCCCAGCATAGCCCAAACTGCCAGAGAAACCCCCACCCAGGCCCTGCCCTGCTGCCTGGTTTTTGGAAGGGCAGGGGTGTGTAGGACCAGCCGGTCCCGGGGTGATCCCCCCTGCTTGGGACAAAGCTCTGTTGAGGCTCTCACTCCTTCGGCTGCTTTGCTCAAAAGCTTGTGGATGCTGCGAAGTCTCCCTTTCACAGGCAGAGCTTCCCAAGCAATGCTGAAATGCAGCTCTTAGCCCCAAGCAGGACTAGGTGTTGTTTTAACCACCTGTGTCCTATTTTCCTACTTCTTTTCCCCTTTCCTAGAGTTCGTGCTGCCCATCTCCCTTCTGACAGTAATCCTCTGCCCCGGGAGCTGCCTTCTTTGCAGTGAGCTCTCAATTCCTCATCCTCTCTTTACCTTTCTGCTGGGTTTTGGTGGCTGACACTGATCAATGGATCTTATTGATGGTGGACAAGATGGATAGAGTGTACACAGCAGGAGTATTACAGGGAAAAAATTGCTGAAAGCAGAGGCAGATGCTCCTGGTCTGTAACAATGTTGTACAAGCACACTGGTGTCTTGTGCTGGAAATACTCACAGGTGGTGAAATAGAAAATGTTCTGGGTCTCACCCATTCATTGTAAATGGCAGATGAATTTGTTCTGAGGTTATTGGAGACTCTGGATGTGGCACTTGGGGACACAGTTTAGTGGTGGAGCTGGCAGTGCTGGGGGAATACTTGGGCGTGGTCTGAGAGGTCTTTTCCAGCTGTAAGGATTCCATGATTTGGTAGGAGACCAGTGACTGGCAGGGTGGTGGGTCTGGGGTAGGGCATCTGGAAAAGTGGCTTGGGGAATGCTGCCATTCCTTGAGCTTAGCCTTTCCTCTTCGTGCCCTTGATTTTCCCTGTTAAAAAATGAGACACATCAAAAGGCTTAATTGGGCACGGTGTTTTGTGGCACTGAAGGGCATTTAGGGCTGGGGAAGCCAAAGTTTGTGGTACCTTTACAAGCCAAGCCCAGGAATTGGTGTGTCTGAGGAGGACCGTGGTTATCCAGAGCTGATCGTCCTTATCCAAGAGCCTGTTTCTGCTCTCATGTGGTCTCATAGCATGGGAGTGCTGGAAAATCACAGAATCATGGAATAGTTTGGGTTGGAAGGGACCTTAAAGCCCATCCCATTCCACCCCTGCCACAGGCAGGGACACCTCCCACTGTCCCAGGCTGCTCCAAGCCCCAGTGTCCAGCCTGGCCTTGGGCACTGCCAGGGATCCAGGGGCAGCCCCAGCTGCTCTGGGCACCCTGTGCCAGGGCCTCCCCACGCTCACAATTTCCTCCCAACATCCCATCCAGCCCTGCCCTCTGTCAGAGGGAAGCCATTCCCTGTGTCCTGTCCCTCCAAGCCTTGTTAAAATCCAGAGCTTTGGGGTTTGTGTGTGTGTTGTGAGCGATGGATGCGTTAGGAAAAGCGTGCCTGCCTCCCTCTGGGGGCTGGATGGGAGAGGAAGCTCTGCTCCAGGCTGGGGGAACACACTGAGGCTCTGTGTGGTGCAGAGACAGCTGGGTGGAAGGGATCCACATAAATTAGGGACACCAGGAAAACAAGCATGGCATCTGCAGCACAAAGGGAAGGGAGAAGCGGGAGGCTGGGTGCGTGGTGGGACACTTTTGGAAGTGCCTGGCTTTCCTTCCTTCGGTTGGAAATCCAGCTGCTGGGCTGCATTTTTTTGTTCCTGCCGCATTCTTCATTTGGAGCATTGTTTGTGCTACCCTTGAACAGTGACTGCCGAAGCGTCTTCGCTTGTGTGGGCAGCCCTGGAAGTCTGTTTTCCATCTTTCAGAAGATTCCAGCTAGTTAGGGTTCCTTTGTCATTCAATTTTCTCTTGTTTACCAGGATATTAGGAAGCTGGAATAGAAGCAGTGTGTGTTTTGCCTTAGGAAACATCAGCAGTCCAGTCACCATTCCAGAAATTCCTCTCAATTCATTTTTTTTCCTGTCTGTAGTGAAGCTCACAAGGATTGTGAACGCTGTAAATGTAAATCTGAAAAGGTCAAACCTCATGTATGCCAGAGACAGGAGTACAGGATGACAGCAATGCAGGGCCACAGTGAATTTTAAACCGTGGCTCGAGAACAATATGTTCAAAAAAACCTGTCCAAGGACATGCCTTGGGTATTGAGGAGGAGTTTGAGGGAAAGCAGCGAGGATTTACTTGCATTACTCAATGGTTTAACGTGCAGCAGAGAGGGATCAAACCACAGGGTGAGGCTGGAGACCAGGGAAGGGTTCTTTCCCCAGAGGGTGCTGGGCACTGCCCAGGCTCCCCAGGGAATGGGCACGGCCCCGAGGCTGCCAGAGCTCCAGGAGCGTTTGGACAGCGCTGCCAGGGATGCCCAGGGTGGGATTGGTGGGGTGTCTGTGCAGGGCCAGGGGTTGGACTCCATGGTCCTGGTGGGTTCCATTCAGGATATGCTCTGGTTTTGGGTTGGATGAGTCCTTGTGCAGAGCTGCAGTGATGCCGGGATCAGCTCTGCCCTGCTGCATTTCCAATTCCAGGAGCGAGCACCCCTACCCAGCGCCGAGGGAACCTCATCCAGATTGACACATGTCAAGTGTTTTCAGCTGCTCCTTTGCTCATGGTGCACAAAGGATCAACAATTCCTGCTGGCTGGGTGCTGGGGGGGATTGAAATGTGGGCCAGGATTGATTTTTTTGGGGAGGCCATTGATTGGCGCTGCTGGCTGGACGGGATTGTCAGCAGGGCCAGCAAAAGGCAGCACTGCAGTGTGTGATTCCACGGACAGCGATGGATTCTCCATCAGTGGCTGGGGCAAGGCAACCCCAAAGTAGCTGTTGGTGTAAAGCACTGGAGGATGCAGCCAAAACTGATGGAGGTGTTTGCTGTTTAGCAGATTTGTAGTCACTGTGGTTTGTTATTGTAAATAACATCCAGGTGGGATAATAGGTTCAGGCTCGCCGTGTGCACTGGTTCTGGGGAATGGGGAACTAAGCCTCCTGTTCTCCAGGCCCAGCACATTCTGATTTATTATGTGGGGCCCACTCCCCCATTTGCTGATCACCTTGTTTGCCATGTTTTTCCCCTCCCATGATAAGCAGGGACCTCTTGGCTGCAGAAGCTCTAAAGGAATTCTGATGGATTTCTGGGAGGTGGCAGCTGGTTTTCAGTTGGGGCACACAGAAGGCTAGGGGAGGAATGGCTTTAAGTGAGAAATGGGAGAGAAATAACTCCAGGTTAAGAAAAAACCCATAGAAACAATAAGAAAGCAAAACCTGAAATCATCCCTTTTTTGTCTGACTACTTCTGAGTAAATGGTGCCTTAAGGAGCAACTTAAGTAGTAAACCCAAGTGTCTTAATTTACGCTTTTCTACTTGCAGTGATGAAGCAAAAACCAACATAATGACACAGAAATGAGTTAAAATGAAAAATCAAGGCTTTTTCTTTGTAGTTTCCCATCTATTTTTTGCTTACCAAGAACAGTGGCACTTCTTGGCACTGCTGTTGGTACAGGTGCGCTGGTGGTGCTGCCTGTAACTCTCAGCCTTCGCTGTGTTTACCTGTGGGGTTTAATTCCCTGCTTGTGCTGGGGTATGGGATTGTCAAGTGCTCCCAGGGCTGGAGCCCCCCTGCCCTGGAGCCAGGCTGGGAGAGCTGGGGGTGCTCACCTGGAGAAGGGGAGGCTCCAGGGAGAGCTCAGAGCCCCTTGCAGGGCCTAAAGGGGCTCCAGGAGAGCTGCAGAGGGACTGGGGACAAGGCATGGAGGGACAGGAGGCAGGGAATGGCTTCCCAGTGCCAGAGGGCAGGGCTGGATGGGATATGGGGAAGGAATTGCTCCCTGTGAGGGTGGGAAAGGGCTGGGATGGATTTCCCAGCTGTGGCTGCCCCTGGATCCCTGGCAGTGTCCAAGGCCAGGTTGGACATTGGGGCTTGGTGCAGCCTGGGATGGTGGAAGGTGTCCCTGCCCGTGGCAGGGGTGGGACGGGATGAGCTCTAAGGTCCCTTCCCACCCAAATCACCTATTCACAATTCCATCGGGAGACCTCTGCCCAGTACTTTCTAGAACATTTGTTTCCTTTTGTAACACACAAAAAGTATTTCATCATGCTGATGGTTCACTCAGGGAGATCCTCAGGGACTCCGAGGTCCCCCGGGTGTTGCAGCTCCTGAGATTCCTGATTCCCTGTGAAGGCTGTCTCCAGACAGACCCGGAGCAATCCGGGCTGCCATGCCATTATCAAAGTGCAGCCCATGAGGTGTTTGGTGCTGCTTAGCCCCCTGTGAAGGCTGCACCTTGTGGATAAAAGTTCTGTGCCCTAAAGGAGCAGGCAATAATACTCATTAAAATGCTTTTCAGTTTCTTTTCTCCTCTTTGTCACATTATTTCGAGCATACACAAAGTCCAGCGTTGGGGCTGCGCCTTGGATCCGGTGGGTTCAGTTTTGGTCCCTCACAAAAAGAGGGACCCTGAGGGGCTGGAGCGGGGCCAGGGCAGGGAACGGAGCTGGGGAGGGGCTGGAGCCCCAGGAGCGGCTGAGGGAGCTGGGAAGGGGCTCAGCCTGGAGCAAAGGAGGCTCAGGGGGGACCTTGTGGCTCTGCACAAGTCCCTGACAGGAGGGGGCAGCCGGGGGGGAAATCGGGCTCTGCTGCCAGGGAACAGGGACAGGAGGAGAGGGAACGGCCTCAGGCTGGGCCAGGGGAGGCTCAGGGTGGATATTGGGGAAAATGTCTTGCCTGAAATGAAGGCATCATGTCCAGGGCACCATCCCTGGAAGAGTGCAAACGCACGTGGGATGCAGCACTCGGGATGCAGCACTCGGGGACGAGGTTTAGCGGTGCTGCTGAGCTGATGGTGGGACTCTGTGATCTTGGAGGGCCTCTCCAGCCTTTTCTGTGATTCCATGATTTTGGATCAGCCTCGTGGTAAGACAGACTTGCTTCTCCTTGGCTTGGAAACAGGAGCGGCTCCTCTACACACCGGGAATTAGAAATATCCGTTTCAAAACGTGCCATTCTCGTGTTGCTGTGTTTAATGCAATTTCAAATGCTTTTACTAAAGCAAATCCATATTACTGGTATTATCTACTATTACTGTATTAGATTGCCATGCAATAATGATCCATTGTGGTAAGGAAAACCCATTATGCGTTGCATGAGCATTTCAGCTTGTGTTAACCCCTTATGTGGCACAGAACTGGAATAAAGGGGATTTTTGAGCGCGAGGGAGTTGTGGATTGTGCCTTTCCAGTGGCATTGGTGAGATTCTCTTCTCTTGGAGCTTTCTGCTGTCTTCCATCATCAGGATGAAACAGAGAAGGTGCTGAGGGTAGGTGCTGGGAGCTGTCCTTTGGGTTGGGATTTGGTGGTCTCCATCCAGAGTTCTCTGTAGGAAGTGTCCAACTTCTTCATGGCTTTAATTTAAGGGCAGTAATTCTCACAGAAATACTTAGTGTGAGTATTTTAAAGCAAAACAGTCTTTTTGATGAATGACTTCACGTTCTTATCTTCAGTTAAAAGTAACCTCTGGTGCTTGGCACTTTTGGGGGGTTTGTTTCTTTTGAGGGTGAAGAGCCAGTGTTGGAAGTTTGGAATATGGGCACTCTGGACATGACTAGTTTTAATTGCGTGATTGGTTTAATTGCTGTTTGTTTGTGTGCTTCCAGGATTGTTGAACTGATGATTTTGGTTTTGACCAAGCACTATCTCCAGTTTTGTTTTGAGCACCCTGAATTAGCGTGTTGGGACAGGATCTGCATTTCTGGGTGCCAGCAATTTCTGGTCCAAGCTTTGTACACAAACTTACTCAATTTTTACCTGCGCCTGCTTGAAATCTGGGCAAAGCAAGGAGAAACCTTGTCCTCCTCCCTGTCTGAGGGTGAGGGTGGCACTCAAACATGTTGTTGTCACCTTCAACAGGCGTAGGGTGACTTGCAGTTCAGGCTGCTCGCAAGCACGGTCAGCTGGCCTGTGGTCCTTAAAATGTTAGACCAAAAGGCTTTTTCCCTGATGAGCCACAGATTTGCTGCTGTTACAGGCTTGGATGTGGTATTGCATGTGAGGATGAGTTTTCCACCCTGAGACATGGGGAGTGTAGCAGGAAGGATGATGGGGCACTGGGAAGGGTTGGGGCTGGAAGCCTTTGGAGCCTGGCAGGCACCTGGGACCCGCAGCCCCATCAAACCCAAGGCCTGATCTGTTTGCTGACCCTCCTGTCTCCATGTCTCCGTATTTATTTCCCTCGATGAAAAATTCCCCCTTTTTTCCCCTCTGCTCTTTCCAGTTCTGCCATGTGCTCAGGGAGCTCCTAAGGCCAGCAGGCATCTGCTTACTCATGAAATCCTGGATGGTTCCCATTGCTAGCAGTGCCCAGGGAGGGCTCCAAGCCTCAGTTTCCTTTGCCTCTGTTCTCCCTGCCCTCTGCTGCATCCAGGAGTTTCTTCTGGGTTAGTGTGAGTGTAATGGGTTGCTGAGTAAGTGTCCTCGCTTCCCTTTCCTGCACTGGAAAGGATTGGAACCTTTGGATGCAGCCTGCATTGGAAATAGTTCATAGAATCATGGAATCTCCAGAGCTGGAAGGGACCCACAAGGATCGCAAAGTCCTGCTGCTGGCCCTGCACAGACACCCCACCAGTCCCACCCTGGGCATCCCTGGCAGCGCTGTCCAAACGCTCCTGGAGCTCTGGCAGCCTCGGGGCCGTGCCCATTCCCTGGGGAGCCTGGGCAGTGCCCAGCACCCTCTGGGGGAAGAACCTTTCCCTGCTCTCCAGCCTGATACCCAAGCTGACCCTGCCCAGAATCATCACTTGT
The DNA here is from genome assembly GCF_009650955.1 of Corvus moneduloides. Taxonomy (NCBI): domain Eukaryota; kingdom Metazoa; phylum Chordata; class Aves; order Passeriformes; family Corvidae; genus Corvus; species Corvus moneduloides. The sequence goes on from NC_045482.1 coordinate 513,337, forward strand.
GTGGATCAGTCTCATTTAGCACGTGTGCTAGCCGGCCACGGGGCTGGAAGGCAATCCATGCTCTTTGCTTCCCATCACAGACAGTTTGTTCCCTCCTGGAAGGAAGGAAGCCTCTTTTTCCCATGGCATCTCGTTAGCTCGAACATCGCGTCCTGTGAGTGCGTGGGCAGGAGCTGGAGCCTCGTTCGAAGCTGTGGAAGAGCCAGGCTATCTTTCAGCTGGATTTCTTCCTGACAGTTTATTCATCCGGAGAGAAGGGAAAATTAAGCAGGTTATTGACCCTTCTCTCCTGCCTCGAAGATGTGCTTCGCCTCCCTCCTGCTGCTGACAATCGCAGATAATTTCAAGGTGCTTCTTTCCCCACCCCCCCCCCCTTCCCTTCCTTCGTTCTTGTACCAGCAATCAGTTTTGAAGAACCTGCTGGAATATTGCTTTGGATCCAAGGGGCGCTCTGTCTGCGGATTCGTGGCGCTGCAGTGGGGATTCACGTGCTGTGAATAGCAGGTGATTGGGGAATGGCCGGCTGCCAGCAGCACCTCTCCTGCTCAACGCCCAGGCAGTCCTGGGGAGTTGGCTTTTTTTACTGTGCTCAAGTTCACGGGACCTGTCTCAGCAGATTGAACACCTCACTTTGATAACGCCGATCTCCCGCAGAAACATTTAACTGGGAGGGTGGTGGAATCCTGCCTTTACCCCGTTCGCCTCCCAAGGAGGATGGAAAATTTTATCCACTTCTGTTAAAAGGCTGCGTTAAAACTTAAAAAAACCCCCAAACCCAGCACCGTGCAGGGAGCAGGAACATTCTGCAGAATGGCTCTGGAAAGAGCCTGTTGGTTGAACATAATATTCCAGAGCGAAGTTAAATGCTTGGACTATGCTAATTTCTTGAGGACAGTCACCTTTTCAGATGGATTGCACCCTGCAGATGGTGGCAGATTGTGCCCTCCTCCACTCCTGCCAGGAGCGTGTGCTCACTGACAGAATCAAAGCAGCAAAAGGATGAAGCTCTCCAGAAGAGTTGATGAATCTCTTGCCTTTAAAATTGAAGTGCTTTGTGCCAGGGAAAATATCTATGAATATATTTATAGTCATGAGCAGCGGAGTCTCGGCTCCTTCGTCGCAAGTGGGGAAATTGCTGTTCCACCAAGTCTGTGAAAGTGGAATCTACTTTTAGATGCTTTGAAATGGGAGTCTGTTTTTTTTTTTATCTGAGATTTAAAAATATCTGAAGTCCAAATTTTAGAAATCTGTACATAATTGACACGAAGATGATGTATACAGACAGCCTAAAGCTGGCGGGTAGCGGCAGGTATTATGGAATCACAGACTCCCAGGGTGGGTTGGGTTGGGAGGGACCTTAAATCTCATCCCATTCCACCTCCTGCCATGGGCAGGGACGCCTCCCACTATCCCAGGCTGCTCCAAGCCCTGTTTAACCTGGCCTTGGGCACTGCCAGGGATCCAGGGGCAGCCCCAGCTGCTCTGGGCACCCTGTGCCAGGGCCTGCCCACCCTCCCAGGGAACAATTCCTTCCCAATATCCCATCCATCCCTGCCCTCTGGCAGTGGGAAGCCATTCCTGTTGTCCTGTCCCTCCATGTCTTGTCCCCAGTCCCTCTGCAGCTCTCCTGGAGCCCCTTTAGGCCCTCCCTGGAGCTCTCCTTGGAGCCTTCCCTTCTCTTCCCCAGCTCTACCAGCCTGGCTCCAGGGCAGAGGGGCTCCAGCCTTGTGATAAGGAAATTATGTCAGGAACAGGTAGACAGGGGTGCTTTTCCTGCTGCCTGGTGTTGATCCCGGCTGGCTCTCTATGGGATAAGGCTGGGATAGCGGGGAGGTGCTGTGCAGAGTGCCAGGCTGATCCTGCACCATCTATCACCGGGGACCGATGGTGCATCCTGCAGATCCCACCCCGAGTCTCCCAGCGCCCTGGGAACACCGGGAATGCTGGCAGCAGAAGCCCTGAGCTGTGCGTTGGGGTTTGCTTTGCGCTGGCCAGCGGGAGGGGTGGGGTGGCCACCAGCAGAGGACTTCTGGCCTTGGCCACAGCAGAGACACTGCGGGACACGGCTCGGCCTGAAACAGAGCCGGGTCCGGGCCAGGGCTCCGTGCCTGGGAATGTCACTCCGTGGGCGGCGCCTGCGAGGGGAAAGCAGAGCTCAGCCTTTCCTGACAGCGGAGAGGCCGGCCGGGCTGAGGCTGGCCGGCAGCAGAGCGCCCGGGGCCGGGATCCCGCTGCTGTGGGAATGGTCGGGACGCCGCTGCTCCCCGGGCCCGCGCAGCTCTGTGGGAGGCTGTGCCTGCCAGGTGCGTGTGGGGGCTGCGCGGGGACACGCGGCTGCCTGGGCTCTTCGTCCTTCCTGGGCCGTCCTCAGGGTCCGGGTGCCAAGGGGGAGCAGGGCGGTGTTGCTTCAGGTGTGTGCTTGAGCTCAGCCCTAATATTACCCGACTCTCCGTGGTTGTTTCCGAATGAGCTGGTTTTGAAACCAGTTACAGAAAAATGGACTGAAAACCAGCATGAAATACGTGAGTTTTTTTCGCTTGGAAGGGAAAATAGACGTGAAATGTGTAGTGCACATTCTCTCCCTTTAACGTGTTTTATTCCTCCTCCCCTGCGTGCTTTGTTGGGGGGCAGTGGGAAGGCTAGCTGGGGGGAGGTTTCTGGCTTTCCTTGTCCGCAGGGGAAGGGAATCAAATATCCTGGAATGGGCAGCTCCTCCTTCTGGCTGTCTTCGGTGGAGTGGATGGGTTACTCCCAGCCTCTGCTCACTCGCGTTTAGACGTAAAGGATTATTTTGTTCCCGTGGATCTCCAGAGTGACACATCTCCTCAGCTGTGTGCGGATGAAGTCATCGGAGTCTGCTGAGGAGGCTGAAGATTGTCATGTTTGGTGGGAGTTGCTTCGTCCTCCCACCGCAGGGAATTAAGGAAAATAATGGCATAGGAAGTGGAACACAATGCTTCCAGGGAAAAGTGGTGTCTTGTCATTTGGATATCAGCCTGTCAACACCTTGAGGACCGCAGCTTCCTGTTTAAATGCTTCTTAGGTATTTTGGCTTCTAGGATCACTTCCTAGTAATAAATTAAGTGTTGCTTTTTGTGTTAGCAGCTGCTGAGCATTAGAAGCCCAGGAGGGTTTGGGTTGGAAGGGACCTTGAAGACCATCCAGTTCCAAGCCCCTGCCGTGGCCAGGGGTGCCTCTCACTGGATCGGGTTGCTCAGAGCTCCATCCAACCCAGCCTCGAACTTTTTTATGTTTCCTTTAATACTTTTACCTTGATGTTAACCAAACTGTGACCTGCAGGATTTACCTTTACAGGGTCCAGGGTAGGAGAGCAGTACCAAGCTCTTGTAAATGTTATACCTGAGTACCTTCAGATTCTTGTGAGGTATTTGTGTGGATTCTAATGCAAAAGAAAGCTTGGGCCCCATCCTGGTTCTCACTAGCGAGGTGCTGAGTGCTGGGGTGGGCTCCTGGCTTCAGTGGAACTGACATCTGGATATCTGGACTCTGGAATGTCTCTGGAGCAGTCAGGATTGTCAAGGGCACGAGGGGGTTTGCTATTCCAGGTGTGCCAGCCTCCTCCAGAGCTGAGGAAGCCACCAGCCTGACCTACTTTCTACTGCATCCACAGCAAGCAGTCAGAATGAAGGCAAATTAGATACATATATATATATATATATATATATATACACCAGGCCATCCTGGTGATGGTGATCCGATGTCACTCCCTGGCAAGGCGAGGCAGCTCACTTCAGTATTAGCTGTAGTTGTAGTTAAAAAATTCCCCCAAAGAACCCCACACGGACGGGGTTGGGTTAACTCTCCTCTAAACGGGCGTTCTGGTAACTCCAACAGACCCATCTCTTTTTCACTTGTCTCCCCTCCTCCCATGCCCCGTTCTGCCCGTGCGTGGCTGCAGCGCTTTTATTTTTACCATCCACCTTTAAGGGATGAGTAAACAGTGCTTAAATCCCAGGTTTGTCTGCGCGGAGTTCCGCGGGCCGGGGCGGCGCGCTGGGTTTTTATAGCAGTCGCAGTCGGTTCCAGCCGAAGCCATAATTGGTATTTGGGCTTGATGGCTGCTGTAAATCTCCGAGAAGGGAAGGGAAAGGATGCTCTCATTTTGTTAGGCTGCTTCTCTTTCGGATGCAGAGTGCATCTTCCAGCTCTCTGGGCTAATTAAAATGCCATTACAGTACATGTGGTGCTACAATACAGTCTAGGGAGACTTCCAAAAATAGCTCCTTGAGTGCAGACAAATTAGAGAGGAAATATGCACTGAGCATTTTCTCATAGGTTTAAAGAGAAATAATCCATTTGCTGCCCTAATTGCTTTCTTGTAAACGTTGAAGGATTTTTTTTCGTCTCTTTTTCTCCCCCCTCTGTAAATTTCGCATGAGCAGACAAATAAATAACGCGCCCATGGTAATTAGCGTTCTCATTGCTAATATTGTAACTTGTCACACACGCTTGATATGCAAGTCAGGGTGTTCCAGTGGCCTGTGCTTAACGGTCAGGGGTGGAGGCTTTTTAATTCCTCAGCCAGCCTGTTTTAGCTGCCTGGCATCCCAAGGCTCCAAGGGTAGTTAGTGCATGATCTGGTTTTTAAATTCAGCCAAACGTTCGAGCAGAGCCACCCACGGACCCTCCCCAGATCCTGCCCGGAAGGAACGCAGAGAAACCTTCTGTGTGCACGTTGTGCCCCCCGGCCCGGCTCGGGGACAGAATGCAAGGTGCTTTTTATAGCCTGGCTCTGGTGCGTGGATACTGATAGCAGGGGGAAGGACACCCCACGTTCCTGTGCCTGGAGGAGATCCATGGAATTGCTGTGGGCTGACACGTGTAATGGAGACAGCGCGGAGCTGCTGGGCACTGCCAGGGCTCTCGTGTGGCACAGCCTGGGCCTCTCTGTGAACAGCCTGGTGACAAGGGATGAGGCTTGTGCTGGCTTGTGGAGCACTGGGCAGCCTTGCTTAGGGGCAAGGAGCATGATCTGGGGCCTCAAGGCTCATCTGCTTTCCCCCCCTGCCAAGGGCAGGGACACCTTCCACTGTCCCAGGCTGCTCCAAGCCCCAGTGTCCAGCCTGGCCGTGGACACCGCCAGGGATCCAGGGGCAGCCCCAGCTGCTCTGGGCACCCTGTGCCAGGGCCTGCCCACCCTCACAGTGAATTGCCTGCTCAGAGGCCCCTGATTGCTGTTGTGCAGTGAGGTGCTGTCCAGAAGATTTATGAGCAAAGGAGACAGAAGTTGGTCAAGAGGTCTCAAACTCGCAGCGTTAGCAGAAAACTGCTCCTCCTGAAAATGCCTCTGGACCACTCTGTTGCCATCCCTCAATGGAGAACCAGGCTGATGCTGGCAAAACTGAGTTCTGCAGCGCCTCTGTCCCATTTAATAAAAAATCTTCTCTCTGAGGTTTCTCTCTTGGTTGCCCATAATTCATCTTCAGGTGTTGAACCTGAAGCCGTGGCCGCCAAGGCTGCCGCGTCCCCGAGGGGTGACCTTGCACGTGCCCCTGTTCATGCGTCCAGGAGGGAGCTTGGATCCTCTGCATCACTGCTGAGTGGGGACTGCTTGGTTTGGGGAAATCCTTTGGCTTTTCCTTCTTCTGGCCTTGCTTGGCCAGCTATTTCCCGTTGGTAGTTGTACTTTTTTCTGTCGCCATCACCATGGGAAGGTTTTACTCTTCTGTCACTGCATCTCCCATCCATCTATTTTTCATCTTGGATTCTGCATGTAAAGCTCCAAAGGGAGCAAATCCGAGTCACTAATGCTGATTTTCTCTACCCTTTGCTCCTGCCTTTCTCCCTGTCTTCCCTAAAGTTTTACTTCGGCACCTCTGTAGAATTTTTCCTCTACTGCAGGTATCCTTTAAAGATAATTTTTAGTTGCTCATCACTTCCCTCCAGGAATTCAGGTAGGCCAGGGTGATTTGCATCAGGTCGAAAGATCTGAATACATGGAAAACTATTTAAATAACCTCTTCGTTCCCAGTTCTGCCCTACATTTTGAAGCTCATCAGAGTTAATTATAGTCAGGCTGCTTGCAGTTTTCTTTAAGACCTCATTGAATGTTTCAGCCTTCTATTCCTCTTCATTTCTTGTCTTTTTTAAGCGGTGAAGTTGTATTTCCTTGTCCTCATCTGGTTTGGTTTTGCCCTGGATGGACTTGATGATCTCAGCGGTCTTTTCCAACCTTGACAATTCTCTGATTCTGTGAAATCGTTCATTTTGCTGCTTCATCTTTTCTGAGGGTTTTTATCTGTCATGTTTCTGGTTTGTTCTGGAGCGAACTCGTAAATATTTTGCCTTTGTTTTGCTATTTTCAACATCTTTAAATCCTGCAAGCTCAGCTACTTCCAAACCTGTCCTGGCTATATTTTCTGAATAACTTAAACAACTCTTTGGAACAGATTAAGATTAAAAACAACGTGTTCGAGTTTCCATCAATGAATTATGGCTTCATTTTGTTAATTAATGAGTAGAAATACCCATCTGGAAATTAAGCTCCACTAAATGTTCCCTGACTCGAGCCATGAATCAGACAGGCTGGTGTCTGCCTCCCTCCAGGCTCGGTGGACAGAGTACTTTGTTGCAGAGTTTTGGGGAAATCATCAGCCTGATTCACACAGAGCCAATTTGGGAGGATGTTTTCTGGCCAGTTCTTTTTAGTAGCTTAGGACCAATTTGGCCAGCAGAGAGCTGGGGAATATTTCGTAGCTTGTCTGGGTTGTTTCAGTATTCAAACCAGGGTCTGTGGCTTGTAAGAAGAGTCAAACCCTGATTATGTGGCTTGACCTCTCTGCACTGCTCCAGCAGCTCCACATCCTTGTGCTGAGGGAGGACTCCAGAGATTCAGAGCTTTATTTCTTATTTTATACTTAATATTTTATTTTATAGAGCATTATTTGGACGGCAAAGACAGAACCTCAGTCTCGCATCGTTCGGTTTTGCTTCGAGTCTTTCAGGTGTCAGTGCTTTAAAAGATGTTCCTAAATGTTCTGCTGTGATTAATCTAATCCTCGTTTTGAAACAAGGTGGCAAAGCGTTGGTTTTTGGGTTTGGGTTTTTATAAATGAGTGGAAAGGAATTCTTTTTTTTAATCAGTGGAAAAAATTCTTTATTTCTTAGAATTAAACAGGTCTTAAAAGTCCCTGAAATTGACCTGGATTTGTCTCACAGAGCACCTGGGTGCTGCTGCAGGGCTCTGCTTTGTCCATGGGTTCTTCTCCTCTGAAGGCTCGTCTTCATCTGAAACTGCCCAGCAGAGAAGCTGAAAATACTCTGCTCCCCAGGAAAACTGGGAATTTTCCTGGGCTGTGCTCTCCACTGACTCTGATGGCTCAATTGTATTTGAAATAGTGATGTTTTGCTCTTCCCCTTCAATCTGTGGTCAGTGGAGGTGAACCCAGGCAAGACATGGAGAAATCCCCGACTGTGCCTTCTCTCCAGAAAAATGGAGAAAACAGGGAGAAGAAAACAAATCTTAACGTTTTTCTAGCACTGTCCTTTGCCTGAGAGAGATGGAGTGGCTTCTTTGATGTCTCCAGACAGGGTTTGGCTTGATCCTATCAGAGCTGCAGCACAGAAAGGGGTTGGAGGGGAAAAGTGAGACAGACTGGCAGAGGTGGAACAAATGGGTTTGAGATAAATTTTCTGTATCCCAGTGTTCATAATTGCACTGAAAACATAATTTAGCATTTTTTGCTTCAGCTTTCCTGGGAGGGGAATGGGTGACTAGAAACTCAGGTGTGGCAGTCTCCAACACTGGTTGTTCTGTTTAACTCTACCTGGATGCAAGATACGATCTTGGAAATATTTTAAATAGGGAACTGCTTCAGCAAGATGGATTTGTGCATCTCATTTACAAAGTATGTTTTTAATGCCTTTCTGAGATCCAAACTTATGCAAAATGGGGCTTGTTATGCATGTCTCTGCATTTTAATCTCCTGCAGTGATTTGTCAGTTTTCCTTAACATCTCCCTGGCATATTCCAGCCATTCCTCAACTTTGCTCTGTGGGGCTGTGTCTCTGTCTTAACTCAGTTCTCCCAGCAAGGAAGGAGTGGCAGTTTAGCTGTTCTCTGGTAAGGTTTGTGAGCTGACATCCCCATTTCCTCAGGTTGGGTTCAGCACCAGCTGCCGGCTTAAAGACCAGGAAAACCTGGGCGTAATTTGGGGTAGAGCCTCCTTTATTTCCTGCTTTAGCTGTCCTGGGAATGTTCTTGTTTCCATTGATTCATGCTACTTGTGTTTCTGCTCTGCATCGATAATTGGTTGCTGATTATTTTTTCTGCTTGGAATGGCTAAAAATAGCTCGGCTACCCAAAGTGTTGATGTGATTTTACTTTTTTTTTTCCCTCCCCTCTTTCCAGATGGGCTTTCTGGCAGAGACCAGCCAGTGGAGCTGTTGAATCCACCTCGAGTGAACCACATGCCCAGCTCTGGTAAGGAAAAAGCTTCCTATTAAGCCTCGTTCCTGTGCTGGGGGTGCAGGAAAACGCTCTGCAGCTCTGCCTTGCGAGTGGGAGAGCAGAATGCAAATGCAGAGTGCTGGAACAAAGTCTGTTAGGACTTGCACACCTCTGCTTTCCCAGGCTGGGAGAGTGGGATTTGGGAATGGAGCACAGCAGCCCTGGGAGTCTTGCAGGGTGCTGAGGGGAGCCCAGCCTGGTGGGGGGTGCTTGGTTTGCCTTGGAAAGGAGAGGATGGGAGCACAAAGCAGCATCTGAACGAGTCCTTCCCCAGCCCAGAAGGAGCACTGGGGAGCCGAGGAGGTTTTGGAGCTGCTGCTCTCGTTAGGGAGAAGGGACAGGGAGCCAAGGCCGGGCTGATCAAAGTGTGTCACGCCGGGCTCCGGGCTGTTTGCTGTTCTCCCTCTCATAATGATCCTGCCACAGCATCTCCTGGGGCTTGTCCTCCTGCTCCTCGTCCTGGCTGCTCCTCACCGGGCTGGGGGAGCTCTTAAAGGCTCGTGGCTGCAGCTCTGTGAGTGATGGAGACCAAAGTTCTGCTCCCAGCACATGGAATTCTGTGGGAAACAATCTGCTGCTGGCTGTTGTGTTTCCCCCTTCTGTCTTCCAGGTACAAGCAGATATTTGTACTAGGGGTGATAGGATACAGGAGACTTTATCTGCTCTGCAGGGAGCAGCTCAGATCTTCCAAACCTCCAACTTTCCCTTCTCTGTTGCCTCCCAAAATTCCCTCAGGCCCTTTTCTCTTAAGGATGAGATCTCGCAGAAGATCTGAGCACTTCTGGTAGTGCCAGTTGGAAAGATGTAAACGAAGTTTATTCAAAACAACTTCGCTGCATTGGGAGGGGGAGAAGAAAGTGGGCTGTGACCTAACCTAGATTTTTGTGGCCTCAAATGCATATCTGGGGAAGGAAACTTTCAAGGAGGTAGAGTTGTAGCATTGGGGGGAAAAAGGAAGAGATGGTTGTTCACCAGGCACGGGCGTTTGGCTTCGGACTGTGAGAAATCCCTGTCCCCTCCGCGTGCTCCCAGACGTGTCCGTCAGGTAAGGGAGGTTCTGTTGTCCTAACCCTCACAGGCATTCTCCTTTTAACATCCCTGTGGTAGCACAGGTCAACTTACAGGTTTTACTGCCCTCACCTCGCTCGTGAGCCGGGGTGGATTTTGTGGCTCTGTGGATCATCGGCCAGGATTGGGAAAGGGATGGGTTGGAATCTTCAATCCCCTTTATTTTGGTATTGGTTTTGATTGCTGGCTAAATTTAATGTTTCTTTCTGAGGTTGAGAGCTTGGGGAACCTGATGGTAGAGTCTGTTCTGGCTGGTTTTGCCCAGGTGAAGTGAGGCTGTTTAATGGAGCCATGCAGGATTTGGGGAGTTCTTGCTGTTTGGACTCCATTTTGACAATTTCTAATAGCTCACCTCTGTGCTTTTGGAAGAACATCGAGGCAGGGATCCCTGGGGAGCTGTGCTGGTGCAAAGTGGGTGGAGTGAGAGGTGGGAAGGCCCATCTCTTTGGCAGATGGTTCTCCCAGTATTTGGGCTGTGGGAATGGAACTTAGGCTGGGAGAGCTGGGGGTGCTCACCTGGAGAAGGGAAGGCTCCAGGGAGAGCTCAGAGCCCCTTGCAGGGCCTAAAGGGGCTCCAGGAGAGCTGCAGAGGGACTGGGGACAAGGCATGGAGGGACAGGACACAGGGAATGGCTTCCCACTGCCAGAGGGCAGGGCTGGATGGGATCTTGGGAAGGAATTGTTCCCTGGCAGGGTGGGCAGGCCCTGGCACAGGGTGCCCAGAGCAGCTGGGGCTGCCCCTGGATCCCTGGCAGTGCCCAAGGCCGGGCTGGACATTGGGGCTTGGAGCAGCCTGGGACAGTGGGAGGTGTCCCTGCCTGTGGCAGGGGTGGGATGGGATGGGCTTTAAGGTCCTTCTCAACCCAAACCATCCTGGGATTGCCGTATCTGGTTTTTATCATTCTTGTCTTTAGGAGTTTGCTGCAGATCTTTGTGAGAGAAGAAAGGAGAAGCAACACCAAGCATTGCTCTGGAAAAACGAGTTGTGTGTGGGATTGTGGGGTGGTGTTCCAAGTCTCAGGCATGACTGAAATAATGGTGTTAAAAAACAGCTTAAAGAGGAAAAAAAAAAGGCTTGATTGTGTCCTGGGATATTTTGATTAAAACATTCTCCTGCCCAGGTCACGGTAAGGTTGAATGAACTTGAGTGGTCCTTGAGCTTTTATGCTGCATTTCTATTTCAGATAAAATCACTGTGGTGTGCTTGTAGGAAACCAAAATGTTTTTCTCTTCACCACGAACCAAGTGAAGGAGAGGTTTGACCCTTGTTAGTTGTTTTTCTCTGATGTGAAATGGTGAGAAAGTTCTAAAAATCCTCCATCCTGCAGGGCATTTCAGCTACAAACCGAGAAATGTTTACAGCAGTTTTATGAGATGGTTTTTAGGAGCGAATTTGGTTGAGTAGAACTGAGTTCAGTCATCAGCAGTGAAAATTATTTCTATCTTCTTTTCTGTATAAATTAAGGATTAATTGGAGGAAGGGAAACATTTTCCCTTTTCAAAGGCGCATCAGCCGTAATTGGTGCTTCTGAATTTCTGAGGTGCTCGCAGAAGTACAACAAGACAAAGCCCCCACAGCCCACATCCTGCTCAGGAGTGCAATCATCATCTGTCTGATAGCGCTGCCTCTCTGCCTCGGGCTCCGAGGATCGCTGCGCCTTTGGCCCGGGGGAGGAAAAGGAATAAATTAACTTTATTCAGCAACGTTGCTTCCCTTCATTCTTTTTTTTTTTAAGTCAGAGGCTGGTGAGGCCCTGGTACATATTTCCCAGAGCAGCTGTGGCTGCCTCTGCATCCCTGGAAATGTCCAAGGCCAGGCTGGACATTGGGGCTTGGAGCAGCCTGGGACAGTGGGAGGTGTCCCTGCCTGTGGAAAGGGATGAGGTCCCTTCCAGTGCAGAGAATTAAGTGGGAGATTTCAGCTCCCTGCTGCTTTCTCCTCCTTGCTAGATCTAATTATCCACTCTGACTTCCACAGCCATTCGCAAAAATAATGTTGATGTATGTGGGAATAAATGGTTGGTACGAGCCTCTGGACTGATGTTGTCGCCTGGTTTTGCAGCCAGAGATGAATCCCTGTCTGTGAGGGGAAGGAGGGGTGTTCCAGCTGCTCCGGGCTGTTGTTAATTCCCCCTCTCAGAGGAAGGGGATGCCCTCACAGCTCCCCACCTCCAGACTCTCCTTCAGCACCTCCTCCAGAAAGGCACCAAACAGCTCTGAAGCAGGTCCAGGGAGCTGCCCAGGCAGCAGGGACTTGGGCTCCTGGCAGGATCCCGTCCTGGTTCACACTGGGACGTGTCAGCTCGGGAGCAACATGAGCATTTGTTGTGCCCCAGAAGTAGCTCCCCCTCAGAAAGGCTTTCCTTCAGTGTTCAAAATATCCTGATGTATAGTATGGATATACACATGAAGCCCAGGATGGGGGACAAACCCATCCAAACCTCCCAAATTATCATCAAAAGTGAGTTCTAGGAAGAATCATTTTAATGTCACGCCTGGACACTAAGCAGGTTCAACCCTGTCCTCTCGTTGGGTTATTGAAAAGCTGCAGTTCCTTTTGGCAGCAGCCTTGGTCTGGTAATTTTGCCACCACTTTAGATGCTCTGGTGTAAGATAAGATTCCCAGAGAAGCTGTGGCTGCCCCTGGATCCCTGGAAGTGTCCAAGGCCAGGCTTGGAGCAGCCTGGGACTGTGGAAGGTGTCCCTGCCCGTGGCAGGGGGTGGCACTGGATGGGCTTTAAGGTCCCTTCCCACCCAAACCATTCTGGGATTCCAAGGAAGCAGAGAAACTGCAGGTTAGTGCAGCTTAAAGCCTTGAGAGTTAAAATCAGCTCAGCACTACATTTCCTGTGATACTTATGATTTATTAGTATTTGTCTTTCATTTCTAGCCCTAAGCCAAATGGACAAACCACAGCCCCTGCAATGAGAAAAGGAGTGTTCCACCTGCTAGAGGCTCTCCTGAAGTGTGCCTAGCTTCAGAGCCATTCCTCAGCAAGGAAGGCCCTGCACAGCCCTTCAGCCAGCTCCCAGGTTTCCACAGGGGATTTGCTGAACTGCTGTGCTTCTATTAAAAGCCCTTTGCATTCAGTGAATTTGGGGTTATTTGTACAGGAGAGGGGAGGGAACTGCCACATCCAGAGGCCCTGGGCAGCTCCCTGCAGAGGAGCAGGGAAGTTCAAGCTTCAGAACCTCTTTTCTGGACTACTACTGTCCCCAAAGTCATATTTTGTTGGTCACAGGATAATTTAGGGACCCTCTAACTCTGCCTCAGTGCTTTGTGCATGTGCAGGGCTGTATGGAAGAGGGATGAACTTTTTGGCCACCTCTGCCTCAGCTTCAGTGTCCATGTTCCACATGGAATGAAACCACTCCTCTGGCCAGGCTGGAAATCGGAGAATCACAGACTGGTTTGGGTTGGGATGGACCTTGGAGCCCATCTTGTCCCGTGGGCAGGGACACCTTCCACTATCCCAGGCTGCTCCAAGCCCTTTCCAGCCTGGCCTTGGACACTTCCAGGGATGGGCAGTCTTGAACTGATCTTACTTCTGGAGCCCAGAAAGTGCATATCCTGATCCCCGTGGGTTGGGAAGAGCAGGAGCCCACAGCTCCTCAGCTCTGGTTTTGTTGTCTTTTGTCTCAGAAAACGTATTTATCTGTCATGATTTATCTGTCTCCTTTTCTTACCCACGAGGAAATGGTTATCAGTTGGAGGAGCTGGGATGAATTATTAATGATTATCCCTCTTTTAACAGCTGAAAGCAGCACTTAAATGTGAAGCTCGTGAATGCAGTGCTGCTTTCCTGGATGAAAGGCAGGAAAGTTTGCTCTGCTGCAAGCCCCAACTTGCTATTTTTCTTTCTTCTTCCCTCACCTTGCTTAGTTCATGAATTCACACTGAGCAGCTCCGGAATTCACTGGGTTCTCTCAGTCCTGACTCTCCACCAAGTGTAATTTTCAAAAATAAGAATTCTCACCGATTCCCTGCCACAGGAAAGGCTGTTTTGTGCTTTTGATTTATATAAAAGCAGGTGGTGAAGGGAAGAGCCTTTGAATGCTGAAACTTTGTGGCTTCTTCGGGAAGGAGGAGATGGCAGGATACGAGCAGGCAGGCGTGGAAAGGCTCCCTTGAATGGTTATTCAGGAATTTGTTCCCGTTGCCTCTGGCTTTGCTAAAAATAACAGCACTGTGAGGTGAATGAGGAGTGATAAATGTTTCATGGAAATCGATCATGGGTTGAGGCGTTTCTTGGGGAAGAATTTCCGTGTCTCAGACGGGATCCTGGAGGCGACGCTGCCATGGCTTGTGTGCCGTGTGTGTTTGCACCCCGGCTGTTCCACCTGGATTTGCAAGCTCAAGGAGGTAATCGGGGTGAAACCTTTGTAGTGCTGGTTTTATTTCATTTTTATTCCCTTCTGTTTTTTGAGGTAACGCTTGTCCTGGGGCTGTAGTGGTCCCACACAGCGGTGCTCGATTCCTCTTTTCCATCAGCTTCTCCTGACAGATGGATGCCAGCATTGGCTGGAGGATGAGGATGGGCTGTTCTTTATTTCCAGGGGTTGTGTTTCCTTTGTCTGCCTGCCCTTTTCGTGGCTGTGCCCTGCACTGCAGAGCTCCCCAGGGTGCTTTCTGCCAAAATTAACTGGGGGTACTTTATTGCAGGGGGGGGAAGTGCAGCCACCTGCGTTCCCAGGATTTTAGGAATTCCTCCTCTAGCATGACACGCATTTATCAAGATCCTGGAGGCTCTTCCCCAGTGTATATTGATTTTCAGGGCTATATTTGGCTCTGCTTTGTCTTTGGGCAGTGGAGGGAATATCAGGTGAATGCTTTGTGCAGCGATGCCTAAAATACAGCAGCAGTCTCCAGATGCTTCCCTGGGGAATTGCTGATGGTTCATTAAAGAGACCTTTCCTCGTTGCCCAGAGAAGCTGTGGATTCCCCATCCCTGGAAGTGCCCAGGGTCAGGTTGGATGGGGCTTGGAGCACCCTGGGATAGTGGGAGGTGTCCTTGCCCATGGCAGGGAGTGGAATGGGATGAGCTTTAAGGTCCCTTCCAACCCAAACCATTCCATGATTCTGTGATTAAATATCTCCTCCTTTGGCCTAACTAATACCTTGTGATCTAAACCACTTAATCATCACTACTTTTCCATCTGTTTCTCATTCAAGGAATTGTGTCATATCAGATGATTCATTCATATTTGATTAGGGATTTCATTATAAGCTGGCCTGAAGTTTTTTATGATCTAATGAAAGGCTTTGGATCACTGATTTGGAACTGCAGTTGTAATATGCAGAATAAATGTACTGCACATTCTAATGATACTTTTCCTAGGTGTTTTTTAAAGCTCTGGCAGTTCTTGCCAGTGAATTGTGTACATTGAATTTTTTTAAAAGTTTCTGATGAAATGCAGTGATCTTTTCCATTGCAGAGAGGAACTCCCAAGCTACTACCGGACTTCTTCAGGTTGCACTGATTGACCAAACAGAGAAATTTAGATCAAAACTTGCTTTTTTTGACCCATTTGTAGTCCTACTCATAGACAGTCACACTGTAATGATACTAACGATCTTGAGGATCCTGAGTTGTCAGGGCACTGCTTAAGTGACACATGGGAGGATTTTTATTTTCACTGCGGAGTCATCTGCCACCTGTGTGCAAATTACTCCTCAGATTAAGGAAATTACTACAATTTTTTTTCATTTTTTTTCTAAAGCCAGATGAAATGGTTGCAATAATGTGTTTTTTAAAATATTAACGGGGCAGAGTTGGAGGCGTTTGCCCAGGGGGTGCTGGGCCTCCAACGATACGGATCAGGCCAGGCTCAGCTGGGGTTTTGTCCCTGTGTCTCTGAAGCCCTTCTCTGACGAGCAGTGGGATTCTCTGTTTGTTTTCTGCTGGCAGAAGGGGCTGAGAAGATGAGCTCTGGGGCTCAGCAGCAGCTTTGGGAAGGTGTTTGTGACGCACTGAGAAGGGGCAGGGAGCGCAGCCAATTCCTGCCCTTCCGCAGGGATCCCGGGAGCTGCTGTGCCTGTCACTTAAGTGGGGACTTTCTGAGGGTGCCATCAGACCTGCCCTGTGCCTCAGCCCGGCGTGGGTCGCAGGGGTTTTGCTGAACTGAGCAGCAGAGTTTCGCTGGTAGAGCTCAGCTCAGAGAGCAGCAGGAATTCCCTTCACGGAATGTGCTGAGCCCTCGGACAGGTTCCCCTCACAGACGTGGCTGGCTGAGTCCTGGGCTCCAGCAGCACATGGGCTGGATACCTCCAACTCCTCAGCAGTCACGGAATCCCAGCATGGCTTGGGTTGGGAGGGACCTCAAACCCATCCATCCCATTCCACCGCCTGCCATGGGCAGGGACACCTCCCACTGTCCCAGGCTGCTCCAAGCCCCAATGTCCAGCCTGGCCTTGGGCACTGCCAGGGATCCAGGGGCAGCCGCAGCTGCTCTGGGCACCCTGTGCCAGGGCCTCACCTCCCTCACTGGTAACAATTCCTTCCCAGTATCCCATCTAACCCTGCCCCTCCTTCTGCTTGATGGCTTTATAGTGGGAGCAGGATCTTGGGAGCAGCACCCAGCTCTGTCCCTGGAACTCAGCCAGACCATGGTGTCCAGGTTGCCTCTCCAGTGGAATTTTGTGTGTGTGTGAGGGCATTTTACCTCACAAATCATGTTTAGGGCTGTAAATCCAGTTCAGATGTTCCAGGGGGAACGGCTCCTTGTCTCCCTGTCCTGCCTTTGATAGTCCATAGGGTCTAAAAAGCTGCCAGTTTTTCCTGGTGGGAAACACCAGGCTCGACCTTCAACCAAATGTTGTGCTGGCACACTACAAGTGGAATATTATCAAAAAAATACCCCTAACCATGGTATCAAATGTCTGATACCGTGCTTGGAGGTATCAAACGTTTTTATAGATGGAAAAAATGAAATTCCTTTCACGTTCTGTGTAAATCCCTGATCCAGGGATTTGTGTGTACTTGTATATGTACATATATGTGTATATATTTGTATTACGCCTGTATAATCCCTGTCCCAGGGATTTATCATGTCTTGAACTAGTGCTCAGCAGAACTCAGATCTCTCTCCTCCATCCCTGGCTGTGCCTGTAACAAAGTCTCTAAAGCCTCAGGAGTTCAAAGCCCATCGGAGCTGCTGAGTTAGGAGATAACACTGTGGAAAAGGCAGAAGGAAAGGCTGTTGCTAACAAATAAGTAAATAGATGTAAAAAAAAAAAAAAAATCCCTTTGGGGAACTTGAGGACTTTACCTTGGTGTCCCCACACTGGCATGGAATAATCCTTAAAACTGCAGAGAAGGAAATTCTAGAATTCTCTGGCGTTTTGTTTCCAGCGTGGCAGCACAGGGGAAGGTTAAACACCTGTTGAGAGCCTCGATACACGATCTGGCCGTGTCCCACCGCTGATGAGGGATGGGAATGACACGGCAGGGAAGGTGCTGGCTGTGCTGACACGAGTGTCAGGTGTCCTGGGTGAGCAGCCAAGAGACTTCATCTGCTTGCACGTGCAGCCACACGTGCAGCGTGTCCGTAAGGAGCCGCTGCACCTCCATCCGTACGCCGGCCATTAGGGGAACCACCCCCAAAACTGGCACTTTTTCTGGGTCTGGGAACACGTGGATGAATCCACCCTGCTTTTAACCATCCTCTGCTGTCCCAGGCTGCTCCAAGCCCCAGTGTCCAGCCTGGCCTTGGACACTTGCAGGGATCCAGGGGCAGCCCCAGCTGCTCTGGGCACCCTGTGCCAGGGCCTGCCCACCCTGCCAGGGAACAATTCCTTCCCAATATCCCACCTAACCCTTCCCTTTATTTCAGGAAGGCACAGGCAGGTGAAGCTGCTCTTCTGCCCTAATCTGAAGGGGATTTTGGTCATTCAAGACACCATTCCCCCCTGCCTTTCCCAAATATTCCCTCGCAGGTGCCAGCCGTACACTGTCAGGGTCAATGACGTGGGGTTTACTCATATCCCGAGCCCCCCCATTTGTTGGATAATCTCTGTTTTCCCTTTAGTTTCAGCAGGAATTGTGTTCCTTGGTACAGAGGGGCAGCTTTGGAGTTGGGCTGCTGTTTGCTGGGTTGGAAAAGGCTCGTTGCAGCAGAGAAGAAGAAAATGCAGTTCCTTGGCGACTTCTCTGCACATCATTGAACCCCCAACAAGTTCCTGCAGCTTGTAAATACTCATATACTCAAATATTCATGGACTTTTGCCAAGCAAAAGGGTTTTTTTGCACTGTTTCTTCAAGCAATACATTCAAGCAGTACATTCAAGCAATGTATACTTTTCCTTGTTGCTTTGGTTTTTTTTTTTTCATTTTTAATTTTATTATTTCTTTATTATTATTTTGAAATCATTTGGGCTTCAATGTAGAGATCTGGCTATGTGTTCTAACAAAGTTACTGCTGCTGGGCAGGATGCTGGTGCAGGAACTGCACCACGGTTCTGTTCCACAAGAGAAAAATGACTTTTTAAGTGAGGTGCATGAGGTGACAAGTAAGTATTAACAGGTGATTTAAAAATCACCATAACATCAAGACAAATTCTAGTCCTTTCAAAGCAGCTTTAACAGGGGTTTCAGACAGTCCTGGAGCACGGTGGATATTAAGTTTCTGTGCAGTTTAGAATGTGCTTTACTCTTTATCCCATAAAAGAAGTTCTTGCACAGGATGGGAATTTCAGCCTCTGAGGAGCTGTTCCATAATGCAGGGTGCTGTTTACATCTTGGAATTAAGTACTAACTGCTGGTTGCTATCCAAATGCTGCTTTACACCCGAAATCCCCAGCTGTGCATCTCTGAGTGGATATGGCAGGTATTGAGGACAGGTTTCTGACTTGGAATGAGCAGGTTAAACCCAGCTTAAAGGTGTCAGCTGCTTCATGGATTCAGCACCATCAACACCAGCATGGGTTCCAAGTGCCCAAGGCCATTTTGGACACGGCTGGAGCAGCCTGGGATAGTGGGAGGTGTCCCTGGGGGTGGAATGGGATGGGCTTTAAGGTCCCTTCCAAGCCAAACCATTCCAGGATCCTTTGCAGTCCATCGCTCCAGGTTCTCCTTTGGCTGTAAACAGATTTAGCCTCCCTGGGCACAGCAGTCTGAAGGAGTGCAGCATTTTAGGGGAAGCTGAACTTGATTGTTCTTTGAGCCACTGCAAACGCTGATTTTTGAGACGCTGATCTCCACAAGCAGCAGATACTTTGTCTTACACGCGCTGGCATCGCTCGTGAGATTATAGTCAAGACAAGGACAAGTCCGCTACAAAATTCCAAGACCTTACTGAAGAATTTCGTGTTTGCCTTCCCAAGGATCAGCTAGTTGTCACAGTGCTTTCTTTTGTCGCTGTCAGGGTGGCTGGTAAAGCTTCTTCAGGCATCTGAGATGGGCTGGCAGTGAGGGGAGAGGCCTTGCAGTGAAGGATCTCTCCCAGCCCAGGTTTCATTTCCTAATAAACTTCACATTCTTTTTATATTTACTAAGGTCATTGTAGAATATTGCCAAACTTTTGGGCCTGCAGGAGAGCTGGAGAGGGACTTTTTACAAGGACACTGAGTGGCAGGACAAGGGGGAATGGCTTCTCACTGAGCACCCCCAAGATTTTGCTGCACCCTTTTTCATGATCCAGGAGTATCCCACGCTTCCACTGGGGTGATACAAACCCAAGCTGCTGCTGGTTCCGACGTCTTCCAGCGCGTGTAGGGCCCCGGGGATTTCAGAGACAGCACTTTCCTTAAGCAGAAATCAAGGCAGATGGTAGAACCGAGTGACCTACAAAATATAACCGGTTTTCTCACCACGAATGTACAGTACAAACAAGTGTACTGTCACCTAAAAATACCGAGATGGCGTTTCTGACAGAGTGATGATCGTACGGGGAAGTCAAAGTTTGGGTGAGGTCAGGAATGAATCCTGCATCCTCCAAGAACACACTGGTGATCAAACTGACTGCAGCGAGCTTCAGCCTTTTGTTTCCTCCTCCTTGGGGCTTGGTTTGCTCGGGTTTGTCTGGTTCTGTTGGATCTGTGAATTCAGTTATTGCCTAAAGCTGCCTGTGCTGATGTGAACACCTCACTGTCTTGTGGCCAACAGCACTGGCTGGGACAGTTTGTGTCCTTTTCCTCTGAAAATGTGGCCCAACTTCCTTTCTAAATAACGCTCTTCATCTGCCAGCCGTGGGCTTTTCTATCTGTCCCTCATGGATCCATCCTCACAAAGGACAGAATCATGGAATCAGCTAGACTGGGAAAGACCTCCTGAGTCCAGGAGGTCCAGCACTGCCACCACTAAGCCGTGGCCCCAAGTGCCACATCCACACGGCTCTGGAACGCTTCCAGGGGTGGTGGCTCCACCACTGCCCTGGGCAGCCCATTCCAAGGCCTGACCATCCTTTCAGGGAAGAAATTTCTCCTAATTCCTCCCCTGAAGGCTGTTCCCTCTCCTCCTGTCCCTGTTCCTGGCAGCAGAGCCCGGTTTCCCCCCCGGCTGCCCCCTCCTGTCTGGGACTTGTGCAGAGCCACAAGGTCCCCCCTGAGCCTCCTTTGCTCCAGCCTGAGCCCCTTTCCAGCTCCCTCAGGAATTCTCCAGCCCCTTCCCAGCTCCGTTCCCTGCCCTGGCCATGCTCCAGCCCCTCATGGTCCAGCTCCTGCAGCTTCATCCCTCCCTCATTTTTCAAGCATCGCTTCTGGACCCTGAATCCTTATGAAATCTCCCAGGGCTTGGGATCAGTGGCCAGGAGCTGGTGCTGTCTCACGGTCCCCGCCAAAGCCGGGCTCTCTGCAGCTGAAGGCCACTGCCATGAGCGAAGCAAACTTGAGGCAAATGGGCTGTGAAGTGGAAACATGGGAACGAAACCAGGCGAAATCAGGGGAGGATTAGGCTGTGGTGGTTTAAGGCAGCTTTATTTCGGGATGGAAACACTGACGCAGGATTTAACGCACTTGGAGTTTGGCTCGTTATCTCCCTCGTTCAGAGGGCTGGTCTGACACAGGCGTGTGCAGGAATCCATCTCCCTGCAGACCTTTCTATATGCAAAAAAATGGTAATAATGGCATTTTGGAAATGCTGTTCCCCGTGTTGGCTCCTTGGGCTGACCAGCTGGGAGAGCAGGGGGGCTCTCGTAGGCGTCGCGTCCCGTGGGCTTCTGGAATGTTGGGAGATGCTCTGGCATTCATGTAACATGGATACAGCAACCTGGGCTAGTGCAAGGTGTCCCTGCCCACGGGACAAGCCCCATCCAATCCTGGACACTGCCAGTGATCCAGGGGCAGCCACAGCTGCTCTGGGCAGCATTGTCACTCATGGTGTTCTGTTCTACGTGTGTTTCAGCTGGTCTGGCTTTCCCTGCAAGGACTTGTTTCTGGAACCTTTAGGAGGAATGGGCTCCCAAACTTGAGGGATGAACCTGTAGAGCGCAGAGCTTCATTAAAGTGGCCTGAAAATCAAATGCAGTTAATGCTGTTAAGCTGTGGTTTGCTCGGTGGAGGAGGGATTATCTGTGTGTTGGGATCAAGCAGGAGTTTTGTCTAAAGAAGGTTTTGGTAGTGATTATCTGTTTTCTTTGGCGCCTCTTTACACAGTGTCTTAGCCAGGAATGTTGAAGCGAATCTGAATGTCCCATTTCCATCACTTATTGCTAATACCCAGGGTGTGCAGTGCTTCAGGGAGGCAGCAGATAAGCCACTGCCATCTCTGCTTGCCTCCAGATACCACTGAACCAGATTTAACCTCCTTAGACTTGCTTTCAGATGCCTTCCTCTCCAGCTTGCCTCCTGCAGTTGTCCCTCAGCTGCTGCCTGGATGTCCTTTTTATCTCTTCCTTCCAACCTTCCGAATGCCTTTTGTCCGGGGCATCCTCCTAAGCCTGGCTTGGCTGAGTCCCTGAACCCTCTTCAGCTCCTTCCCCGAGTCGTTTCTCTTTTTCCGAGTGCTCTGAAAAGTGAGTCACTGTTATTTTGGGTACGTATAGGAGCTCCGTCCTTATATAGATATTTTATGTCTCTCACCTTCGGGCTCCTCACAGCATCCTGTTTCTTTTTGTGGAAGGACCAGGCTGCAGTCAACTCCTTGGCAGGGGAGTTTGGTGCCTGAACGTAGCTGGAGCAGAGTTGTAGCCTCCCACTGAAAGAGGCAGGCACCATTTAATTTGCCAGCATCCCTAAACCCTGTATTAGGTCCAAGTTTCACAGCTGAAATGGCATTTTTAAGCCAGATAATCCAGAATTTATCGGAATTTCTGAGGGAGGACTTGCTCCCCTCTTGCTGTGGTTGTAATAGACGCAGTGTAGGTGTATCGTGGTTTGGGAAGCTGCTTGACACTCTCAGCAGGCGACCACCCAGCTCAGAGCTTTTAGTGAAAGAAACGAGAGCTTTGAGTCCAGAAGCTTCTGGGGACAAAAGGAAGCTTTTTGTCCATTCACAGAGGTGTTCATCGCTGCGCTGTTCCTTCCTTGGGAAGGCCAGTTTAAAATGAGTTGGAAAACAGCATTCAGAGAGGCATGGGATCACGGAATGGGCTGGGTTGGAACGGACCTTAAAGAGCATCTGGTGCCTCTCCCTTGCCATGGGCAGGGACACCTCCCACTGTCCCAGGCTGCTCCAAGCCCCAATGTCCAGCCTGGCCTTGGGCACTGCCAGGGATCCAGGGGCAGCCCCAGCTGCTCTGGGCACCCTGTGCCAGGGCCTGCCCACCCTGCCAGGGGACAATTCCTTCCCAATATCCCATCTAAAACTACCCTCTTTCAGCTTAAAGCCATTCCCTGTGTCCTGTCCCTCCATGCCTTGTCCCCAGTCCCTCTGCAGCTCTCCTGGAGCCCCTTTAGGCCCTGCAAGGGGCTCTGAGCTCTCCCTGGAGCCTTCCCTTCTCCAGGTGAGCACCCCCAGCTCTCCCAGCCTGGCTCCAGGGCATCCTCTGCACTTGTTCCAGCAGCTTCACATCCTTCTTATGCTGGGGTTTCCAGGGCTGGAGGCAGCTCTGCAGGTGGGCTCTCGCCAGAGCAGGGTAGAGATGGAGAATCCCTGTGAGATTCCTTGTGGGAAATACCTAAATCTCTTTACAACCACACCTGGATTTAACCTGTTGTCATGTTAAAACTCACCTTAAAGCCGATCCCTGGGTGGCTCTGGCTCTGTTGGAGGAGCAGCACCTGGCTGGCTCTGCTGAAGGAAAAAGCAGTTCCCTGGCCACAGGCTGGGCAGACACTCAGCAGAAGCAGCACTGGGGTTTTGTGCCGTGTCTAAAAGGCCACCTGATGTCAGTGGTTTGGGCACGAATGCCAAGGGAGAGCTCGGTTTGAGGAGAGCCGTGACGTGGGGAAGCCTTGTCATGCGTGGATCACTGCTGGCACGGGGAATGCAGGGAACATCTGCCCTGTCCTTCAGGATTTGGGTAGCAGGATTGTGGGTTTTCATGTGCTCAGTTCCTCTGGTGGGTCTTGGGAAAAAATAAAGGAAAATTTTTTAAGGAAAAAGGGAAGTTTTTAAAGAGAAGTCTTAACTCAGCTGTGTGTTTTGGTGTGTGCATCCAGGCACGGCAAGCCCTGCCTGTTCCTCCAGAATAAAAAGGTGCTTTAGTGCCATTTCTCTGTGCTGTCCTGGGGTTTGAGTGGCTGGAGGTTACTTGAATTTCTCTGGGAAACTGCCTATGTTTGACAGTCTCTTAAAAGACTTTTTTTTGTATTTTCATGTGTGTCTTCATTGCACTGAATGGACACCAAGTAGCATCCTGGTCCTAGCACAGCTGATACCTGAGAACACCCATTATCTGGAAGTAAAGCCCTTCCAGAGGGGGCTACAGGAAGCTGTGGGCTACTTGCCCATGTGGATGGGCTTCTCTTTCACCAGTCTGGATTTCTACTCAAAACTGCAGCCTTTGAGCAATCTACGAGTTCTCAAGAGCTGTGGAATAGCTTTCCTGTTACAATTTGCTGTTTAGCTGCTCCTTTTGCTGCTTTTACTTTATTTCTGCCGTGATGGAGGATGTGGCATTGCACATTTTGGGGCTTCTTGGACAGCTGGGAGTCCCTTGGCTGGTGACAGAAGGTAGCTCACTGTCCTGGTAGTAATAACCATTTATTTGCTGTATTTGAAATACAGTGGGACAGGTAATTCCTCAGAATTTTTTTCACCTTCTCTTTTGACAAAGGGGAATGGCCTTAACCTGAGGCAGGGCAGGGCTGGATGGGATATTGGGAAGGAATCGTTCCCTGGGAGGGTGGGCAGGCCCTGGCACAGGGTGCCCAGAGCAGCTGGGGCTGCCCCTGGATCCCTGGCAGTGCCCAAGGCCAGGCTGGACATTGGGGCTTGGAGCAGCCTGGGACAGTGGAAGGTGTCCCGTGGTGGGGGGTTGGAATAGGATGAGCTTTAAGAACCCAAACCATGCTGTGCCACTGGCTCATCAGTGGCTTTATTCCTGCTATTGCAGGGGTCACCCCTTTGGAGGCTCCAGGGAAAACTCCCGAAGACTTGGTGAGAATGTCCAGGTGTTTGTCCAACCCCACCTTCCCTGGGCATCCCTCAACTCCCCCATGCTGATCCAACACGGTGGATTATTTGTTTTTCTCATGGGAGGTTTTTCATGTATAATCTTGGGATGAGACTTTCTGGCTCCTGCTGGATCTCTTCCATGTTTAATTCTCTTCTCCAAAGCGTCATTTTCCCTTGAAGGAAGCTCAGAGTGAGTTTAGAGAGAGGCATGTGGGAAGTCCACGTGGATTTGGCTCTACAGAAGTGCAGCTGAGCTTCCTTCAACTCTGCTTTTTGTCCTGGGGATGTGCTGAGGGGAGAAGTTTCCTGTTCTGAAACCAAGACAGATCCATCAAAGAGGTTTAGTTGCTGGGTAATGCCTGAGGCAAAGAGGCAGGTGAAATCACATTCCCCGGAATCACAGAATCCCGGGATGGTTGGGGTTGGAAGGAACTTTAAACATCATCCAGTGCCACCCGTGCCGTGGGCAGGGACACCTCCCACTGTCCCAGGCTGCTCCAAGCCCCAATGTCCCACCTGGCCTTGGACACTGCCAGGGATCCAGGGGCAGCCACAGCTTCCTGAGCCTTTTGAGAAGAGCTATACATTTATTTTTGTTGTTTTCTGGTTTATTATTTATTACTTATTTAGCACCTTTTTTTTTTAACGGAAACTCAAGTGGGTTTTGCTTACCCACTCCGTGCAAGGAAACTGTGGCAGGAGAGGTTTCCCACAATTGTATGAAGTTTGAAATGAGAAATAGTCCGAGCCGACTCCTTCCATTCCATTATCTTTAATTTCACAGAAAGCTCTGGCTCCATCCAAGACACTCATTTGTTAGAGATGTCACTGATGAAACCAGCAAGGAGATGAAGTGGGATAATGGTTGAAAAGGAGGTGGAGAAGCTGGTGTGTCTCCTTTGGAGCTGCTCTGTCCTGCACAGGCTCATCTGCTGGAGACATCTCTGTTGGAGGCGTCTGTGCCATCAAGGGTTTGGAGCTGGCCTTGAACTCTCCACATTCTCATTAAGGAAATACCCCTGGATATTTATCCATGGAAGTTTATAATTTTCCAAACTCTGATGTCCTGCTCTGAGGCGAGAGGGGCTGGAACGAGATCCCTTCCAGCCCAAACCGTTCTGGGATTCCTTGCAAACTCTGGAAAATGTGGTTTTCTGTCTGTTGTGTTTGTAGCTTGGTGGGTGTTCTTTTTCTTCAAGAGAAGAGACTTTTTTTTTAATGCTTCAGATCTAAGATGGAGACAGTAGGATAAGTGGTCTGCTCTTCAAGTTTTGGCTTCCTTGTCATCATGACCAAAATCTCCATGCAGGTTCCTGATAAACTCTAATGAGGTCCGTTCAGGGGAGGAATTGGGCTCGGAAAAGCCGGGGACGATGGAAATCCCGAATCTCTGCGCCCTTATTGTGTCTGCAGGTCTCGGTAGTAATCAGGGAGAAGTTTTCCTTGCGATGAATGAGAGAGTGACATTTAAAGCTCCATCTGTTGCCTGCGGAGCGCTGCCTCGCGACGTGTTTCCATGGCTGATGGGATGATTAATTTCGGTTCCCATTCACAGAGCAGGGAACACTCCCCGAGCAGGGAGTGACTCCAGCTCGCTGAACTGCAGCGTGCGTGGAGCTCGTAGGAAACCTCCGCTGCTGTTTACTCCCAGTCTGTGCTCCCAGACAGGATCCAGGCTGCCTTCGCAGCCACCCACCTGGGCTGTCCAAACATTCCTAGGGTGCTGACCTGCCTTTGGCTCTAGCTGGGCTGCGGTGCTCAAGCTTGTTGGCTGATTCCAGCCCAGAATACCCTCCCCTGGTCCTTGGAAATGGCATAACAGAGATAGGAATTCAGTGGGACAGAAGTAACCACTTCCTCCTGCTGTCCCACCTGGCAGGGGTTTGGAACCGGGTGATTTTAAGGTTCCTTCCAACCCAGGCCATCCCATAATTCTGTGACAGTCCTTTAGTTTGCCCTGGCGTGGTGTGGATCCGCGGAGGAGCAGGGCGGGAGTCTGCCCTCATCCTGGCCCTGCATGGTGCTCGGGATGTGCTCCAGAGGATGTTGGTGTCCTGCCGTGACCTGCTCCCACCACCTGCTCTGGGACAAGCCCAGCTTGGCACAGTCTTGTCCGGAGAATAAATGGAGTGAAGCTGGTAATGCCTTGTTTCCCCCCTCCTGTATTAATTTCTCCCTGTGTGTGGGACATGCCCCGTGCTGGAGATGGAACCAGCTCCGGGGGTGCTGTGCCGCGGCTTCGTTCCGCTTCCCCACCGAGGCTGCTGCTTTTATCCCGGCACTGCAGTCACATACTGCAGTAGCTCCGTGCTATTTATAGCTCTGATCTCACC
Organism: Corvus moneduloides; assembly: GCF_009650955.1. Lineage (NCBI taxonomy): Eukaryota > Metazoa > Chordata > Aves > Passeriformes > Corvidae > Corvus > Corvus moneduloides. The sequence goes on from NC_045482.1 coordinate 539,702, forward strand.
GTCTCACAGTGTTTTGGGGAGTTTTGACAATTTGGGAAAGGGGAGCCCCGCTGGAAAAGGATCCCTGGGTCGGCCGGGTGGCGGAGGGGATCCCGGTGTTCCGGCCACTGCTGGGGGGGATGGATTTAATTCACAGTAATCCAGTGATGCTCGACTGACACACATCTTCCTGCCAGAATAAACCACCTCAAGTGCTCCCTTGGCTGTGCTCGGAGTCAGCAGTAGCCGCTCGCCTCCCTTTCCAGGCTGATTCCGAGCAAAACTGGGGTGGTGGGCTATAGGAACGGTGTTCCGAGGATTCGGAGCCAGCGTCACTCTCCCCACATGCCCAAGTCATTCCTGCAGGCAGCAGCTTGGTGTTTAAATGTCTTTAAACTGTTGCTGGACACCAAGGACAGCCCTGAAGAATAAAGTCAGGGAATAAACACACGATTTTCTTGCTTTTCCCCGGGGATGGAAGAGCTGGGAATAATGCTGAGAGGGGGAGATCTGTGCACATGCTTCCCCAGCGTCCCGCTGGGTGGTTCAGTGGGATGGGCATGATCCGATGGCAGCAGCCAAGAGTTTGGGATACTGAGCACATCCTCTGGCTTTGTGTTTGCTTTCTGTGGGTGCCCAAAGGCTGACGTGCTGCTCCTGGCAGAGCCTGGCCTGAGGGCACGGCTGGCACAGCAGTAATTAAGCAGCAAACTCATTAGCTGGGAATAAAGCCCCGGCCTGGAAAGGATGGGAAAGGTGGAGAAACTGAGTCCACGGGCTCTGGAAAGCCCTGGCTGGGGAAGGTCAGCCACAGCCAGCCCCAGGAACATCTCATTCCTGGTGGGCAGCAATCTGGGAGGGCACCAGGCACTGGAGAGTCACCAGAGGAGCTGGAATGCTCTTTCCTTGGGATTTTGGGAATCTCCCAGGCTCGCTCTGTCATGGGCAGGTGGGATGTGTCCTGGAGAGGGAGCTGCTTTCTTCCTCCAGCCTTGCCCTGACTCTCATCCCCAGGGTTTTGCAGCAGATTTGGGGAGGTTGATGGGATTTTTTCCCTTCTCCAAAGGGAATTGCCAGAGGAAGAAGAGCTGGGAAGGAGCTGTTTGTGTTCAGCGGGACTCGCTCTGTGCCGGAGGGAGGGAGAGCTCAGGGAAAGCATTTCCTGCACTTTCCCTTTGAAGGTGATGTTGGGTTTCAAATGTGAGAGGCAGTTTTCTGTGCTGCTTAAATTTAAATTATTAAAAAAAAAAAAAAGAAGAACAAGTTAAAAAAAAAAAAGGAAAGGAAAGAGTAATTTTGGCAACAGCATTTGGTTTAAAAAAACTCCAGTTTGATGTCTAGTGGAAAGTGTCCCTGCCCATGGCAGGGGGCTGGAATGTGATGGTCTCTAAGGTCCCTTCCAACAAAACCCCTCTGTGGTTCTGTGATTCTGTGAATATTTTTTGGATTAACCTTAAGTGAATGTTATGCTGAAACAAGGTTTGAATTTAAACACTCGTTTGGTGCCTCTCATACTGAATTTTTGGTTTAACATTTTAGTGTATTCCAGGACTCAGTCCTGTATTTCCATCCTTTAAAGACCAGCATGAAAAGGCTGTATCAGAGAAGGGGAAGGAAATTCAATTATAGATGTTAGTTTTATTGAAAAGTCTGTTCACAGGTTTAGTGTCACCTTCCCCTAATCCCTTCCAAAACACTCAGGATTTACGGAGAAGTTTATTTCCATTTTGGAGCGTGGAAGAATCTCAAGGTACAACTTCCCTGATAATGTCTTATCTACAGCCTTCGTGTGAAACGTTTTTGATTTTTCCAGTGGAGCCAGGCTGGGACAGCTGGGAATGTTCACCAGGAGAGGAGAAGGCTCCAGGGAGAGCTCAGAGCCCCTTCCAGGGCCTAAAGGGGCTCCAGGAGAGCTGCAGAGGAACTGGGGATGGAGGGACAGGACACAGGGAATGGCTTCCCAGTGCCAGAGGGCAGGGCTGGATGGGATCTTGGGAAGGAATTTCCCTGGGAGGGTGGGAAGGGGCTGGGATGGATTTCCCAGAGCAGCTGTGGCTGCTCCTGGATCCCTGGCAGTGTCCAAGGCCAGGCTGGACATTGGGGCTTGGAGCAGCCTGGGACAGTGGAACCCCCATGGCAGGGGTGGCACTGGAGGGGCTTTAAGATCCCTTCCAGCCCAGACCATTCTGATTCCATGATTAAATACTTTTGTGGGACGTGCACTTTGCTTGCAGGTCGGGGATTGTCGCTTCATTTCCCCGTTTTGGGTTATTCCCCTCAGTGTGTCACAGACAAGCTGGGAGGTGTCGAATTTCCGAGGGGGACTGAAGTGCTTTAGGTCTTAATTAACGTGCAGCATGCAAGCAGGCTTTGATGTACAGCCATGTTTTATTTATTTGGGAAGGGAAACACCAGCAGAGTGGTTCCAACTCAGTATAAAAAATCATTGTAACATGACCGTGGAATCAAAATCAGGCTAACTTGACCACGGGGAAGAAATAATTCCCTATATGCCAAGGGTGGCGGGGGGGGGGAAATTAAAAAATTAACGTTTCTCTGTTCCTGCAGGGAAGAAAAAGAAGCAGGGAGAGACCGTGAGATAGTTTATTATTCATAATCGGGATCTTGTCTCCTAATTCCTAGCTTTGGCATTTCTCGTCCCGGCCCTGAATGTCGTCTTTGTGCCCTGGCTCACGTCACGGCTGCGATTGTGCTGGTGCAGAGCCTGGAGCAGCGATTCCGAGTGTCCCGGCAAGCGCTGCCCGCAGCCCAGGCCGTGTTTGTTGTGGGGCACGGAGGGCTGGCTGCTCCCGGCGGGCCAAAGAGGGGCTTGTTTGAGCCTGAAATAGTCGGGAATCAGGGATGACGCAGCTCTGCCGGAGCCCTGAATGGGAATTGTGCTCCCCGTCCCTGCGGCTGTGGGGGGATGAGTCCCTTTGGATGGGAAATGGGAGGTTGGTCAAGTTCTCTCAGGAGTGTTTTCTGGCGGGGAACAGCAACTTCAGGCTCTTCTTAGGGAGTAAAGCAGGAGGAATGGATCTCAGGGCACGCTCACGAGCGGCGGGGTGTTCCTTCTGCCTGAAACTGGACTGATTTTTGCACGCTTGGGAGGGTTGGGGGTGTTCACTTGGAGAAGAGAAGGATTCGGGGACACCTTAGAGCCTCTTCCAGGGCCTAAAGGGGCTCCAGGAGAGCTGGAGAGGGACTGGGGACAAGGCATGGAGGGACAGGACAAGGGGAACACATGGGGTCCCAGAATGGTTTGGGTTGGAAGGGACCTTAAAGCCCATCCCATTCCATCCCCTGCCATGGGTAGGGACACTTTCCACTGTCCCAGGCTGCTCCAAGCCCCAATGTCCAGCCTGGCCTTGGACACTGCCAGGGATCCAGGGGCAGCCACAGCTGCTCTGGGCACCCTGTGCCAGGGCCTGCCCACCCTGGCAGGGAACAATTCCTTCCCAAGATCCCATCCAGCCCTGCCCTCTGGCAGTGGGAAGCCATTCCTGTTGTCCTGTCCCTCCATGCCTTGTCCCCAGTCCCTCTGCAGCTCTCCTGGAGCCCCTTTAGGCCCTGCAAGGGGCTCTGAGCTCTCCCTGGAGCCCTCAAACACACTGTTGAGGTGGGTTAGAGCAGTTATCTGTAGGTGAGAGTGTGCTGCTCTGCCCAGAATCCCTGGCTGTGGCTCGGGAATCCATGGCAAGGAATCCTTGCTCTGGTCCTGCGGGGGAGAGAGGGGAGCAGAGAAAAGGCCACAGGAAGGAAAACAATAGGGAAGTGGAGGGAAGAGCTTGTGGGTTGAAAAATAGCAACACTTCCAGTAATGTGACCTTTTGCTGAAAATGTTTCCATCAAAAAAAGAAAGTCTCCTCCTCCTCCTCCTCCCTGGCCGAGCCGGGTGCAGGGAGGGGTGAACACGCTCCTGGACCTCTGCTCCACGAGAGTGTTTGGGAAAAACCCTATGAAAACTCTTTCCCCTGGGATGGGTAAGATTAATGTCCTGATGGAGGATGTGGAGAAAAAAACCCCCACCTTTATTTTCCAGTTGTGCTGAAGCCCAGCGTTTCTGAGGGATTAGCCTCTGTTACCCTGTAACTGGTGTTCATTCAGAGCTCTCAGCAGAGTTATTGAGGGATTGCCCCGGAGAGAGACAGCAAATGTTGCAAATACAGAATACCTGTGAAAGGCAGAACTGTGATGCAGGTGAAATTTAGATTTTTAGTCATTCATGGGGTAGGAGTAATTTCATTTTTTAGGAGATACAAGCTGAGTTCAAGTTGTTGCAAAGGGGGAATGGCTTCCCACTGCCAGAGGGCAGGGTTACATTGGGTATTGGGATTGGGAGGGAATTCTTCCCTGTGAGGGTGGGCAGGCCCTGGCACAGGGTGCCCAGAGCAGCTGGGGCTGCCCCTGGATCCCTGGCAGTGCCCAAGGCCAGGCTGGACACTGGGGCTTGGAGCAGCCTGGGACAGTGGGAGGTGTCCCTGCCCATGGCAGGGGTGGGGCTGGATGGGCTTTAAGATCCTTCCCAAACTAAACCAGTTTGGGATTTATCACCCAACACATCGTGGTTTTCTGCATAAATTTCTTGAAGTGAGAGCCTCATGTTCCTGACCAGGGAAGTCCATCAGCTCATCCATCACGAGTCAAGATGAATCCTTTCTGTGAAGTCTTGGAATAATCTTCATCCTCCTTATTTCCAGTGGTGCTGGACGGGTGGAACGGAGGTGTGTGTGTGTTTTGAAGGCACAGATGGGTCACACGCAATGCTCTTTGCTTGTAGCAAACACACGGGTTTGTGGGAAGTAGTGCCTGGAGGAAAACTCGTTGATCCCTGAATTCCTGTAGGCCTTGGCTACCAGTAAAGGAGCGGTGTGAGTTTCATGGTGCTGCCCTTGGTTCAGTCCATGGTTCCTCGGGGCTGGGTGAGGACCCCACTGAGCCGTGCCCTTGTTTCCCCCGTAGCTGATGCGAGCACAGCGCTGTCCTTGGTTCAGCCCATGGTTCCTCAAGGTTCCTTTGCTGGATGAGGACCCCACTGAGCCCTGCCCTTGTGTTCTCCCCGCAGTTGACGTGAGCACAGCGCTGCCCTTGCAAGTGGCGCCGAGCTCGGTGCCCATGGACCTGCGGCTGGACCACCAGTTCTCCATGCCGGTGACGGAGCCCACGCTGCGCGAGCAGCAGCTGCAGCAGGAGCTGCTGGCCCTCAAGCAGAAGCAGCAGATCCAGAGGCAGATCCTGATCGCCGAGTTCCAGCGGCAGCACGAGCAGCTCTCCCGGCAGCACGAGGCGCAGCTGCACGAGCACATCAAGGTAAGGGCGGCCGGGGACCAGGATGCTGTGGGATTGTTGAGGTTGGAAAAGTGCTCCAAGATCGTGGAGCCCAGCCACCACCCCAGCACCACCACCACGCTGCATCCCGCACACCTTCGGAGCAATTCCAGGTGGTGACTCCACCACTGCCCTGAGGAACCTGTTCCAATGCCTGGCCACCGTTTCAGGGAAGATGTTTTCCCTGATCTCCAACCTAGACTTTCCCCGGCACAGCTCGACGCCGTTTCCTCTTGTCCTGTCCCTTGCTCTCCACCCTCCTGTCAGGGAGTTGTGCAGAGCCACAAGGTCCCCCCTGAGCCTTCTTTTCTCCAGGCTGAGGCCCTTTCCCTGCTCAGCTGCTCCTGGTGCTCCAGACCCTTCCCCAGCTCCGTTCCCTTCCCTGGACACAAAAAAATGCCCCAAGCTGGGAAGTTCCAGCGGAACTGAGCCCTGCAGGAGGTTACCTGTTCCTGTGGCCACACATTTGGGAGTGGAGTGGCACGGGAACTCCTCGCTGCACATTTGCCATCAGCACAAGGTGCACAGCGAGCGTGTGGACCGTGGTGGGAGTGCGGGGCAGGGAATGCAGAGGCAGTGCCTGAGGGTGGGTCTGCACGCACAGAGTTAGGCGCCAAGCAGGTGCTGTGCCCTGCGTGGGACAGGGAGGCAACACCAGGCAGGGTCAGCAGGCAGTCCAGTTTGGAAGATGGCTGTGGCAGAGTGAAAACAGGAGACATTATATAAATATTTCCCAGTGCTGGACTATTGCTATGGCAACGTAAGCTTTCCGAATTGCTAATAGGCTCCTTTTTTCAAAGGGGGATTAGTGCTGCACATGGTAAATAGCCTTAATGTAATATTGAAAAGCAACCTCGATTCAACCTTATATAACTTTCATTTTAATACAAAAAGCATGTCAGAGTGGGGAAGATGGGATTAAAAGTTAATGGGGTGTTATTTACAGACTTCTCAGTACAGAGAGGAGCTGGGGTTTGTCAGAGGTGCCCCTGTTTGAGGCTGGATTAGCAGCAAACGCCCCTGTCCCTGGGTGAGTCCTCTGTGCTGTCACCAGGGCAGAGGTGAGGAGGTGCCTGGGTGTAGCTGTGTTTATACATGGATGCATAATGTGGGCATCTCTGGGGGCATGTGTGGAATGTTGGTGTATCCCCACGTTCATCCACAGCTGGTGCAAGCACTCGGGGTGAGGGGGGGAAGGATGGGGAACTCCTGTGGCAAATATTTGCATTCTTCCCTTCTAATTGCCCGTGCCTGTAGTTATTTGTCTATGAAAAATCAGGCCGGCCCATTCCCATTTAATGGCCAGGCTCAAAGCTGATAGGAACATATTTACCCTCATTTGTGGTAAAGCTCTGACTGCCTCTGCTCAAAATCTGTGTTAGGAGGAAGCTGGGCTCTAATTTTGAGAGGCCACAGTGTATCCAGCCCATTAGGTAATGAAGCTCTTCATCTCGTGTGTAAGCCTGGCTAAACGAGAGCCTTAAAATAGGGATGATATAATCCTGTGCAGAAGGGTGGCCTGCAAGGTGATCTCTGAGAGTAGGAAGTGTGTCCGTGGGACCCGAGTTGCTTTAAAAATCAAACAGCCCCTTGTTGAAATAAACACTGCGATGCCTCACAGAGGAAATAACCCCACGCCCTGCCCCAGCGTGTGGCTGTGGTGTGTTTTCTCTGGGGAAACGTCCTGCCTGTCTCCGTGTGAAGAAGCCAACCCACATTTAGGTGGCTCTTACAACTGGCAGCTGTGTTAAGTCCAGTGGCTCTGAGTGCAGGGAAGCGATTATTGTGCCCAGAGAATTAAAATATATAACTTTAAATTTGGGCTTGGAGCTGCCCAGCTCCTTTATGGCTCATGAAGAAAGCAGGGTGGGGATGTTAAAGCAAATAAAACCCATTTATCTTCTTCAGAAGAAGCGCTTGAGCTGTGAAACCTGGTATAGAAATAGTCCTGAGTGAAGATGCAGAGCTCTTTCTGGAGAAATTTAGTCGGTTTTTTGGGGTTTTTTAATCGCATGTCCACACAGGCGTGAACACCCCCATGGCAGGGGTTGGGAATGGGATGAGCTTTAGGCTCCCTCCCAGTCCAAACCATTCTGTGATTCTATGGTAATGTTAAACCTGCAATTGCTTTGGAAACTGCTTCTGTGAAGGAGGAAGAATTTCTGCATTTTACTCTGTTCTGTGTATCTGCTGCTGTCTAGAATTGATTAATTTGGCTTTTTCCATTCCAGCCTAGCATCCACCATTTTACTCAACAAGTGCAAAGCTTTCATGGAATCCCCAAATGCTTTGGGTTGGAAAGGACCCTGAGGATCATCTAATTCCCACCCCTGCTGTGGGCAGGGACACCTCCCACTGTCCCAGGCTGCTCCAAGTCCCAGTGTCCAGCCTGGCCTTGGGCACTGCCAGGGATCCAGGGGCAGCCCCAGCTGCTCTGGGCACCCTGTGCCAGGGCCTGCCCACCCTCCCAGGGAACAATTCCTTCCCAATCTCCCATCCAGCCCTGCCCTCTGGCAGTGGGAAGCCATTCCCTGTGTCCTGTCCCTCCATGCCTTGTCCCCAGTCCCTCTGCAGCTCTCCTGGAGCCCCTTTAGGCCCTGCAAGGGGCTCTGAGCTCTCCCTGGAGCCTTCCCTTGTCCAGGTGAGCACCCCCAGCTCTCCCAGGTGGTGAAGCTTTCAAACAGCTCCTTTGTTTCCAGTGCTGATTCCTGTGCTGGTACAGGAGAAATCGTGGTTTGGGGTCGTTTTATTTCCTTTTATTGCTGTGGTTTTGGTGGGAACAGAGGAACTGGTCTGACTTGACAGGAAGTGAGAAGGGGGGAACATTCCTCCATCCCACCCCCCAAACAAAGCAGGAGTGTGAAGAACGCTTAAGTGAGCGAAGTTTGGCCTGGAAAATGCTGGCATGACTTGCCTGTTTTTCTATCCCAGTAGATAACTTTTTCCTATTGAGAGCTGAAGTTTTGGCTTTTTCCAGAGCTTGGAATTGCTTCCATCAGCTCAGTTTTAATCATCTGACCTAGTGCAGGAGGAGAAGACGATGACTGCCTGAGCATGTGATCCTTTCCCTGGTGTGTCCCAGTGCTTGCTGTTAGAGATGCTGTGTTTTGGCCTTCACATGAAAGTGCCAAATTCCCCAAGCTGGTGCAATTTGGAGAGAGGCAGGAAACGAGTGAAAAAATATTTGTGGAAGGGCTCTATAATGGACACAGAGCTTGGCACAGGAGGGTTAGGAGAAAACAGGGTCGTGGAGAGAGAGATGGGAGAAGGGGGAATGGCTTTAAACTGAAAGAGAGGTAAGTTTAGATTGGATCTTCAGAAGAAATTAGTGAGGAGGGATGGGGCTTGGAGCAAACTGGTCTAGTGGGAGGTGTCCCTGCCACAGCAGGGGGTTGGAGTGGGATGAGCTTTAAGGTCCCTTCCAACCCAAACCGTTCTGTGGCGATTCTGTGAAAAGCCTGACGTGTTTAGGGAAAGTAAGCGGAGCCTTTTGAAGGCTTCACACCATACGGAGCAGGGCAGGCTGCTTCTTCCACAGCTCCAGAGCAGCTCTGCGGATTGCCCAGGCCTGACTCCGGAGAGCGCCGGGGGCTGGAGGCACCAGCAGTGGCTGCTCTCTCCTGTAGCCACTCACCTTCAGCCAGATGGATTTTCCACTCCTCTCTGCCTCGCCAGATGTGGGACAGACAATATTTATGGCCTTCAAATCTGCCTTCCTAAACAAAACCAAGGATGGAACAAGGAGCCTGGCTCTCGGGTGAGATGGTGGAAAGCCTCTCCGCAGGTCCCGCTGTGAGCTCTGCCTGACCTTTGGTTGTGGAGGAACCGGCGGGGAATTTTTTCCTTTGTGAGTCACTCATTCCCAGCCAAGATCAGCTGGAAGTTACCAAAAGCTTTTCCGTTCGCCCTTCTGGTCAAGGGCTGGAGCGGGGCGATGGAAGAGGGGCAGGATGGGCGCTTTGGCAGGGCCAGAGGCACCTCGGGCGCTGTGAGCTCAGCGGGAAGGGAAGGATGTCGTGGGGAATGTGGTTCATCTCCTCTGTCCGAGCTTGGAGCAGGGCTCTTCCCAGCTCTGGCTGTTTTATAGCCACAGCCGGAAACTTCTGGGGGATGCTGACGCACGTCGGCGGGAGGGATAACAGCGCAGGGAAGCAGCTGAGCCTCCCAGCTCCTCGTGGGCCTGAAATCCTCACCCGCGGGTGTGCAACCCCATTCCCAGGTTCCCCACCATTGGAGAAAGGACTGTGTGCAGAGGGAGTGCTGGGCTGTGCATCCAGCATGGACGGGATGGGCAGGGAAGCAGCAGCAGGGAAAGGAGCTTTGAGAGGACGTTTGCTGTGCAGTGATCCTGAAATTGTTCTCTTTCCCTTGACAGAATGGATTCCTGCATTGAGTGAGGGGTGGTAACACCTCCGAGGGATCAGCCTCTTGTTCAGAGACACGGGTTGAAACTCTCGAGCCATTCCTTTGGTTACAGAGAGAGAAAATCTTGCAGGGAATCTTCCAGACGGATTTTGCTGTGCTGTAAAGAAATGTAATTCTTCCCCAAAGATGTCTAGACTTGATAGTTGTCATGCTGATGCTGAGGGGAGAAACTGCTCCTTGCTTTCATGTGGAGCCACCTGCCCGTGGAATGGCAGGTGTGCCTGCAGGATACCCCTGGAGCTGCTCAAGGCCAGGCTGGATGGGGTTGTGGTGGAAGGTGTCCCTGCCCCGGGCAGGGTGTGGAACTGGATCATCTCTAAGGTCCCTCCCAACCCACCCCAATGCATTCCATGATTCCGTGGTAGCTCACCGGGCCCAAATAACATCGTCCTTTAGTGGGGCTGCTCTCAGCGTAGCCCTGACGGTGCCCAGAGCTTCTCTTTGGTGGCCTCTCCATGTTGATTCCCGCTCAGCAGGGAAGGCTGGGCATGTTCCAGTTCTGCTGCTGGGACCGGTGTCACCTGCTGATCCCCTGTGGCACCTCCCCCGTGTCCCCGGCAGGGACGGTGCCAGCAGCACCGTGGCTCCCACAAAGCACCCGCTTCCCTCGGACTCCAGAAGGGCAGGCTCCCGTCTCACCCCCCGATATCCCAGCTCCCGATCCCGGGCCTGTCTGCTCCGTGCTCTCTTCCTGCAGCAGCCAGCGTGGAGGGGCTCCCTCTGCTCATTTTTGCGCGGCTCTTCCGCAGCGCGCCCGTTGCTCGCGGCCTGCGTCCTTTTCAAGAGGAACTTTAAAAGCCTGGAGATACCAGGTGTCTGCCTCTGTCTGGATTCCGGGATGATAGAATTATTCATCTTAGGAAGCTGCAGCTGGGTACAGTCGGTGGTAAAAGACCAGACTGAACATTTTGTGCCTCGTTACCACTCAAGCGCTTTGGAACTCACGCTATTTCCAGACGGCTTCCTGTTCTCTCTCAGTGACCTTGCCTCGCTTTTCTGGCACACCGAGCCGGCTCCAAAACTTACACCTTAGATCCTGCAAAACTTAACTTCTGATGGAAGCAACCCTGGGGAAGACCTTTGGAAGATCAGAGCGTTTGCTGCCTTTGAAGGGGGTGGGTGGTGACTTCTCCTCAGCCTCAAAGTCGGGATCTTTTCTGAGAGCGGTGAGGACAAAGCTGCACAGGGAGAGCTGGGTTCTGTCAACAAATCCATGGAGCAGCTTGGACACCTTTTACCCCATCTCTCGGCTGAAGGAGTCCTGCGGCAGGCTGGGATAACTCAGGCATCTTGCTGCCATCCAGGCACTGTTGGTGGTGTCAGGAGTGAAGCTGGAGTGCTCATCCAGGGGAGTTTGTCTGCTCTGGTCCTTACAGAGCCACTGGAAATCGATGAAAGAAACGTTTCCTGGTGGTTTCTTCTGAGATGGGCCACGGTTGCTTGGCTGGAAGGAGCACAAGGAGAACTTCAGCCCTGCCTGGAGTAAAATACGTGAGGGGCACCTTGATTGTTTCTTTGCCAGCTTGGAATTCCAAAGTAAATGGCAGCAGAAGGGATATTCTGGCAGTTCCCACACCTGAATGTTCGACTCCAGTTTTATCTTATTTTTGAACTTACAAAACATTTGGAAATAGTCAAAGACAACACAAAGAATCAGGGCAGGGATGAGGAAATATGCCACTATGCCACTGGATCCTGCTGTTATGCCAGGAATACTGACCTGTTAATGTAGACCACTGCTGATCCAGAAACTTGGAGTTCCTGTAATACCCAAAATACCCCAAAACAATTCACAGAGGATGTAACTGCTCCTCCAAGGACCCAGGTCTCATCTCTTATTTAGCATTAAACATCTGGGGCTCCTCCTTTACGTGGTTTTTTTATGTGGTCCTTTGGTTTGCAGGGCTTTGGTCTAAGTTGAATTTTCTGATTTACTTATTGCCATCCATGCTGGGAGGGGCATTCCCTGCTCCTGATTGCCTCCCCTTCAACAATAACCACGTAAAGCCCAGCAGAGGCAGACTCAAAGGAGTTTTCCTCACCTTTAAAGGGGAAAGTTGGAGAAGGAGCTGAATGTGCTGGATACTACAAACGGAGCTTGCTGCTTTCTGAAAAGGCTGTTGGATATTCTGCTTCCGGAGAGAGGGAAAAGTTAGGCTGGAATGGGAATCAGGGAGCAAGAGGCTCATACAAAAACATTCCCAGTGCTGAACCTTTGCAGGTATTCAGGACCCAGAGGGCTTCTGGCCTTTTAGGAGAGGTAATGGCATGGGAAGGAGTCTGGGATACAAGATTCCATATCCACATATGAGCTGCCAAAGTAAAAGCACGGGATCTTATCACCATCATTCCTGGTCCTGGAGATGGTTTAGCCTCATAAACCTGAACACCAGACGTTCTCAGTAGGACGCGTCTGACCGAGATCAGCCTCTTGCCCAGGGAGCTGTCGGCCGGGAGAGATCGTTTCCCTGTGGAAAATTCCCTGCCCATGGGAATTTCTGGCACGGGACCGCCGGCTGTCAGCTGCCCGATGGCGGGAAGGGGGCACGCGGGATGTGTGTCCCGGAAAAGAGATGAGAGGTGCTCGCTCTCCCAGATCTTTGTGTCCTGGCTGCTGCTGGAAGCCACAATGATCCCCCCTCCCCGTGTCCCAGCACAGCTGATTTGTTCTGCCCGGCCTCTGGTGCTCCAGGAGATATCCCAAACACGCCGCCACGGAGCCAAGAGAGCGGATCCTGAAACCGGAGCCACAGCCCGAGGCTTCAGTAAACAGGATGGGGGAACACGAAGCAGAGAGTCCAGCCAGCGCTGGGATCACTGTAAAACAACCCAGCAGAGCAGTGCTCCCAGAAATCCACCTCCCAGAAATCCCAGTGTCTGTGCTTTGCTTCCACCTGTAACCACGGATTTTTCGGGGGGTGGTTTGATGTGTACGTTCTTGGCCAGTTTTTCTTCATCCTCACCTATGACTTGACTTTATTTTTAAAGAACCTGAGCTCAAGATCCCTTTAAATACCTGATTTAAGCTCCCCAAACTGTAGAATTTGGCCAGAACCGGTGGCAGAAGATCCCTTCCCTGGTATCAGCTCCGTGCTGGAGCTGATCTCAGGTATGGGTTGAGGCGCAAGTTGGGAGCTGGACACAGCAACTTTGGGTGCCAGGGAATATTTGTCAGCCAGAAGTGTTCCAGCTGCCGTTCACCCAGGCTCGTGCTTATCTCCACAAGCTGTCTGGGCACAGATTATTTTGCTCTCCCTTCCACTAATTGCTGCTATTCAAAATAATCTCTTATAAACACCCAGGAGCCAGTCTGAGCTCGGGGGGGGGGGCAGGAAGGATCTCTGTGCTCGGCTTCTTGTTTGGCAGCTGGAGGAGTGGTTGTGAAAGTCTCCATGAAATGCATCCCGGTTCTCTCTGGGAAATGGGATCTTGGTGTCAGCACCCCACTCTTCCTGGGAGGGCACTGCCTGGCTGCTGGAGGATTTTGGAACATGACCTTTCCACCTCTGATGACTGAAGGGAGCCATTTTAGCTGCGTTTCCCTTAAAAAGAGGTTTCTCTGTGACAGTTTCCCCACTGATAAGGTGTCGGTCCCCCTCCCAGGCTGACAAGCTGGAGCACTGAAGACAATTGAGGAGTGTGATGGCAAAATCCTCTGGATCGCTGAGTGCTCACGGCAGGCTGGCAGTTGATAAATACCTGGAAATGCTCTGCATTCTCCCTGTTACCTCTATTAATATTAATATATGCTAAAGGAGCACCAGCAGCACTAACTGCAGGTACAGTTGAACATTTGTGCAGTTTTCAGAAATAGTGGGAGCAGTGACATTAAACATATGCAGGAATCCCCATAGTTATGAATATTTACAAATATTGATTTTGGCAGGAGCACCTAATTCAGATGTTCTGAGCTCCCTGATGCAGCGTGTGCGTCTGTCACACGGTGCTCCTCAAACTCAGGGCTGAGTTAGTCTCGGATCCTGAGGGATTTCCCTCAGTGAATGAACTTTGTGATGACATTTCAGTGTTTGGGAAATACAGTTGGGGAATAAACCCCCTGCCCCAGCTGCCTGTGATGAACACACAGGGTCCGAGTGGGCAGTGCCTGTTCAAATTGGCCTCGGTTGCTTTAAATGAACCAGAAACTGATGTTTTTCTGATGCTTTTTTCTGACACCCTGTCACTCCTGGAGCTCTGGCAGCCTCGAGGCCGTGCCCATTCCCTGGGGAGCCTGGGCAGTGCCCAGCAGCCTCTGGGGCAAGAACCTTTCCCTGATACCCAACCTAAATTTCTGTTTCCCCATAACATTCTTGGTAAGTGTGGAGAAATATTCATGCTCTGAGAAGACACGCGGATGGGTTTTCTTCTCTCGTTTTCCCAGGCTACAGCAGACACCAACGGTGATTTCTTCTCATTTTTCATGGATACAATCGGAGACATGGCTTCATTATTTTATTTTTTAAATTTTTTCTTTTTTCAACTTCGAAATGATTCGAAAAACTATATTAAGAATAGGCTTTGTGGAAACTGGGGTCAAAACGAGCAGAGACAATACATCCCTAATGAAACTTCCCTAAACCATCCAGCTACAAATTGGGCTTTTCATTCCCATTTCGCTCCAGATGTCAGTGAAAGCACAGCTCCTCCTAAAGCAGCCTAATGTATGTAAACCATCGCAGGAAGCAGAGCCTGCGGAGCCTAGGAGACTGCAGATGGAGAGAAAAGGCTCCTGATTCCATAAAAATAACAAAACCTGTTTTACCATATTGTGCATTAAATATTGTTCATTTGCATACTTTCCATGGCGAGGTTCTCAAAGCCCACCATGTGGTGGACTTGTTGGAAGTCAGAAAAGAGACTCTTTCCCCAAATGGAGACGTGTTAGTAGAAGCTGCTGCTTAATTAGAAAACAAAAATAGCTGGTTTCCTCTATTTTTTTCCTCCTTTTCTAGGTTTTTTTTTGAGTGTGGATTTTCGGTTGTTTACACATAATTCAATAGAATTAGGAGGGGAGGCATAGGTGCAGTCGCTGCAAATAACTGGATTTTCGGTGTTTTACAACAGCCTGCCTGCTTGGAACAGGCAGCAGCAGGGATTCCTCCATGGAGAGTTTCCAGCAGATAGCCAGGCAGATTGTAAATACTTCTTAGATTGTGGGTTTTTGCATCTTTATATAGAATGGTGTGATTTTATTTGTATCTGTGGTGCATCCGTGGCTCAAGCATTGAGTGGGGCAAGTGTGCAATGCCACAGGTTAATCAGAGGATCCTAGAATATCCACAGCTGGAAGGGACTCACGAGGGTCATCAAGTCCAGCTCCTGGCCCTGCACAGGACGCCCCAAGAATCACAGTTAAAGGGATGAAAAGGAAGATGAGCTCAAGGAGAAGGAAAACCTGTGGGGTGGGAGTCTTGTGTCTGCAGGAGCTGGCAGGGTCTGGAGAAGGATGGATTGAGAGAGCTTGGAGAGAGCAGGTTCCCTGTCCCAGCAGCCGTGGCTTGGACCCTGCCCACAGCAGGGGCTTGGAACGAGGTGATCCTTCAGGCCCCTTCCAACCCAAACCATTCCGTGCTCCCGATCCCTCTCCGCCACGGGCATTTCTCGGGAGCGGTGGGTGGTATCCGAGCACAGGCCCCCATTAAGTGCAGCCCTGGAGAGCTCGGGGCTCTGAGGCTGGAGGCTGCCAGCTCCCAGTCAATCCCTCGGTTTATAAGCTGCCAACGTAAAGAGTGCCGGGTGGGCGCCGTGCTCCGGAGGGCTCCGGAGGGCTCCGGCATTCCGGCCCTTGGCGGGAGGCCGAGGAGCGGCCCACGTGCTTGGCTGCGGCCTGCGCCTTGCCAGGGAGGGTGCAAATCAAGCGGGCAGCTGCGGACTCCAACGGAGCAAAGCTCCGGCTCGGCTTTTGTAGGGAAAAGCAGTTTTAGATCCCCACGGAGATCCCTCCACAGCTCTGCAGGCCGCCGGGCCGCGCCGCTCGTCACCTGCCTTTCCACAGCCTCGTGCGCTCCCGGCCGGCGCTCGGGACACGGGGCGCTCCCTCACGCACCCGGGACACGGGGCGCTCCCTCACGCACCCGGGACACGGGGCGCTCCCTCACACCATCCCGGGGCACAGCGCATCCACCTGCTGCCCTCCGTCCCGTGGGAATGCCCTCTGCGCCCAAACAGGGGGCATGCACCCCAAATTGCCCAGGAGCCTGGTGGGGACGCTGACGCCTTCCAGCTGCTGGGACTTGGGGACCCATGGCGGGACTTGCGCTGGGGTAGGAGCCTCTGGTGCTTCCAGCCTTGAAGGTCCCGTTTGATGGGAGCTTTGCAAATAATTACCTTAATTAGACATCATGTCTCCTGATTATTCCCATGGATGTGGGCGAATCGAGAGGCTCAGGGTAAATCCTTCCTGGAGAAGTTAGTGGAGGACTTATTTTTTTTATATATTGAGGAAATCATTTTATAATTAATCACAGAATCTCAGCGTGGTTGGAGTTAGGTGGGACATTAAATTCCACCTTGTTCCACACCTTCCACTATCCCAGGTTGCTCCAAGCCCCATCCAGCCTGGCTTGAAACACTTCCAGCGATCCAGGGGCAGCCACAATTTCCACAACTTCCCCGTCCAACAAATAATACTGAAGGTGCCCTAGTGGGTATTTATCTAAAACAGGTGATGGAGATAAAAGGAAGGCCCGTGCTTGTCCTTATTTCCATGAATTAAGCCCTGTCCTTGGCACCTGCCTGCAGCCTCTGCTTTGGCCCTGGGAAGGCTGATGGTGTTAATTTGGTCCTTTTCCCCGTTCCCTTCTCCGCAGCAGCAGCAGGAGATGCTGGCCATGAAGCATCAGCAGGAGCTGCTGGAGCACCAGAGGAAGCTGGAGCAGCACCGACAGGAGCAGGAGCTGGAGAAGCAGCACCGGGAGCAGAAACTGCAGCAGCTGAAAAACAAAGAGAAAGGGAAAGAGAGTAAGTGGCCAAAGCTCCCTCGTTTGGGTGGTGACAGGTGGATGGGAGCCATGGAGCAGCCTCAGAAAGCTGGAGGAACCTCCTTGAGGGCACCGGGAGCTTGTGAGGGGACTCATCAGGGGGATTGAGGGGAAGAGAGAAATGTATTTCTCTGCTTTATCTTCATTTTCGTCTCGCTAAATGCCATTTTAGCGTTTTTCAAAAGGAAGCGTATCCTCTCTTCCCTTGATTTTACATTTTTTGAAGTATTTTTGGCAGCATTCCTAATGGAGGCAGAATATTAAGCCCATGAAATACACCAGATGCACGCTGCACTCCTTTTCTCTTTCTGCTGCTCTGAATTCCACTCCTTTTAACACGTAGCCTGAGTTCTCAGCTCTCCCCTTTTTGAAGCGCATTTCCATTCAGCAGGAGCTTTTTTTTCAGGAGGTGACAGCTTGTGGGTGCCTTCCCCACTATGTGTCATTATGCACTTGAGGAGATCATTGTGGCCTCACAATGTCCCTTATCAGAGATGATCGGGGCTGCTTGTTAGGGCTTCTTTTGCAAGTGAATGGGGGGAAAAAAATACCTCCCCGAGTTGTGCCATCAACTCCTCGGGTCTGGTTTCGTGATGGGAGGAGTGGTGGAAGGAGGATGGGATGCTGGCTGGAAACTGGGAATAAGATAAAGCTCCGAGAACTTTTTTAGTAGGGAAAGACTGGGGTCTGGGAGACCTTTCTAAATCCTAGAAAGACCAGAGGTCCAGAATCTCTAAGTGTTTCCCCTTCCCCCTGCTGCTCCCATCAGCTGTTGATGTTTGATCCATGTTTTGCTGGGCCTCTCCTCAGAATTGATACCTGCCCATCCTCATTAAAGTAATCTGGAAAGGAATTTAAATGCCCGAATCTCTGGAAAATAGGAGCAAAGCAGCTTTTGGGTGAAACACAGAGGTGTGGAGGAAAAAACCCCGAATTTGGGGATGTGAAGTTGAAGATCCTGTTCCCATGGCTACAGGTTTATTTTTAAATTACTTTTTGTTTAAGAAGTGCTGTGGTGTAGAATCATTATCGCACCTCGGCTCTTAAGGACACTTAAGTTATTTTTCTCACATCACAGAATTTGGTGAAGAGAAGCTAAAATTGTCCTGATCTGAAATATGAAGAGAGTGTGAGAGAGGTAGAGTTTGTTCTTCCTCCTTATTAACACCTCTGCTCTGGAGCCAGGCTGGGAGAGCTGGGGGTGTTCACCTGGAGAAGAGAGCAATCCAGGGAGAGCTCAGAGCCCCTTGCAGAGCCTAAAGGGGCTCCAGGAGAGCTGCAGAGGGACTGGGGACAAGGCATGGAGGGACAGGACACAGGGAATGGCTTCCCAGTGCCAGAGGGCAGGGCTGGATGGGATATTGGGAATTGGGAATTGTTCCCTGGGAGGGTGCTGAGGCCCTGAATGACCCCAGCTGCCCCTGGATCCCTGGCAGTGTCCCAGGCCAGGCTGGATGGGGCTTGGAGCAGCCTGGGATAGTGGAAGGTGTCCCTGCCCATGGCAGGGAGTTGGAATTAGAGGATCCTCAGGGTCCCTCCCAACCCAAAGCACTCTGAGGTTCCATGGTATCTTTCAGCTTCCAGTAAAGGAGGAGGACCTTCCAGGGGAGCCTTCGTAAACCTTCCAGTCCAAAAATGTTGAGCTTCAAGTCTTCGAAGCACCGGGTTTATCCCAAACTGCCAGAACACAGCCAGGTTTGGTTGTTGTGAGGATGCTAATGGATTAAGGGTGACACATTCTGCAGAGAGAAGGCTTTTAAGCATGCATTTGTCGCCTCTTCTGCCACTCAGGGGTTTATCTCCAGCTCTTTGCTTGAACTTTCCGCCAAGCCTGTGTTTGTAGAGCTGGTGAGAAATGCAGGGCTCCAAAAAAAGGGAATTTTCTCGCTTTGGTGTTGGAGCAATTTTACACCTTCAGGCAGTGCCTTGTGGGAATGCTGCAGCCCCCTGCTCCCGGGGAGAGCCCAGGGCTTGTTCCCCCAGCGTGTCAGATGTCACCACGTCGTCGAGCATGGCGCGGGAGACGAGAACTCGGCGGGGTGATCTTTTAGTTCTCATTCCCAGCAGAGCAGGCAGCTTCCCTGCCCTTTTCTTTTCGTCCCAGCCCGGATATTTTCCGTTGGAGCTCCTGCCTTACGCCACGGTGTGGATGAACCATCATTTTCCACGTGTCCCCTGCCAAACTTTGGCTGCATCGCTCCGTCAGGAGCCCTGCCTGGGAGCCTGGGCTGTCATCCTGATGATCACTGGGATCCATCATGGCAGGGAAGCAGCCTGCTCTCCATTGTGCAGGGAATCATGAGCGGGGATTACGCAGTTGACATTTTAGCTCTGCAGAATCACTGACTCCCTTATTTTTTGTTTTATTTTTTGTTCAGCGTTAGGTTTTCCATTTGCAGCGAGAGATTTGCGCGCCCGTAAACGAAGCGAAATCCTGCGTCGGTCGGGGTGTACACAGAGACTTGGGAACAAAGAGGTCCCTGTTTACAGGAGTTTGCAAGACAAAACCTACATATGAGCCATTGGGCTCATTCCCCTCCTGCTTTCAGATGTGACATTTAACAACTTGAGGGTGCACAAGACCCCTTTTCTTAAATAACTGTGGTTCAAAGAGAGCTGGGATACCCCGGACAAGTGCTTTATTCTGAGCGTGCTTCTATGCAAGTGTAACATCCTCTTCTAGTGTAATAAACGCGATTTCATCTGTGTTTTCAAGCATAACTTGTGAATATATGCCAAGCTAAAGGGATGAAAAGGGAGAGCTCCTTTCTGGAGGCACTTTGTTCTTCTCTCTTTGAAAGCAAAGTTCCTTTTTTTCAGGCTGGCAATGAAAGATTTGATTCGGAATCTTTTTTAGAAATCTAAAATTCCTTCAAATGCGTGAGCTGGTTTAATAGCCTTTCTAATGCATTTCTTTTTTTTTAATCCCAGGTGCAGTGGCAAGCACAGAAGTGAAGATGAAGCTGCAGGAATTTGTGTTAAACAAGAAGAAGGCTCTGGCCCACCGGAATCTCAACCACTGCATATCCAGCGACCCTCGCTTCTGGTACGGGTAAGTGGTGCTGGGCTTCCTGCAGGGTTCAGCCGGTGCCACCTTTGTCCCCCATTCCCTGAGGGAACAGACCTGGTGTGCTTGTGGGATGAGCCAGAGCGGTGACAGGAGTGCTGTGCATTCCCAAAATGCATTTTCCAGAGGGTCCCAGTGCGAGTGGTTTTTGTGTCCGCTGTGATGGTCACGGTGTGTGTACAGAGAGGTCTTTGCTGTCTTCCTGAATCCACAATGATTCAAGCTCACAAGTTCTACAGTCAGAGATCAGTTTTTGTAAGTCCTCCAGCTTTTCACCCAGGATTTGATCCTGCCTGGTGTTACAAAACTCGAACTTGAGTCAAATGAGGAGTCATTTTTTCTGTTCAGGAGTTGGAATTAGATGATTCTTGTGAGTCCCTTCCAGCTCAGGATGTTCTGTGATTCAGTGAATTCCTGCAACTCAGGATGGGCAAGCTTTGCATTTTAAAGCCTTTAACACTCATTGCTCTTCTGAATCTCTCAAAGTTGGAAGTGTTGTTTTCTTGGCTCTTACTGGAAACATCCAGTGGGTCCAGTCTGCACTTCCAATCACAACTGTCCCAACATCTCTGTTTTCAACTGAAAATATTCAACTGCTGGTCTCCAGTTTCAATTTCAGAAATTAACTTCTTCATTGTACAAAAGACAATCAGAAAATTTGATGTGCCTTGAAAGTTTCCGCTGCTATGGCTTTGTCACTGTCTACGTTAAATAAAAAACCAAAGTGCTTTGGATGTTGGCTTTAGTGACCTTAAAATTCGTGAGATTTTGAGCTGCAAAAGTCATTTCATTTTGCCATGAAACTTGTGTTCAAGCTGAGGCACTGACAGTGTTTTAAGTCTTAAGAAATGAACGTGTGTACAGGGAGGATGAGGTTATAGCCAGAAGATGTTTCCAAATTCCAGAAACTAAGCTGAAATGAAATTTGAAAGCTGTCCCAGCTCTGAGCCAGGACAGAAATGCTGAAGGGGAGTTGGCAGAAGAATTCAGATGTTACTGGAGGCAAAGTGAGATTGAGCAGTTTTAATACATCTCTGAAAATCTAATCTGAGGCTTGGGGATTTCATTAAAGGTGGTTGAAGGCTCTGAGGCCCCATTTCTTTCAAAGTTGGTTAAAATAGCAGTTAATGCAGGAGTGGTACAAGGTCAGTTAGAATTCAGGTTGCCCAGAGCAGCTGGGGCTGCCCCTGGATCCCTGGCAGTGCCCAAGGCCAGGCTGGACATTGGGGCTGGGAGCAACCTGGGGCAGTGGAAGGTGTCCCTGCCCTTGGCAGGGGTGGAATGGGATGGGATTTAAGGACTAAATCCCACCCAAACCATCTGGGATCCTGCGATGCAAGGCCAGGGGTGCTGCAGGTTTTTGGCCATGTCGTGTTTGGGGTTTCAGGATGGTCTGGGTTTGTTGTGGCACTTAATAATCCAAGCACCCCTTTCCTGTGATGCTGCGGGGTGCCAGCAGGCAGAGACAGCGCCCAAAGCATCACACAAGGGCTTAAGGTCATGCCATCCCCTCATTTTCCATCCGTTTTGGGGTGGGGTGAGGGTTGGTATTCTGGATTCCAACCCGAGATGGACAAAGCCTTGGGGCCTCACACAGATCTTTCTCGCTGCTGAGTTGTCCTGCTGAGCCCTCAAAGGAGGGCAGCAGTGCAGGATTTTTTACATGCACCCTTCACTTGTTAAAGCAGAAGTTGAGGATTTTTCTCTTTCCATCCTATTATTAAAAAAAAAAAATCTTTTTTCTTTTTTTTTTTCCCCTCAAGAAGAGAAACAACCTTAAAATTGCCGACATGTTAGTATTTATTTATATGGCATCTCATAGGTTACCAGCTGAGCTCTGGAGGCATTCCTGTCCCCACATAGCTGTGATGTGATGCAGTTGGGTGGTGGTTGGGTTGAGCACACACGAGCGGGGCTTGCAGGAGATCCACTCCACGCTCCCACTGTGAGCAGGCGAGGCAATTAAGTGGGAACAGATGCTGGAAGAGCCTCTCGAAGCACCACGCCTGCTTTTAAGCACTTCCCTCGGTCTTAGTAAGGTTTGTGAATTCCTTTTTTTTTAAAAAAAATGGAAAGCATTGCTTGGAAAAAAAAAACCCCAAAAACGTCTCCTGAGGGTATTGAACACCATGATGGTCTGACGTCAGTGGCTGTGGCAGCAAAAATGTTGTGCTGACATGGAATCACAGAGGTGTTAGAGTTGGAAAAGACCTCTAGGATGGTGTCCCATCCCTGGAAATACTCAAGGCCGGGTTGGACAGGGCTTGGAGCAACCTGGGAGAGTGGAAGGGGGTGAGTAAGGTGGTCTTTAATGTCCCTTCCAGCCCAAACCACTCTGGGATTTTGTGCTAGGCAACAGCAGAAGAGGTTCTCTGGAGCTGCATTGTCAGACTGTGCCTCCCGTGGGTCCTGATCCCACTGGGCAGTGCAGCTCCCAGGAATTTCTGCTCCCTGTGATTTCCCTGGGCAGTTGTCAGCAGTGCTTGGGAAGCAGCCGCTCCGTGTGCAAACAGCCGTGAGTGGAGTTCTGCTGTTTGCGTGGTGAGGAGGTAGAGAGGTACAATTACACTTGGAATTACACATCCAGTTACCCACTGAACGGTCCCAGCATCCACAGGTGCGGGCACAGAGCATCCCAGCACGAGTACACGTGTCTGCATGTGTGTCCAGTGCACCTTGGTGAGCATGTTGGAGGGAGGGTCTAGCAAGTCATGGAATCGTCAAGGTTGGAAGAGACCTCCAAGATCATCCCTCCAACCTTTCTATCTGTGCACGTGGGTGTCTGAAGGAGCTCAGGGGACAGGGCATGCCTCGAATGAAGGGATGTGCTTTCAGGAATGCCTGCAAGCTCCGTGGAGTGTCCAATTTCCTCTTGTTCCAGAGCTCTGAAATTCCTGAAGGGGCACGCAGAGCAGTGCATGCTGCTGGGAGCAGCGTCAGCTCCCAGTCCTGGAGCCAGGGAATGTGTTCCTGTTTGCAGAGCTCAATATCTGTCATTCAGCAGTCCCGGAGCACATCTAAACAGGCCCTTTGAATTCCTGCACATTCCCTAACAAAGTGGTGAAAATAGCTTCAATGTACTTGATTGTGCTGCTTAGGTCATGGTTTGAAAAAAAAAAAAAGAAAGAAAAAGGAAGGGGGAGGGGAAAAAAAAAGGTCTGTTGCTCATAAAGAGCCAAAAATGTCATTGTGTGGCTCGATGGGGCTCAGGGCTCTTGGATCACAGCGTCCAGGATTCCTGGGAGTGAAACATCTCCGCGTGCTGCCTTCCCACGGAATGAGCGGATCCCGGCAGGAAAAGCCACGTCTCCTTCCAGGAGGGACTCAAACATTTTTCTGTTTGTGGCTGTTTTGATTGCAGGTGAAGATTGAAGTGCGAGTGGGGCATTCAGGGGCGGGTGTGGGTGGCAGTGGGAAACACAGCCCTGCAAGAGCCCCAAAAGTCATTTATGTTCAGAGAAATCTGGGATATGAACGGGGAGCATTGGGGAACCATGGTCATTCATACTTCCAGAGAATCCCAGAATGGTTTGGGTTGACGGGACCCTAAAGCCCATCCCCTTCCAAGCCCTGCCATGGGCAGGGACACCTCCCACAAGAAGGTCTGTGGGAGTAGAAAATGTTGAAGTAGGTGTTGGAATAAAGATTTCAGAGGTTTTTTTTCTTTTTGTAGTAAAATTATGTAGAAAATTCAATGCGTTTTCCTGGTATTTCATTAGCCCCTTATTTTTTGAAGGCTTTGACTTGCAGTGGAATTGATGCTCTGGATCTCAGCAAAGAGCCAACTTGTGAGCTGAGCTTGCACTCCAGGGGTTGGTACTGCTCGAGAAGTCGCAGGAACTTGTGCAATTTTCAGCTGCGAATGGCTCATTTTGGTTCCTTGAAGAGCCTTTTGTAGGAGAACATTTTCAGCTTGATTTTTACGCAATATAAAATTGCAAATATTCACCTTTATTTTCTTTTTTTTTTCTCCACAAAATGCTTGCTTTCTGTTTTCCCAAATCCTTCAGTTTTTAGAAGAAATACAGGGTTGAAATTCTGTTTATTTAAAGTTAAGTTGAGAGAGCCCAGTGAGTGCCACCTGCACGGCTAAATCAGTCATTCTGCTGATGGAGCTGCTCTGCTGACTGGAGACTTCTCCCAGGCTGGTGGAGCTCCTGAGAAACAGCAAAGCTGGGCACAAGTCATTAAGCAGGAAAGATGAAGCCAACAAACTGGTAGGAGGCTGAGAAAACTCATTCATTATTTAATATCCTCAGCAAACAGACTGTAATTTACTTCCAGCAGCCTGCTCAAACAAAGCCATAAATTATCAGCTCGGTGAAGTTCAGCTGGAAAGGTGCTGAGTGCTTTGGCCCCATCTCTGCTGAGCTCCTGGGATGGGAGGACAGGCAGGAGGAGAGGCAGGAGCCACCTGTGTGGCCTTGGACTTTGTCTGCTAAGCCTGGAGTTTATTTTAGGGAGGGAAGTGGTTCACTCGCTCTGGAGTTGAGGGGGGTAACACCACCTGTGCTGAGATTCAGGGACATGACTTAGCAAAACCCAGCCCAGGTTACAGGCTTAGAATTTGTACTCGTGGTTCAGTACCTGCATGAGCTGAGCCAAGGTGGAGCCTTACACTGAAAACTAAGTTGATTCCTTCCCGTAGATTGGATTTTAGTGGGGTTTTTTGTAGGAGCACCAGGAGGAGAAAGCCTTTGCCTTTGCCTGTGCCCCGTTCCCCGCTCCCTGAGGCAGCAGGCACTGTGCTCATCCCCTCTGTGTGTCACCGGTGTAAAGCTTGTCCCTTCTCTTTCCTTCCGTGCAGGAAGACCCAGCACAGCTCTCTGGACCAGAGCTCCCCACCCCAAAGCGGCGTCTCCGGCACCTACAACCACCCAGTCCTGGGGATGTACGATTCCAAAGACGACTTCCCACTCAGAAAAACAGGTAGGGCTGCCCTTCCCTCGCCGTGCCGCTGCTCTCCCCGCCCTCACGCTCAGCCCGCTGATCTGATTTTCCTGAAAAACAAGGGCTGTTGCCAAAAACCCGGATTCCAGGCCACGCTTCATTTACCAAGCCCCCTCTCCATCTGCTCCCCCTTCACCTGCCCCTGCGCTCCCAGGGTTCCAGGGAGCCTGGGGCTGCTGCGGGCTGTGCGAGGAGCGCGGGAGACAGCGGAGCCGTGTGTCTAAGCTTGGGATGTTTTCCCAGCTCCAAAGCTCACACAGAGATCCGCGTGTCTCCAGCCCAAGCGTGTTCTGCTGAGTGAGAAAAAGTGCATTTCTTGGGGGATTTGCGTTTTATGTACGAGTTTGTACCTGAGGTAAATAAGGAGGTTTGTGCCAGGGCGAGCGCCGGGGCTTCCTGCGAGGGTTTGGTTCACACCTAGACAGTTCTCTCTCAGTTTGGCTTCTCCCTGCACGGTGGCCGAGCAGGTCAGTCACTCCTTAAGCCTGCATTATGTAAACCAGGTTGTTTGGGTTGGCTGTGCTCCTCAGCTCTGTATCCATGCCTGAGCCAGCGCAGCCTGGGCTCCCGACCCGGCCAGCTCGGGGCTGCTGCCTTCGGGGAACGGCTCAGCTCGGAGAGCTCAGCCTCTCCCAGGGAGCAGTTCTGCTGGGAATCACTTCAGGACAGCAAAAAAAGCTGCTCTGGAAAGATCACCCAATCATTAAGGTTGGAAAAGCCCTCTAAGATCATCCAGCCTTTAACCAGCACTGCCAAGGCCACTGCTAACCCATGGCCCCAGGTGCCACATCCACAGGTGTTTTAAACACTTCCGGTGATGGTGACTCCAGCACTGCCCTGGGCAGCCTGTTCCAGTGCCTGACCATCCCTTCTTGGGAGCTTCTCATTATGGACCATAGCACCTGGCCTGCTGGATGGATTCCCTCAGTGCAGTTGTCTCTGTTCCCCCTTGGGCTGACGAGTAACAAACACTTCAGCTGCACCCAGGAACCCAGTCAAAAACTGGCTCCAAGATGTGGGTTTCCCCTGGGAAAGGTGCCCCTGTGGCTCTGGGGATGGTACTTCTGATTGTGCCCTTTCGGGAGGACTCCAAAAGCCTGGATTTGCTGAAGGACAGGGCATCCTCTCCTCTGTGCTTCCAGATAATGGAAGAGCTTCCAGGCTGCCCTGGGGAACCACAGCGTTTCCATGCAGGGAAGCATCCCTTGGCACCAAACCCTGCGCTCAGGGCCTGTGGGCAGCCTGATTCCAAGAGATTTTTAGCTCTTTCCTATGCCTTGTGATGCCAGGTGATCCGTTCCTACCCCGTTAGTGTTCCCACAGTAGAAATGGGCTTTGCCATGCTCCCAAACCCGCCTGGCTCATCACCTCGAGGCACCTTGTCAGAGTGGCTTGGAGGAGCGGTCGCCCTTCCTGCTCCCAGTGTCCTGGAAGGGAATTTCTGCAGGGGAAGGAAGACATCTGCACATCTCACCCTGCGCCGCTTCCCAAACTGGGATCTCACCAAGGCTCCTGCTGAACAGGCTCCTGCTGTCAGACAGGGAGAATTAAGGATGATAAATGGAGCTAATCACGTTATTAAAGAGTGGAAGCAACCAAGGCATTGTTGTTTTCCAACAGGAGGACGTTCAGCTGATTTGGGTTTTCCAGAACGCTGGCGCTCGTTCTTTTTGGGCGCCAGCATTAATCTCCTGGGCGCTGCTGTGGGATACAAACGAGTTCACTTCTGTAAGGTTCAGGGGAGAAATTTTTTTTTTCTTTTTCTTTTCATTGTTTTCTTTTATTTTCCTTTCAACGCAACAGCATGTCAGGCTCTGGCACAGCAATATCCTGCAGAATTCCCAGTGCCAAGAATGTTAAGTTGCTTGGAGAGGAAAGGCTCCTGAACAGTCTGGTGTAAACAAAAGGCAGGGAAGGCTGGAGCCCATCCTAAATAAAGTTCTTTATTACGGGTGAGCTTTTCGGATTTTTGGCACCAGGCAGCGCTCTGGCTTTGTGCTGGTAATTTAAAACCGCCATATCGTGTAGTCCAATTTTATTAAATTTGATTAAATATTTGCAGCTCAAATAACAGAGCCCATCACAATACAGCTCTGATTACCAGGGCTGGAATCCAACCAGCACCGTTGCTGGGGAGAGGGCGGCTCAGGGGGCGGTGGGAAGGCAGTTGGAATGATCATCTCTCCCAGTTTGCAGAGCTGGGAGCGTGTCCCGCAGGTTGAGACATTTTTGGGAAGGATAAATATTCCCCTGGATCCCTGGAAGTGTTCCAGGCCAGGTTGAACAGGGCTTGGAGCAGCCTAGGCTAGTGGAAGGTGTCCCTGCCCATGGCAGGGGGTTGGAACAAGGTGAGCTCTAAGGTCCCTCCCAGCCCAAACCATTCTGGGATTCCACGGAATTTGTCATTTCACTGCCTTTTACCAATACTCCGTGTTTTTACTCTGATTTCAAGCATCCTGATGGTCACAGGTTATGGTGGAGGGAGGATGTGCAGGAATGATCTCGTAGGAGTGCTTGAAAGCCTTCAGCAGGGGGGTCAGCTCTGCAGCGTGCTCCTGATGCCTCCCGTGCCCCGACATCCAACTCCCTCTGATTTGTTTTCCTAAATTATGTTCCAGTTTCTTGGCTGTTCGGTTTCAGTGTGAAATTGTTTTCCTGGTGCAGTTACTAATTGCTTGAATCCTGTTCTTAGCCTGGCTGGGGGATTAATTTCGCTCTGCTCCCTCTCTCCAAGCACTTTGGGCTCTTCCTTTTTTTTTTTTCACTGAACTAAGACTGGTTTGGTTGGTGCTGCTCCTGCCTTTGCTGTTAAATACCTGGATTAGCACAAGGATTTTTATTTCCCCTTTTGGGGAGTTTCCTTTGTTCTGTTTAGGATTTAGTGTCAGAGTTTTATTGACAGCTTTTGAGAGGGGAGATTCTAAGTGACCTTTTCTGCTCCCAGATCAGGGTTGGTGCCTCCCAAATTTAATAACATTTGTTAAGTGCTGCACCGGGGTCCTCTAAGGAGAATCTCTGGAGAATCCTTATGGAGTGATTTTAGACTCTGCATTGGGACAGCCTGTTTAGATAACCCCAAGAGTTGTTTGTCAACACCTTGCCTGGAGCTGCTGAAGTGGGTTTTAGCAGAGCTTGTCAGTTTTGCATTTCTAAGGAATCCTGTCCTGGTTTTCTCCCCGGGAACAAGGTTGTTGGTGGCATTCCCTGCTCTCTGAAGCTCGAGTGGTGGATGCATTAAAACATGCTGTTCCTTGGAAAGCTGACACTGCCACCATCATGTAGATCACTTCTTGACATGCTTTTCCTCTTGGGGTTTTTGGCTGTTTTGGGGTTGTTTTAAATCCGGTGGAGAGCTGGACCGTGTCGCAGAATCCTGGAATGGTTTGGGTTGGAAGGGACCTCAAAGCTCATCTGCTTCCACCCCCTGCCCTGGGCAGGGACACACACCTCACACACCTTCCACTGTCCCAGGCTGCTCAGGGCCCTGTTTTGTGAAGCATTACTGAGGATCTGGATCCTGGCTTTTCCTTCCCCTCCAGTAGCACAGCTGGGTGGAACTGGATGAGCTTTAACGTTCCTTCCAGCCCAACTTGTTCTGGGATTCTCCACTAATGCCGGAGTGGGAGCTTACAGGGACACCTTTGGCCGGTGCATCTCTGGATTTCCTGCCTAGACAGTCACTGTGGATGTGCCTGTGGGATGTTTTTGGGGGAGAAATGGGTTCATGGTGAGTTTGGCAGTGCTGGGTTAATGACTGCGCTCAATCTTAGAGGGTTTTTCCAACCTAAACGATTCTGTGACTCCATGATTCTTTTTCCGTGCAAAAGAGAGGAGCCTGAGAGAGGAAAGCATCCTGTGATGATGTTGCTATTGCAGAAACCTGGAGCTGTTTGGGTATTGTTTGCAGCTAAGCAGATGAAACTGGTGTGTTTAAAAAGAAATAAAAGGGAAAATGAAAGGATTTGTCAACAATTACAGCGCTGCATTTGTCAAGGAAAGTGTAATATCCCTCTGAGCTGGTTCTGATTACTGGAGTGTTTGGAGCAGTTTGTTTTAGGACAAAAGGTTGTTTGGAGGAAAATAGACCAGTGAGAAACCCTGGTGTAACGTGGGAGTGTAATCCAGAGGAAACCTCGGAGCTCTGTGTGGCATGGAGTGTCACTGTGGTTCGAGGCAGCACGGTTGGAAGCCTGGCTTCCCACAGACCCACGCATGCAGAGGAGGCCCTGACCCGCCGGAGAAATCCCTGCTGGAAATACCCTGTCCTGCTCCAAGTGGAGGACGTCAGTCTGTCTGGTCCAAAAATAACATTTCGCTTGGATATTTGGGAAAATTTCTTCACTGGAAGGGTGGTCAGGCGCTGGCACAGGCTGCCGGGGGCAGAGGTGGAGTCTCCGTCCCTGGAAGTGATCAGAAAACGGGATGTGGCACTGGGGGACACGGTTTGTGGTGGTGCTGGACTGATGGTTGCACTCGGTCATCTCAGAGGTCTCCTCCAGCCTGAACAGTTGTGGGATCATGAAGACACTTCTTGAGGGGTGCTGTCAGTGGTGCTCCAAGAGAGAAACCCCTTCCAGTAGGAGACCAAACAAAATCTTGTGGTTTAGTGTCACCTCTGGGGGACCTCAGTCACTCAGGGAACCCCACCCTCCTCCTCGGTCCTCCCAGCTCCATCTCTGCTTCCCAGGGGCCTGCACTGCTCATAGAGTCCCAGGACTGGGCTGGAGGGGACCTCAAAGCCCATCCCATCCCAGCCCTGCCATGGACAGGGACACCTCCCACTGTCCCAAGTTACTCCAAGCCCCAGTGTCCAGCCTGGCCTTGGGCACTGCCAGGGATCCAGGGGCAGCCCCAGCTGCTCTGGGCACCCTGTGCCAGGGCCTGCCCACCCTCACAGGGAATATATCCCATTTCACCTTTCCCTCCTTCAGCTTAAGCTCCCTCTGCTCATGGGGTTTTCTCATGGATGTTAGAAGGGAGACAAGAGAATTCTGTTGGCTTTTGCCTGACTGGTAAAGCTTAGTCTGAAGCTTAATAATAACAACAATGACAATAATAATAATAAAAATAATAACATCCCTTAATAATAATAATAAATGAATGGAGTCCCCACCTGCCGAAATGAAGGTGTTCAAGGGCTGGGGGCAGGGCTTTCATGCTGCATTGTTTGCTTTTATCCCCCAAATGTGGACAGGCAGTGGGAACAGGGCAAACTCTGCCCAGGACGTGGTGGGGTTTTGACTTGCACAAGCTTAATGTCCGATTAGTTCAGCAGCTCAGGGGCTGCAGTTCTAGGAAAAAAAACAATGGGAATGACACAAATGTTGGAAGAATTGGATTACATGGGTCCTGCTGCACTCAGTGACGTATGAGAGGGGTAAGTTGGGCTGGAGCCTGTGAAAATGAGGGAAGCTTTTGGCTTATGTTCTGGTTATTAATTTACTTGGAGGAAAACAAAATATTCTTTGTATAAATCCTTGTTATAGGCCAAATTAAGTATGGCAGTGCTTAAGAAATCCCACTGGCTTTGTGGGAGCTGACTCACATTTGGACATGGGCTTCTTGTGTTTGCTGGAGGGGAATTTAGATAATTTCACGGCATTAGTTTTAAATGTTTCACCTGGAGACGTAGAGGAGCAGTAATTTTTTAACTTAGGTTTTGTAATTTAGTCTCCAGTTTTTAGATTTACTCTAGTTAGCAAGGCTTTGTTTGGGCATACTGCCTGGCAGGGTGAATTTGGGGAGATTTCCAGTGGAATCGGTGTTCCTAGAACAGCACTGAACCTGCACTGACTGCCAGGTATTGATGCTTCTGTGTTGTTTAAATTCCTGTTTTACACTTGTGAAAGACAGCTCTCCTCAGATTAAAAATATTTTCATTATATAATCGTTTAAAAACCATCTGAATAAGCCCAAATTCCTGGTCGGAGCTTTGGAAATGCCTCTGCTGGAAGCTCCCATCTTTTACTATAAAGTAGGTTTTATGTAAATTCTGTGAGTCTGAGGCTGTGCTGCGCTGCTCGCGCTGAATTTTAATTCCCCTGCTTTGGGCTCCGGAGCACCCAATTAAATCCGTGGAGGGATTATGTTCTCGGGGGTCCTGATGCCATGTTAGATTTGGGATTATATCTGAGGGATAAAGAGCAAAATCAGAGCGGGGCTTTAAATAGACCTTTTGGTGCTTCGAGACTCCACCCCCCAGCTGAGGGAGCAGAAGGGGAAAACACGGAGTGATTTTGCCTTAAAATAGTTTAATCTGACAAATTCCAATGCGTTGCTTTGGCAATCACTTGTGCTGGAGGTATTTTCTCTTTTAAGGCTGTCATTTTCTATGTTTGTTCACCTCTTGTTATATGGAAGGAGGTTTTTATTGTGGCTTTAAATATGGGATGTGTTGGGTGATCTGTGACCCCAAATCATTCGTTTCCCTGCCCATTTTTAAGGTGTTTCAAACCCATTCCTTCTCTGTGTTTGAAAGCTACCTAATTATTTGTGTGTTCCCAACAGAAGCCATCCTTCAGCTGAACACCAAGAATGAAACTTGGGCTGAAGTACAGTTTTTATTGCCATGTTTTCCTCTGTCAGAGGACAGATCCTTCCAAGAGCTGTGGCACAGGCTTGGATTTCCTTGATTTAAAATGGATATATCAGCATCCAGCTGTGACACCTTCCCCTTCCACAGAATCCCAGAGTGGTTTTGTTGGAAGGGACCTTGAAGATCGTCTCGTTCCAGCCATGAGTGTGGCATCCAGGCAGCTACTAACGCTCAGAAATTGGGAGGAATGAAAGCTGTGAATGTAAGGATGTGGGAGGAGGTGTGTACCCAAAGACTGCTCTTAAAATCGTACGTCAGCTGCTGTTTCGAAGAGAACTTGGACAAGTTGCTGCTTGGAGCCTGGGCTTGTATTTGAACTGGTCCACTCTTCAGTACTGCCCTGGGAGCAGATTTGCATTCAGTCCCCTGCCATTTTATATGCAAATTCTCTCTCTCTAAGATAATTCTCCCCTTGCTAATGCACTTCATTCAGCATTTGAAGCATCATCTTGAGGAAGCACTTTTTTTTTTAAGTGCGCCCTTTATCTCTTGCTGGCGTTTTTCTGTCCAAAGCATTCATGAAAAAGCTCTTTCCTTTCTTTTTTTTTCCTCCTCCCAAAAATTCCATCAAAGCACTGTTTTGATGGCTTAACTTCAAGCATTTGATCTTGAATTCATCAGCCTTCTGATTTTTTGAGCCCTGCAATTAACGTCGACAGGCTTGATCTTTGATGTGACCCGATGGTCAAAGCCAACTGTAGGGAAATACAGCTGCAGCCAGACTGAGTTAATTCAAATCAGTTTGTAAACCCTGTTGTAATTCTTCTGGAGAAGCGTAGATTATTGGCCCTGGAGTGTGTTGGTTGGTAACGGACTGAGCACTGCTGGTTCAGAAGGATGGAGCGGCGGAGTTGTTGGGAGGTTGGGGAAGGGAAAGGATGGGGCTGGTTTATGCATCTCGGCTCTGTTGGGAGCCCTCAAACCCCAGAGCAGCTGTTTCTCTCAGGACTCAGGAGGTCAGAAAGCATCCAGAGGAAGTCACCTCACAGGAGGAGTCTTGAATTAAAGCTTCATGACTCTATGGAGACTCGATAATGCGTGCGCTGTCACTGGCTGTCCTGGCCCCAGGGGCGCTGGGGCTTCCCAGGAGCTCTGCCTTGCTTTCTGGGATCTCAGGATTTGGGATCTGGAGGGAGTCTCTCGAAAGCGTGCTGTACACAAGGCTGTGGTCACAGGAGATGCATCCACACCTGCCCTGGGCAGCCCGGACCTTCCCAAGTGTCTGATGTGCTCTTCGATAGGGTTGAGCTGTGGGGCTGTGATGATGTAACCCAGGTTGCTTCCCAAATAAACAAACAAACCTCCTCCTCCTCCCTGGCCTTGGCTTTCCTTGGCCACGCTCTCATGCCCTTTCCCTTGAGTTGACACTGGCTCCAGCTGACAGAGGTTCAGCTGTCTGCAAGTTGAGGGTGACCCAGCAGGGAGACAATCACCTGCTTTGCTTGTGGGGTTTGATTTTGGCGTTTTCTTTCCCCCTGCCCTGGCGTCCCTCCCTCAGCCAGCTCTCCCTGGGGTTGGATGACTCCAAGGGTGTGGAGCTGCCCGTTCTGGCCGCACGTCGGAGATAACCAACAGCAGCCTCTCAGCTGGCTCACCCATTCCTCTGCTGATTCCCTGGATCCCATCGGTTGGGTTTGCCGCTGGCTTGGGAGCAGGTCGGGCAGAGGTGGGAAGCCCTGCACTAATCCTGGTGAGCTGTCAGCAGTTTGTGCCTCTGTGTCCTCGTTCAGGGCAGACTTTGCAGGAGGTTATTACATTGTCAATTCAAATGCCTGCCGTGGTTGTTGAGTTCAGATGTTGCATGGGCTGGGACCTGGTTGTTACGTTAAAAAGTCTGCATTCCAAATATTTGTTAGCAAATGGCCTCACTTAATTTAGCCTCCTGCAAATGCTCAGCTGCAGCCAACTCAACTCAGCTCAGCTGCAGTCTGAGTAAAACACTGCTGAGACACTCTTAACCCAAACACTGTTTCCTTGTCCTGCCCAGCCTCTGAGCCCAACCTGAAGCTGCGCTCCAGACTAAAGCAGAAGGTTGCTGAGAGGAGGAGCAGCCCCCTCCTGCGCAGGAAGGACGGGCCCGTGGTGACGGCGCTCAAGAAGCGCCCGCTGGACGTCACAGGTACGGCGGGTAAGCGACATTTCCTCAGTTCCTCACCCCTTTCTCCTCTTCCAGAACGCATTCCTGGCTCCTTCGTGTGCCTCAGTGGAACCAAGCTGAGGGCACTGGGCTTGTCCAGCCTGGGGGAGGCTGAGGTCAGGCCTCGTCCGGATCCGCAGCTTCCTCACGAGGGGCAGCTCTGATCTCTGCCCCTGTGACCCGACACACACCTGGAGCTGTGTCAGCTAGGATGGAAAACAGGAAGAGGTTCTTGACACAAGGGGTCTAAACATGCAGCTGATACTTTGACTACTCACTTGGTAGTTTCTTGTTGAAAAGTCCTGTTCTTCCAGGAATAAAGTTTGTAAGTGAGATCAGAGTAGAGAACATGAGGAGATTACCATAAAGTTAATTCTTAGCACCATCTAGGGATGTCTCTGGGTAAGTACCACCCAGGGACAGCTTTGCCAGGCTTGTCTCGCTCCGAGGCACACGTTCATCACTCCATCAAACTCAAAGGGAGCTCCCTTTAGACAGCGGAGTGGGATTGGGAGACCCTGGGGTGGCTCAGCGCTTCTCTGTGTCAGAGCCTCTCTGTTTGCAGAGGGGAAGGATGATTTCAAGAGCTAAGAATGGTGGAATCATAGAACATCCTGAGTTGGAAGGCAGCCACAAGGATAATCCAGTCCAAACCCTGGCCCTGCACAGGACACCCCAACAATCCCAGCCTGTGCCTGAGAGCGTTGTCCAAACCTTCCATGAGTTCTGGCAGGCTTTCAGACCCGAAAATCCAATTTCCTTCACTCACACAATGCTATGTGGCACGTGGCTCCTGGGATAAGTCAGCCTCTGCTGGCTGACCATTTCTCTCAGCAGTGCCTTCAGAAATGGCAGTGGAAGCTCCCATTTCTCACTGGCGTGGACATGGTTCAAGAAGCCAGCCTGGAGCCTGCTAGAAAAGTGTCTGAGTTCTCATGGTAAGAGGGGACTTCTAAATGGAAAATAGGTTTTTAAAACAGTCCCACTTGAGGGAGTAGAAATTATGTTTAATCCCTGAAGAATGCAGGGGGTTCTGGTGGGACACCTTCCACTTGACCAGGTTGTTCCAGCCTGGCCTTGGACACTTGCAGGGATCCAGGGGCAGCCCCAGCTGCTCTGGGCACCCTGTGCCAGGGCCTGCCCACCCTCCCAGGGAACAATTCCTTCCCAATATCCCATCCAATCCTGCCCTCTGGCAGTGGGAAGCCATTCCCTGTGTCCTGTCCCTCCAGGCCCTTGTAATAATTAGCTTTTATTCCTCCTGGAGCAAGGAGGAGCCTGCTGCAGCCTGAGCCACTGCAGCTGCTGGGAGATTCTCCTGCTGCAAATGCTTGGGGACAGGGAAAGCTCAAAAGAAAAGGTTTTAATCTTATTAACCTTCCCAAAGAAAAGGAGGAGCACTGGCAGCTGTGCCATACAGCAGGTGAGAGACCTTCTGAGGGAAGTCTGATGCAAGGAGGTGTCTTTAGGATTAGAGGGAAAGAGGGTGAGAGAGGCACTTTTAGAAAAATGAAGCAGAACAGCTCCTGCGTCCTCCAGTCTGACCTCTTCAAACCTTCCATGTCTTATATCATCTTTCAATCATATTTCAAGTTATTAATACACTCTAAGAGAAATCCCCGTGGGGAGAAGACTTAAATAAGCTGAGTAGGTACTTGGATGAACCATCTGAAAGTGTTTGTTGGTATTTTAAGAGCCCTGGGAAGATTTAGGGGGAAGAAGGGGAGGAGGAGGAGGGCTGCTTTCGTCCAAAACGAAACTTGAGGGGTTGTTATCTGTCTAAATCCCATCAGAGAGATGGTTTCTAATGTTCAGAGTTGGTTTTGGATGTGTTTTTCAGACTCGGCATGCAACAGTGCTCCTGGATCTGGTCCCAGCTCTCCGAACAACAGCTCCAACAACATCAGCACCGAGAACGGAATTGCAGGATCAGTCACGAGTATCCAAGCAGAGGTACAGAGCCCTCCTTCCCTCTGCTTTTTAACACTCATCAGCTTCGGGAGGGTTTCAGGGCTAAACCACACGAAAGGAAAACCCTGGCTTGTGACTTGGAGCAGACTTTGGGAATTACCTCTCAGCCTGGGCTGACAGGATGCCTTATCTGTTTATTAAATCTGGCTTGAACCAGCTCACAGGCAGCTTGTGGTAACTTGCAGTGGTTTTGTAGTGAGGAGAAAGTAAAAATACAGGGATCCAGCAAGGTCAGATGCAAGTATTTTAATGTTTGGGGAATTTTTTCTTGTATATGGGGTGGATTTATTGTGTGCAGTAGGCTGGTCTAAATATGACCAAACCAGAACCGGATTAAAGGGAATGGGTTTAAACTTTTCCTCCCCAGCTGGGGATCTGAAAGCTTGGTGCCATGTGCTGGTTTATAATCCCATAAACTTTCACCATCGCTCCAGGCATCGATGGATGTCCAGGGCAGGGTGTTGGACTGGGTGAGTGGGGTTGGATTGAGCACAGCAGCTCCTGTGTTCAGGAATCCTGGATCCCTGCTTTTCCAAGGGGTCTGGGCCATGTGAGCTGGCTCCCACTATGAACTGTGCCTGGAGAAAACCCGTGTGGTTGTCTGATGTTACTGGTGCATTTCTTGTTATCCAGTAGCTGTTCTCCCCATGAATATAGAGTCTGTCTGAACACCAGGGCTCCACAAACAGGCTTGGGCTTGTTCTCCACAAATATTCCTTTAGGGTTGAAAAGGCCTTCTGATGGTGGAAATGTCAGCCCTTATTGCTTTCTAGTTTTGTACAGATTCTCACTTTATTTTTATTTCTAATGTGGTGTAACAGTATTTAATATGGGGGACCATGCCTCCTTCTCCACCCTCTGCCCTGCCAAATTATCCAGCACACATTCCAGCCCCTCTAGTCCGTGGTAAACCTTACAGATTCGGGTAATTGGTGTGAAGATAAAGATGGTGTGAGGTGGAGGCTTCACTTGCCCCAGGAGGACGAGCACTGAGTTTTGGTTTTGCTGATCCAGGAGCTGTCAGTCTTGTCTGTCCTTAGCAAACTGCAAATCCCCATTTTCCATCATGCTGCTGATGGAAAAACCAGTGGATTTGACAGCTTTTTGTGACATAAACAGAGCAGGCAACTTCCCACAAGTCCCTGTCCAGGGCAGGGGGTTGGAACCTGTTGGTCTTTAAGGTCCCTTCCAGCCCAAACCGTTCCATGAAGTCGGAGTGAGCTCCTGCAGGTGAATGTGAAGCTGGAGCATTCTCCTCCTCCATTTGACTTTTCAGCTAAATAACTGGAGCTGATCATCTGGGACTAGACCACCAACACCTAATCAAATGGACACTGACCACAAGAAAAAGCCTTTCCATCAACTGCTTGTAGTGCTGCAGTTTTGTGACTTAGGCTGAGGCACAAGCACCACAAATGATTTGGAAAAAACCACCCTGTCCTGCCCAAGCCTTTCCCTTTCCCAAAGAAAAATAACTCTGCATTTTATTTCAACATTCATGTCATGTGATCCCAGCTGATCCGTTGGTCTGCATTTGGGAAAAAATCAGTGGGGTTTGGTGTCTTTAAAACCTTCTTCTTCAGTAGGAGCTGTATGACCTGGGAGCTCAAGTGTTGGAGGTTTCTTTAATACCAGTTGACCAGGATTTCCCATGTTCCCACCATTAAATGTTTAGAAACGTTTGAATGTTCCTGAAAAGATGAAGCTGTGTTTCGTTCTTGGCTTCATGTTTTGTTTCAAGTGAGAAATGTATCTCGCTGCTGCTCAGTTCGCTGCATCAGCCCTTGGAGCAGGTATGTGGGGAGATGGTGTCCACGGTCCTCATCTGAGTGCCTTCAGTGGGGAAAGGCTGCAGCCCTGCCTCCTTCAAAACAGGCCCTTTCTGTTCAGAAATGCTGCTTTTAAAGGCTTTTCCCTCTCTGAAAGGCACACAGCATTCACTGCCAGTGCAGTTGGTACAAGCCTCTAGAAACTGCTTGAGTACAGCTGCAAATTGTGCATTCAGCAATGGCTGTGTGCAATTCAGGCCCATTTGTGCACAGCCCAGAGACGGGAGCTGTGTGTTTAAAGTGATGATAATGCTGCCAAATCCCATATGCTGAGAGCATCAAGCTGCTGTGTTCTTCTCTCCTCTGTTTTCTGTATCAAATCCCCAGGAGAGGCTTTGAGGCACAACTCCAGAGTATTGATTGTTCAAAGGGAAAATGGATGTAGTTTTGTTTCATTTATGATATCAGTAAAATATTTCATTCCTCTGCTGACAATAAGTATCTTATTTTCAATGGCACACTGACATTGTGTAACTTAAATTAAAGCAAAATTGCCAGGAGTGCTCAAAAATCACTTGGAAGGAGAAGTGTGTGGGTACAAATAATCACATGGAGAGTCACTTTAGATTAGAGAGAAAAATGAAGATTTTTTTTTTTTACAACAAGGCTGTTAAAAAAAATGGCACAGGCTGCCCAGAGAAGCTGTGGCTGCCTCATCCCTGGAAGTGCCCATGGTGAGGCTGGATTTTGGGTTTGGAGCACCCTGGGATAGTGGAAGGTGTCCCTGCCCATGGCAGGGGGTGGAACAACCTGGCCATGAACAATCCCAGGGATGGGACAGCCACGACTTAGGTACAGATTGCCCCATAATAGAATACTGAGTCAAACAAAATCCCCTTTTTCACAACAGCACCTGAGTTTAACAGACTTTTGCAGAAGTCTTCTTGAAGTCTAAATTCTATTTACGTTGGAAAATCACCTGCAGAGACTTCAGGATGATCAGAACACTGCCTTCCTAACAGGAAAATCAGGCACTTTATTGTAATTTTTATAATGGGTTTTCTCGTGCGTATTTCAAATCAGTCTTGTTTGGAAATTAAAGGTATTTTTGCTAAAGTGTTCTTGCTTCAAATGCCCGTAAGACAACTGAGCAAATCTTGCATTTCACCCTGAAAATCAGGAAATAGCTCTGTAAATGCAACCTTAAGGGTTTTGGATGAGATCTTGAAGTCTGATTTGTGCTAACACACGCTAGTAAATAACATAAATTGTCTGTTATTTGCTGAAGAGAAAAACACCAATTGTAAAGCTTTTTTTTTTTAAGATAACCTGTTTTACCTTTAAAAAAGGGCAAGTGCTTGAGGAGGACAAGTACCAAGGGAACAGCACGTAGCTGTTCCAGGGGAGGGTTAGATTGGATGCTAGGAGAAGATTCTTCCTCCAGAGGGTGCTGGGCACTGCCCAGGCTCCCCAGGGAATGGGCACGGCCCCGAGGCTGCCAGAGCTCCAGGAGCGTTTGGGCAGCGCTGCCAGGGATGCCCAGGCTGGGGTTGGTGGGGTGTCTGTGCAGGGCCAGGGGCTGGATTTGATGATCCTCGTGGGTCCTCTCCGGCTCTGGAGACTCTGTGTCTCCTCCTGTTGTGTTGTCCTGGTGATTGTGCCGTGTCCTGGTGGGCTCTGGGGATGGGGTCTCACCAGGGCCCCGTTCTCGCTCTCCTTTCCAGACCAGCCTGGCTCACAGACTCGTGAACCGCGAGGGCTCCGTGACGCAGCTCCCGCTCTACACCTCGCCCTCCCTGCCCAACATCACGCTAGGACTGCCTGCCACCGGCCCTTCCAGCGTAAGTGGAGTTGGGCCCAGCCTCTGGGATGTCAGTGGGGATGGGATCAGCCTCTGGGATGTCAGTGGGGTGGGGACCAGCCTCTGGGATGTCCCTTAACCCCCTGTGCCGTGGTGCGTTTGCAGGCGGGACAAGCCCAGCAGGACGCGGAGAGGCTCGCAATCCCAGCCTTACAGCAGCGGATCTCCTTATTCCCTGGCACTCACCTCACTCCCTACCTGAGCACTACAACGTTGGAGAGGGATGGGGGAACTGCACATAACCCTCTCCTGCAGCACATGGTCTTACTGGAACAGCCAACTGCACAAACGCCTCTGGTCACAGGTGAGCGCTCCGGGGGCAGCACTCGGGCACCTGGGAAAGAGAGGGAACCAGCTGGGATCTGTTGGGTTGTTGTCAAGGCAGCCTCTAGGTCCTGCATCCCCTCTACCCCCTGCAGGTAGAACATAAAACCTTCGGGATGTGTTTGCTGATTCATTGATTAGTGGTGGTTTTTCCAAAACCAGATCTCCCACCTCATTTTGGTGAGATGAAAATAAATGCTGTTATTCCATCAGGACAGCAAAAGTTGGTAGGTAAAAGTTGAAAACTCTTTGTTTGTTGGAGTTCTGACCAGTTCAGATCAAAGCGAGGGCAAAAACATTGCATCTTAACAATTCCTGTTTTCCATGGACACTTTCTATTCCATGAGGGTAGGAAAGGCACGCACTTAGAAAATGACGGATCAAAGCACTTCCTCTCCACCATTAATATAAATAGCAAAACCGTGGCAGAATCAGCTGCCTCCCAGCAGATTGGGTTTGTTTGTGTGCGTTCCCTCTCCAGGACGTTAATTGCCGTGAGTCACTCCCGGTGCTGGAGTTTCAGAATGAGCTACCTGTGGGAAGGCCTGTGGCAATGAATAGGCTGGATTCAAAGCAATAATTCCCACTGGGATGCGTTCCTGGTTTCCTGTGTGTGGTGCTGGGACAAAGGATGTTCTGCCTCAGTTACAGGCGTGTTGGTTTTCCTTCCCTTCCTTCCATTTCTCATGGAAGTTCTCGGGAGGTGTCAGCCCCTGAAGCATTGCAGCTCGTGGCTGCTTGTGCATCCAGATCCCAGGAACACCCACGGGGTTGGGATAAGCTTAGGAGCACGTAGATGTGGGGAAGCCGAAGCAGAGAAGTGTGTTCGCTTCCCTCGGTTTCCAGTGTGCCGTGTTGGTTTCCAAGCGAATTCCTTCTACTCCGCCTGCTCCATGCGGTGTTTCCCGAGCGAGTACAACGTGTTACAGCCCTACACTCAGGAGAAGGAGTCAGGACACAGCAACAAGGAGAAACACACGTTCCAGAGGCAGCAGCTGAGAGGCAGCGAGCTCACACGTGCTCCCCAAAGCCTTGAGTGCACCGGCTGCCAAGCTGCAGTTAATACTTGGCTATTCCTTGGAAACAAAGTGGAGTTTATTAGGATTCTGCTGGAGAGCCTTGAGCTCTGGAGATGGTCCCCTGACAGCTGCAGAATTATCCAGCTGTGATGGCTCTCTCTGTGCTGGAGGGTAGACATGGCCAGCTTGGGAAGCTAGACCAGAATTCCTTAGTTGTGGCATTCCTTTTGGGACCGGTTACTCCGGGTAGTATCCTTCATGTTGTGGCACATGTCCTGGTGTTCCATAGTCCTCATGGAACGTATTCAGGGCTTGGAGCAACCTGAGATAATGGAAGGTGTCCCTGCCTGTGGCAGGGGGTGGGATGAGTTGAGTTTTAAGGTCCCTCCCAAGCCCAGCCATTCCAGGATTCCATGAACTTGGTGTCTCCTGGAAAGCTTTCCCAGGAGCACCTTGGCCATTGCCTTGGAGGAAGGTAGTCTTCCATAATATCCTGTGCAAGCTCTGCTGTCTGATTCGAGCTTTTGGGAGGAGGAGCTGTGCTCTCAGGGAAAAGGAGCACATCTCTGCCGATGATCCGTGTGTTGGTGCGCAGACCCGTGTGTGTACACACCGACATCTGTGGAGACACGCATTTATAAAATCAAATACCCTTTCACATGATTGCTTTCAGAAAAAAGCAGAGAGTGGGAGAAACTCCTTAAGTCTTCCGAGAAAAGAGGCTTCCACATGAGTCAGCTCCTTCCACGTAGGGCAGTTCTGCGAATCGCTGGGAAAGGAGGTCACATCCTGAGACACAAATGTCAAGGTGTTTCTAATCCTCAGCATAGAGCTGGCTGCAGACTTCTGGCAGCTTGACTCTGTCCTAAACCAAAGCCTGAGGAGAGCAGAGGGCTTCTTGCCCAAAAAAAAGTGACTGCAGCCCTACCCCTGTTAGCGAGGCAGCAATTCCCAGCCGTGCCTTTCTATCCCAAGGTGTAACCAAAGTAAACGTGTATCCTCAGCTCCTCCCGCCTTGGGCTGGGCTTTGGTGGGCGTAGCTGGTGTCCCAGCTTTCTCAGAAGAGTGGGAAGGAGTGTTTTCCGAGAGCTGGGCAGGAACTGGCTCACCCCAAGAACTGCTGAGGAAAGAGGACACTTCCTAAAGATGTGTCCTTCCCAGAGCTCAGGGGATATTTCACACGGCAGCCATCAGTGACACCCAAATCTCCAAGGGCGTGTCAGTAACCCCAATTATCCCAAAATAACCTTTTGAGTTTTGTTAACTCACTGGCATGTCTGCACAGGACAGTGATGGAAACAATTCCAGCTCTTTGTCACCTTGGCCTCTAACTTACCTTCTTGCTGCAGAAGCTCTGAGGCCTGACAGCTCCCATGTTCCTGAAACAGTCCCTTTCCCAGCTCAGAGCCGGCCAGGGGCTTATCACAGGGATTTTCCATCCCTGTGTGTGGAGCAGAGCACAGCCAAGGGCAGCCGTGCACTCCTTGATCGTCATCAAGGGAGTATCCAGGGAGCCCCCATGAGGGATAACTGCTGGTTCCTGCAGCTTGAACCTGGGATCAGTCCCTGGACCGAGGCAAGCTGTGAGGTTTAAACTCCTCCAGACTTCTGTGGTCTCGGAAGGGTCTGTGAGGTGTTGCTGGTTTCAAGAAATTAAATGTTTCTAGAGGGTCTCTGAGTCACCAGGCAGACACAGAGCTCAAACCAAGCAAAGCATCGCTCCGTGCAGTGGTAATTAATTTATCTGCTCTCTCTTAAGGCAGCTCCAGCTGTAGGTGGCGAGGTGGCTGGGTTTGACATGGTATCACTGTCACCATCAGCGTTACTCAACAGCCGTTTTCTCCCTTCCTTTCTTCTTCCTCTTGTTTCTCCTCTGCTGTTTTTTCCTCCATATTATCTTCAGACTGGTATCTTTCAGGACTGCCCCTGCACGCACAGCCCCTGGTGGGTGGAGAGAGGGTCTCCCCTTCGATCCACAAGCTGCGGCAGCACCGCCCGCTCGGGCGCACCCAGTCTGCTCCCCTGCCCCAGAACGCCCAGGCCCTCCAGCAGCTGGTGATCCAGCAGCAGCACCAGCAGTTCCTGGAGAAACACAAACAGCAATTCCAGCAGCAGCAGCTGCACATCAACAAGGTAGGCACGAAGCTTGCAATGCCTTTCTTCCTCCCTAGCAGCTCCAAGCGCGCGATTTTGGGGTCCCTAGTGCGAGTGTGTGTGTGGGCTCCACCTCCAGCATCCCTGGGCCTCTCATCCCTGGACCTCTCACCCTTGGACCTCTCTAAGGCATGACAACACCAGGAAGTATTTGTGAGGGAAGTTACTCAGATTTATTGAAGTGTTTGCTGGAAGGCTGAG
Source organism: Corvus moneduloides (assembly GCF_009650955.1). NCBI lineage: Eukaryota > Metazoa > Chordata > Aves > Passeriformes > Corvidae > Corvus > Corvus moneduloides. The sequence goes on from NC_045482.1 coordinate 582,462, forward strand.
AGACTTAAGGGAGTTCAGCCTGGAGGAGAGAAGGCTCCAGGGAGAGCTCAGAGCCTCTTGCAGGCCCTAAAGGGGCTCCAGGAGAGCTGCAGAGGGACTGGGGACAAGGCATGGAGGGACAGGACACAGGGAATGGCTTCCCAGTGCCAGAGGGCAGGGCTGGATGGGATCTTGGGAAGGAATTGTTCCCTGGGAGGGCGGGCAGGCCCTGGCACAGGGTGCCCAGAGCAGCTGTGGCTGCCCCTGGATCCCTGGCAGTGTCCAAGGCCAGGCTGGACACTGGGGCTTGGAGCAGCCTGGGACAGTGGAAGGTGTCCTGTCCATGGCAGGAGGGTGGAACTGCATCATCTTTAAGGTCCCTTCCCACCCAACCCATTCTGGGATTTGTCCTGCTTTGAGGCTTTCAGAACACTCCTCCCAAGGAGTCCCAGGGAAAGCAGCAATTCCAGGAGCAGGAAGTTTGGGGCTCAGGACCAGCCCATGGCAGGCGGCCGTTCGGATCGCGGCGGTTTCATTTACAGCAGAGCTTCCTCCAAATGTTTCCACTGTTCCAGTCCTGTGAGAAAACACAACCACCGAGGGCTGGATCAAAGAGTGGAAGAAGCCGCAACCCCCCCCACACACAACCACCCCCAAAGCCTCGTTTATGGGCTGGGCTGGGGCAGGATGGTTACACAAGCCACTGACGTCAATGCTGTCCTCCTGGAGAGCTGCCACCGCGGGTGCCAGCCCTGGCCCTGGGTCAGCCCCGCACACGGGGCCCTGGGGAGCCGCTGCTCCAGAGGGATCCCATTTCCTCCCCCCTCCACACACTCCTCAGGACCAGGGCCGTGGGATGCGGGGCAGTGAGTTGGGGTTCTTTGTTCAGGCCAGTGTCAGCTGGAGGGATTTGTCGCATCAAGGTTTTTAAAGCTTTTCCAAAGCCTCGGCCGTGACGTATCCACTGAGCTCATTCAGACTTTCTCCCGGACCTCCCAGGAGCTGGAGAGCCACTGGAGCACTCTGAATTCCAGCTTTGTCAGAGCTGGGACCCATCGCTCTCCACAGCAGAAGCAGAGAGGGTTTAATTGAACTGATGGCAGAGGGGCAGCTTCCCAGAGTTTGATTTATAGGAGTCACGAGTTAAAATCACTTCGGTGCTAGCGCTGCATGCGTGTGGCGGATTTATCCCGTGGGACAGCATCCAAGTGCTGACATGGAAGAAGACTTTTCCCAGATGTGGGGATATTTTAGGACCCTCGTGTGTAGGAGAGTTAAGGGCACGGCTAAAAATAAAAGAAAAGAATATTTAATTATTAACAGGACCAATGGCAGTGCCTGTTAATTTTTTTATTTGTGGATTTCCCGTAAATAATACTCCTGAAGTCTTTTATATATTTATATACTCTGAAATAAGGCTCTTCTTAATTCCATATGATTTTTCCAAACTTTGAGATTTTGGCCCTAAATGTTCCCTGTTAGGTGTCTGCAGCAGATGAAATTTTTGAGGGGACTGCAGCCAAAACAAGTCTTGCTGTTTCCAGGAAGGCAACCGAGAAAAAATACACTGTTTTACTTAAAAATAGTAAGAATAATCATCAGAGAAGCTGTGGCTGCCCCATGATCCCTGGAAGTGTCCAAGGCCAGGTTGGACTGAGCTTGGAGCACCCTGGGATAGTGGAAGGTGTCCCTGCCCATGGTAGGGAGGGAATGGGATGAGCTTTAAGATCCCTTCTAGCCTAAACCATTCTGTTTTTCTCAGTGAGCTGAAATTCCACCGTCACCCTGTGCTTCTATATCCCACCTCTTTTGCAGGTTTAATGTGCAAACCTGGGAGGTTTAGGTTGGATTATCAGGAAATATTTCTCCACTGAAAGGGTGGTCAGGCACTGGCACAGGCTGCTGGGGGCAGTGGTGGAGTCTCCATCCCTGGAAGTGATCAGACAACGTGTGGATGTGGCACTGGGAGACACGGTTTGGGGGTGGGTTTGGCAGTGCTGGGGGAATGGTTGGACTTGATGGTCTGAGAGGGCTTTTCCAGCCTTAAGGATTCTGTGATTTGTAACATCAGAAGAGTTTTCTCTCCAAGCCCCATCCAGCCTTGCAGGTGGGTTGTTCCCTCCACGCACAGCAGCTCCACAGTCTCCTGGTCCTTCCAGCAGCAGGACTGAGGCTGCCTCAGACAGTTGTTTTTCCCCTGCTGTCTCATCACTTCAGGGGGAAAAAAAACCAGATCAAGAGATTTCTGTAGGCTTTGGCTGCTGCAGAAGGCTCTGCCAGCTCCCTACATGGCTGGTGCCCAAGTCAGCCTCTCCCCGTCATCCCTTATCATCTCTCGTTTCCCCTTAGTCTGGAAAAGTTAAAAATTAGAACCCAAAGGGAACGTGGGAAGAGTGATGTCGAGTTAAATGAGTTCAGCCTTTATAATCTCTTTTTTTTTTTCTCTTTTTTCCTCATTTTCATCAAAGCTGTGTCTCCAGCTGTCCAGAGTTGTTCTGTTTCTTCCTTGAGTTTGTCCTTTGACTCCAGAGGGAGGAAAAGGAGGTTTCTACTGCCTTCTGCACATCATGGCATGGCCGGGGCTGAGCTAGTGTGACATCCTCCTTTGCTTCCTGCCTCCTCTCTTCCTCTGGTTTTCCTCCTGTGCCACCCACCAGTGGGGATCAGAGTCCCATCCAGCCCAAGCCATTCTGGGATTCCATGATTTTTGTGCTGGGGGCTCCTCATTGGTCTCTGATGTGTAAATAGCTGTCCCTAACCTGTTTAGTAGGACCTTCAAGGTCTTCAGTGTCCCAGGAACTTGCCACTGTAGAGAAAGGTGTCCCCTGGAGCAGCTGGTATGGATTGATGGGCCTGGTGGTACTCAGAGGCTGGGTTTGGTGGTCTTGGAGGTCTTTTCCAACCTTAATGAATCTGTGAGTCTATTTATCACATCTGCTGGACAAATCCAATGGCAGCTGAAATGTCACTAGTAAAAAATGCAGCTTTTTCCCCCTCATGAAACATTCCACAGAAAAATGACGAACTCTTTGGTTTTCCCTGTATTTATGACGTGGCTTTGCTATGTGGTGTTTCTTTGTTGTTTTGTGGGTTTTGTTTAATTTCTGTTCTTTATATCTCGAAGCTGTGGAGGAGAACTCTTGCCAGCTGCGTGGAGCCTTTTAAAAATGCTTGTGACTAGAGAGCTGTAATTTATTCCGGAGTGAAGTCGTTCTCTGCCCGAGGCTGGAGAGGCAGTGCCTTTACCAGAGGCTCATGGTGGTGGCACTTTGTGACAGCCAGAGGCCACTGGGTATGAAAACAGAGGAGTAACCTCGTGGCAGAGGAAGCCAGAGAGCTAATTAAGGGAGGGAGGAGTTATTTACAGTGCTCTGTGTTTACTATTCCAGAAACATTTACAAGCAGCTTCAGTGCTACCTTTACAGCCAGCCCCTTGCACTTTGATTCCCTCCAGTTTTCAACTGCACGAGCACGTGCTCGTAAAACTGCACAAATGGAAGATTTTTAGGGAGTTTTAATGGGCCTGGGATGCAGATAGTCAGTGCATTATGTGGAATGTGTTGGGAACAAAGTGTCTTCTCTGCAAAATCGTCCTCTGAGGGCAGGGTTGCTGCAGCTGGAGCTGGTGACAGACCAGGAGATTCCCTCTGCAAAGGGAGAGCAGACGGAATGTCTGAAATGTCCTTGTCATTGACCACTTGGTCTTTTCAACCTTCACTGTGCTTTTCAATTAATTCTCACATTTTTAAGGAGCAGGAATAATTTAAAACTTCTAGGGGCTTACACGGCCTCTCATTCCCATTGGGTATGACAGTGGCATTGTGAGTTATTTTTCCCAGCAATTACCTTGTGCAGTTCAGAAGTTCAAAAGGTATTAAGTTCAAAAGCTTGAGACCTTCGATCCAAGCAGGGAAAAAAAACCACAAGTAGCAGATGGTTTGTGATGATTTAATTATCTTTAAAACAGATTATATTCATCAAGCCTAAGAGGGCTTAAAGAAAATTGGTGGAAGAAGTTTTAGCTTAATGTGGTTTGGATATTCAGTGTGTGTTGTAAGGAATGAAACTGGGGGGGCAGGGGGAACCTCACAAAAATCCTTGAGGGGTTTTGATCCCTGAATCTTTGCAGGGACCTCCTGAGGTCACTGAGGGCAGTGTCCCTGCGTGAGCAGGTTGCCCGAGGATCTCCAAGGATGGAGACTCCAGAACTTGTCTGAAAAACTTGTTCAAGTGTTTGACCACCCTCACAGGAAAAAAAAAGTGTTTTATTGTGTTCAGAAGGAATTTCAAGGGTTTGAATTTGTGCCCATGGCCTCTTGTCCCATCACCTGTGAGTGCAGCCCATAAGAGTCCATGGACTTAAGTATATCCAAGTTTTCTTAAGTGTTGCCTAAACCTGGTAGTTCCTGCAGCGAGGGAAGTTTTCCTTGTTCCAGACTTTTCCTCTGGTGTCAGAGTCCTGGGATTCCTGAAGGATGGTCTTAAATAGGGCATTAAGTGCTGTGGCCTTTTCTGTGCCACATGCCACCGGGTGCCTTCCCTCATTCAGCAGTGGGACCAGGATCTCTCTGGTCTTCCTCTTTTCTTTCTTCATGCCCTTCCTGTCCCTTGCCAGATTTAACTCCATTCCTGCCCCTATGCCTTGCTTAAGTTGTATGGCAGAACCTTCCTTCCTACTTTTGGGGAGGAAAAAAGGCTTAATTCCAGGTTGCAGCCACTGTTCTTCAAAGAGCAAGTTACTGACAAACAGTCCCTCCTCCTGCATGTGTTCAATAACCATGTTTTGATTTAGCTTTATTAGATTTAAAATCAATATTGCTTTCCATACCAATGACCTAATCCTCATTAAACCTTGCCCTGACAACTTTCAAAGTGCAGCAGTTTCTTTTTAAGCCTGTGGAGCAGGGGCAGCCTGAGCTCTTTGAAAGGGAGGAAATGGATTGGTTTTCCCATGCTGGTGTTAAAAACAGGTCACATTTGGGGGGTTTTTTTTATATCCCAAATAAAAATCATAAGCAGTCTGAGACAGAGGACCGTGAATTTTATCTTGCCAATGAACTTAAAAAAGTCTGAGTGAATTACAGTGAAAATTAAATTGTTCCTTTTGGTTTAGGAGCAGCTCTCAGAGGAGTTTACTGAGTCTGGTTAGGGAGGTCAGGTTAGAACAGTGCTGCTTTGAGGTTTGCTCTCAGCTGTGTGTCCTGAGTTTCCTCTTAAGAGTGCAGGTTTTCAAGTAATCTTTATTTCAGCCTCACAGATGAAATGCAGGGGGTGATTCGAGGTGAGATTGGACAAACAGGCAGCAAAACCCCGCTCGGAGGCTTTGTGTCCCTCGTATTCTTTCAGAATTTAATTGCCAAACATCTCGATGGCTGCTCTGCGGGTTTGTGAATGGAGCAGCATCTGGAGGCGCGCAGGAACAAGAGGCCCTTACTCCTTCAGAGGGAAAGTTGAGTGGAAAATGAGGGGGTGTCATTACCTGGGCCACGGGATTTCAGAGCCCTTCATGCCGAGGTTGCCCTGACCTTTCCCTGGATTGTTCCGGGCCTGGATTGTGAGGCGGAACCACCCAGAAGTGCTCTTTCCCGTGAGTCTGGAGGACAGGGCGAGCTTCCCCTGTGGTGAGTTGCGCTTCGCTGATGGGCTCTCTGCTTTCAGATCATATCCAAACCCACGGAGCCGGCGCGGCAGCACGAGAGCCACCCCGAGGAGACGGAGGAGGAGCTGCGCGAGCACCAGGCCCTGCTGGAGGAGCCCTATGGCGACAGGGCCGCGGGCCAGAAGGAGGCCCCAGCACTGGCCAGCGTGGTGCAGGTGAAGCAGGAGCCCATCGAGAGCGACGAGGAGGAGGCAGAGCCGCAGCAGGAGCTGGAGTCCGGGCAGAGGCAGGCGGAGCAGGAGCTGCTCTTCCGCCAGGTGAGCTCACGGAGCGCCGAGTCCAGCGCTTGGGTTGTGGTGTAGAACGTGGATTTGAGCTTGGAAGTCACCTTGTGCTGCTCTGAGGGGGAGACTCCGAGGGGAACCAGCTCCTGAGGGTTGGCTGGGTAGAGGAACCCGGTGTAAAATCAGTGATTCCTTCCCTGGGAGGAGAGTCTGGCTCACCTGCGCAAAACACAGTCACTGTGGCTGTTTCTTTGGGAAGACAAAGTGTATCCTAACATTCCGGAGCACTAGCCACCAGCAGAGGATTTTATTTTGGTTTAATGATTTAAAATTAATTTCTCCAGAAAAAGACTGTGCAAGGAAGCAGGGGACAAGCGGAGGGTGTTCCTGCTTCAGAATTAGAGATCCTAGAGCCTCCAGCCAGGCTCATTTCTGGGGGAAAACACCGGAGGCTTGTGGATTGCAGGTGATAAATCCAGTAACAAGGTAGCACAGTGTAATGGAGCTCATCCATGTCCTCCAGGAATGTCAGGAACTACATTTGCCCAGAGCAGCTGTGGCTGCCCCTGGATCCTTGGAAGTGTCCAAGGCCAGGCTGGATGGGATGGTGGAAGGTGTCCCTGCCCACGGGGCTGGGGCTCCGTGTGCTGTGCCTGCCTGACTTGGCCCTAGAAACACCACATTCATTTGCTGCATGTGAGGAAAAGGAGTCCAAGCCCACCAGCCTTGAGAAACCCTTTTGGGAAGGCCCTTTCAGCAGCTGCCTGCTTCTTTTCCCCACAGCAAGCCCTGCTCCTGGAGCAGCAGCGGATCCACCAGCTGAGGAACTACCAGGCATCGCTGGAGGCGGCCGGCATGCCCGTGTCCTTCGGGGGACACCGGCCCCTGTCCCGGGCACAGTCCTCCCCCGCCTCGGCCACCTTCCCCATGTCCGTGCAGGAGCCACCCACTAAGCCAAGGTTCACAACAGGTGAGGTTTGGGGGGGCTGGGGATGACTGGTGTGCCTTCCACTGAGCTTTTCTGCAAGGGCATGGAGTGACAGGAAAAGGAGGAATAGCTTTAGACTGGGAGGAGGGTTAGATGGGTTGTTGGAAGGAAGTCCTTCCCTGTGAGGGTGATAAGGTTCCCCAGAGCAGCTGTGGCTGCCCCTGGATCCCTGGAAGTGTCCAAGGCCAGGTTGGATGGGGCTTGAAGCAGCCTGGGGAAGTGGAAGGTGTCCCAGCCCTGCCCACAAGATGAGCTTTAAGGTCCTTTCCTACCCAAACCATTCCATGATGACGATGCTAAGATTTTCTTCCCCGTCCCTGCCAATCCATAAGCGTGGGCTCCGCGTCTCATCCCCGTTTGGGTGCTCCGTAACGTCCTGCCTTCTTCAAGGAGCAGACTGAGTCATCCCTGTTGTCCTGCATGTCCCTTCCCCGGAGCAAAAACAACCTGCCCACACCAGCAGCAGCACAGCCCTGGAGTTCTGTGTCTCCAGGCAGACAGAGCGAGTCCCAGGCTGTGGCAGAGCTGATTTAGAGGCAAGGCAGGGAGAGCCAGTGCCCCTGAGGGACAGAGTGCAATGCTGGCTCTGCTTCCTCCACCTTCTCCAGCCCCTCCATAATCTCGTGCCATAAGTTATCCACTCCGGGCTCCCTGCCAGCCTTGCCTCCTCCTGTAACACAGGAGTCCGTGCCCGCAGGTCAGGAAAAATGAGGTGAGTTGGTGATTTCGTGTTGTCTTGAAGAGACAGAGACCAAAGAGTGTTTGCTTACCTGTGAAGGAAAACAGTAAGTGCAGTCCTGCATTTGTCTGGTGGAAAGCATGAGTGCAAAATAAGTGTTGATCCCCATCCCGGGAAGTGTTCACAGCCAGCTTGGAGCACCATGGGACAGTGGAAGGTGTCCCTGCCCATGGCAGGGGGTGGAACAAGATGGGCTTTGAGGTCCCATCCAACCCAAACCTTCCTGGGATTCTGTGAGCTCCCCACCAAGATTAAAAGCAAAAAGCAAATTGTTCTTCCTGTATCCTGACAACCAGCTTTTCTCCCCAAAATCCTTTCTGCCTCTTCAGTACCCTTAGCAACTGCTGGAAGTTGCTTTCCCGTGTGACTTCTCAAGCCCCGTGCTGGGTGATGGGGACTGATTTCGAAGTCCTCCTTCTCCCCCAAATGTCAGGCTCTTATTTTGTGAATGAACAGTTTGCAACGTGATGTGTTCCCTGGGAAAAGGAAAAGGAGGGGGGAGAAAAATCCACAACGCCCAAATAAGAGCGACTCATGATGTTGTTTCCCTTTCACTTCTGCTTTTATTCCATTTTTAACCTACACTTCTTGCATCACTCAGCTCAGTGCTGTGAATCGGGTTTATTTTCAGGCCCTGCTGGTGTAGTAATAGTGGCATGTTCAGTGTGACTTTGTTCCTCAGCTCCTGGCTGCAGGCAGGCTGGGAAGCGTGTGCTGTCAGCTCTGGAAAAACCCAGGGAACGGCTCCGTTTTCCCCTTTAAAGTCTCTTATTCATTGTTGTTGATGTTGAACCCCAGAATTTCAGCAGAGCTGCATTTCTAACGCCATCAGTTCTCACAAAATTAATAGATTTTGGCTTTTGCCAAGGGTGCAAGGAAAATTCCCCTGTCTCAGGGTCAGAGCAGATGAAATTTGAGCTCCTAATACACTTAACCCCAAACCTTGGGGCTTTCAAAACAAGGAAGCCTGGCCCTGCTTGAAAGGATTATTCATTCCTTCCCTTTCTTCCCTCCTCCTCCACCAGTGTTGAAGCTGCCCAATCAATCACATGCAAGACTCTGGACATACAATAAATAACATTTCCTACCAGAGGATCTATGTTTGACTCAGATCCGTGACCCTGAATTTCGTTTAAAATTGCAGGCAACAGTAAGAGTGCAGGTTTGAGAGCTGTGCTGCTTGGAAAAGGTGCTGTTCCAGTGTCAGGGTTTATTTTCCTCGGAGGCAGGGTTTGAAAAACTAAGAAAGTGGCTGGAAATAAGAGGTGGAATATCACACTGCTTCTATCCAGCACTGCACACAGTGATGAGGTGCAGAATGCTTCGGGTAGTTCACCTGTAAAATACCATTTTCATGGTGTTTACCCAGGTTAAGATTCCAAGGGCTTGACTTTTCTTTTCCCTTCCATCTCTGCATTTATGCTGGGTGAGTGGAGGAGGAAGCACAATAAAATCAGGCATTCACTGTCACTAATTAAGGTGCAAAGCATAAAGACCTCTGTGCTGGACCTAAAGCTAGTCCTAGGTCTCATAAGAGGTTTGGTTTAATTAACCAGCACTGTCTGCTTAAGAGAGGCAGGGAAGAACACCCACTGCCATGGGCATGGAAGCAGGAGAAAGGGAAGGAAAGGCATTTCAGCTGCTGAGCATGTGTGTGAGTGAAATTGCCTCATGTTTTGCTGGAGTTGTCCACGGCGGCGTGTCGGAGATTGTTTCTGGAGGTGGATGCTGAAGCTTAATCACCGGGATTGAGCTGTTCTTTGGAAGGCAGGAAATGAAAGTCTTGGGTATTTTTCAAAAGCAAGCAGTGCTGAAGTGCATCAGGCTTCTTTTTCCTGAGGAAAATCCATCTGGCTGATAAGCGGCTGCTTTGGAGACTGATCCTAAGGCAGAGGACTGAGGGTTGGAATTGGTGTGATGGGTTGGTGAGAGGGCTGCAGGGAGCAAAGCTCGCTGAATGGCCCTAATCAGGCCAACCGTGATCACTCTGGATGTGGATGTGGCCCTTAAGAGATCAGTCCTTGTCCAACAGACAGGGGAATTGTTCCTCCCTTTCATGTGTGGGATATTATATAGAAATAACACAGAAAGCTGATGCTTTCCCTGGACCGAGTTAGCTGCAGACAGCTGGAAGTTCTGGGGCTGATGTATATTTTATTTTCCTGTCTCTCTCGGTGACCAACACCTGAGACTTCAAAGGTGCAGGGGAAGGAGCCACATACTGCAGCTCTCAAACATGATGTCCATTACTCCACATCAAAGTGAAAGCCGTGCCTTTCCTGAATCCTTCCAGCAATCAGTTTGATGTCCCGAAGCATGACATTTAATTTTCCTTCCTCCCAGAAAGCCAGTCCTTGAACTTGCCCTCTCTAGCTCGAGCAGCCCCCATGACTTTAATGAATACTTGTGCTTGCCCTGTTCTACACACTTGAATAAGGATCTTCAGGTTAGGCCATTAATTTGCATAGCTCCAATTATCCAGTCTCTGATCTCCTGCAAAAATGGGTCCACAAATTATTCTGATGTTCTGCATTAAAGGGTTTTTCCTTTCTGATGAAGGCATTTATTCTCTCCCGTGCAGAGCAATATAATTATCTGAACCTCAGATCATATGTTTGTTCTGCCAAGAAAAGCCAGTTGGTTTTGCTTTAGTGCTGACCTTTAAAAATGATTGTTCTTATGTCTGAAGAGAGTCTTGCTTCCAGCACCACTTCAATTAACTTGTGACAGCCAGTGTAGTTTTGTATTTTAAGCTTAAATTGCCGAGCTTCCCTCTGTGTGTGTGTGTGTGAGTGTGCATGTGTGTCCCCAGCCACAGGAAGGAACTGGGAACAGCTCCCTTTTCCACTGGGCTGGTTTCTAGGAAAGAGAAATGATGAGTGACGTGTGGTTGCAGCACAGAAGGACTTCGCTGAGACACTGCTGTTATCACTGAACCCTTGGGAGAGGAGAACCAGTGATGAACCAGATTCTGCAAACGCCAGGTTTGGAGTGGGAGAGAATCCTTGAGTGGTTTGAGTTGGAAGGGACCTTGAAGGTGATCCAGTTCCATGGGCAGGGACACCTTCCACTATCCCAGGTTGCTCCAAGCCCTGTCCAACCCGACCCTGGACATTTCCAGGGATGGGACAGCCAGGGCCTCACCACCCTCACAGCCGAGAATTTCCTCCGTAAATCCAATCTAAATTTCTTCTAGTTTAAGACCTTGCACTCGTTCAGTTAAACTCAGGCTGGGGTGAAAGCTTCTCCTCAGGTGAATTCCGAGCTTGCCTTGGCCCAGCAGCTCCTGGTGGTGTTTGATGCTGTGCATCAAACATGGGAGACCTCGAGAGAGCTTTGCAGCACAGCCTCCTCCGAGTGAACTTTGGCTGACCCGAGGGCAGCCAATTACCAGGGCTCTGTTCTCTCCCTTGAACCCAGCGTGGTTTGGCTTTTGGGGGGTGTTTTTTCCCTCTGCACTCACCTACAGCAGAGCGAGGAGCTGCCAGACACCTCCCCTGACGCTGGAGTCCTGCGGGTGCCGGGGCCAGGGCAGGGAGCCAAGATTCCCGGTGGCACAACGTGCCCACACCCAGCCAGGAGGTGGGACTGCAGCTGGAGCCAGGCTTGGGAGCGTGCAGGGGCACAGCCTCAGCTCCAGCTGCGTGTCCAGGGCTGCTCCTAGATCCCTGCAAGCCCCTTGGAGCTCCCAGATTGAGCTGGGACCGGCTCCTGCCGCTGCTGCCTCAGAGGCTTTGGATTCTCGTCAAGACCTTTGGAGTCCATAGAAATCATGGAAAACCTTGGGTTGGAAAGGACCTGAAAGATTATCTGGTTTTAAATCTCTGCCATGGCAGGGACACCTCCCACTGTCCCAGGCTGCTCCCAGCCCCAATGTCCAGCCTGGCCTTGGGCACTGCCAGGGATCCAGGGGCAGCCGCAGCTGCTCTGGGCACCCTGTGCCAGGGCCTCACCTCCCTCCCAGGGAACAATTCCCAATTCCCAATCTCCCATCCAGCCCTGCCCTCTGGCAGTGGGAAGCCATTCCCTGTGTCCTGTCCCTCCATGCCTTGTCCCCAGTCCCTCTGCAGCTCTCCTGGAGCCTCTTTAGGCCCTGCAAGGGGCTCTGAGCTCTCCTTGGAGCCTTCCCTTCTCCAGGTGAGCACCCCCAGCTCTCCCAGCAGAGGGGCTCCAGCCCTTGGACCAACTTTCATACAGACATTTCCTGCAAGAAACCTTTCTCTTGGGAAAAAAAGCCCCAAACTGACCACTTTTCTTCTGTTTTCTGGAGTCTCATATCCCTTGAGGATTTCCACAGGAAGGGCTGGATGCAGGTTTGGATTTTCAGTTCTCTGTGGCTCCTGCTCGAACACGCAATTCTGGCCTAGAGCCGTTGACTCCAAAGTGCAAAATACGCCCTTTTTTGCCCTGAAAGTGGCAGTTTTTTGGTGTTTGTTTTAAGCTGAGAGCAATTGTGTCCCCTGTGCCGCAGGCCTCGTGTACGACACGTTGATGCTGAAGCACCAGTGCACCTGTGGAAACACCAACAGCCACCCTGAGCACGCGGGCAGGATCCAGAGCATCTGGTCCAGGCTCCAGGAGACGGGGCTGCGGGGCAAGTGTGAGGTGAGGAAAACATCAGCAAAGGCCACATGATGGCTTTTAGGATTACTAATAATGTTATTATTGCTTTATTATTGTTGTTGCTATTTTTAATTATTATTATTATTACTATATTATTATTGCTGTTATATTATTTTTATGCCAAAGAAAAGAGCAAGACATGATGTAACCCTCTCATTTGTTATCCTTCCAATGATTCCAGCAAAAGCAACAACTTTTCTGTGGTTTAATAACTTTTTTGTGCTCTGTAATGAGTAATGGTCAATGCTGTAAAAGGAATGGGGGTAGGAGGATGGCACTGAGCACCACTCCATCACAAGAGGTTAAATTAGATTTATTTGATACATTTTTAAGAGCAAGCAGACGAAGGGAAAAGCTTAGATATGAAATGGAAAGAATGGAGATTAATAATCAAAATTAATGAGTAATTGTTAGATGTAACTAACAGCAGTGGTGATAAATGGGAGTCTAAGTGTGTGTTCATCAATTCTTGGAGCATCTGAGGGGGCTGAATCCCAGAGTATAAATATTCCAGCAGTGTCAGGATCTGGCTGGGAATGTTCCCGAGCCATCAGATAAGACATCCACGTGGTGGCAGCATTGCCATTGCCTAAATGTCCCTGTCCTGCCCTCATTTATCCCTTTCAAACCTGGTTCTGTCTGTGGATACCCATTTAATCGAATTTTGGGATTATTTGGGACCAAAAGAACCTCATTGCTAATTGCCTGGCCTCCTCAATGGGTGTTACAGATGTTCTCTAATGTCTGAGTTCCTCGCTGTAGGATCCCAGGGAACTATTACTGTCCTTAATTCCCTGCTGATTTCCTTAAGGAACATTTATTTTCCTTGATTTCCGTGCTTAACTTGGCACTTTTGGTTGCTCTCACGACGGGAGCTGTTGTTGATCTTCACCTGCTTTCCAGCTGTGTTTCCCTCCTGGCCACCGGTGACTTTCAGCCTCGCCAGACTCTTCTTTTTGTCCAAAAATGCTAAATTTCGGCCTTAATTCCCTGCTGGCTTGCTTCAAGCTCTGCCCTGCCATTGCAGGGTGTACTCCCTTATCTCTCTGGCCACCTTTCCTTCATCCCCACCAGCTCCTGCCAGCACCTGTCTCAAAGTTTCCTTCTTTATCTTGAACGAGTCTGAGGATGACTTTCTATGTCGAGCAAATAAATGTTGTGAGTCAGGAATTAACCCAAAACCCAAATTTTTCCACCTGAGGAGCCGTTTCAGTGTTGTACTGTCCATCTTGCTGGCTTGCTAAGGAAGCAGGAAAGCTCTTTGATGAGAGCTGAGCAGTTCAGCAGTGATTTCACCACCCTTCTCCTTCCCCTTCCAGTGCATCCGTGGCAGGAAGGCGACGCTGGAGGAGCTGCAGACGGTTCACTCGGAAGCCCACACGCTGCTCTACGGCACAAACCCTCTGAACAGGCAGAAACTGGACAGCAAGAAGCTCCTAGGTATCATTCCCTGGGGGGAAATCCCCCTTCCTGACCCCTGGCACCCACAGTGCTGACTGAGCAGCGTGGAGGGTTGAGATGCTGGGCCTCCCTCCATCCTTAGCCCTGTGCAGCTCCAAGAGGATTGTTCCCAGCTCCATCTGTCTCCACAAAATCCATCTCCCTCTCTTCAGGCAGATCCCTAAACCCTGGATAGCTTAAACCTCCTTCCTTTGATGTCTTCAGAACCTAAAAGGATGTTTTCCTGAGGAGGAAAGATAGTTCAGGCAGTTTGTTTTATCCTTGGACACTCTGTGTGTTAGGAAGTTATCCATGGCTGAGGAGGAGCTGGAACTCCCTCCCAAGGGTTTGGATCTGCAGCCCCCCAGCCAGCTGCACAGGCACCAACAAATCCCTGTCAGGTTTGTATGGACAGTCAGCAAGAGAGATGCAGGGGCCTCTGCATTTGTTTAATCTGGGGTGAGATTGTTTATCCTTTTCACTGGAGACTGAATCTTCCTGAAACAGGGCCGTGTCTGTGGTAAAATACAGACAAAAATATCCAAAAAATGGTATTTTCCCAGCAAAAATCCTAAAGGGTGGATTTTGAGATAACCAACCCCCCCAAAGCAACCAAACCACACGGATTTTAGCACCTCCGTGGAGTCATCATCACCTCCCTTTACTTCCTGCCTTTTTGCAGCAGTCGGCTGGTGGGGCAGTTTGGGAAGTTCTCACGTGGGGATCAGCAGGAAAAAAAAAATAAAAAAAGAGACAGTTCAGGAGCCTAGACGTTGAGAAAGTTTATTTTGGGATTAGCCTGAGTTTGGATGATATAAAAAGAGGATTAACTCCATGGCCTGCATGATGTAGTGGCCACAGCAAAGGAGCTGGAAACATTTTGCTCAGTGTGTCCATGAGCTCCCAGAGAGGGAAGCCATTAGCCAGTAGTTAAACACGCAATTAGCACCGTATTTATAGCTCACTTCCCACCTCTTTAAAGCCAGAGAACCCAAAAGTAGACACCTCCAGCTGAATGATAGCTCCATCAGGACGTAAACTTCCAGGAATTTATGATGTCATGTGCTTGGGAGTGGAAAACCGTCAGCCCGAAGGAAGGCACGGTAAATCTTCCCTGGGGGATCTGAGAAGATTCTCTTGGGATACTTTTCCACTCCCTCCTTGGCTCTGGGCACGATCTGTCTCAACAGTTCCACAGATGCCTTTGGAGATACCGTGTCTTTGGGGGGACACCCAAATTGCTGGACCATTCCTCACGGTTTGTGTAGAGAACCTGTGGGGGAAGCAGCTCTTGCTCTGCCTCTGCTCCTGTAGCTCTGTGCCCCCCATGGCTTTAATCACTCATTTTAAAGTGCCTGTAGAGATCAAGTTTAATCCTGTAGAGAGGAGAAATTCTAACACCTGAGGGCTTTCCAGGACAGAACATTCCCTGTTTGGATATAACTTCCAGAAAAGCCCTGGAGCTGCGAGTCTGCTCCCCAAGGATCTCCAGTAGAAGGGGATGTCCAGTAGCTCTTAACTGGGCTTTCCTAAGCCCATGTGGCACCGTTTTAGCCTCGAGATGGTGACAGTGGCACTGGCTGCCAGCCCACATGACCCCCTTCTTTCCTGATGGCTTCCACAGGGCAGGACCTGAGCGAAGATATCAGGGAAGAGCTCTGTGGGGAGAGGGGAAACTCCTCCTTCAGCCATCCTCTCCCGCTGGGGGGTTTAAAAGGCTTCCAAATTTACAAACCAGCTCTTTAAACGTTAGAGGGTGGATTAAGGGCAGGTTTGAAGGCTGGGGGCAAAGCTTTGTGTGAGGTTTAGGGATGCAAATGGGAGTTTGTTAGGGCTGAGTGTCTTGGCAGGTGCCTGATGGCTCCGTGTAAACTCTTCCCCTTTGATAGGTCTGTGAGGAGGAAAAAAGCCTGAGAAACCTCAGCCTAAAAGGGAAAAAGCTTGTAAGGCTTTTCAGGACACAGGATGTTTCCTGTTAAGCTTCTGCAAATGAAAAGGGGCGTGTGCCTTCATGGAATCACAGAATCCCAGAACGGTTTGGGTGGGAAGGGACCTTAAAGCCCATCCCATCCCACCCCTGCCATTGGCAGGGACACCTCCCACTGTCCCAGGCTGCTCCAAGCCCCAGTGTCCAGCCTGGCCTTGGACACTGCCAGGGATCCAGGGGCAGCCCCAGCTGCTCTGGGCACCCTGTGCCAGGGCCTGCCCGCCCTCCCAGGGAACAATTCCTTCCCAATATCCCATCCATCCCTGCCCTCTTTCAGTTTAAAGCCATTCACCCTTGTCCTCTCAAGGATACAAGATACAAACCCATCTTTCCTTGGACAGTGGAAAGACTTGGAACCTGCTGGACAAGTCGAAACTTAGGCAAATAAGGCTGCTTTTAATTTGTGGGGAGCAATCCTAAATTGTTGTCAAGAAGGTAAATATGGAAATAACAGGTGGATTATCAGTGAGAGATGTGACAGGAGGTCCGAGGCAGGATGATCCAGCAACTTCCATGTGGGTCTGATCAAAGAATGGATCTCACTTGGAGCTCAGATGAGTCCAGATGCATTAATTCCTCTTCCAGCAACAGAATCCCAAATGGTTTGGGTGGGAATGGACCTTAGAGGCCATCCCATTCCACCTCCTGCATGGGCAGGGACACCTCCCACCAGACCAGGTTGCTCAGGGGCCCCGCAGAATTTTGAATGGGGTGTTTTTATGGTTTCCTGTCCTGCCTCGGTGGGAAGGGGTTAAAGTGCTCCTCGGAGAAGACACGCTGAGCGATCGTTGGTGGCATCTTCATCATGTATAGTCTTGAAACATCGGACGGCACCCAAACTTTGCATAAAGATGAGTGAATTACAGACAGCTTTTGCAGGAGCCCAGGCGTGCGCATTGTGTGTGTGTGTGTGTCTGTCTGTCTGTCCGTCTGTCTGCTGTAACAGGGCTGGCTGAAAACTGGAAGCAAACCCCCAGTCTGTTGTTTCTGTGCTCACAAAGACGGCGGCATGGCCACAAAATTGGCCCCAGAATCTGGTGACCTCTGACTTTATGACTCACGGGGTGCGTTCTTTTGTCCCCCCCGCAGGTTCCCTAACGTCGATGTTTGTCAGGCTGCCTTGCGGTGGTGTCGGGGTGAGTAACTCCCTTTAATGTGTAAATAATGTCCTGTTTGTTCTCCCGGTCCCCTCAGCAACAGGAATTGTTGCTTTGCATTCCATCGAGTGGGTAATTGCAGCCAGATGCTGCCCACAAACAGGGGCTGCCTGGGGCGCGGGGTGCCTCGGCCTCACGTGCCTTCCTTCAAAAGCAGCATGAGGCTTTCGGAGCCCTTTCGGAGAGCCCGAGCGTGTGTGTGACATCCAGAGGTGTGTTTGGGCTCTGCCTTTGGGGAGGAAAAACCTCATTTCCCAGGCAGGGATGTTTGATGGAGTAGGGGTTGCCGCGTTTGGAAGCAGCCCTTGCATCCCAAAGTGCTTTTCTCTGTGGAAAGCAAGGCGTGCTCGTGCTGTGGAGGTGTTTTGTCTTCAGTCCTGGGACTTCAGAGCTGCCTGCCTCCCACGGCAGGTGGAAAACGTGGCCCTGAAGTAGTGATGGTGAAGGACGTATTGCTGTAAACAGCAAGCTTGCTACGTCGCTGCCCTGGAACGAAACAGCACTTGGCATCTTTTACTCTGCAGCTCCAGGATAATCCACGTGGATTCTCCAGGAGGTGACTGAAATACCCCTCCATCCCTCGTGGAAAAGCTGAATGTTACTTTTCAGCTGTTACATTTCCATATAATCAGACTTTTTGTTGTTGTTTGTTCCCATAAAGCCAAAAAAACCCCCAAATACCTTGTTTTGAAGGTTCTCTTTTTTCCCTTTGAAGCCTGAGAGCTTAAAAGTTTCCCTTTCAA